>NC_048599.1:125232484-125932484 GCF_003668045.3 Cricetulus griseus
TCCAGGAGATGGGCTTGGCGCCATTCTTTGTAAATTTTATTCTGTTTTTTTGCTTTCAAGTTTGCAAATAGGCCTTCACCTAACAGCTTGAACAGGCACTTGCTGGGCAGTTCCCAGATCAAAAGAATGTGCCTATCTGCACCAAAGGAGTTAAGCTCTCAGCCATCTCTGACTTATAACTCCTTACATTTAGACTTCAGGCTTTTAACTCTAAGGCTTTGTGACCATTTCTAGCTACGAATGACTGCTTGGTGTGGTCAAATGGATTCCATTCCTATGCTTGCAGTATTTTAGGTTACTCTTAACACTTTCATTTAACACTTATTACACCTTATTTTAGTATCAAGGTGGCTGATAAATATATTATTAGTTTCTTGGTACATTAAATTCTTTGAATATTAGTTTTTAGGGTCTTAGAATTTTACTCTATATTATTTTTATTGTTTTCATTATTTTTAGCATTCTAAGTGGCCTTTAACATTTATGTTGGAGCATTTTAATGTATTAAGGTTTGCTTTAGTTTAGATGATAGGTATAAATATATGAAAACTTATACTTTAAAAAACTAAAATATATTATTTTCAGTGTTAATGTTTGTAATTCATACATATTTTAGTACTATAAATTATTTTTAGAATTTTAATAATATATTGAATATATGAGATACTTTAGTCATATACCCTTGCTAATTGTTATTGCTATTTTTAGCTAGTGATTTTTAACAGTTGTGGGAAAAAGAAAATGGAAAAGGACCTATAATATTAAATATTTCATATCCATAATAAAAGATTATCCATAGCTGTCAATTTTTGTCTAAAGAATTTACCAGTTGTATAAATAATAATATTGTAGTTAGGATTCCTCCACAAGTGAGTTATCAAACAAGAAATGAAGAAACATAACTTGTTTGGGATTTTGAGTGTCAGTAGAAGGGAGTGAAGAGCATGGCAAGAAAACTATGGGCAGATGATAAGGCACAGCAGTGCCAGGTGTCACAGGAGCCACCTGAAGCCTAATCGTGTGGGGAAAACACAAGCAGTACAAACCACAACTCTTAGAGTAGCCTACATGTGGGCTAAGAGACCTGGGATAATTATATGCTGAAAAATGATACTTTTTGTTTAAGATCTGGTTTCAGTGGATTTTATCAGCTCAAATGTCAGTCTTGGGAGCATAGATGCAGGAACTGGCCTTTGGAAGACAGTGTACATACAGCAAGAGCTTCCTAGAGAATACAGGGAGAGTGTATCCTATTTATTTATTATCTTAGCAAAATCAAGAGACATCCATAACCACTATGGTGATAGTACCAAAAGGTGGAGATCATTTGGCATCTAAGTTTTATCTGGAAGATAAGATATGCTAAAAACTGCTATTTTTAATTAAGTTTTCTTACTATGAAAATAATGCTTGAGTACAGATGTTAGGCTATAGCCATATATTAAGAATTAGGTTTGAACTATATGTATACTTAACAAATACATTAATATGAAATTTATCTGAATTACTATCATTTTGTTTATTGTATATTGTATGGCAATTTACCAGTTTAAAAGATAAAACTATGCTCTAAAAGGAATATCTTTGAAAATGAATCAAATTTTGAGAAAGAAGAGGAATAGACATGACACTAGGAGCCAGAGAGATGATTCAGCAGTTAAGAGCATTTTGTGTTCTTGCAGAGGACTTAGATTCAGTTCCCCGAACCCACATAGTACTTAAACTGTCTGTACCTCCAGGCCCAGGTGATCCCATGCCCTCTTCTGATCTCCAGGGGTACCAGGCACATGCATGGTGCACAGATAGACATGCATGCAGAACATATGTACAAACTGAAAAAAAAATCTTAAAAGAAATTACTCAAACACTTTAACACAAAGTTGTTCTTTCCCCTCTCTACTGTGTTTAATTCCTCTGTAAAACTACACATGTATTAAAAAGCACTTGTACGATAAAAGCCATGCCTTCAGTAAATCTTGTAATTTGTACTATTTTCGTGCTATGTTAACAAAAACAATTATGATGCTCTTATTAATCACAAAAGAGTTTTAGGCACGATCAATCCTATTTTGCTAACAAATCATGTGTGCATAGAGTCTGATGGTTTGGAGAGAAATCAGTTGAAGGAAGTTCTACAGATTTCTAAGAATGAAGGACAAAAGGGAGACTGATTGGTCTCCAAAGACTAGTTAAGATAAAATTTAGCTCCACATATAATTAGAGATGAGAGATTGCAGCTCATAAATGTAATTCTTTAGTTACCTTAAGAATGAGATTGCTTTGTAAAGGGAAAGCACAACAAAATAGTCCTGCTTATATATTAACACAGCTACTACAGGAAAATGTGTTTCATTTACCACTGGAGAGGCTGGGTGACATGTTCCTCTTGGTAAGAATGCTTTCTACTGGTAAAGAGGCAACAAGGCTGCTCACAGTAACCCTGCATTCCCAGTCACTAGCAACATTCATTAGGCCTTTGTCAATCAGATGGTGATAATTAGAATCTTTAACTGATATTCCCAAAATACAGGATCAGCTGTCACAGTTTAGGCACTGATTTTAAAGGAATGAAAATGAAAGTACTTTTAAAAATGTGATAATCTGATTTGGATTCAGATAACATTTATTAAGGTCAAATTCTCCTTAGTCCATTATAAACTAATGTTACTTAATCCCCAAGTGTTATTTAATTACCAACAAAATCTTAGGGCACAGGTATTATTTCATTATTATATAGTGGGAGCAATGGGACTAAACTGGACTGCAGCCTGAAGTTATACTCTGTATTCCCAAACTCCTTTTTTTGCTTCCTCAGAAAGTGGCTCACAGTTGTATTAAAATTAATACTGAACACATTTCTTTTATTTCAAACTGACTGAGACAGCTAATAAAATGCCACTACCATATGTTAAAACTAAAATAAATGAGGAAATTATGACAAAGGGAAATTATGAATAACAAAGGTTTAAGATTAATAAATTAAGAGTTATAGAAAATAAAAGCTTAAACAGAACAGAGCCTGTCCAAAAAATTATTACCAAACAAAAGCTACACAAAGGACTGATAACATTCTAAGACTGAATTCCTTCTGAATAGTCTCCCTTTCCTCCTCCTCTCCCTCCCCTTTCTCTCTTTCTTTGCAGGCTGTTATTTCCAGTGACAAAGATGCCAACAATGGTACAAAGTCTGCCAATGCTCCCTTTCTGAAAGATCACTAAGGACTAAACATGTCTCTCAGGAACATGTTTCTAAAAAAACCTACCTCCATTTGTTACATGGTTTTATAAACAAATATACAAATTACAAAGAGCAAATTATAGAAAGAAAAAATAGTCTATGTGTGATTAGACCTCAAATGTAATTCATACTAAAATAGTATAGAAAACCCATGTGAGAACTAGAGCAATGTCCAAATCTACACACATTTCTGGTTCCTAACATATGCATATCCCAAAGAAATTTCAATTTAAATTAAAAAAAACCCATTCCAGTATATAATGCCATCATCTAATTTTGGTCATACTGAATATGAAAAATGGACGAATACATAAAAATGTCAAGGTTCTCACAAGTATCAGTCCTTCCCTAAACAACATTTGCAAAACCTGTTTTGTTTGTTTGTTTGCTTTTAAAGACAGGGTTTCTCTGTGTAGCTTTGGAGCCTATTCTGGCACTCTGTAGACCAGGCTGGCCTCGAACTCAGAGATCCACCTGCCTCTGCTTTCCAACTGGTGGATTAAAGATGTACACCACCAACACCTGGCTCAAAACCTGTTTTAAAAAATAGCTTCTTAGCTGGGCAGTGGTGATGCATGCCTTTAATGCTAGCATTCCAGAGGCAGAGACTGGCAGATCTCTGTAAGTTCGAGGCAAGCTTAGTCTATAAATCTACACAGAGAAACCTTGTCTTGAAATCTCAAAAAAAAAAAAAAAAAAGTAGCTTCTTGGCCAAGTATTTATTAATTTGAAATCAAATCAACTTTCTTCCATGAAAGGAGCAAAATATATCAGCTTAACATAGCACAAAAATAAGTGCAAATTCTAACAAGATTCACTGTAGGTGCTTTTCAATTTTATGATATAAATCTCTCATTACTATAAAGAAAGAGGACACATAAACACATAATGCAAATTGATGAAAGGGTAGTGTCTATATGTCTTCTGATACTTACATATACATACATTCCTTGCTGGGAGTGCCGAGTTGCACCTATAGTCCTGGACCTTGGGAAACTAATGTAGGAATAACACTTGAGCCCAGAAATCCAATACTTGGTAACACAGCAAAGGTCCTCTCAGCAAAAATCCAACTAGCCTCTAAAATTTACTAATATGACTGAACATCAGCCAAGGAAAAGAAGTCTAATCCTAAAGGTGACTGCATGGCATGTGCTGTATGGGTACATTTTGCCTTCTGCTGTTTTTTTTGGAGGGGGGCTTGTTTTGTTGTTGTTGTTGTTGTTGTTGTTGTTTTGGTTTGGTTTTTCAAGAAAGGGTTTCTCTGTGTAGCTTTGGAGCCTATCCTGGCACTTGCTCTGGAGACCAGGCTGGCCTCGAACTCACAGAGATCTGCCTGCCTCTGCCTCCCGAGTGCTGTGATTAAAGGTGTGTGCCACAAACGCCCGGCTATCTTTTAACTTTTGTTAAAAGTGTAAGATGCTGTGAAAGAAAAAATTATACATAAAATATATTTTAAGCTCCCCCATGCCTGCCTGTTAGCCACATTTCCTCCCTTATCTGATTCAAATACAACGATCTTACATATTGCTTATATCTCCAAGCAGGATAAGATAAATAAATAGCTCTTACTACTTTAACAATGAAACTAAGTATTATGGGAATGGAGAGATGGCTCAGTAGGTAAGAGCACTGGTCGCTCTTTTTTAGAGGGTCAGGGTTCAGTCCTGAGCACTTACATGGCAGCTTACAAATGTCTGTTACTCTAATATGAGGGGATGTAAAGCCATCTTCTGACCTCCATAGCAACCACACACGGTAGACAGACAGACATGCAAGTAAAACACCCATATACATAAAAACAATACCAACAAAACCAAACAACTTTCATGTACTGTTAACTTGTGTTAATAAAATCTGGCTTTTAAAATCATATTTTATTCTATCATGTAAAATACTGAATATGTACAATTGTATTTGTTTCATTTATATTTTCATATCTTCAGCATTTTATTCTCTCTATATAATATATAGTGTATATATGATGTATATTATATGTTATAGTTCCTGGAATTACTATTAAGGAAGATAAATGGGAATTTACAACACTTTGAAACCCTATAGAGTGCAAGACAGGTTTTGGGTGTTCTTGGGTGTTTTAAGGAATAAAGGAACACCCAAGGAATAAAGAATATCAAATAGAAACCCACAAGTCACTATAAAAATAGAGGTAAAAATAAAATGCCATCTCATCTAATAGATAAGTAAATAATTTATTAGCAAGTCTTAGAAAACTAATATGAAAGAAATTGAATTTGAGTACACCAAGATTCATATAACAATAGTGAATAAAGCACTTACTATGAGAATACATACTTAAATAAACTTTTTATAAAAACATTTCATAAACGTCTCTTTTTGGTTTCAAAGATAACCACTACAACCCACCATATACCTTGGAATGAGCCTATTCAATAACTTCTGTTCACATGAGCTGTATAAATGTGATGATGTCTATGCAAAGGTCCATCACTTGACTGATCTCTAACCATGTTATCATGATATATAAAGCAATATCAATATACATTGGTACATTAACATAACTATCTTATATAGCACACCAAACTCACATGGGACCATCTTTAAAACATCATTTCCATATTTGAAGTTGGGTCTAAATGTCTGGAATCTCTTCTACCAGTTAGTATTCTGAGAAGCAATGGTTAACATGCTTTTAGAATAAGATAAATTTAAAATACCAGACAGACTTCCTTTTGAGGTTAGCAATTCAATTTTGGTTGTTTGGTAGTGGTTGCCAAAGTACCATGTTAAGAAAGTTATTAAAGCCAGTGCCAGCTTAGACTGCCTTGATTTAGATCCTGGCCATGAAACTAATTAGTCAAATTTAATCAAGCCTTCTTCTTTGGTATGAATTAAATTCACTATTTATTTAATGAAACTAAGGCACAGACGCTATACTAAGAGACACACATGCTGACTCAAAACAAAAAGCCCACAAAAGTTATAAAAGAGTTCACAGTATCAGAGAAATTTAACAAACAAACTGTTCTATATAGTAACTGCAATGTAAAAAACCACATTGACTCACTCTATTCAAATTTTAACAGAAGACTTAAAGAAGATGACTTCAGACATTAATTTTGAAGGATAAATATGAATTAATGTTAGATGTGGGATGAAGAACATTTTGAAAATGTGATATGGTCTGAGACTTGGAATCTCTTTTCTGGAGTGCAATTAAAATCAGTTCTATACTGTTTGGGTTTAAGGATAAAGCGGGGACTGACAGCTAAGGATGCAGAGGTAAATGCTAAATTAAAACTCCTTTATGTACTGTTTTATAGTCTTTGTTTAACCTAAAGTCAATAGGAAATAATAGGTACCCCTCATTACCAGTGCTAGGGATGGAGTTAGGGTATTGGGTATATCAGACAAGCTCCCTATCTTTGAGCTACATCATAGCACTCAATGGTAGAAATCTATTCTGGTTGATTAATAATCATGTCAGTGTTTAAAGAAGGCTGGTTGATGACAAATGGATTACCAAATACTTCACTAGGGATGAAGATAACAGGTACAATCTCCATCAAGCTCTACATTCAGTCCCAAGCTGAGTCATACTCTCTCCTTTCAGTCCTCTAAACATTAAATCTCTTCTAGTTCAGTTTTTTCATTTTTTTTTTTATTTTTTTGAGGGGCTGGGTGTTGTTTTAGTATTTGCACAACTGGTTCATTTGTTTGGTCACCATTTGTTTTCTCTTTTAACGTCAAATGCCCACTTGTATTATTTCTCCAAAGAGTACACTTTCCTCTGGAAAGCTTGTACTCACACTCAAAGATGGAGCTACCTGCTTCTCTTATAATAGGACACTGCTTGCTCTTGAAGTGCTTATTTCACTGGCATGTCACTAACTACTTGATCATCCACCCTCCCTTTTCCAGATTGTTTTGTGTTTTGTGAGGGCAATGAAGTAGAATGAGGTAGAGAAGATCAATTATTAAATACAGATTTATTGATGTATTTAGTGATTGACTTAAAGCATGGTTGTATTGTTTACTGCCAAACAAGATTTCACGTTGCTATTTGAAACAGAATGACCTAGTGAAATAGCAATTGCCCTTAAGAAGTTGACCACAAAAGCTTACAACAGTCAACTGTAACATATACCCTTGAAAAGGAAAATTCCCCAAGCTACCTGCCATATGTGCTTTATAAATCCTACTTCCTTGCTTGCTCAGCTCACCTTGTGGCTTTAGAGCATAAAATGAGAATGCAAACTGGACTCAGAAACAGGGCCTTTCAGGAGCTACCCTGGCTTTGGTCCACCAATGAATGCATCTCTGCCTTCACTCTCACTGGTGTTGGGTGCTCATTTCAGAGAGATTTCTGCATCTGCTATACTCATATCTAGTTTGGTGACAATTATATCTACAGTGTGCAGCACAAAGCCTGGTATAAAAAAAAGATGTGTTCAAAAATACTTGTAAATGAATAATGGCTATAGGCTAAGAGGCTGTCAACAGATCCATGATAAAGGCTGTAAGTAAAAACTGCTGACCATGAAGAGAACAGACAGATGAGAAACATGAGTTAGAAGTGGTGACTTATTAATTGTTAGAGGAATAAAACATGGGAGGAGACTGGTAGAAGTTAAATATTGAAGAGAAATTTACAATAAAAAGTATATATAGACCAAATAATACATACTTCTTAGCGTCTCATTGAGCACTGAGCTATTCTATTGCTCTCCACTCTCACCCTCCCACACACAAAGTCTAGCACAATGGCTATCCCATATTTCTGCAAAATGCAAAGCACATCCCTATCTCACAGTTGCCACATCTTGGACCAGTCTTGCCTAGATATTCACATGACTCAGTCTGTCAATTCTTCAGTTGCTCGCATATTTAATAGGTGCTTCATTTAGAACTAAAACCCTATTCTAACTCCTTGGCAATCTTTTCTTTTTTTTTTTTCTTTTTTCTTTTTTTTTTTTTGGTTTTTCGAGACAGGGTTTCTCTGTGGCTTTGGAGGCTGTCCTGGAACTAGCTCTTGTAGTCCAGGTTGGTCTCGAACTCACAGAGACCTACCTGCCTCTGCCTCCCGAGTGCTGGGATTAAAGGCGTGCGCCACCAACGCCCGGCTGTTTATTTATTTATTTTTTTGGCAATCTTTTCTGATTCATTTTTCTTCACAAAACTGATGAACATCAGATAAACAATATAATTTGCTCAGCCTCTTTGATTAGAAATATAAAAAACTAAAAAAAAAAAAAACCCAAGGATATGTTTGTTAATTTAATTCATGGGAATATAAGGAATGGTGAGAGAGGGAGCATTAGTCTTCCTCAGGGATGAGGTCCTAGTGGGTAATCAAACATCAAATGGCCAGCACTGAAATCATGTACATATAAGTAACACTAAACAAACTCAACAGGTTGTATTTATGCATGTATGTATATATATAACAATAATAACCAAAGAAAAAGAGATCATGAATTTGAAAGGGAGCAAGGGTGCCCAATGTGGGAAGGTTTAGAGGGAGGAGGAAAGGGGTGGTATTTTAATTTAAAAATGTAGAAAGCAAAATCAATCAAAGAAACATGGACTAATTAAACAAATCTGAAATATCTTTTTGTCATTTTGCATTGGACTCCAGGGTTAACAAAAAAGCCATGTACATACAAAACAGTGAGCATTTATCTCCATGGTTAACCAAGCCAAGTACACACAAACAGTGATAAGTATTGAGTACCCTTCAACAGACAGAGTTATAAATATGCAGTAACTGCTAACACTAGTTAAAATACTGTGTGGGTCAAAAGGGACTAGGTACTTAGAGTAGAAACTTTACCCACAATATCCTTTTTTAATATTTGTAATTTGAGTTATGAAAACAGTAATAATAATAGCAGCAAAATGTCAAATCCAACCTTTTTCAGAACTTTAGCTATTAAAGGCTTGAAAGACTACAAAGAGTCTTATTAAATTATAAGTGCCCAAATCAAAAAACAACACAAGAACAAAACCAATAGAAAAGGAACACAAGTGCCTAAATCTCAAGAAAACATTCAGGCATTCAAGTTTGTTCTGATCCCTTCTCTTTCCAGTTCTAGAGCAACCTGAGCACCACACATACTCCTGATACACTAATTCTATAGTTGGGAAGACAAAGTTCTGAAATACTTTTTACTTGGAGAACTCTCACTATTTTTGATCTGATAGTCTACTTCTCTCTACTGTAATCTTCATTTCATCTCACTGAAGCCTACTACTGTCCAAACAAACCTTCTAGAACATTTTTTAAAGCAACAGTATTCATTTTCTTCCTGAGATTTAAATTTTAGCTCCTAAGTTACATCCCAGAACTGCAAAAAAGGAAATAAATAAGAAAAGAAAAAGATTTTAAATACTGAAAGAAAAACATATTGGACAAGAATCTGAATTCCAGCATGCAAGTTATCACAAAGAAATCAAGATCTTTTAACTCACACCTACATCAAACAAAAGCCTGAAATAATTTCATCAACTGTGTTTTACCACCAATCTGGTTTAAAAGAAAAAGGCATAACTTAAAATAGTTTGACTAGGTTTATAATATATAGTAACATAATTTGAAAGATAAAATTAGTATAAACTAGATAGGGACCAGATGAAATCATATCCAAAGTTTGTATTTTAATTAAGGTAGTATTAACCTAAGTTGTTTTCGGGTATGATGTTGATTAGAATCACAACAAAAGCAGCAAGAAAAGAATTCTAAAACAGCAAAAGAAACAATGCTTGAGGGCATGGAAGATGGCTCGTCAGGAAAGTGCTTGCTATGCAAGCATTAAGGCCTGGATTTGGTTTCCCAGCACCCATGTTAGAAGCTAAGTGCTGCAGCACTTCACTGCAGTCCCAGCACTAGGGAGGAAGAGACAGCAAGATCTGGCCTGCTACATTAGCTAATCTGGGCTTCTCTGGTTCAGTCAGAGACCTGTGTCAGGAAACTGAGTTGACTGAGGAAGAACGTTGGCATGCACTGAGCCTTCACACTTGCATCCATACACATGCACAAGTGTATACATGCATGCACTAGCATACACATGCACACATCCAAAGGCACACACACACACATTCTCGAGCACACACACACCAGGAAACCAAAAAGCGGATGAAAATGGAATGTAAAAAAACAAAACAAAAACAACAACAAAAAACAAAAAACTTGTCCAGCTGGGGAACCTGCATGGGACACAACTGGGCCCTCTAAATGTGCGTGACAGTTGTGTGGCTTGGGGAGTCTGTGGGGCCCCTGGCAGTGGGACCAGGATTTATCCCTAGTGCTTGAAGTGGCTTTTTGGAGCCCACTCTCTTTAGAGGGCTACCTCGCTCAACCTAGATGGGGGGGCGGTGTGCTCCTGCCTCAAAGAGATGTGCCAGAATTCGTTGACTCCCCATGAGAAGCCTTACCCTCTCCGAGGAGTGGATGGGGTACGGTGAGTAGAAGGTGGGGAGAGTGAGAGGAGAGGAGGGAGTGGGAAGTGGGATTGGTATGTAAAACAAGAAAAGAATTATTTTTTTTTTTTTTACAAAATACTTGTCAAAACCAAAGTTTACACCTTAGTACAGTTAAGACTGAGAGATGGCACAGGTCTTAGAAATGTAACAACCACCAATTCTCTAGAAATAGTCAAAAATTCAAGAGTCCTGAGACAGGGATGCAGTCCTGCTTTTCTATAAATTAAGTTTTCCTTTTTTGAAAAGACCTGGACAATTAATATTTATCAGGGTAACCATAGCTAGTCTTGAAGGCCATCTCAGAATTTGGAAAGCAGCAATATTAACACTTATAAAACCTATTACAAGAAACATAGGTCTCACAATTACAGACATGATGGCATTTGATGTAACTGCCTCCAGGAAGATAATCTACTCAGATTTTGCTCACTAAGCCAAAGAAAACAGACAGCATTTCAATCCATTCAAAGTATTACACATTCATTTGCTTGTCAGCATGAAGATAGATGCTATCTTTTCAGCTGTTTCTAACAGTTGAAATCTGTGTTTGATATAGCAAATCACCATTCCTAATTAAAATACAGTTTACAAAGTTTTTTCAGCACTAGCACTAGTCATAACTATATGGTATCTTTATAGAAGATTACAGTTTAAAGAAACTCTGAGGTCGAGGACATGGACAAGTAGTGAAGGCACTAAAGTTTGCAAGGGTCCTCAGGACCAAGGAGTTTTCAGCAAGCAATTGACTGATGCTCTTGTTTTTGTTGTTATCCTTAATGGTACTTATCTGGGTACTGCTAGAGTGATGAAGTATCACACAGTACAAACTATATGTGGTAAATGTGTCCATAGTTGCTAGAACAGCATGAGTTTACTTGCTGTTGTATTTGAAGAAGCAATTTCTTTCCTTGATGGTTCATGAAATATTTTGGTTCTCAAACAACAACCTAAAATGCATGGTTGCCTTCTGGTTGTTCGCAATGATCAAAGAACACTTAAATCTTCAAATTGGATCAAAACCATTGTTAAAAGAAGCAGTCTAAGTGAAAAGTGTAATAATCTTTTGCCAACTCAACACTATGACTTCTGATTGTTTGAGTAAACAAGAAAATGCCTTTGAATCTGTTTTTCTTAAGAACAAATAAGGTTCCTGGTGCACCACACTAGACAGGGAGAAGTAAAAATAAAAAAGGATCGTTGATGTCTTTCATGTTCTTTTGCAGTTGACCAATTCCTTAGAGAACTTCGAAAACTATTTCTTAAAAAGAAATTAATCAAGTTCAGCAAACCTATATATTACTGGTTATTACAATTTCTGACAGAAATTATTTAAGTGTGTAGACTTACTGGAAGAATAGGACTGATTAACTACAGAATGCCGTTATGTTTAAGAAGAGATCATCTATGTTTTCATATGTGCATGTGAATATTTGTGTTTGTCTGTGTGCTCACATGGAGACCAAAGGTTGATGTTAGGATTTCTTTACTCAACTGCTTCTCCACATTCATTTATTTAGGTATTTATTTGAGACAGGGTCTTTCACTGAACCCAAAGCCTAGTTTCGGTTAGACAATAATGTCAAGCCAGCTTGTATAACCTTCTGTTTCTACCCACTTGCAAGCCAGTTACAGTTGTGTACCCACACTCCTGGCCTTTACAATCAAACTCAAGTTCTCATGATGCACAGCAAACACTTTGCCCTCTGATTAACCTGTTGGTTTTTTTTTTTTTTTGTGATAGTGACTCACAATATAAACCCCTTATATGTGTCCCATTATGCAATACAGTTGTGATGAATTTACTTTAAATAACAATATACTCTCAGCACAAACAATTTATATTATTATCTTTTATCATAAATTTAAAGCATCTTTAAAAAGACATCAAATACTGGACTTCTGGGCATAGTGTCACACACCTTTTCCTAACTTGTGGGAAGCATAGCCTGGTAGATCTCTGTGAATTTGGTCTACATAGTCTGTTCAGGGCAGTCAGAGCTACAGAGACCCCATTTTAAACCTATTCTATATTATAGAATATAATATAATATATATAAATATATTTATAAATATAATATAGAATTAAATATAATTCTATAATATAGAATAGGTTTAAAATGACTAAGAATGTCTCTTTGTTTCTTTGTCTAAGAATCAGAATATATGAAATGTTTACTTTCTTTTCTTCTAACCAAAGTTAAGCTAAGTTTTCATTTAATGGCATAGGCAGGTTCGGAAACAGTGATTTTTAAGGTTTTCATGATTCTTTGCTTTTACCTACTGCAATTACTCTTGAAAAATTCCACATTTAGGCTTTCTCTAAACAATTGAAAGATTTCATATTGTATACATATTTTCTTTCATTTTTACCACAAAGTTATAAATGAGATCCTAAAATGCCAGTTAGAAATAAAAAGAAAACAAAACAAAAAGCCGGTAGTGATGGAGGATGAGAGATGCAAAGACAGAAAAGGAAAACAAATACTAACATGGTAGATGGTATTTGTAGACGTAATTCCTACCCAAAACACCAATTACAGTTCTTATTAGCAAAATATAGAGATTGACAGAATGGGTAATAAGCCTGACCCAATTATACACTATCCACAATGTGTGTGTGTGTGTGTGTGTGGGGGTACATGGATACCAAATATCAAAAGTAAAAATATACAAAACATATTTAAATTAAAACAAAAATGAACTAGCTTAACTTTCTTATTATCAGACAAAATGTCTTTTACAGTTTAAAAGAGATACAGATGTCCAGGCCAGGCCAGGCCAGACCAAGAATAGTGATGCCCATAATCTCACCAGGAGAGGGGTAATCAGAAGCACTGGGAATTTAAGACCAGCCTCAGATACACAATAAGTTGAAGGCCTGACTGAACTCTGATGCAAAATAATGTACATAAAGAACAAAATCAAGAAATATAGGCTTGCTATACACACACACACACACACACACACACACACACACACACACACTATCACACAAACACACACACATACACACTGAACTCACAGAGATCTACCTGGTTTTTCCTCCCAAGTGTTGGGATTAAGGGTATGCAGCACCACATCCATCTACAGACATATTTTTGATTCAAAGACAGAAAGAGCAACCAAAAGAGCTGGACAGGATGAAATTGCATTGCAAGAATTTTAAATAAGACAAAGATATTTTTAATAATAAAAAATGTCAGAAAGACAAAGCTATTAGGCACTAACACAAACCTAACAAAAAAGGCCTAGAACTCACAGCACTGAAGAGAAAAACAGACAAATTAGCAATATTTGGAGACTTGGCTAATTTCCATTCAATAATGAATGATATAACTAAGTAGAAAATCAACAGGGAAACAAGACAGGAACAGCAAAATAAACCAAGTAGGCATAGTACATAGATAGAATATTCTGTCCAACAAGAGTATAAAACCACTTGTAATTAACTAAACTTCCATCAGACTGGCCTGCTGGCATGTCTATGTGACATTTTCTCGATTGCTAATTGATGCAGAAAGGTCAGTCCAGTGTGATAGTGTCATTCCTAGGCAGGTGGGCCAGCACTGTATAAGAAAAGTAGCTGACCAAACTAGGAAAAACTAGCCAAGCTAATAAGCAATATTCTTCCATGGTCTCTTCTTCAGTTCCTGGCTTCCCTGGAAGATGAACTACAAAATTTAAGACCAAACTACTTTTAGTCTTTTCCTGAATAGGGTATATTGTTCAATTTCTTCTGTACTTTTTTTTTAAATTAATTTGAACATTTCCATGAAGGCTATCTTGCAGCTTCTTAAGGAGGTACTCTATGGAAACAGCAACAGGAAGACAAGATACGTGTTTTGAAGTGAGGAGGTAATCATCTCTATATTTTATTACTACATAGTCCTGTGTAATTATCATTTTAAGAATGTGATTCACAACTGCAAGAACTATAGAAGGCCACTGCTATTTTACTTCTCAAATGTTATTTTACCCCCCATTCTGTGTCCCTTAAGAAGTTCCTGTAAGTTCTTTACTCCTGCTATGCTGAAATTATTTACCTTGATGTATTTTTTGTGTCATATTCAGTCTCCTCAAGGTGAAGGCTATATTCTCCTAGGTCTGAAGAAGTTCAATGTGCTTTCTCCTTAATTTTTATTGACATTTTAATTGTTTTTCTCTCCCCTCCCTTACACACTATGTTCTCCTTTCTTTTGAGATTCATAAGTGCAATGTGAAAAGCCTTAGGTTATTTTGAGTTTTAATTTTGATTCTTACTTAATTTCTTGTGATTGCTCTATAATTTTTTAGTATGTTTTATATCCGATTTTGATACTTATTTGCTATATTTTTAATTTAAAATATCTGTATTTCTACAATTTAAAAAGTTTTAAGTAGCAGTTTTTTTCATGTAATGTCTACAATATTTTCTAGTAATTCTTTGAGAACATTAACTACAGACTATTTTCCTCTGTGTTTATTATTTTTTCTGTTACTTTTGTATTTTATATTTTGTTTACTTTCATTGTCATTTTCCTCATGATTACATTAAATAATTTTTGTTTTTTTTGTTAATGTTGAAGGCTTTCCTTAAATTATTAGTCAACTTTAGAGTTGACTATTGAAAACTCATTCATATGGAGAATGAAATACTAAAAGAAATTCAGTGGATAAGAATTAATTCACTAAGAATTAATCTGATTATTATGATATAAATCTGAAGGCCTTAGATATAAATTTAACCAGGGAAATGAAACATCTGTACTCTGACTACTATAAAACAATGATGAAAGAAAATGAAAGAAGACACCAATAAATGGATCAACATATACAATCACGGATCAAAGGAAGCTATCCTGTGAAAATGTCTATACAACTAATGTGATGCACATATTCAATAAATCATTGTTAAAATAACAGAATCATTTTCTTCTACAGGTCAATAAAAAGCAGTCCTAATCACTATATGGAGTCAGAGAAGATCCAAAACAAATTAAAAAAAATTGAGCAAAAAGAATAAAACTGGAAGCATGACACTTGATGTTTTTAAGGTATAAAATTATAATAAAAAATTAAGTCCCAAAAAGAGAAAGATTGACAAATATGTTAGGAAACCCAGGAAATAAACTCAAGCATTTATAATCAATTGATTTTCAATACAGGTGTCAAATATGTATAGCTGAGAAAAATGTAGTTTCAATAAATGGCTTTGCATGATCACACAGACAAGATTAAAACTGTACTTTTATGTTATAATATGTATAAAGTTAAACTACAATTGGGTAAGAGTCCTAAACATAATACATGCTATTACGATGTTACATAGTCTACAACATTGTTTTAGAAAACTATTTCTTAGGACTCAAAAACTACAAGAAACAGACAGAAACAACTGTAAAAAACCACATGACAAAGAAACACAGTTATCAATAACCTATTGACTAGGAGAAAATATTTGTACAGGTGGAAAATAGGCATATATATATATACATATATATATATATATATATGTATATATATATAATGACTCAGGAAAAAAAGAAAATAAAAAATAAGCACAGCTTCAATGAATGACAGAATAAAAATATATTATATATATATATACATATATATATGTTAGATTTCCCTATAATGAAAAAATTCTCATATTTATAACAACATAAATGGATCCCAAAAGACATGACAAGAAGGACAAAATGCAAAGTCTGATCTCACTCACATGTAGAATCTTAAGGCAACACTGGGAAGGTGGTTACCAGTGATTAAGTCAAAGTTAGGAGCAAGAGGAATAAAGAAAAGGATGTTAATTAAAGAGTTCAAAGCTCCAGGTAAACTATATTTATATAGGTGTCAAAGATTAAGCATCAGTGCTCTATACTACTGCATATTGACCATCATTAATACCGGTTTTCATTTAGATTTAAGTTAATAAGGAATTTTAAATATTCATACGATAAAAATTATTAACTAGTGAGATCAAAGATATGCTAATTGGCTAGAAGAATTAGTCATTCCATAATGTATACACAAATCAAAAAATATGGTATACTCCATAAATATACATAATTATTTGTCAACTAACAAATAATCCAAAATTATTGTATAATTAAGTCTAATTATACATTTAAATGTGTCTATTTTTAAAAGCATTATCTATAATAAGGCCCAAAGAATTTAAGACATTTCCATGGATTTTCACAATATGTTAAACATGTTTTGCATCCTACTTACATGAAAATGCATTAGGATTAAAGTACTTTGGATAAAAAAGTGTCTTAAAATTCCAATTTTAGATAACACCAATTCTGATAACTATAATATGAAGAAAGATTTTGAGGTATCATGAGATCAGTTTTCATATTTTACAGAATTTAAAATAGCATTTGAGTATTTCCCTCAGAAGACAAAATAAAAACTGTCAACAGTTAATTACTTTCTTGTGGGATTTAAAAACCTAAATAAACCTAATAAACCTGAACCCTAATGCCGTAAAATGAACCTTTTAATACATTTTTTCTAGGTCAATCTACATACTTAATCTATACTATACTTATATAGGTGTCGAAGGAAAGGCACTTTTTTTTTTTTTTTTTTGGTTTTTGGTTTTTTGAGGCAGGGTTTCTCTGTGGCTTCGGAGCCTATCCTAGCTAGCTCTTGTAGACCAGGCTGGTCTCGAACTCACAGATATCTGCCTGCCTTTGCCTCCTGAGTGCTGGGATTAAAGGCGTGCGCCACCAAGGTCCAGCCCGGAAAGGCACATTTTTAACAGGCAAAGTAAGAAGGCTGCTCCATGAGAAAGAAAACCACAAAATGAACAAAAGAAGGGCTATGCATGCAGAGTGGCCTAACTTGATAGGTCTAGGCTAAAACAGAAATAGAAGTCCATGAATCACATCAACGACCAGCATGGTATGACAACCCAAAGAAAGCAGTTGTCGCATGCATACTTTGGTGGTAATCAATGTATCACTACTGGATGTAAGAGCCCTTATGAAAATGGAACTCATGTCTAGTGCTGGAAAATTAGCTAAACACTCAGTGCTAATGAAATTATGGTTAATGGAGACAATCTACAGCCTCTAATTCACTAAATCAGAATAATCCTTAACAACAATCTATAGACATTTGTCCTTATACACATATATAAGTATAGTTTCCACTTCACAGCAAACAAACTTCTCTTTGTAACAGATGGAGACCACTGTAGAAAACCACAGCTCATAAAAAGGCAGTTATGGAGCCCAATCCCAATGATATATCTACAAAGCATGCCTGTATCTAAGGCTCAGAGATCATTGCAGAATGATGGCAGAAAGACTGTAAGAGCCAGAGCATCAGGGGATTTGTTGTGGGATTGTATCTCCTAGTAATGCCAGAAACTATACCCATAAAGTCTCACCAACATATGATTGCCTAACCATGAACTGAATAAAGCCAACAATGAACATACAAGGTGAATGGGACCAAGCGCAGGAGGCCTCAATCCTACATAAAGAACAATTACGCAATGCTGACAGTCTTCTCCATGGAAAAGCACACCAATTGCTTGTCCAGGTCCAAACAGTAGGCCTGAAAACATACACACAATTAACATTATACAAACTGAACAGGTTATATTTAGAAAATACATATATATACACACAATTATTATTGCATATGTATATATGTATGTGTACGTGCTATACTAATTAGTGAAAAAATAGGCCATGAATTTGATGGAGATTGGAGAGGGGTATGAAAGGGCACAGGACAAAGGGAAAGAGAGAAATGTTCTAATTATAATTTCACTCCCCCCCAAAAGAACACCTCCAAAACCCTAATTGGATGATGAGTGTTAGATTGGGTATTTGTAAAATGACTATGTAAGGATTCTTAAAATACAAGAGACATGGGAAGAGAAAAAAAAAAACTAATAAATCTAGAAGCAAAAGAACTGAACTTTCAGTAAAAGTGAGGAGTGCCAAGTGGGTAGAGGAACATAAAGCATCCTGACAGTCACATCTGAGAAGAATGGACAGGGAACTGAAGCATTCTCAACTTTTAATTTAGCAGACACAACCAAGTATACCGGAGAAGCACCTGTTTTCTGCTTCCCATAGAAATGTGAAGAAACATGTATTAGATAACAGAACAAATAGCACCAGGTTTCCATGTTAACAAGGCATAAAGAAAAATAGGATGTATTTAAATATGGAGAAGTTCAATCAAAACATAAACTTGTAAGCTTTATTTTATTTTAAAAACCTACTTTTAAAATGTCCTGGGGACTGAAGTGAAAGTCCAGTGGACTAAGCACTGTGTATACATTATGTATACATGTATGAGAATTGCAGTTGGTATCCCCAAACCCCATGTAAAGGTACAGCAGGTATGGTAGCCCCATGTAACCCCAGCAACCTAGAGGAAGAGATAGGGATCCCTGATATAAACTAGCTAGTCAGATAAGTTGGAATAAGTAAGCTCTCAGTTCATCTATAGATACTGTATTAGTAAATAAAGTGGAGAATGATCAAGAAAGGCATTCAACATCAACTTTGGACCTGCACTTGCACATGAACATAGGTGAACATCTGTAAACCGACATAAATGTGAACATTCATGCACATATGAACATATAAAAAGAAAGTACTGATTATCTTGTTGTAAGAAAGTAATTTAACATGTTTTTAAGTTTGTTTTCTATTTTCCTATGTAGCTACTGATCTGTCTCTTTACCTACACATCTATTAATTTACAAAGTTAAGATATTATAAAACATGGGAGTGATCACTCATAAACAAAGGTGAATTTAACAGACTGGAAGTATGTTAAATATAGCAGGAAATCTTTTTATATTCTAGAATATTCTCATGGGGTATTTTCTTGGGGGAATGTTTATCAGATACACCCTACCCTCAGTGATCTAAGCTAGACTTTGCTTACAACAGAAATACCACTTTTATTCATGTCTAACTTTCTCACAGATTTCCTTAAGAACCAGCTTATGCTTAGTCATACCCAAACAATTTTGTGAGCAAAGCAGTTAGCTATTTTTATGTTACACAATGAAAAATAATGTGTGAGTATTCCTGAGTAAGCAATATAATTTGATTTTTATGCTTACTCAACATTAAGAAAGAAGATAATCTTTACATTTTAAAACTGCCATCTGGATATAGATCACTGATCAGTAGACAGGAATCTTGTCCTCACCAATTTTATTCTGTATATAAAGTTTTCTAATGGAATACAGACAGTAATTTTTACTTTATAAATGTTTAAAATAACTTTTTCTCCAAAAAAGCATGGTTTACTTAAAAACACTCTTTTCTATATCAGTCAAGCAAAAGAATTTTTAAAATGAAAAAACACACACACAAAAAAAGAAAAAACAAACAACGTGAATGCAGAGATACATCAGTCAGAAAGTTTCTGTACAAATCACAGCTCAGTATTTGACTGAAAATAATTAATTTGGTACAGTCTAATTTGCAACCTGTTAAGATAATAAGTTAAAATATATGGCTAAGTCACTTGAAATAACCTAAGTGACACATAATAGCCCTAAGAAAAGTACATAAAGAATATTATATTTATATATACCCTATGTATATATACTCTTTGAATAGACTATAAAATAATATAAATTGTTATTCAAACTGTTTCCTTATAAGTGATGCCATAATCCCACTAAATTATATATCCTGAGATATCAATTATGAACTCTTTTTAAAAAGTGACATTCTAGATAGAACTATCAGAATCCACATTTTCTAGGAAAAACTATGTCATTAAACATAAGCTACACAATTACTTTAGATATCCAGCAAAGAATTTGAATATAAAACATGTAAATCATGTTACTATGTTATCCTTCGACACTGTCACTGCTCTATGCTTTTTATGTAAGTGATATATCTGTAAAGGAAGAAAGTAGACAGTAGTAATCACCCACAGTGTAAGATTTTGGTCCAAAAGAAATAATTTCAAATCTGAACAGACAAATAAAGCATATAAATAAACATGCAAACATTAATAAACAGTGCATACTTAATTGATTTAAAAATTTATGGCCCTAACCTCAGTGAACTAAGACAGACTATGATTACAACTGAAATATCACTTTTATTCATGTAAAACCCACAGATTACCTTAAGATGTGTCTCATGATTAGTCATACCTCAAACAGTTTTGTAAGCAATACAGTTAGCTATTTTTATGTTATACAAATAAAAAAAGTATGAGTACTCCTGTTTAAGCAAAATAATTTGATTTTTATGCTTATTCAACATTAAAAAAGGAGATCATCTTTAAAATTGCCATATGGATATAGTTCACTGAAAATTAATTTTTACTTAAAACATGGAGAATTTGTTTTAGTGATGAAAGCAACAGATGACAAAAGCACAGATCACTTATGTATACTTTATTACTGTTCCAATTTTTGAGTAAAGATTTTAGATTTCTAGAAAAATAAAAGTATGAAACAGAAACAGCAAAAATACTATTTAAAATACTTTAAATACTTAAAAATACTTTTTAAAAAAGAAAAACAAGGTTTCACTGTGTAGCCATGGCTGTTCTGGAATTCATTCTGTAGACCAGGCTGGCCTCTGCCACCCGAGTGCTGGGATTAAAGGCATGAATTATCACCGTCCTGCTTGCAAAAGAACTATTAGTTACAAAAAATTCTTTTCTTAAATCCAATAGTAATAGTTTTGAATATTTGATCATTTTAATGTGCCAAACATTGTGCTCAACAAATTATCATATTTATTTTTAGCCACTTAGCATAATTATTCTCATTTAACTTCCATTTCTCATTTCACTCGAAGAGATCATATGGTCGAAATTATAGCTCAACTTTGGTTTCAAAATTCTGTACTCTAAAAATGAAGCACAGGTCATGCATGAAAAGCATTCATCTGTGGCTATGAGCACAGCAGATTAAAAAGCAAAAGCAATGTACCTCTTGAGTGAGGTGATGAGGCCTCATCCTGAAAAGACCATCAAGGCATTAGAAAACTTGACGTAAAAGAGTCTTTTCCAGATAATGTAGTAGCCTACTTTTTATTTAAGGCTACCTTTCTAAATGCACAAAATATTTAGAATGGGACACTGTAAATTTTTCTTGAAAATGCAAATTTATTCTTATGAAAATTGTATTGGTGTGGTTAGAAAATGTACGGAATGTACTATGATTGTAGAGACATTTTCTGTTGGGAAACATACTTGAATTTTGCCATTATTTTAATAGGACTCAAATAACCATGCTCTTGATTTCTCAAAACATTCCTAGTGATTTTCCTATTTCCTAGTATTAGTTGTCTGTTGTAAACATGTCTACTATTGCCTAGCAAGCCCCTCATATCATTAAAAAAAATAACAGTAATACAAAGCAAACAAAAAAATCTCAACAACTGTAGGATAGGCAAGTAATAAAACAAACTGCTGTTTCTATATTCCCCTTTCTTTGTCTACTCTTTCAAAAAATATTGTGTGGAGTTAGGTGGCAGGAACAGTGTTAGATATAGATTGTCCATTAACAACTACAGAAGCATTTAAGAAGGGCCAAAGAGATGGTCAGTGGTACAAGTGTTAGCTGCTCATGATGGCCTGAAAAAAAAAGTCAGTATACACTTAAAGTTAGGACAGAAACAACTCCTGCAATTTGCCCTCTTGACTCCCACTTGTGTCCTGAGGCACACATGTGTGGCCAATAATAAACCAATATAAAAACATTAACAAATGACGAATGCACAATGTTTCTAAAATACAAACTTCTGTCACAATTAACATATTAGCAACAGAGAAATTATACTTTATAGTATGTGATAGTTACCAGACAGGATAAAACTTTAAAATCTCCCCTAAGTATTATCCTTTTTGCCCGACAGTATCTCTTCTGAGATAATGATGTAAAGGACAAGACACACAAGGTGAACTAAGTGTAAAGTTCTAAATAAAGTATGAAAGAAGAAAAGGGCACCCCACTACTCTTTAAACATTTTTAGATAAGGATGAGTGTAAAGCTCCGAGGTACAGATTCACCTACCATGTGTGAAACCTAAAAATGTGGTACTGGTTTGCCTAACATGTATGAAGCCCTGATTGAAGTCGCAGTACCACATACAAATCAATCAATCAATTAGCCAAGCTATATTTATAGAACATTCATTATCTGACAAAGTGTATCTAGATGTAGAAATATAAAAATAACCAAAATCTCCAGACTGTCTATTGTTTATAAAGGTGGTAAAATGAATGATATGTCAGACTAATATGTCCTTATAAGTGCTGTTTTAGAGTATGGGAAAGTGGACATTGCAATCAGCTTATCGTATAACTTGATCCATGTTTCTTCATGAAGCCACAAAATAAAATTTCTATAATGATTATTTTATTATTTTATATATACATGTGTATGGGTGTTTTGGATGTGCACCACATGCTTGCACAGTGCCCAGTGAGGCCAAAAGAGGGTGTCAGATACCTTAAGACTGGAGTTTGAGATGTTGTGAATTACCAGGTGTGTGCTGGGAATGGAACCCACGTCCTGTGGAAAAGGAGCCAGGTTCTAACTCCTCAGCCATTTCTCTAGTTCCTGTATTGTGTTTGAACAAAAGGAACTCATTCATCTATTATCAAGGTAAGATATGTTAACAAATGAATATTGTTTTGAGATAAGTGAAGCTAACATTAAAAACTCCAAATATGGTTTAGCAAACACTGTAAAATATATTGTCAACTACTCTCTCTTATCTTACCAACTGAATTAAGCGTGACTGAGTAAATTCCTAATACTGTTTACACTGGACTGTGCATTATAAAAAGAGTGAGTATCAAATTAAAACCCATTTGATAGGTCTGTTCATGAGATTTTTTTTCTCTGGTGCCACATAATTGTCACCACTGACTTCTTTTACAGTGTCTTAAGACAAATGCATGTTCTTTCTGATCAGAAGTCCTAAAGGCTTCCTGGATGTAGTCACTTTTCTGAGCTAGAAGGTTTTTTTTTTTTTTTTTTTTTTTTATAGGTAAAAAGGGTACAAAGTCTATTTATGTAACATTCTTTGTACTTTATAAAACTATCTTAGACAATATTTTCAAATTTGGTGAAAATTTTCTACATGCTTACTTCTCAATTTATATATTTATAAACTGAAATGTCCTTGCAATCAACAAATTTAACTTTACATGGCTTAAGTGATTTGCTCCATCTCTTACTAGATCATTCTAATCTTCTACATGTCCAGAGGTCCATCTAAATTCGTGGAATAATTTTAAAGCCTACAAAAGTGAGCAAAATGTATGCTATGCCATGAACTACTTAAATTTGGAAATGGATCACAATCATTCTAATAAAACAATCATTTTAGTAAAAAATTTGGATGTGTCAATTAAAATGGTAGTCTAAATTTCAGAAAACTTTTGAAATTATGTGTAGATATTCTATAAATGAAAGTTAATAAAAATTAAAAAGAAACTTTTAAAGGACTACCGAATTCTATCTTTTCATAGTCCCTTATTCAATGTAATATATTCATAATTTCTGAATAATATTGTATATCTACAGTAAAAGCAAGAAGATGTAGACATAGTAAGTTCATTTTTATGTGTATATGTGTATGGGTATTTTGCCTGTATGTGTGTCCATGTACAGCATGGTTGCCTCTTGCCTACACCAGAATAGGGTGTCATATACCCTAGGACTGGAGCTAGAGATGGTTCTGAGTCACCATGTGGATGCTGGGAATGATATCCAGGTCCTCTGTTTTTATATGCAAAAGAGGTAACACTTAGGACAGACTATGCAACAATCCTCTCTGATGACTGGCACATACTATAAAGATGCCTTCAGTGCTACTAAAAATTATTATATGTTAATCATGACAGAAGTTGATATTTTAGTAACTTTCATTAATATAATTTCATTATATTTTCATGAATATAATGATTTAAGACTTATTTGCAATAAAATATCTCTTGTTCCAAATAATAACACTTTGAGTACAGTGGGCCACAATCTTCTTTGTACAATGTATCAATTGCACTTTTACTGAGTATGTACTGTTAAGGCAGGACAACAATCTGAATCACTATTTTGGTTAAGAAATTCTTTAAGTATCCCTTAGCCATTTGTCCCATTATTCTAGACTGCTAACAGTAATTTGCTACTTTTAATTTTCTTGGAGTATGTTAAGATCTCTAAAACTGGGAGTAAATAGATTTAGCGGTTTTTATAGATTTATTTTAAGTGTGTGTGTGTGTGTGTGTGTGTGTGTGTGTGTATGTGTGTGTGTGTGCATGCTTGCATGAGTGTGTACTATATGCATGCAGTGTCCATGCAGGCCAGAAGAGGGTATCAGATTCCCTTGAAATGGAGGCATAGGTGGTTGTGAGCTGCCATATGCATGCTGAAACTGACCCTGGGTCCTCTGCAAGGGAAGCCAGTGTTTTTAAGTTCTGAGCCACATCTTTAATCTTAATATTCAACTCATAGACATCAAAACTTGGTGACGGATTTTTTGTTGTGTTTTTGTTTTTTGTTTTTTTTCTCAAGACAGGTTTTCTCTGTGCAGCTATGGAGCATGCCCAAGAACTTACTATCTAGACCACACTGGTTTTAAACTCACACAGATCTGCCCTCCTCTGCCTCCTGAGTGCTGGAATTAAAGACATGCACTACCATTGCCTGGCATTTAGTAACAGATTTTACAGTTCCACTAACAGGAATATTCAAAAAGATGTTGGGATTCCTTTCTTTCTTAAAACAGCCTTCAAAAAGAACAGAAAAACCAAACCAAAACAACAACAACAACAACAACAAATAACAGTCTTCATTTATCCCAGATGGGCTACTTTCTTAATGAAACAAACTGTGGTAGTATATGAAATAAAGATAAGTGCAAACATTTCATACCCATAAAATACATTAATTTTAATTAAATCCCACCCTAGAATGAAGGTAGGAATGAAGCTTTAGATATTTACAAATAGTGGCAATGAAAGCATATAGCTGTGTATGTCTTCTTGTACAGAACTTGGTTATAAAAATGTATACATTCCATTGTGATGTTGGATGCCATTTTAGTTCATTACATGGAAATATAGTATGAAGGAAAACAGGCAGGCCCCCCAAAGAAAGGAAAGCAGGAGTTAGTTTCCACTCTAGTAACTGTGGCTTTACATCACTATTGGCAATTTGACTTCACCATAACAGGACACAGTACTTCATCAAAATTTCAGGCTTATAAGGATCAATAATATGCTTATGTATTTCTGTATGTACTACATGTATATAAAGCATTATGCACATATATTTTAAATATGGATTCTCACTAGGTTGTTAATTTGATACTAAAAGTTAAGTTTAGGTTAGAAATTTCCGTTTTAGTCTACAAAGGATTCAGTATTATTGTAACAAAATGGATTATATTATCTGTAGATTTCTCCTCACACTTGTTCATTAACTACATACTGACATGCTTTAAGTGTGTGTAATACAAGTGGCTATTGTTCTTCATGTAGTCACATAAGGTAAGAGCTAGCCAACTGCTTTTTAAATAAAAAGGGCTTCAAAAAACAATAGCATTACAATCATTGTTCATATTATTACAATAGTCCTGCTTAAAGCATAAGATGGCTTTGTTTTTTCCTTTTGGTGTGTGAAGAATGTGGGGGAGAACCCTGTGAGAAAACACTCACTATTATAGTGGGAGCTAACATCAACACTATCATTTTCATTCAAAGAAAGTAATATTTAGCCATCTAATGTATAAAAGTCTATTTTCTCCTGCTTAAAAAAGTTTCATTTGGCTGGGTGTTGGTGGTGCATGCCTTTAATCCCAGAACTCGGGAGGGGAGGCAGAGGCAGGCGGATCGCTGAGTTCGAGCCCAGCCTGGTCTCCAGAGTGAGTGCCAGGATAGGCTCCAAAGCTAGACAGAAAAACCCTGTCTTGAAAAACAAAACAAAACAAAACAAAAATTTCATTTGTACAATGAAGTGCTACACAGTGGGGGGGGGGGGGGAGGTGGGGGAGCAATGGAACATTGAAATTCAAATGGTTGGAACTAGAAGAAACCATCCTGAGTGAGGTAACCCAGTCACAAAAAGGCAAACATGGTATGTACCCACTCCTATATGGATTTTAGACATGGAGCAAAGGATTACCAGCCTACAATCCACACTGCTAGAGAAACTAGGAAACATGGAGGACCCTAAAAGAAAAATACATGATCCCATGGAGAAGGCGAAAGGGACAAGATATCCTGAACTGATTGGGAACATGAGGGGAGGGGAGAGGTAGTTAGGAGAAAGAGAAGGGGAGAAGAGGAGGGGTGAGGAGGACATGAGGAAGCAGGAAGAATGAGCCAGGGGAAGTATAGAGGAGAGCAAGAAAAGAGGTATCATAATAGAGGGAGCCATTATAGGTTTAAAGAGAAATCTGGCACTAGGGAAATGTCCAAAGAGCTACAAGGATGATCACAACTAACAATCTAAGCAATAGTGGAGAGGCTACCTTAAATACCCTTTCCAATAATGAGATTGATGACTAACTTATATGCCACCCTAGAGCCTTCATCCAGTAGCTGATGTATAAGAAAAAGCAAACATCCACAGCTAAACACTGAGCTGAACTCCTGGAATACAATTTCAGTGAGGGAGAAGTGATGAGCAAAGGGGTCAAGAACAGGCTGGAGAAAACCACAGAAACAGCTGACCTGAACAAGGGAGAGCTCATGGACCCCAGACTGATAGCTGGGAAACCAACCAGCAAAGGACCAACCCAGGCCCCCTGAAGATGGGTGTCAATTAGGAGGCCTGGGCAATCTATGGGTACTCTGACAGTGGTTCACTATTTATCTGTAGTATTTGAATGAACTTTGGGAGCCCATTCCACATAGAGGGTTACTCTCTCAGCCTAGACACAGAGGGATGGGCCTAGGCCCTGCTGCAAATGATATGACACTTTGAAGATTCCCCCCATGGAAGACCTCACCCTCCCTGGGGAGCTGAAAGGGGAAGGGTGGGGGGGGAGGGGAGGCAGAGGGAACTGGGTGACATGAAAAACAATTTAAATAAAAAAAGGTAAAAAAGGTTTCATTTGAAAATTTACCTACTTCTTGACTTCAGTTACTGATTCCTTTAAAAACACATTTTAAAGAAAAACAGCACATGTATATACATCCAATAAATTCCTTGTTTCATTCTAAGGTACTTTCCTTTTTAATACAGCAAATGAATTTTCACATTCATGTTTAAAAATACTTGGAAAAATTTTATAGACATTATTAAGTAACATTAAGTTAACATTCACGTAACTATTCAGTAGTAGTTATATAATCCTAGTTTTAAGGAAGCCTGGTGTAAGAGAAAGAATAATACACAGAACTAAGTGCTATAAATCAGTGGAAGTAAAGCATGTGTACATGTGTGTGTATGTGTGTGCAAGTGGGCCTGTGTGTAAGTCTTCAGGCTATGCTATAGGCAGCTTTGAGGTTGAAGATAAATCTTTCAAAATGTTATCAAAGTCATACTTTGAAGTTAGAAACAGAGAAATTAAAAAATAGGATATCAGGATATCTCCAACAAAGTAGTTCCTATATGTATTATATAATATATTACACATTTTTCATGATATTTCACTTTAGAAAAGATGACTGAAGTTACACTATGGAAAGTCAATCATAAGAATCATTAAAAAAACAGCCAATATAACAAACCTAACCTATGTTTAACAATAACAAAACTTATAAAATGGAATTATAGTAGTTTAAAATTTTCATTTTTTAAAAATGAAAATTACATTACCGTAATGAATTTACAAAAATACTACATGTCTAGATTAAGTTAGCTACCCAAATACTTGCCAAGTCCCAAACTGTACATATCTTTTTTTTTATAATTTTATGTTTTGTTTATTTTGTAGATATAAGGAAAATGGAAAGAGCATTAAATGTTGTGTAAAATCAATGTAGCCCACCTGTGATGACTTCTGAGTTGGATTTCCAAAATCTATTTGATCAGTGTTGGGTTTGTTGTAATTAATTGTGATGATAAAGCATATGTAATTATATCTTAACTTATAAAAAACTTTCTTATGACATTGATGTACATTTAAATAATTTTAATAGCCAGAGGATAATAGGGCTGTAAGTCATGTACTCATCATTTTACAGAAACCTGAAATTCATGACATGGTGAGAAATATCCTCAGTATACAGCATTTATTTATTTATTTATTTATTTATTTATTTATTTATTTATTTAAAATTGTACATATCTTAATAAATTAATTTGCTAAATTTTTAAATATGTTTTTATTTTATGTGTATAAGAATTTTGTCTGTATGTATGACTGTGTACTAGGTGGACACAGTGCCCTTGGAGGCCAGAAGGTGTGAGATCCTATGAAACTACAATTAGAGATGGTTGTTAGCTGCACTTTGAGAGCTGAAAACTAAACTCAGGTCCTCAGCAAGAACAGAATGGGATCTTAACCACTGAGCAATCTCTCCAGTCCTCAATGGACTTCTATGTAATTAGAAGAGCCACTGTGAAGTGATGGATTTAAAATAAAATAAAATGGAAGACTAGCAGAGTAATGTGCAACAAACGCAAAGAATTTACTATATTCTCATTGAGCCAAAAATGTTAGCAGAATCAAATATAATCTGTATTCCAGAGATTAAAGTGTAGAAAAGTACATCTCAGAATTGAATATATATGTGTGTATACACAGTCTCTATTTTTAAAATGTTTTAAATAATATGCATATATATTCCATATCCTATTTATATAAGGTTTTATGCTTACATCATTTATATTTGTACATAAATTGAGAAATATGCATATATATATATGTATATATATATATAATACTTCACATTTATTTATGATCAACTCTCATTATTATTTGGGAATATCTTGAGCCCCCTGTGCATACCCCAAATCAAGATAGTTCTATTTCCTTATAACATTTTCGTAAAATGTAAGCAAAACCTTGTATACATTTTAAGTCAACTCTACACAGCTGATAATATCTAGTACAATGAATGTATATCATCTATAATAGTTGCCAAAATAGGGAATAATGGTGGTGGGGCTTGTTGATGTTTTTTTTTCCCTTCACAAATGTTTCCAATTTGTGATTGAATTTGGTGATATGGAACACATGACTACAAGTTTTCAGTATAGTTTCCCTTTACATTCTATGGACATATGTATATATCTTTCATCTATTTCCTTTTTTTCTTTTTATTAAATCATCTTCCATTTCATTGCTTTATTTTTTTTGTTTGTTTTTCAAATGTCAATTCCATACCAATTTCTTTTGGGGTAAATTTCATTAAATGTAACATTCTTTCCAATTACAAGCAACCTACCCTTTTCAAAGTGTTAAATGGGAAAACTTTTATATCTTGAAGTAGAATATAGTTATGATTCCATTTGAGACAAAAATAATTTAGAAAATGGACAACTAATTGTATATTAAGAACTTAGTGGGAAGAAGGCCACTTGGTTTTATATTTTATTTTATTGAGACAGGGTTTCTTTGTTTAACCCTGGCTGCCCTGAAACCCATTCTATAGACAGGCTGGTCTCTGCCTCCCCAGAGTGCTGAGATTAAAGGTGTGCCATCCTGGCTATCTTGTAAATCAGTAAGTTTTGGTAGCACAAATCTATTCATTTCTTTGACCATATGCTAGATGTTTTATAACTACTCTCACTGGGTAGTAACAGATCCTTTGCCTCATGTGATCCATTTCTCATCAGGTTCCTCTTTACTGAGATTCTATCAAATCAAATTAGATCCTCTTTCACCACATCTTAGTACACAGCAGCCTTTTTTTTGTGTGTGTGTATATACCTCCCTTTAAGACTACCTATTTTAAATGGTCAAAACATATTTATTAAAAATGTGTTTCTTGGCTTAATCTCTTATATACAAACAGTAGGGGCCCATTTCAGCTTGTCTAGTGGACAATTCTAAATGGGTATCAGATATTCAATGCAGAATAAATGCATCCAAACGCACTCCAATTATTTCATCCTACATATTCCCTCAATGTTTGTTGTACATCTTGGGCTAACAAAATAAAGAATCCTAACAACAGACAGGTGAGAATAATTTCTGATTCTACAATTTTAAATTAGTAGCCAGCTTTAAACAATATTGAATATATATTTGTATTGCTTTTAACTTCTACCCTTTGAAAAATCCCAAGGCGTACCTATGTCTCACTTGGATACAATACCTTTCTGAGTTCTTTCACTTGCCAATATTAAAACTTGAAGATGCTTTTTAACAACAAAGTTCAAACTGCTCAGTTTTCCATACATTCATAAACATTTCAACACTGTATATTTTAGACTACAGATGTGATAAACTGTTAGGACAGGAGGTGAAAGAGAGAAAAGAGACTCAGTAGGATGAAAAACCCGAGGATTCTTGGCTCTCATGAAATCTACCTTTATCTATTGCCCACTTAATCTAGCTATCTTTGGTCATTTTTGATTTTGAGCAATTAAATGGCCTCTCATATTTTTTGTCATGTATATTGTAAGAAAGCTACAGTGAAAAGTAAAATATCATCTTCGAAATGATGAAAATTGCTCAGAATGAACTTTCTGTTTCAATAAAAAGTTGACAAAGACTATTTTCATATTTACCATCTTAAAAATAATTATGGTACATTTATCTAAAGTGTTTAGTTCAAAGTAACATGATTTTTGCTTTGTTTTGTTTTTCTCTGTAGTCCTGGCTGCCCTGAAACTTACTCTGTAGATTGGGCTGGCCTTGAACTCGGAGATCTACCTGCCTCTGCCCCATGAAGACTAAAAGTCCGTGCCACTACAGCCCAGCTTAGCATGCTTTCCTAACCAGACAAATATAAGTAGGCCTATACAAAGAACTGCTGATTTCATGAAGCAAACATTAAAAAAAAAAAATCATGCATGCAATTTCTAAGAAAATGGAGTGTTAGATAGTTGATGTGCTAAGTAATTAAGTAACTACTTATCCTCAAACTCAAAAATTCACCTTTTGGGGGAGGATTTACTATTAACATCATATATCTTTGGTCTTCGTAAGGTAAAGAATGATTTTTTTTTTAAGGAACCGGACTCAAGATTTATTTTATTATGGATATACAGTGTTCTGTCTATAGGCCTGAAGAGGGCACCAGATCTCATTACAGATGGTTGTGAGCCACCATGTGTTGCTGGGAATTGAACTCTTAACCACTGAGACATCTCTCCAGCCCAAAGAACGATTTTAATTTTCCTTGGTAATTAGTCTATCTATGGATATCAAATTATATCATTTTGTGTTCCTCATTTTTATATTGCCATTTTAATATAAACTTTTCCAGCCAAATTATGTTTACAAATATCTTTATTCTCATATCAATTTTTTTGCATTGGGTAGTTAGAAAAAAGTACTGAAAGTCAAAAATTAGTGAGAACTTGAAGAAAGGGGTAGGGATAGTTGATACAAGAAAGCTTGAAGGTAACTGTTTTGTATTTTCTACATCTTTATGCTATTTGCCTCTGAATTAGGAATTGTATTGAAATAGCTGGTTGTACAAAATTTTATTACCAATTAAGATAAGGTCATTAAAATTTAGACTTTTAAAAATACAAGAGTAAGCAAGCCATATGAGGTGTTCTTCCATAATGTAAGAAATCTGACATGCTAACAGTGAAGCTCTCCTAATTTACTCCAAATAATCCCATTTTAAACCTTCTCACATCTCTGTCTAAATCATAACAAGAATTAAAGCAATTATAATATCTATCTTCATCCCTCAACTTATAATCAAAGGAATTCTCAGGATGCAAAGTGACTGACTCACTCCAATAAAATGACCTATAGAAAAGTAGCTTTACAAATTATATAATATTTTTAATTAGTCTGGCCCCTCCAAGCAAACATATTGCTTTTCTTTGTTATTCACTCAGGTTCTCTAAGGAAAAACCTTGGACAATTGTCAGAATATGATCTGTGAATGAAGCTGTGTGAGGACCATTCTGATTGGTTTTGAGAAAGCTCCAAGAGAACAAGACAAGAGTCATTGTGATTGCATACTTTACTCACATGACTCCTCTTAACTCTCAGAGTATAAATTATGTGATGTTGTGAATAAAGTTGGCTACTGAATGGGACTTTAGTCTGCCTCATTTTTATGCCTGCTTGCCCAGATTCATGCTGGTAACTAGAGCAGTAACAGGTGACTATGGAGAAAAACCAGGAGAAGTGTTTGCCAAAGTTTTAAGGCATAGAAAATAAAATGTCTTTTAAGATAAATTATTTCTTAAAATTGAATTTATTTATAGAAAAAGAAAAATATAAACAAACAAAACTATCTTAACACTTCCCAAATTTGTATTTTCATTCATTTTAAAAAATTATACTGAAATGTTCTTTAGAAAATTATACATTCACTAAATTTTCTAAATACATTTTGCAAAATGATTCAACAAAACTTTGTACTGAATGTTTTCTACTTGTTGCAAAGTGAATGCTGTCACAAAGCTTTAACACACTGTAAAATAATGTAAGTGTGTAGAATCATGACATGAACTTTCTTTGCAATTCATGGTTTTTAGTACTTCATACAAATAGCTTTACATACTACTTCTTTTTAAAAATTACAGTTTTTGTTGTCATTCTACACTTTGTCATTCAAATTCTAATTATTATTTAAATCCGTTTCTCATTATATTCTACTTATGGCTTACAGAATTTGAAAAAGAAAAAGCTTTCAATCTAGGTTCATATCCTGGGAGGCACAAGTTCTGCCACCAGCTCTCAACCTCAGCTATGTGTTGAATGTTTGAAGATAGGAGTCTACATGGTGTTCTATTAGATCAGATTACTTTAACACACAGAAAGTTGCCCTTAATCTCATCATTACATAGTTTCTTTGGGAGTTGGTAATCAGGGTATCAGATGAAAATGAAACTGAAAATGAAACTAAAAATTCATGTCTCCATAAGAGTTTTTGGTATTTTTTTTAAACCAGTCAAAAACTGTGATGACCAGTCCTGAGAAATTTTACGCTTAAAGCAACATACAGCATCTTCTGTATATTAATTAAGAAAAAGTTTAAAATATTTTTAAAACCTTAATTCAAGCATAGCCCATACTTTGTTATATTTACTCAGTTGAAATTTATAATACAATAATTTAAATGAAAAATGAAAAAAGAAACTGTGTCAAGAGGCTGAAAAGATGGCTCACTGGTTAATAGTACTTGATACTCTTGCAGAGAACACAAGTATGGTTTCCAGCATCAACAACAATGGTTCCAGAACCAGGGAACTTGAGGACTTCCTTCGGTGTATGTGAGCACCTGAACATATGGTGCACATACAGCCAACCAGGTACCCACAGACACATAAAATGCAAAACTACTCAATAAAATCCTTGCAAACCAAATCCAAGAACACATGAGAAAGATCACTGACCATGATCAACTAGGCTTCATCCCAGAGAAGCAGGGATGGTCTAATATGTACTATATAAACAGTCTGAAATTAAAAAAAAAATTAGATGCAGTAAATGCCTTTGACAAAATTAAACATAACTTCATAATAAAAGATCTGGAAAAACTAGAGATATAAGGGACATACCTCAAGAAAATAAAGGCCTTTTTGACAGCAAGTTCATAGCCAATATCAACTTAAATGGAGAAAAACTCAAAGTAATTACACGAAAATCAGGTTATTCACTCTTTCCATATCTATTCAATTTACTACTTGAAATCATAGCAAGAGCATTAAGACAACTGAAGGAGTTCAAGGGGATACAAACTGGAAAGAAATAAGTAAAAGTATTGTTATTGCAGATGATACAATGGCATACATAAGTGGAAAAATTCTAACAGAGAACTTCTATAGCTTATAAACACTTTCAGCAACATAGTTGGACATAAAAATCAACTCATAAAAATCAGTAACCCTCATGTATACAAGTGACAAACAAACTGATAAAGAAATCAGCGAAATCACACCTTTCACAATCTCCTCAAATAATATAAAATATCTTCATGTAACTGTCATCAAACAAGTGGGAGTCTTGTATGATAAAAACTGCAAGTCTTTGAAAAAGACTGAAGAAGATTTTAGAAGTAAAGATATCCCATGCTCATAGTAAAAATGGTCATTTTACCTAAAGCAACCTACAGATTTGATGCAATTCCCACCAAAATTCCAACACAATTCTTTACAGACCTTGAAATAACAATAGTCAAATTCATATGGGAAAACAAAAACCTCAGGATAACTAAAACAATTCTAAACAATAAAAGAAATGGAGGTCTCACCATTTTGGATTTCAAGTTTCTCTACAAAGCCATAGTATAAAACGCATGGTATTAGCATAAACACACACATTCGTCAACAGAATCAAATTGAAGACCCAGACACAAATCCACACACCTATGGACACCTGATTTTTGATAAAAAGTCAGATATACATACTGGATAAAAGACAGAATCATGAACAAATGGTGCTGGTTAAAGTGGATTTTTGTATGTAGAAGAGTGCAAATACATCCATCACCTTGAAGAAAACTTAATTCAAAATGGTTCAAAGTCTTCAACATAAAACCAGACACACTAAACCTGATAGAAGAGAAAGTGGGGAGCAGCTTTAAGCTCACTACCACAGGATGAGACATTCTTAAGAGAACACCATTAGCACAGGCACTAAGATCAGCAATTAATAAATGGGACCTCATATAAATGAAAACTTTCTCTAAAGAAAGGACACCATCAGTCGTAAAAAGTGGCAGCAAACAGAATGGGGAAAGGTTTTTTTTGTTTTGTTTTGTGTTCTTGTTTGTTTTTAACCAACTCCATATATGATAGAGGGCTAATACTTAAAACATATAAAGAACTCAAGAAACTAGATAGAAAAACATAATTCAATTTTAAAATTGAGGTAAAGATCTAAATAGAATTCTCAATAAAGGACTTTCAAATGACAAAGAAACAAAGAAATGTTCAACATCATTAGTCATCAGGGAAATGAAAATTAAAACTACTTTGTGATTCCATCTTACACCTGTTAGAATTTCCAAGCTCAATAAAACATGTGAAAGCTCATGCTAGCTGCAATGTAGATATTAGGCATTAATTAATAACTAAGTTACAATATGATTCAGGAAAATTAAGTATAAAGGAAGGAATGGGGGAATAAATAGATTTTATGGGTGGACTGGGGATTGGCTGCAGTGATGGGAAGATCACATTGAGATGGGTAGGGGAGTTGGGCTTGAGGGAGGGAATACAGGGAAACACAGGTAGAATTGAAGGGCAGTAGGGCAATCCAGAGCAATGGAAACACCCTGAAATATATGAAGGCAATCTTAATGAAGTTTTCAAATACCAAGAGAGACAAGTCTCAGAGCTGGCCATCTCTTGTTATCAAAGGAAGCTTCCAGTATCAGGACTGGGTTACAGCCAATTGAATTGTTGGCTAAAGAGGGCCCATGCAAATACTAAAACAAACCAGGCCTTTGGCACAATAGGTTGCTCTCCACAAACCTGATGACACACACCCACACAACACACTGAGCATGGAGAGGTACAGCTGGTGCCTACATAGAACTTTTACCTCAATGTCCTGGTGTCTTTTGCATATGAAGGTACTCTCTATGCTACCAAAAAGATAAATGTAAACACTAACCAGGTCACAAAATTGGCTCAATAATGGTATTATGCCTGCAAGATATGCTACTTCAACGGTGGTTCACTTGAGGCCCACTAAATGAGATGGAATCCACACCCAATACTGCTTAGGTGACCAAGAACCAGAGACTAAGTAGACCAAAGACCTAGGGTAAAACCAAAAATAACTGGTCTAAAAAAGAAAGTCACAATAAAATGACACCTAATGATAGTCTGCTATATTAATAGTATTAGATATAGACCATGTCCTATTCAGATGTGATCAGAGAGGATTCCCCTGTAGCTGGTGGGAACAAATACAGAGAAGCACAGCCAGACATTATGCAAAGAGAGAGAGAGAGAGGCCATGGAACACATGACTCTAAATGTGATGCCTCCATCAATTTCTTCCTCTCAGAGCTCAGGGAACCTAGGAAGACGAGGTGGAAGGAGTGCGGGAGCCAGGAGGGATGGAGGACAACAGGAGGACAAGGACCTCTTAATCAGCTGAACAAAGCACATATGACCTCATAGAGAGTGAAACAGCTAGCACAAAGCCTATATGGGCCTTCACCAGGTTTAGTACTGTAATGGGACTCCTGAATGTGAAAAGTAAGTCTCTGATTCTTGTGCTGTCTCTTGGGGTTCTTTTCCTTCTGTTGGTTTACCTTGTGAAACTTAGATGTGATGGTTTTTGTCTGTTTTTATGTTTTATTTTACTAAAAAATAAATAAAGTGGGAACAGATTTAAAGCAAGGAGAAAAATTCAGTAACATTTTTTTAAAAAGAAAAAAATAGCATGTTAAATTAACATTCCCTAGAGAATTGTATCAGCGTTATAATTAAATATAATGTTTTTCCTATGACATCTTTATATTTATTTTTATTTAACATTTTCTATACTCTGGTTTCTCTTCAGATCATATAAATCTCTTGCCTTTTAACATTTTCTCTTCATTCACATACCATCCACAGTTCCCTCTCCCTCCTCTTCCCCCATACCATCAAATCCTCAGAAAGGGCAAGGCCTCACATGGGCAGTCAACAAGCCTGACAAGTAGACAAGCCCCTCTCTGCCCTGCATCAAGGCTGAGCAAGGCATCCCATCATAGGGAATGGGCTCCAAAAGCCATGTCAGGTACCAGGAATAGATCTTGGTAGCACTGTCAGGGGCCCCACATACAAGCCAAGCCACACAACTGTAACCCACAAGCAAAGGGCCTAGTTCCCTCCCATGCAGGCTCCCCAGCTATTAGTCCAGAGTCCATTAGCTCCCATGAGGTCGGGTCACCTGAATGACAGCTATCTTTAGGAAACACCTACTTGTGTCTATTGTCTATTCATGCACAATTTCAGAATGAATTTGGGATTTAGCCTTTCTTCTTGAATAATGTGTCCCTTTTTTCCCTATAAACTGAAAATATCAGATATGAGATAAACTGTGAAAAAATTCTTAAATTGACACCTGAGACACAAAGAAAAGTTAGGAATACTGAAAACAAGGTTAATACTGGATAGTGAGTCAAAAACAATAAGGCTTTTTTTTTTCATTTTAAACAACATAAAAATATTTGTTAAATTAGTTGGAATAGAAAATTGAGTTTATTTTCCTCCAATGGGATAAGGGTATACTATCTAAAAGCAGACTATCTACAGTGCTGAGTCCAGAAAGCATTACCTACTTAATATAATAATAAGCACAACTGAATGATGTGATGGTGATGATTCTGAACACAGAGTTCATTGAAGTAAGTGCTTCAATGATATTATTTAATCATGAAAAGCTATTTTTAAATAGCAATATTGTAATATCCACCTAAAAGTTCAAGTAATCTGCTCAAGAATAGTTGAACCAAGAGGTAGCCTCTAACAGTAAATGTCAATAGACTAAGCACTGTGCCATGTTCCTTGCTAGTTCCTGGCCTGGCTCTTTGCCTACACAAAATACAGAGAAAATTGCCTATAAAATTTGGCTGGGGATAGATAAGAAAATTACTCTTCAAGAAGGTATAATCCCAATTGTTCTCACTGAAATCTTCAGTCTAAATACCCACCACACTTCTTCAGGCTGTAACACCTTAGGCCAGGAATTCAAAGTCGTCCTATATTAATAGAATGTTAATATTGTTGTGTTCTTGAGAATTTGAAAGTAATACGAATATCTTCTTCAAAATTCTGCTTTAATTACAAGTATCAAAATATTTTCAAATATAAAATTCAAAGAAAAATGCTTAAACCAATATAGAAAAACATTTTTTGGTAAAAATATAGAGCACTATTTATACACTAATAAAATTGTGACAAAAATTCCCCTAAGAAGTTAGTATTAGAATTATTATCCTGGAGATATAATACAAGATGACTACTATATTCTAACAATAGGGCTAACAGAATAATCTGACATATTTTAAGAAAATCAGCATTTTAGAACCAAAAAGGATGAATCTTATAGCATAGGGTAAAAAAACCAAAACAACAACAAAAACAAACAAACAAGGAATGGCATTAGGAGCTAGCAACAACAGTATAGCTGTAAAATCAGTAAGTGAGTCACAATGGAGACTTAACACTCATAACAAATAAAGTCTTTTTGAACTAAAGAGCATATAGAACAATATGAAGAAACCTTGTATATGACTAAAAGAAAATTCCAGGAAGGTGAGAAAGAAGCAGACAACAAGAACAACATGAAGAATCTCAATGAGATGCCTGGGATTCATTAATGATCTAGGCTCCTCCAAAGGGCTTGGGTCAGGCTCTGCACACACAGAATATTTCCTTGGATTAGGCCAGCTCCATTCCACACCTGCTGTTGTCCTTGGCATTCATCCCATTGTAGTAGAAACTCCAAATTATTGAGGTTTTCTGCTGCAAATGGGCTTCAATTTTACCAGTAGCCTCCCTGGAGCTCTCTATTCAGGGACCCTAACTCTGCCACACAATGCCAAGTCACAGCTCCCCTCCACAACATCTTCATGCCTTCAAAACCAGTACAACATGGGTTTCTGTTATACTACCAAATTTGGCTAACAACAGGAGGTACAACTATGGCAGGTTCTGGAACACTACTTCTGTGTGCCAACCCTGACAAAACATTTCCCAGAACACTTCATTTCAATGATGCTGGTGTCTTCTTAATCACACGATTCTTCAGCCACAGCTGACCAGCATCAATAGCCACAGGACAGGTTTTATTTTAGTGGTTCAGGTCTTCTGTTGATCACAGCCAATTTTTCAACTGCAACTGTCCAGATACCACAGATTCTTCACATAAAAGGCCCAAGAGAGTCTTTGCTTCTTTCTTAAACTTCACAAGCCAGGTTTCCATTGTCATTTCTGCTTTCAACATTCTTATCTTTTATGCTCCTGTCTTTTCTCAAAGTTCCAAAGTCTTTCCACAATCCTAAAACAACATGGTTACGTCTGTCACATCAATACCCCACTATCCTGGTACCAACTTGTCTTATTATGGTTATTTTTGCTGCAGTGAAACCATGACCAAAAGCAAGGTAGGAAGGAAGGGCTTTATTTGACTTATACTTCCACATGGTAGTCCATCACTGAAGGAAGACATGACAGGACCTCAAACAGGGCAGAACCCTGGACGCAAGAACTGATGCAGAGGCCATGGAAAAGAGCAGCTTACAGGCTTGCACCCCATGGTTTTCTCAATATGCTTTTTTTTTTTTTTTTTTTTTTTTTTTTTTTTTACGGAAGCCAAGACTACTAGACCAGTTTTCCAATACTAGGTTTCATTTTCTTTTTGCACTGTAGTTTCCTTAAACATTTGAATTTTGTTTTAATAATCTTATACACCAGGGTATGCTTGACGTGATACAAACACTGTTAATGTGAGCTGAGCATATTTCAAACAAATCGATCAATCTCAAAACACTGGGTATTTCTTGGTACTGTATCAACAAGACAGCTGAGCAAATTATTATAAACTCTATAGCTTTGCAATAAAGAAGAATATAACATCTAGTCATGGTAAGTCACATCTACAATCATAACACACATGAGGCCATGACAGAATATGGCGAGCCAGCCTGGTCTACAATGTAAATTTCAGGTAGACTTTGGTTACAGTATAAGACCATTTCTTAAAAGAGAAAGGGGGGAAACAAAAGAATATAACAAATGGAAACATTACACTGGCTGTGGTGATCTGAGGTTCTGATGGAAAGAACAAATAACCATGGATGGAGATGGTGTGAGGAGATATGGGTCTTTCTATTACTTTTCAAGTGGCAGGTGTCTAAAGCAGGATTTGCAACCTTACACTATTGACTTTTTAAACTGGGTGATCCTCTTCTGTTGGGTGACTGTGCTGGTCACTGTATAATGTTTAGTGGCATTAGTGATTTTCACTAAACTAGATGCCAACAGCACTTCGTTGAGTCCCTCTGGTCTACTCAAACAAAATATTCACAGACTTTTCAAAACATTTCTGCTTAAGTCAATCCAGTTGCTCTAATGAAGAACAACATAGTCTGACAACCCTACAGCTCTCAATTGCAGAACCTCATCCTCCAATTTTCTAGCTGAATTGAAACCATCCAACTGAAGTCAGGAATGAACAGTTGAGCTTCTTTTCACAGTTGAGCTCAACTACTGCCTGCATTAATAAGGCAGGAGAAGAAAATTAAAGGGAAAGAAGTCAAGCTACCACTATTTACAAATAACACATTGCACATTAGATATTCAAAAATATGAAAGAAAACATCTAGAAATGAAAAATGGAGCAATGTGGCAGAATACAGAATAAATAACTTTTCTAAACACCAACAACAAGAATAGAAAGAAGAAGAGATCATGGACATAGTCCCTTCACAATAGCCTCTAAAGAAATAAAATATCTAGGAATAAACCTAACCAAAGGAACTGATAGATCTGTACAATGAAAACTTTAAACCTCTGAAGAAAAAGAAAGAGAAAGACAATAGAAAATGGAAAGATATTCCATGCTCATTGATTTGTAGAATTAATACTAGAAATAATCATTTTTCCCAAAACTATTTACAGATATTATGCAATACAAATCAAAATCCACATGTAATTCCTCAAAGAAATGGGGGGGGTATTCTAAAATCTATATGGAATTACATATGGTTGAATAAACCAAACCATTACTCAACAACAACAACAACAAAACAATGCTGGAGAGATTACCATTGCAGACATTAAGATATATTATTGAGCCAAATATGGTGCTGGCACAAAAACAAACATGTAGACCCATAGAATTAAATTGAAGGCTCAAACATGAATATATACAACTTCAGACTTTAGCATTTGACAAAGATGCCAAAAACAAGTGCTGGAGAAAAGAAGCCATCTTCAGCAAATGGTGCAGGTGAAACTGGATGTCCATATGTAGAAAAATAAAATTAGACTTAAAGCTATCACTTTGCACAAATTAATTCCAAATGGATCATATGTCAAAATGTGAAACCTGAAACAATTGTTTTTATAGAATAAACTATAGGTAGTGACTAACATGACATAAATGTACAACTTTCTCAATGGGACTCCATTTGCCCAACAATTAAGACCAACATTTGATACATGTAACTTCATAGAAGTAAAAGCTTCTGCACAACTACAGAAATAACCAAACCAATAAAAAGGAAGAACAAAGAAAGGGAGATAACCTTTGCCAGCCATGCATCAGACAAAGGATTAATTTCCAGAACATATAAAGGTCTAAACAAATAAATAAATAATGACAGATTTGGAAAATAGGATTGTGACCTGAACAGAGAATTCTTAAAAAAAAAAAAAAAAAAACTGCTAAGAAATACCTTTTGAAAAATGTTTATTGTCTAGAGCAATTAGGGAAATATAACCAAAGGAATTTTGAGATTTCATCTTGCCCCATTTAGAATGGCAGATCAACCAACCAACTGACGACAAATGCAGAAAAAAGTGAGGGGGAAAAGGGAACCCTCATTCACTGTTGGTGAGATTGCAAACTGCTGTTGTAACTACAGAAATCAATGTGAAGGACTCCTAAAAAGCTGAAAATAAATTTACCATATGGCCCAGCTACATCACTCCTTGGCATACACCCAAAGGACTCAACACCTTATTCCACAGGTATTTGCTTAGCCATATTCCTTGTGGCTCTATTCACAACAGTTAGGAAATGGAAACAATCTAAATGGCCTTCAATCAATGAATGGATCATGAACATTAATAGATAAGTAGGTGGAACTAGAAAAGTCAACACTGAGTGAGGTAAGCCTAATCCAGAAAGACAAAAACCGTAAGTTCTCCTTCACCTGAATCTCCTACCTCCAAATCTCCAAATTTTCAGATGTGAGTACCTATTCTGGAGCAACTATAAAAACCAGGAAAGAAAAAAGGGACAACTGCCAGGGGAGGGAAGTGGAGGAGCAATAGAAGGGTACAAGTGATCTGATAAGGATAATGGGAAAGTGGGGGATGAATTGGTTCTGATAATCAAGGTGTTGGGGGGCGGTGAGAAAGAGAGGGAGGGAGAGAGGGAGGGAGAAAGGGAGGAGGGCAAGATGAACATGCCGTGCTGAAAAGGTGCCATGTGGCCCAGAGCAGGTAAGAAATACGGCTTAATTTAAGTTGAAAGAGCTAGCAAGTAACAAGTCTAAGCTATTGGCCAACAATTTATAATTAAGTCTCTGTGTGGTCACTTGGGAACAGGATGGCGGGACAGAAAACCCTACCTACACAGAAAACCACAATCAATCGAAGTGTAGAGGTGTGGATCCCAGTACCAATGGATATATCTACAAAACAATTCCTGTACCTAAGACTCAGGGAACAAAAGAGGGTTTGCTAAAGAGGGTTTGGAAAGACTGTCAGATCCAGAGGAGCAAAGAGTATGCTGTGACATTGTGTCTTCTGTTAATGTCAGAAAGCATGCCCATGAAGTCTCAGCAACATAACTACCAAAACACAAGTGAATAATGATAACAACAGACATGTCAAAGTGAAAGTGTATTACTTTCATTGGTTAATGAAAAGCTGGCTGCCCAGAAGCAGATTTCCATAGCCAAACACTAAGCTGAAATCCTGGAATCCAGTTGCAGACAAGGAGGAGTGATGAGGAGAGGGGTCAAGACCAGGCTGGGGAAACATACAGAAGTACCTGATTTAAGCAAGGGGGAGCTCATGGACCCCAGACTGACAGCTGGGAAACCAGCATAGGACCGACCCAGGCCCTCTGAATGTGGGCATCAGGTAGGAGGCCTGGACAGCCTATGGGGCCTCTGGTAGTGGAGCAGTATTTATCCCTAGTGTATGAATGGACTTTGGGAGTCCACTCCCCATAGAGGGATACTCTCTCAGCAGAGACACATGGGAGAGGGCCTAGGCCCTGCTCCAAATGATGACAGACTTTGATGATCCCCCATGGAAGGCCTCACCCTCCCTGGGGAGGAGAAAGGGGATGGGATGGGGGGTCCAAGGGGAGCATGGGAGAATGGGAGGGAGAGGGAACTGGGATTGATATGTTAAATAAGATTGTTTCTAATTTAAATTTTAAAAAGGAGAAAATAAATGAAAAGCTGGCTGCCTAATAGGCAGGAAATGGTTAGGCATGACTTGGGGACAAAAAGTGTATACAAGGAGAAGAGTGCAGAGTTGCCAGGAGATGTGGAGAGAAGGGGAAGACCATGAGGCCTCAACCTCACACAAAGAACTACAGGCAACTAAGAGTGCTGAGAACAGAAAATAGTTTTCACAGGGAAGAACACACCAATTGGTCATTCAATGCTATAATAGTCAGCCCTTCAAACATTCACACAAGTAACAATTATACAAACCAACAGGTTCTATTTAGTACTCTCTCTCTCTCTCTCTCTCTGTGTGTGTGTGTGTGTGTGTGTGTGTGTGTGTGTGTGTGTGTTTATATCAACAATTAAGGAAAAGAAGAGGGCCATGAAAATGACAAAACAAGGAGGGGTGTATGGAAGCTTTAGAGACAGGAAAAGGAAATGATGTAATTAGAACCTCAAAGATAAAAGATAAACAAAGAAAAAAGAAAAATAATGGAAAGAGTAAGGAAACAAATGGGCCATATTTAAAACTTCTCTTCTTTTTCCAATGTCAATGAATTTCCTCTAAAAGAAGAAGAGCTAAAAATGGACTTTTACTGATTTTTTTTCTTTTTCTTTTTTTAGATATAGGAGAAATGCTTTGGTTTATTATATAAATTATGAACTTTATAGAATATACCATTGTATCTTAAAGGATATATAGTGTACAATGACTAAAACAGTCATTAACATTTCAATTCTTTAAAATATAATCTTTGATTCACTCACTATAAGTGTATAAATTTATATGGTTAAGTGTGGCATTCTAATATGTGCTTATCTTTAGTACTTTCAAATCTAAGTAATAAACATTTCTATTTCCATCAAAGGTTATGTGATATTTGTTCATTCTTAAATGTTATGAATTCTTGTAGTGATACTTAAAGTGACTTCTTGAAAATAAAAAATGAAAGAAAATTAAAATATGAAATTTTTCTGTGAAATTTCCTTTCCCTTATGAGTTCTTCTGTAATTTACTTAAAAATTTTCAAAAGCCTATTAAAGAAAATAGAAAAGGTGTAAATGTTAAACTGATTATAGTAAGCTAATTGAATTGATCATGAGTAATTAAAACTTGATAGTGCTGTTTAAACTCAATACAATATTTCATTTAGGTTTTCTCTTTTCTATTCTTTTTAAGAAAAGGGAATTTCAATTTTTCCCTCTCAAAATATAACATGGTTTCAGAGGATTTAAAAACCAGCTAATCTCAAGTATATCTAACATGTAAACGCTGAAAATCTGACACAGCTTCTTCATTGAAAGTGCTTTTTCCAAATCTGCTAAAGACAGCATGATGAATCTCTACCAAATATGATAGATGCAATTTAAAAACAGGTATTGTGCACACATGTGTATTGGTATTAATAGCAGTTTATATTGATATGTAACATATAATCTAAAAGGGCTATACAAATGTTAAATAATTAAATGCTAACATGTTTTGTAAGAATTCGTTTCATTATCTAAAAGCGAAGACTTCAAATTAATACTATTTAAATAAAAAGAATTTTTTACTTACATACAGATTATGTGAATACTAATGGAATTACACATTGTAAACAATAATATAAAATATGAAATAGTCAGCTATAAATCATTTCCCAGATAGCTAGATTTTTGTTTTGTATACCTTTTAAGATCTAGTGGAGAATAACTTTTTTGATAAGGAAAAACCTTGAGTCCTTTTAGAAAAGCTATCTCAATATTCTCCGTATTCTTCTAGGGACTTGAAAATGAACACTACTATGACAAACAACATTCTTTAGCCTGCTCAAGTGATTAAGCATATCCTGTTACCCTTTAAGAGATTCACGGTGATCAAAGAGCAATCACCAAAAGTTTATTCAATGATTATTTATACTTTGGGTTCCAATACTTTAAGATGATTCAGCTGACCTTTTACATTCTGGGATTGAGGTAGTAGGGACAGTGGGGAAAGCTCTGTCTTTGGAATGTGAACTTTTGCAATCTGAACTACATCAGTAGCACAGGAACTTCCGAACCTTGAACCTTGGTCAGGTGACTACAGGTGACTAATAGACCCTATGCCAACTGACTGCAACACTTGCTTGTGCCTGTATTTGTGGCTTGTGAGCTACTTTCATACTGCGTTACCATACTTGTTCTTTCCAAATGCTTAAATATTTATTTTCCACAGTATTATCCTCATAGTTTATGCGAACATGTCTAACAAAAAAAAGCATCAAGACTTTAAAATATCAATGCATACTAGGCTCATTTTTGTTTGGAATTACTTTGTGAGGTTATGTCACTAAAGTTGGTTAGAAAATACTTTTTGGATACATATGACAATGAGTTCCTGGAAGTCATGATATAGAGTTCTTGGAGAAATTAACACTTAAAATACTTAGACGTGACTAATAGGACTCACCCATCCAAGGGCCAAATGGAAAAGCATTATATAAGGGAATTAATTACTTGCATTCCTAAAGTTGTAATGAACATGGTATAACAAACACTGACAAGACCACTTTCAATTATTAATGTAGATTTCCAAGTAAGGATTTCAGCCAATGTAAAGAGTTTGGAGGTTTTTATGCTGTAGAAGTGATTCAATGTGCAAAATATTTTTTAAAAAGTAAATATTAGAATTAATCTTTGATATTCTATCTATAGGAAAAGGTTTCCTACAGCATAATAGAATACATTTCTCACTGGTTAAATGATAGTGTCAGAAGCAATAGGCAAAAATCTAAGAATTTTAGTTTTAAAAAGTCAGAGGCTTGAGTCTGCCACTTATAAAAGTGTAAGTTAAGACATGTCACTTATGTTCTTGGGAATTCAGTTGCTGTAACAAATGAGGGTGGTTAATAAATATCAGTAGTGTTATTCATACTAATATAGATCATTTCCTTCTTTCTTATGTTGGGGGAATTACATGTGGTTTGTTTTGATACATGAATTCTACATGCATCTCAAACTTGTGATCTTCCTGCTTCAGCCTCTGGTGTACTAGCAAGACTGGGATGAGATACCACATTTGCTCATCCAGATACATTCATGAGCTCAACAACCAAAGAAAAACTGAAAGATGTCAGGTTTTCTAGAGAATTCTGCACTTCCATTTAACTTACCTGTAGAATAATTTAATACTTTACCAGTTATCAGATTATTAGGTTTGCCATGGCATTCTTCAAGTAAACCTGTCTATATATGGCAATATCTAACTACCTAATACAGTCACATGATAAAAACCTAAAAACAGTCATGATTATGGACTTTAAATCAATACACAAGAACCTGTACTCAAGATGATCTGCTTAAACTATATGATTCATAAGACTAAACTTTTTGAAATAGACTTGCACCTTCCTTCTCTAGCTATTACAAGAATAAGTTGAAAGGCTCAATACTCTTCTGATTTCAGTTTAGAAGTATTTATGTCCAAAAAGCAAAACAAAAACAAAAATAAAAACAAAAAACAGAAAAACCCTACCTTATAAAAATCACTAATTTTATGTATAAAAATCAATCACAATGTAACAATTCAGATGGATCACATAAAATAGCAGGTAAGAATAAGCTAGTCTTATCGTTAACAGCTTAGGCACTAAAATAAATAAGACAGACAACATTCAAATTAATATTTCAGAGAGATAGCCTAAGTCATTCCCAAATTGTTTAAGCAAAGCAGCAAAGTGTCTAAGCAAAGAACTCAAGCGGTCTCCAAGTGTTTAAAGTCAATGCTGTAAAAACAGTGCGTAAAGGATAGAATGAGATTAAGGAATACTAAAGAAAATGTTTAATGTGAACTTATTTATGAAATTGGTTCTCATATAAACTAAAGATCTGTAAAACAAGTTGGTCATGATAGATAAAACTAGCTATTCTACTTTGTGTCAGTAGTGGTCAACATTCTCTCTTAAGAGCCTCAGTTTTTTTAAGTACATTCATTTATTCATATTACATCTGCATTTGTGTTTTGTCTACCTTTATGTTTGTGTGAAAGTATTAGATCCCCTGGAACTGAAGTTAGAGATAGTTGTGAGATGCCATGTGAGTACTGGGAATTGAATCTGGTCCTCTGGAAGAGAAGACAGTACTCTTAACTGCTAAGCTATCTCTCCAGTCCCCTGCCTTAGTTTCTTAGTAGTTTTAATAACATAGCATATATTTTTGAATTACATTTTTTCTCTCATTAGCAGTAAAAACAACTATTTTTCCATTCTTCTTTAGGAATGGAAGATAGTGAGCCAGAGGAAAGTTAAACAAGTGATTCAAAATCAAATATAAGTAACGAATGAAGAAAAAATACAGGCTCAGATAACCTCCAACAGATACCGGAAGTACTAATGTCATGAAATGGGAAAATACTTAGATGGGGAAGCTCTGAAGAAGAATGGAATGAAAATAATATTGTAACTAGGAAAGAGAGAACAACACCATCTCCACAGGGCAAAGAGAACTGTCTGCCCTTGTGGGGTGCTGAGACAGAAGCATGGCTGAGAATCCATGTTGGGCTGGATAGGAAGTCAAAACAATTAAATCTGCTGTGATGTTAGCTATTTTCTCAGCTTACAGAAATGCTTATGCTTATTGACTGAACTGGCAAAAAACCTTAACAGTCAAGTGAGGCTATGCAGATATACTTATGTTTGAGGGCCAAGATGTGATATGGGAGATGGTTTTACTTTAAAATTGGTTTCCATATAAACATGGTCAGAATTCCCATAGAACTGTCAGTAAAAGTAAATGGTAAACTACTTTATAAATAGCAAAGATACCTTGTTTTAAAATAATAACTGTTTCCCCAAAATATCACAGTGATATAATTTTTGCAATTATGAAAAGTTAAAAATATAAATATGGGTAGCTATTTTACTTTCAGATTTATTCATTTGTTTTATGTGTATGAGTGATTTGACTGACCACATGTATGCCTGGTGCCAGCAGAGATCAGAAGATGACATTGGATCACCTGGAACTAGTAATATATTATTATGAGCCACCAAGTGAGTACTAGAAACTGAACCTACCTCTGCTGCCCCAAGTTTGAGTGATTCTTAAAAGTATACAGTAATCATCTCTTTCCCGCTGTTTGTCTGAAGAGGCAGACAAGAGTTTCCCTGCTTCTCTCTTCTCTCTTTTCTCTCTTAATCTCTGTACTCCCTTTCTCTTCTTTCCTGCCCTCTCCATTCCCTTTCAAATAAACTTCTCACTTAAAAAAGTATACAATAGTCATATATTTTACATAATAACTTAACCATGAAACAGTCAGAACCTATGAAATATGAAAAGATGTTAATAAACACTTTCACGAAAAGATCCAAATAAAAATATTGAAATGTACATAAAAACAATGACTTAGAAATCAATAAACACGGAAACACTATGAAAAGTATATTTTATATGAGACTGTATATTAGAGTAGCTACTGCTCAGATATATCATAACTGCTTTCCCTTATTACTCCCATGTTACCATGCTATTTGTATATATTTGCTTTTGCAACATTTTAATTTTACTGTGGCAGAATTGTATGGACCCAACAACTACCTGAGTCTTCTAATTTGACATTTCAAAAGAGGTTGGTGGCATCCTTACAAGAGAACAGAATCAGAGAAAAGTTAAGTGTTCTGTCTAACATTAATGATAATACAAGATCTTGGTCTCAAGTGCAACTGATATATAACATATAACATGATACTATCTTCAGTAGATATCTACTGCTTAAGTAGATATTTTATGGTATTTCTACACTAGGTTTTTCAAACTTTTCATGTAATCTTTGTCTATAGTGGGAAAGCCTGCCATGTAAAGTATGAGTGGCATAAAATTCTGTAACATTGAAAAATATGTAACGTTCTTGGGCTGAAACCACAGATACATCTCATCTTATCACAGATACATATTAATTTAAAAAATAGCAAAGAAGCCATATATACTGATCCCCAATCAGGAAAGGCAGAACAGATGGTGCACCTGCTAAAGGCACTTTCTGAGATACAATGAAACAATAACAGAAAGTTTTTCACTGATCTCTATACCAAGGGTGTGGCACATGTATTCCCACACATACCATACATACACGCAGTAAAAAATTAAGTAATAAATGCTATCACAAAAACAATACTTTTCATAAAAGTTTTCTATCACATAATCAAATGTTTCTCAATAATTCACAAGTCAGGTTTTTTACATATATATATATATATATATATACATACATACATACATACATACATACATACATATATATACATACATACATATATGTACAAAGATTCCTAGTCTGACTTAAGACTCTCACTCCAGGCTGGCCATTCAAACTCCTCCTCCAGTCCAGAGAGGAGCTGCATTCATGAGCACTCTTGGTCTAGGCCCAGGCAGGAGCCACATTCATGCACTCCCTTGCTGAGTCTGACCAAGGATTTTCACTCAAATTGATGAAATTAAAGATGAACAGGGGAACATTACACCAGATACACAAAAAAAAAATGAAGAAAAAATTAAAAGTATTTAGCAATAATTTAAAAACATATATTCTATTAAGCTGGCAAATGAAATAGATGGATTTCCAGATTCTTCAAAACCATGAACAGATCAATAATGTAAAGAAACCTATAACAAATAAATTGAAAGAGTAATTAGAAGTCTTCCAACAACAAAAGCACAAGTCCAGATCAATTCACAGTAGACTTCTACCAGACTTTCAAAGAACCACAACTATAACTTGGGTTTTTTAATAAAAGTGAAACAGATGGAGCCCTCCCAAACTCATTTTACAAAGTCAGTATTACTCTAATATCAAAACCAGGAGAAGTGACAAGGACAACGAAAACTATGGGTCACTATCTTTAACCAACACAGAACAAAAAACCTCAATAAAATATTTACAAATAAAATGCAGGTTTATATAAAAATTACCCACCACAATCAAGTTTGCTTTATCTTGATGATGTAGAGATGGTTTAACATATGTAAGTAATTAAATATGATGAACCATATAACTTGACTTAAATGCAAAAATCATACAATCATTTCAATAGATTCAGAAAAGGCCTTTGACAAAATCCAACATACTTTCCTGATAAAAGACCTAGAAAGATTTGGACTGGAGGGAACATACTTCAACATAATAAATGCTATATATGGCAAAGATATAGCCAACCTCATGTAAATGTAGAGAAATTTGAAGCAATCCTATTAAAATCACAAATAAAACAGGGGTGTCTAATATACCTAGTCTTTTTCAATAAAATTTTAGAAGGACTAGTTAGAGCAACAAGACTAGAGAAAGAAGGAAATTAAAGGGATACAAATAGGAAAATAGGAAGTCAAATTATCCCCTATTGCAAATGCTACATTATTCATGAGAGATCTCAAAGATTTTATCTGAAAATTTCTAGAAGTGATTAACACATTTAGGAGAGTGGTAAGATACAAAATTCAGTAGCCTTCCTATACAGCAACAATAAATATGCTGAGAAAGAGATCATGGAAAATCTCCCATTCACTATTTTAAAAAATCAACCTAGGAGAAAATCTAAGGAGATAAAACATCTCTACTATGAAAACTTGAAATTTTTAAGAAAGTATTAAGGAAGACAGTAGAAGATGGAAAGACCTCCTATGCTCATGGATTGTTAGAAGAATATATACTATAAAACTTGACCCAGACCCAGAAAGACAAACAGAACTTGGAGGCGCTCTCTCTCTCTCTCTCTCTCTCTCTCTCTCTCTCTCTCTCTCTCTCTCTCTCTGTGTGTGTGTGTGTGTGTGTGTGTGTTCATATCCTCAGAAATCAGTCAAGTAAAATAGGAGGAGAAAGAGCTCAAGAGAATATTAGGACATGTATACTATGAACAAGGAAAGAGATAAAATGGAGAGGGGGGGCTCTAATTGGGGAGAGGGGATTAAGGAGAGCAAGGAAAGACACATTTATAACACAGTAGACATTTGAAAAAGACAGAAAAAATATTATTTGTGTAAGGTTAGTTTAAAATACATGTGCTGGTGGTGGTGGTGGTGGTGGTGGTGGAGGTGGTGGGTGGTGTGTGTGTGTGTTTTGTGTGTGTGTGTGTGTGTGTCTATGTAGTTTAAATGGAATTATGCTACATGGGTTGATAGTTCTGCCCACAAGAACCATCGACTTCAGAGCAACTGGAGCAAACCCCTGGTTCCAGTCATAGAGCCCCTCCATTGTTACTGAGACAGGTTGGGAGGTGGGGACATGAAGACTCTCAATATAATATAGCCAAATGGCATTGCCCTTGTTACCTCTCTGAACTTGAAAGTAAGATCTTAATACTGAAGAGTATATAATATGGACTCAAGCCTTACAGGAGTCAGGATGGAACTGACTTGCAAGTCTTCCTTGAAGATTAGCTGCCATTGTATAGAATGATGCTATGTAAGCTACCAAGACAGAAAAGCAGTCAATACCTCTACTAGCTGTAAAGTCTATAAACTACAACGACCAACCTGACAAGATAGCACAATGGCGTAATATTGACATTTTTATAGAGGTGACCACCAGCTGTCTAACTGGACTTAAAATCTGTTCAATAGGAAGCTACTAATGCCTTAAACATTAAACCTATCCAACTACTACTGGCTAGTGAAGATATCACAGATCCTAGGCGAGAGCCTACAGTACTGCCTAAACCAGTATAATTCTTAACTGCATTCCAAATAGTTAGTCTTACATCACAGATAACTGCAGCTCTCATCCCTCAAAAATAAGGTACACATTTTTTTTTTTGTAAACAAAAGCTGCTAGAAAATCCACAACTGGTCAATATGCAGAGAAAAGTCACCTTGGGATCACTATCCACAATTGGTTCATTTACAAAAAAATCCTACATCTAAAGCTTGGAGAACATCACAAAACAAGGGGTGGAAATACTGAAAGAGCCAGAGGCTAGGATTCCTCCTGCTAGATAGTGTCTTCTACAAGATAGGAATGCTGCATCCATGAAATTTCAACAATATGGTTACCAAAAAAAAGACTTCCATGATGACAACACCACATGATGTTCCAAGAAGGATAGGAGAAACTTCAAAAGTACTAACTCATCAATGAAGAGTTTATAGGCAGTTAATGGCTCCAGGGGGAAGGTGAATCAGTCTCCTCCACGGACAACCCTGGTAGGTTAACCAATTCCAAAGGGTCGATCACAAGCACACCTACGCAAGAGAAACATTAGGTTAATGCTCAGGAGAGAAAGAGAAAGGATTTAAAATATAAATGTAATATACTTACAAAAAGGAGTAAGTAAAGAACTCAAAACATTTAAAATAAAAGACCAAACAAATACTCTTGTCATGGTATATAAATGACTTTCAACAACTTTGTGCCTTTGCTTCCACATGAGCATTTTGTGAAGGCTATTAAAAATAATGCTTATAAAAGTCACATATCCAACAAAAGCTAGCATAATTATTAGTAAAATTTTTATGAAGACATTTTCATTTTATTAAAAACATATTAATTGTAAATTTTGCAAGGCTATCAGCAAAATAAATCATTTGGAATAGCAAATGGACAAAAATATCCTTTCTACATGATTATATGCAAAAATAAGAAAAGTTTAAATTATACATGTTTAAGACTGATATTTTTATACCATAAATACAGGAAAATAGAAGGACTGACCCCCTTTTTAAGCACGAAGCAGAGTATTCAGGTGTAAGAGGTGGTGAATAAGAAATTGTTGAATGGCATTAAAAAAAAACCAATAAGTGAAGAAAATGGTGGAGCAGAGAGCAAAGGACAGGGAGGGTATGGAGAAGGAGAGAAAAGAAGAAGGAGAAGAAATGGAAGTGTGAGAATATTAAGAAGTAATCATGAATGAGATGCTGGAAGTTCTGGGGAAATGACAAAGCTTGGGAGACCCTAGCAGAACAAATGGAAGGAAGAGACTTGATGAAAACATGACAATGATATGGCTATGTACTGCAGAAGGCTGGCTGGCTGGCTGGCTGGCTGGCTGAATGAATGAATGAATGAATGGTAAGAATTGTAAAACAAATCTGCTCAACAATTCAGGTGTGTCTAGAGGGAGCAGTTTCAGTCTAAATTTACAGAGAGATCTAGAGCTAGAGTGAAGTTCCACCTTCAATGAAGGATCTTTTAAGAATGCCTATGGTTTCAAGAAGAAGTAGGAAATATTCCATTAAACACAAAAGAAGGATGGAAGGATTCAGCAAGAAAAAAAAAAAAGACCTCCCAAAATGACACTGCAGAATAAATGCAAGTACAATGACTCAGAAAGTCTAAGAAGGATTTATACAGAATCACAGCGAAATGATAAAAAGAAACAATGAGTCTACTGCTCTGGTTGAAATGAAACTATTTACCTAGCAAGTCAATACACTTTGAATATGGTAAGTTACAGGTGTCCTGTAGTGGTTTGTATTCTAAGACAGCTGGAATTCTCAAACACAAGTATGTGTTATGGTTCAGTAGATATATTGTACAATAATCAAAGAATGAAAACCACAATACTGTAAGAAGTTCAGTAACGAGCTGATCAAGTCATTCAAACGTGTGCAAGGCAATCTGGGAAGTCAAGGGTACATCTGTGTAGGCAAGGGTAGATCTGGGAAGTCAAGGGTACATCTGTATAGTCAAGGATACATCTGTGTAGTCAATGATACATCTGGGAAGTCAAGGGTATATCTGTGTAGTAACGGTACATCTGTGTAGTCAAGGGTAGATCTGGGAAGTCAAGGGTGCATCTGTATAAAAAAGCCTGGGATTGATAGGATGTGTCTGTCTCCGTTAGGCCTCACTTAATATACTCATACTGCTCAGAAAAGCCAGTACATTCGTCTTCTGAATTAAGGCCACACTAATACTTAAACGAAGCTCATATTGCTCAGCTCTTTGTTGTTATATTCTGTCTGGTGGTTTAAGGCATCTTTAATCATTATACTGTATTTCATATTCCTTTAATTTTATATTCTAAACTAGAAGAGATGGTGAAGGAACACAAGTAATTTACACCGGAAATATCCTGTGTATACATAATTGGGAGTTAATTACATCTCTCTGTCATCTGTTTTTTATTTCTGATTGAACAAATACTTATCAAGCTTCATTTTGTTCTAGAACTATTTCTAAATGCTAAGGAAAAAAACAATTTAAAATGGCAGACATGAACTCAATACTTGCAGACTTGTTTTTGTTTTAATATGTAATTTGAGAGAATGAGAGTTTGAAGAAGACGATAAAAATGTACCAATTAACCTATTTTATATTTGATATTAACTTTTAAAACTGCCTAGCACCTTGACACTTTGTGTTTGAGCTGCCTCTTATGCTGTAATAAATAATAAAATACTAAAGAAACTACAGACTTTTGGGTATATAATATGCTTGTATTTAGTAAATGCCTTTCAAACACTTTGAAGTACCCAATCCTTCTCTGCATTTAAACTTACCTTTCTACAATGCATTAAAAAACAAAAACAAAACATGATTACCCTCAACATTAAAGTACACTATGTAAAAATCTGAATTGAGAAGAAAAAGGCCCCAATCTTACCATTTTAACATAACCTTACACAGCATTTCAACAAATTTTTATCTAACACTATAAATATATAAATATTTAAAATTGCTGAATATTTAATCATACTTCATAATGACTGCCAAAATATTAGACATGTTTTAAGTATTTTTCATTACTTCATAATTTAAAATGGAGATTCATTAACAGTAGAATAGTAGAATATATATTTTCCCCCAGACCATCTAAAAACTTCAAGAATGGTAATAAGAAAGTCTATTTTATGCATGGACACTCTTTGAATTGACACCTAATACCAAAGATTTTTCTAAACATTTGCCAGATATTTTTTAAATGCATTAACTTATAAATAAAAAAACCACCGTGTTCATATTAACAAATTCCTGCTTTAAATTTGCAGATGAATAAAATTAAGAAAATCACCAGAACAATTCTTTCAGTAAGCATTTACCAACTAATAAAATAGAAAATTTCAAATAAAGAGTTCAGAGAAGAATAATGCTTTTGAAGAAAACAGTATTTATCTAACAAAATATGTGCTGCATTTATAACTCAGTATTTCCTGGTTGGTTTTAATAGTTATTGAATCTAGTTATCTAGAAAATTGTCTAAAACTATATACAAAGTGCATTGCCTTGTTATGTCTGTTGATCCTACAGAACTGTGACTTTCATACTTCTCTAGCTTTCCTACAAAAACATTTCCTCCTGAATTTACCATATGGATGGATGTCTGATTGCTGAATAAAGGGAAAAGTTAATCAGCTGCCTCTAATTCTTACCAGCCCAAGCCCCTGGTCATTTTAATCTTAAACTTCTTTAAATTCAATCAAAACTTGGATTGGATTGGTATTAATAATTCCAATGACTGTTAATAATTTCAAGAGTTATTATTTTATTCTGAATGTGTTAAACTGACAACCTGGTTTTAATAAATTAATTAGCTTCAAGGAATGGGCAAAAGTAAGTACTAAGATGGAGAACAGTCACACTTCAATTTGAGACATTGAAGCAGAGAAGGAGTGGAGTTATCCCCCTGACATCAGAATTTCAAAGATAGATGTTGGTATGCTCTTGTATAAGCTCACTAGACAAGATGATCCTTTGAATGTTTGTTTTCTCTAGTTTGTTTTGTCAAAATGAATGATTTTATAAAATACTGGAAAATCACTGACACAGTAAGTAAGGCTGCATAAGATGAGGGTAAACACAGTATTCATGACATTACTATAAAAGGTCAGTGGCTCTACATTTGGAAGGCAAAGGTAAACTACTCATGGTTTACTGAAACACTAGCTCAGCACTTTGTGAGTAAGAAGTGGTACAAAGGGCAAATGAGTAACTTCAGACACCACATTATTTTGTTTCTATTTTTAAAACATTAATTATATTGACCAAAATATATTTACAGTCAAAATGACAATAGAATAGTTAAAAATTACATGAATGCCAAATCCATGTAAGAAATGAGTCAACAATATTAAACATTTTTCCTATAAATAAGTGTTAAGAAAGTTGTATATGGGGCCATTTTAGTCACTATAGCAGCATATCCATGCTTAGATAAAATATTTGGATAAAAAATTCACTTATTACATTAAAATTTCCTACTTAAGGACAAGATTGTTGAGGAACCCAAATAACTTCATGGCTCCTAAATCAAACTGTTTAGTTACACTTTGAAAAGAAATTCACAGTTACCAATTATAAAAAGGCTATTTTATTGTAAAAGGAAGCACCGGCTTGCAAAATAAATATATTACAGATTAGCTACTGTGGAAAGGGCTGTCTTAAGACCTTGTTATATAAGGGGACATTTGCCAAAGTATTGCAGTAGAAAATAATAAAAGGAAATTAGATTTTAAAATGTAATCTCTGAATTATACAGTAAAAATGAAGTTATGAGAAGTGAATTCTATAAAATCTGTAGAAAACACTGGCACGTTTGTGTTTATAGAACCTCCTGCTCTCAGCAGAGAGGGCTATTAAAATATGATGTCAATGTGAAGTACAAGTAAACAAGCACCTACAGGACAGAGTATCCAGAGTACATGGGCCCAGAATCTGGCCAGTATTATTGGAGGCTGTCACATAATTTTAATCATCCAAGAAATTAAAAAGACTTTCTGGAGTCATTTGAAAAACTATGCTTGTTGCATACTAAGAAAATAACTCCAGTACTTGCAAGACAGTGACAGTTTTAGCTCTAAAGCAACGTACTTGAAATTTATCTCTGAAGCATGGTATCTGAAGGATTTAAACCAGTCTACCAACTTCCTATAACACTCAACAGGACACAAGGAGATCCAAGTGTAAGATTCTTCTGAAAATTTTTATTCATATTAAAGTTTTAACAAATGTGTATATGTGTACCATGTACATTACTGGAGACAATGGAGGTCAGAAGAGGGTAGCTGATCTTTGAAACTCGAGTTACAGATTGTTGTAAAGCAGTATGTGGTGCTGGGAATAAAACCCATAATCTCTTTAACAGTAAAAAGTTCTCCCCAGACCAAGATTAGAATTCCACAGAGTGTTGGACAAGTGTTTATGACAATGCCAATCTACATCCCATATATAAGAACATACAAAGTAGAGTATAAAACTGAGTTATATAAACTAACAAGGCCCTCAAATTATAGATATATAAGTGAAACAGAAGCTAGGCATATTTTGGGGTCAGGGACATATTGTTCAGTGGTTAAGTGATTGTAACACAAGGATGATGACTGGAATTCAAACCACCAGAGATGGGTATGGGGGCCTGCTGTAATCCCAACCTCTGAAGGCAGAGTCAGGATCCCTCGGCAAAGTGGCCAGCAATATTATCTGTATATAGACATACTTTGGGTTTAACTGAGAGACCTTGCATCATAGAGTAAACTGAAACAACAATCAAAGATCATTACTGACATCAACCTTGGGCCTCCACATGCATGTGCATAAACACACACACACACACACACAGAGAGAGAGAGAGAGAGAGAAGAGAGAGAGAGAGAGAGAGAGAGAGAGAGAGAAAGAGGACTCCACACATATGTACATACCAAACACAAAAAAAGGTGAAAAAATATTATAGCATCTTTTAATTCCTGTGGCTTACTCTATCTTCATGATATAAAAGTTACATGTTTTGTAGCCCTCTTCTCCAAAACTGCTTTAAAAAAATCTTGATTTATTTTATATAATTACTTCTCTCAATCTGAATCAAAGTATCTTCCTTTTCTTTGGACTTGGTATCCCAGAGATTCTTGGTATGTACTTCTATCTCAGCTACTTCAGATAAGTCAAGATATCATACTATTAGAACACTATACATTTTGAACCACAGTATTTTACTGCTTAAAATTACAGTTTTCTAAGCTGGTTGGTGGTGCACACTTTTAATCCCAGCATTTGTGAGACAGAAGTAGGCAGATCTCTGTGAGTTCAAGGCCAGCTGGTCTACAGAGCAAGTTCCAGGACAATAGAGAGGAAAACCTGTCCCCCCCAATCAAATATATATTAATATATATAATACATATGTAATTTCCCATATACTAGCTCAGTCCATATTACAGAATATAAAAACCTACTTTTATGTGTCCACATTACCTGCTTCAGATTTTTTTGTTTTGGTTTTTCGAGACAGGGTTTCTCTGTGTAGCTTTGGAGCCTATCCTGGCACTCACTCTGGAGACCAGGCTGGCCTCGAACTCACAAAGATCTGCATGCCTCTGCCTCCTGAGTGCCAGATTTTTTTTTTTTTTTTAAGGAACTGCTTAATTTGTCTTAGTGCTTCATAGCTAAGAGTTCATGATGGCAGAGAAAGGGCATGGCTGATAGCTTACATCCTGATCTACAAGTAGGAAGCAGAGGGATGGATGACAGGGGAGACAGAGAAAGACACTAGGAATGCTTGAGTATTTTAAAACCCTAAATCTCCCACCCAGTAACAAACATTCAATTTTTGTTATTACCACACCTCCTAATTTTTTCTAAAACAGTTTCATTAATGACCAAATATTCAAACAACTGCAAAAAGTATCCTCACCTTCATTATGACATATTACCAGGCCCTGCTTCTCAGGGTCTGATCAGTCACTCTTACTGTTCTTTGCTGTTTCCAAGCATGCTGAGCACAGGAGATACCCCTAGGTTCTTCAGAGTCTTCCCTACCATTAGGGCAGTGCCTGGTAGGGCTCCCACATCCCAAGGCAGCAACATCCCTTTTTTTCCATTTATGAACTGATCTCTGCTAAAGGAATGAAGAGGCAAAAGGGTGGCATAGGTCTTTCTTTGGCATCCCAACCATCGTCATTATACCATTATCTTTTTCTTTTCTTCATTCCCTAGCCCAACAAGTTTTGAATAGTTAGTTGAACGCAAACAAAGCACTGTTCTGATCCTCAATCTGTTGATCTACATCTATTATTTAGACTGGGTCTTGAGCTCAATACTACTGCAAAGATTCCAAGTCTTATAAGTCAAGAATTCTATTTTGAGTGTGCCTTGTTCAGTCTTCTTCAAAGAAATCTCTCCTGTACCAGATAGGAGTAAATACAGAGTCACACAGACAGAAAATATGTAGGAAGTAGGAAAACTTTGGAACACTCAGATCACAATTGGAGAGCTCTAACAAATCCCTCCACCCAGGGATCAGCTGGGAAAAGGATGTGGAAAGAGTATATGAGCCAAAGGAAATAGAGGACACCAAGAAAACAAGGTTTTTCAAACACAGGACTGATGCACATATGGACTCACAGAAACTAAGGCAGAACACACAGGGCCTAAAAAGGTATGCAGCAAAAAGAGCCCTGGAGCTGAAAGGAGAAGTGGACACATGGCCCATCCCTAACCCAGAAGTTTTCAAGGGGAGTCTCACTGGGGAGACAAACCATTCTTATGGGCAGGACCCATGACCATTAATACATTGGCAAGAGACAGTAAACACAGCAGCAACTTTGGAGATTCCTTATCTCATAATGTCATGCCAGGCCTTTGATTTTTTAAAAAAATCTTTATTTAAATTTCTAAGACAAATGGACTTAAGTCTTATTTTTCCGGAAAAAGTTGTTATTAGTTTTATTTCCTGTATAAAATAAAGCATCCCTTACCATTTCTATGCAGACATCATGGGTATCAGTATCCATGCATCAAGTCAAGTTAACCTACATTTTTAATGCTTAGTACAATAGTATCTAAGACATTAATAAAAAAAATTTGGCACAGTAAGAAATTCATAAAAATTCTATATCATACTAAAGAAAGATACACTATTAAGAGATATGCAAAGCTTATTAGAAAGCTATCACATTTTTCCAACATTTGCAAAAAGAGGAATTTGTTAGATGGGATTCAAATTTACATACAAATGTAATAAAGTGGGTTTTGACAAATATTTTGTGTAAAGACTTAGTAAGTTTGTTCTTGGCTAAGCAGGCCGCTTAAAGTACTTAAAGTGCAAACTAGTTATTGTGATCATTAATATGGCACTGATTTTTTAAACTGGTCAAGATTCCAAATATAATGTATGAAATTTAGTTAGGGTTTCATATAAACAACTTTTTAGAAAACTCACATACAACTAAAGTTGTAATATAATTAGAAAAATCTAAAAACATATGTATTTATTACAACAATAAATGAATTTTTTTCTTTGGTGTAATAAAAGTCTTGCAGCAAAGTTTGAGTCTGTCACCCACTCCCACACCCAGGGGTGGGGAGAGTTGCAACAGTTTGATGCCTTAATCCTTTCAAGAAGGTTATTCCCATTTCTCTTAGTCCAGTGCTTTAGAGATAAGACAAGAAAAAGCTGTAGTGTGGTCAAATTTCTAGACCACCATTCTTCTTTCAAACAGTAAACAGAAAAATTGTTTTGTTTTTTGTTTTTGTTTTTCGAGATTCTCTTGTGTTTAGCCTTTGATGTCCTGAAACTCGCTTTGTAGGCCAGGCTGGACTTGAACTCATAGAGAACTGCCTCCTCTGCCTGCTGAATGCTGTGATTAAAAGCATGTGAGAGCACTGCCCAGCAGTAAATCAATTCGTATCACACAGACACACACACATACACCAAATAGAATCTTTGAGTTACAATTTATCCCAGTGTTCCTTATGATTCTCCTTCACCTTTGGTCACATTCTGATTTGTAAACTCATTCCTCTTCTATATTAAATTTAGTCCTTTGTTGCTTCCTTCTACTCTGGGCCCCTACTTGTTTGAGTCATTGCTGCAAGCATCTTCACAAGGTGCTGCTACATCTCTATAAGTTCATGTGCAGTTATTAATTACCAGTTGACAATCTCTTATGCCTTTTTGTCCTGCCCTGGAGACCTCTATTTTAAGAGAAGTCCCAAAGGACATCTCTGCCGGTAGCTCTCTGTAAAGAAAGTCTTTATTCACATAAGACACTTACAAACTGTACAAGGTGTGGAAGGAGGAGGAAGGCATTATTTCCAAATGATTACTTGATGTTCTTTTGAAATTTACTATTTCCAGTGCGCACACTATTCCAAAAAGGAAATACTGTTGTCTATAAATCTGGTTCTCCTTTTTTTAATGCAGGGTCATGTTTAATACAGGATGGACTAGAATTCAATATGTAGGTGAACTTATGCTCCTCCTGCCTCTACTTCTATAGTGCTAGAATTAAAGGCATGTGATCTAAATGTGCCTTATGTAGTACTACATGCAATCTAGACAAGCAACCTACCAAATGAGTAACATATCTGTTATCATTTAAAACAATAATAACTGCAGTCCAGACTTTTATAAATACAATCATGTTAAATGGGAAATGTTTTACCTGTTATTTTAAAAATATTAGATTTCCAAGCAGGCAGTATGGACTTATATAGCAAAGTTTACAGATCTAGAATAAGACCATACCCTTGTCTATAGCCTATCTTTACTTCTTGATAGGTTAATGAGCTTGAGCAAACTTTCTTTGTTCAGTTTTTTTTTTATTTGTTATACTTCTATTTATTTGAGGGTAGTAGTGTGTTTACACTATCATATGGCATGCATGTGGAAGGCAAAAGACAACAAAGGGAGACAGGTCTCTCCTTCCACCTATATAGAAAAGAATTCATCCAACATTTAACAACAATGAAAGAAATAGCCACATTTCAATGATCTAGCCTGGGAGAGCAGTAACTATTATTTTTCATGAAAGTTTAGAAGAATAAAACTTTAAATAAGCTGAATACACTCACAGTAGGACCTACTATGGAAACTACTGATTCTGTTATTAGGGAAAGACTGTATTCAGCTTTCATACAACTAATACATATGCCTCTACAGAATGAAAGTGATACCACTTTTTGTGCTAGAAAATTATTCAACTTACCTCTTAAATAAATATTTGGTTGGCAAATAAACTGTATCCTTAGGAAAAATATTTCTAAGATAAAACAATGCCAACTAAATAAAAAATTATTTTTATTTATCTTTTATCACATATGTAAAGAAGTATTTTTTGAAGAGACAAAAAACACATTGCTGAACTTTACTTATGAAGTATAACATATGCAGTTCAGTCTACTGTATATTGAAAGTAACTGATTATGAGGAAATAGATTCTGCTTTGCATTGAAAATTGAAATGCAAACTATGGCATTGTTAGAAATGGGAAACTTACTAAAAAGGACTAGTTTTGGGCTGGAGAGATGGGTCAGCCGTTAAAGGCTAGGCTTACAACCAAAAAGAACTAGTTTTCACAATGCAATTTCTAGGTAATTTCTTAAGACATGAGACATATAGCAAATTACATCAAATACTCATTTATTGATGGTATGAACAGAGTTTCTCCCAATACTATCAAATACATTATCTTCAAACTGGTATGTTATATTTTCTAGGTGGAGGTAAACCATTGTAGAATGGTTAAACAAAAAAGCATAGTTGTGCTTTTCAACATTAAGTGAAAACACTTCATCATTTATTCAGCAGCAGTTGCTTCTGCTTCTATTTGTTCTGTTTCTCCTTTTCTGTTTTGAAAGTCGTGGGACAGAGCCCATGGTCTTGTTAGCATTAGGCAAGAGCTGTATCACTAAGGTACATTGTCAGGGGATAATTTGAAAAATCCACTGTCCAAAGAGGTAGAGTTGTTATTTTTTTCTTATACAAGCAGTTATCTTAGAATTGACCATAACCTTAACAATTACAAAATTCTTAATATGTTATGCCTCCTAGTTTTCAACTAAACAAAGTCCAAAAGCACCAAATAAAAAATATCTTTAGGACAAGAACAATATGGGCTTTATTCATTTAAAAGTGTTTAAAAGTAATGCATTTCAAAGACAATATACTCTGAATGAATGATGTTAGTGAAATGGATAAAACTGAATCAGTCAGAAAATAAAACTGGATCTCTCACCGGGAAAACCCTCAGCATTTGGTGAATCAGCTACAATACCATAAAAACAAATCAGGGTCTCAAGGCCTACAAATAAATGACCATGAATACCAAACAACTCAAAATGGGTAATAAAAGTTCAGATTTAATTGTGTATCAGAAGGATGAAGGGAGAACTTGAAATGTTACTCACAGTACCTCCCTCAAGAAACAAAGGTTCTTGACAATAATTTCCACATTTGCATGCATGTGTACATAACTCCAAATGTCTAAACATGTACTCATGCAGAGAAAAGACCATTGTACATAAATATCAATGTGTTTGCATTGGTAAGCCTGCTGCAGTATGTCAGAAAGAGTATTATAGTTTACTTTCCTCTTGAGTAATTTTCAATTTCAAGAAAAATATCACTATTTTAACATGTCTTTCTAAATATCTACTTATGGCAGATGATTTATGTTTCAATTAAAAATTATTTATCAACAAATTAGTTTTAAACCTCCCATTAATATTATTTTTTATGTTTACTTTTTTTATACCTATGAAGTTGGCTGACTCTTTTATATTTCTAACATCTCAAGTGCTCCAGGTATCATTGGAGGAAAAAAAAGTATCCCAAAGGAATACATAAAAGACTTCCTACAACGTCAGGTATCATGGCTCACACCTGTAATACCCGACCTGGGAAGCAGAATCACGAACATTAGGAGTTTAAGACCATCCTCTGCCACCTGGTAAGTTTAGTGCAAGTGTGGGATACATGATAACCTGTCTCAAAAGACAAAACAAGGGCCACCTAGTTTCTGAACAGGTTGAAGATGCTTTCCAGCAAGCCTGAGGACTTGAGTTCTATCTCCAAGATGTATATGGTAGAAACAGAGAATCAAGTTCCAACAGTTGTTCCCTGACCTCCAAATGCATGTTGTGGCTCACACACACAGAAAATAAATATTAAAAATATGTAACTTTAAAAAAGCCTTTTAATAAAACAAAGCAAAAAAAAAAAAAACCCAAAACACAGATTTCCAACACATGCTTTTGCACAAAATAGTGATATGTGAACTAGAATTACAGACCCTTGGCTTTGTGTACCTAATATCTTAACACTCTCTAACCATATGGAACCACAGCAAAATCATGCTAAAAGGCTTGCCTAATTTATTTTTACAGAGGATCTGTTAATGAATTAAGTTTACCAGTTGTGCTATTTTTTGGAAAAAGCAGATAGGACTGGTTTGCCGACTCACTAAATAGTATGCATACTATCCCTCTATATGCACATAGATGACTTAATCTTATCCTCCAAAGCATGGTATTCAACTTTCTGGCCTAGCAACTAACTACAGGAACATAAGATAAAATTTATATAAGTAGTAAACCCAGAATCAAACACTGGATAAACGATCATTTACTGAAAGTTGGGAAGAAAGATTGCTGTTAAGAAAAGCAAAAACCACAGGCTAACCTGATGGAAGCAATTCCTCAACTTGAAAGTCCCTCTAAGGTGACTTTAGTTTGTGTCTTGTTGATGGAAACTAATCAGCCCCAAATTCTATTAGTAAAATTAATAAATTAGCCTTCAGTGTGACTCAAATTCAATATAGTAAAAATCATAGTATGTATAGTGTCAATTACTTACAATTACTATTGGCCAACTGATCAGGAAGGGAAGTCTCTATAACATAAAACAACAAAAAAGGAACCAACTAGACATCAGAATGGGTACTTGATAATATTTCTGTCCACCAGAATCATCTATTTGTTATATACATGGCATTTCCTTTTAAACAACCTAACACAGAAAGAGCCCTCAAACCCATAGATGTTGGTGCTATGCTATAGACAATCACTGTGGCATAATGTTCCCTGGGTCTTTACTTCAGTTTGTTCCTCATCTTCTCTCAATAAACAAAAGGTAGGTAATCTTGTAATGTCTTGTGAAGTCCTATCTTCTTAGGTTTAACTGGATTCACAAATTAATAGGACTACTGTCATACATCCTGAACACGAATATGTTAGAAGACAAGACCCAGAGCAGCATCTACCCTTCAGGTGCCGGCAGCAGTCCATAAGTGGGTCACACAACTATCAGATTTGTATGGCTTCCTAGTTTATGTCTCAGGTATAAAACATTCTTTGTATCCAGTAGGTGAGGGGGCTGTCCTAACCACAGACCTTATTCCTAACCAGAACAATATCTCTTATAACAACTACATAGGCACATACTCTAGAATCCCTCCAAGGGACATCCATTTCTTGGAGTCATCATCCCCCCAAAATCCAGATTTCTGTCAGGTGTTTGTAGATCTGTTAACTATCAGAAGAAGGCTACCAATTAAAGGTTATTATTATGCTGTTTTGAAACTTAGGATACTTCCATTAGATGACAGAAGGAACAGAACAAATTTTCAGAATGAGAGCAAAACATTAAGCCTACTCCAAACATGATAACATATCCTCTTAAGACAACTAGTGAAAAATAAAATTAAGAATATTTGGTTACATGAGACTTATAGAAGTATGATTAGTGGTATGGAGATAAAGGACAATTAGAGATATAGGGTACTAAAAGATAAGGAAAAATAATTAAATTTCTTATAATGTGGAAGAGCATTCTCTCCTCTACCCTCCCATTCTTTCTTGAGATATGATCTCGCCCTGTAGTTCAGACCTACTATGGATCACCAAGCAGGCTTCCTGACTCACCATTCTCTTGTATTAGTTTACTAAGTGCTGGGGTTAAAAGACTGCCACCAAGCCTTATATAAAATTCAATTTAGTTGTAAGCAGCATTAATAAAAACAAATTTAAATTTACTTTTCATGTTTTGGGTAAGCAGACATAAATTTTATACTATGTATTATATATGCTCTAAGTTATAATATATTACAATTTTGAATGCAAGAAAATTTGTCAGATTAAATAAGATGTATGCTGAAATTAAGACATGTATCATGCTCAATTGATGATTTGAATAAAATGGCTCCAGTAGGCACATATATTTCAATATTTGGTTTCCAGTTAGTAGAACTGTTTAGGAAGGAATAGGAGGTATAACTTGTAGGAGGTGTGTCTCTGAGGGTCGTCTTGAGGTTTTGAAAGCCTCTTCCAGGCCCAGTCTTTCTCACTGCTTTCTTGTGGAAGAATCAGGCACTCAGCTATTGCTCTATTGCCAGAGCTGCTTCCTGCCATCCTCCCCATGACAGTCATGGTTTCACCCTCTGATAGTGCAAGAAAGGCCACAGTTAAATGTTTCTTTTACAGGACCTTTGGTAGTAGACCAGTATTTCTCCCTAGCGTATGAATGGACTTTAGGAGACCATTCCATGTGGAGGAATGTTCTCTCAGCCTGGACACATGGGGGAGGGCCTAGTTCCTGCCCTGGATGATATGACAGACTTTGGCGATCCCCCATGGAGGGCTTCACCCTCCCTGGGTAGCAGATGGGGGATGGGGTGGGGGGTGGGGAGGAGGGGAGGGAAAGGGAGCTGGGGTTGACATGTGAAGCAGGCTAATTTCTAATTTAAATAAAAATAAATTTAAAAAATGTTTCTTTAAACACTGCCTTGGTCATGGTGTTTCTTCACAGAAATGGAAAAGTAACTAAGACATTCTATGTCTAATGAGAAAAATAAAATGTAATAAAAATGCATTAGTTATTATTCTTACTAACAATCACTAAAAGGCCCTTAATTTGAGTCCAAAATAAGGCTTTATACAGATACATCTAAAATATTTATTCCAAGTCTACCATAATGTCTCATTTGGACGATCTGACCTCATCTTCCTTCTCACTCATAAACTAAGGTGAGCACTGCTTAATTACAGAATGGACATAGAAGATACAACTTATTAACTGCATGTCAATGAGCTGATATGCTCATGTTTTGAATTCAACTTTGTATTTCAGGCAATGAACATAAAAGACAAGAGGCTCAGAATTTCAAAGCTTTAAAGTCTATACTCTGCAAAATATCTAAATTTAGTTGTTCTGCTGTGATGATCCCATTCCTACATTTCTCTATCAACTATGGTTTACCCTGTGAATAGTCATTATTTAACACACTCAACCTTGAAGCACTATGTATTTTCTCACTATATCAAACCTTTATTTTCTACACTGTGATATTCCTATCATTTTCTTTCTTTGAGTTTGATTTTCTTTTTCTATTGCTGTTTTTGTCGAATGAAGACTTCAAATACTCTTGGCACTGCCTCTGAGTTGTTATCATTAAAGAAAATTACAGGCTATAGAAAGCTCATAAGGGAAAAGAAACATAAATGCATCTCACAAAAACAATAGGTTTATCTTTCTAGATTAGCCAGAATCTGTAATTCATGCAGAACTACTAACCCAGCCTTTACACAGTAGTTCTCACCTTCTTCCTATCTTACCCTAACAATGCTGGTAAATGCCAAGCTATTGAAGATGGGAGAGCCTTATCAGGAAGGTCAGAATGAAGTCTATTAAGTTCTTCATGGGTATGCCACAGAAGAAAACAAATATGTTCACCCTTTACCTACCATAACTTCAGAAAGCAGGGGCTGACTTTGAAAAGAGTAGGATGGAAAAAGATTATTAAACCATCTTCATTATGGAAACTAGTGATGCTAAATACTGACTATACAACTGTCATCTCTACCAGACTCCAAAAGAGGTAAAACTCTAACCTGCCTATTAGATTGTAGGACTTGGGAAAGAAAAGATAAATGGGAAGTGTAATTAAAGGTATCGGGAAGTGAAGGTAATAAATATTCTTTCAGCTCTCAGGAATTTTATCACATATAAATTTAATATAAAACAGCTGACTATTAGCTGGGACATGCCTTTAATCCCGTACTCTGCATTCAAGGTCAGCCTTGTTTGCAAAGTGAGTTCCAAGACAGTCAGAAATCATATCGAAAAACAAAACAAAACAAAACAAATGAAAAAAAAAAAGCCTAGATGCTACAAACATGAAACCGCTGGCAATGTCATAAGCTGATTTTCATACATCAGTTACTATAGGAATAAAGAAGGAAAAGAAGACAGGAGGATGAAAGGAAAAAGGAAGTAAGAAACACAGGGAAAAGGGGAAAAAACAAGGCAATATTAAGCCTTCAACTATTTTGGGGATGTTATTTCAGAATATTCTTTACTTGATGAAATATATATTAAAAAAAAGAGAGACATATGTAAATCATGATAAATGGCTCACACTTTGGTTAAGATAAGTCTTAGAATTCGGGGCTGGAGATATGGCTCAGCAGTCAAAGACACTTGTGGGGCTAATAGAAGAAATTGGTTCAGTTACCAGAAGCCACAGGTGACTCACAACCATCCAGCTGCAGGATTTCTGAACTCAATCCATCTTTTGGCCTCTATGGGTACTGCACATACATGCATGTAAAAGACCCACACACATAAACAAAAATAAATATATTTTAAGAGATGATTAAATATACTAATACTAAATGAAAGCAATAAACTTCTTTGAAAGCAAGGACCATATAACTATTTAGGTTTTATAAATTAAGAATTCAGGGATTATTGTCTGATTTTAGCATTTTAAAACTTTAATCTGCTGTCTGGAGAGAGAGCTTGTGTAGTTAAGAGCACCAACTGCTCTTCTAAAGGAAGGAAGTTCAATTTTCAGCACCCACATGGCATCTCACAACAGTCTATATCTCCAGTTACAGAAGAGCTGATGCTATTTTCTAGAGTCTATGGGCACTAGTATGCACATGACACACAAAGAGGAATGCAAAACAAGGATACACATAAAGAAAATCACAAAACAAAACAAAAACTCTTCTCAAATAAAAAATCCCCTCCAAAATTATAAAAGGATAAATGATTACATATGTACAAATACATTGCCACCGTTAGTTGATTTTAAGTTTGGAGAGTAATAAAGAGCACAGGTGAGCAATTCTATGATAACTTTGTTTTCTAACTACTGAATAAACAAAAATGTAAAAATATTTCAAACCAATATTGCAGAATATTAATATATTACACAAATCATGAACATATAAAAGAAAAACCCTCAACAGATATAAAGACTAAAGTACATGAATCAATACTTTATTAAAATTAAAGGAAATGCAAATGTAAAAATACATGGGAAATGACTATAATCCCAAGAACACAGAGGAATAAATGTTAAAGAAAGAAATACAAGTATTTTGATTGCATAATCAAACACTCTAATACAGCTACCAACACAAGTAAGTCAGCTTCGTTTATCTCAGGTAAGCTTATTATATAAATATAAATTTTTTCATACAATTTTAATTCATGAATTTTATTTTCAAAAATTTTTATCTTTGTAAATAATACATAATGCAAAAATAAATCGCTAAATAAATGTAATATCAGATCTAACAATATATGAACTGCTAAAATTTGTAAAGAATTGTGAATCCGAAATTTCTAATAACATGAAATACATTTATAGTGGCATACATTTCACTACACTTTTCTTATATTTTTGGTTGTGAGCCTAGCCTTTAATGGCTGAGCCACCTCTCCAGCCCAGGAAGAGAAAGCAGAAACACAGAATATTCTATGAAAAGAGGACAGAAGAGAAGAAGGTCCAAACTTTGTTTTGTAAATATATGTACTTTCTAGATATACCACTGTGAGCACGAAGTAGACATGAAGAGAAAACAGAATTAGAAAAATACAGTGACTTGCCATTGAGCATTTGAGCAGATCACTAGATTTTTATAATAAAATATTATAATTATAGAGCAGTGATTGTTGTATATATAACAAGTAAAAAAGGCTACAATAAAGGAAAGTAACTTTTCATCCTACAGGACTAACATCCCAAATAAAAAGTCTCTCAGATGGTAAATAATCACAAAAATAAAAATTAGTATTTGTGTTTTGTTATTAAACAGCATAACAAAATTTAATCTCAAGGATATTTACAAATTTGGCTATGGTAATGGAAAACCTATTTTCTATGGAGAAAAATATTAATGGTCACAACAAATATCAAGAGGGGAAGTAGTCACTACATCAAAATGAGTGTTCTCTCTTTTATGTATTAGCTCCCTGTGTTAGGAATGACACATATCAGGCAAGGTGGTGAGACAAAGCAAAGCCTTCTTTATAAGTCCATGAAGAGCAGATAAAACCGTGCACAAAATCTGGGTATGGAAGATTTAGGAAACAATGACAAAAATATATTTATTGACAAAATTAATGCAACTTATCATTTAAAAGAAAATTTAGAAGTATCATTCTGTTCTATGCTGAATGTAGAAGGCTGAGGCAAGGCTACAAAGTGAGCTCTCGTCAGACCTGGGATACATAAGCGACTTAATAAAAAAAAAAACACATCAAGTAATCGAAGTCTTCTGTTTAACACAGCAGTGAAATCATAAAAAAATGGATCTCACTGTAAAGGATATGAAAAACAAACACCTTTACCTTAAAATTTTCAGTGTAATCTGGAATATCTGAGAGTAACTCATATCTGAAGTCCTAAAAGTACTCATTTTCAACAGCTAATGAAGACTAATACGACTCTCAGACTGTGAGAAGAAAAAAAACTGGAAAATCATTATGTATCACAAGGAATGACAAAATTTGAATGCATGTAAACCATATAATTAATATATTTTCAAAATATGCATGTACAATGGGACATTTTCAAAGTATGGCTCCATACACTTGTTGTGTCCAAACACTCCAAACTCTATCACTTGAGCAAGAAAATATTTCTTTAGTGTTTCTTAATTGAAAAGTAATTTTAGATGTATTTAGGTATGGATGACAAAATAGCATTACAATTATGCTTATATATTTACACCAGTTGTTACCATTATTTAAATTTCTACTACCTTAAGCCATTACTGAAAACTTGCCTTGCTGCATACAAACTGGACAATAAAGTTGATAGAAAAGGGGAAGAAAACTTTTTTTTTACCAAGCATCTCAGTTTTTAAATGCATGTATTTACTGTACATATGGGAATCAAATGGTAAATTTTACAACTGTCATGGGAAACTTCTGCATGTGTGGGATATTTTCATACTTTGAAAACCCAATGACAACTTTATTATTCATAAATGATGCTAGAATAGAGTGGTTAAAAGTATACAGAGGACTTTTACAAGCAAATGTGACCACAGTAAATGGAGTTATAAGAAATTACTGTCAAGGTTCATTATCCAGAACTCTTCTTTTGATAATATCTCCAATATCAACAAGATCCCAAAGATATACACAGGACACTGATTATTGTAAACAACTATATAAAATGTTTGCAAATTATCCAGTTACTCAGCCATTATCTATCTATCCTACCATCCATCCATCCATCCATCCATCCATCCATCCATCCATCCATCCAGTATATTTTAGGAAACACTTCTATTGTGTTACAAGAACTTAATTTACAGGTTGATATAGCCAAAATAATTTCTTACTAAGTTTTTATACTATCATTAACTTCTGGAATACTTCCCACACAAGTTCCTCTGTAGGAAGTGTTTACACTGTTAACCCAAGTATACTTTTTTCAGTGACAGTCTTTGACCTATGTTTTAAAGCTAGATACAAAGAATGAATTCTATGTGAAGAAAACATGAAGCATCATGTATGTCATAGCCAGAAGTTAGAATAAGGAGACAGACTCAGACTTTATGATGGCAGTTTGTTCAGTTTTTTTTTGTTGTTGTTTTGTTTTGTTTTGTTTTTGTTGTTGATTTGGTTTTTCTAAACAGGGGTTCTCTGTGTAGCTATGTAGACCAGGCTGGCCTCGAACTCACATAGATCTGCCTGCCTCTGCCTCCCAAATGCTGGGATTAAAGGCATGCTCCACCACCACCCGGCTGTTCAGTTATTTTTTTTATGAAGCAATGCAACCAATGTAAATCACACTGGATAATATCAAGTAATTAACAAGAGTATCCCAAAATGCAATTTCAATGTAAATTAACATGCAACTTAGGAACACCCAAATGAGCATATTTGAGCACACTAAGTTCCACTTCCTCCCATCTCTTCTCCCTTTAATTCTACTTTTTGTTTCCTTCTTTTATCATCCATGTGCTCCCCATGTGTGCACGGCTGCCTGTTTGTTGAGCCAGCCTCCTAAAAGCTTGGTCTACATGTGTGCACATCCATGTCTGTCCTAAACTTGTTCCTTAATAATATGCATACTACAAATGATGTACAAAACAAAGAAAATTGAAATGCAAACACATATAAAGTTGGCAATACTGAGGTGAAGTACACTGGAATTATGGCTCACTTCAATTTCAAGAATTACAAATGATTAACAATTTAACACTTTACTTTCAGTTTTATTCTTTGAAAAATACAAAAAATACCTTATCTTTAGAGTTTAACTGATACCCCATACATACTGAGTTTAAACACTACAAAGTACAAATACACTCTAAAGAGCCAGTGGAAGAAAACATTTAGGGATAAAATGCTAAACGTAGGTAAAATGGTGGTGTAAAGTTACACCTTGTCCTCTTAAGACAGCACTCTTAGGTAAATATTCTTGGTGAGAATTCAAGTATTTAAAGTATTGTATGAGAAACATAATAAAAATGTCTTCTGAATGAACTGTGAATCAGACTGAAGAGTTTAATCTCTGTTCTTTAAAATCAAAACCTTAAATATGAATTTGTGATTACCTCAGTGCCCAAAAGAATTCAAGTTACAATATAGCAATGAAACAATACAAGATAACATTTTTACAATCTAACTTTATTTTTATATTACAAATATATATGAGTAAATTACAAGCTGTAAATTATGTACACACATGCACACACATGCATAAATGATTAAAGCACACTGAACTTAATAGTGGAAAAATCAATCAATTCGGGACTTTGTAAAGTGACGTTCTAAATTTAAGATCTTTCTAATAATTCACTGTCAAGGATTTCAAATGGCCCAATGATGTGACATCAAATGACTTAAAAAATATATTACAATCAATGGCAAATAACACTTCCTCACCGAGGTGAAACAAAAACAAAACAATTCCAAAAAAACAGGAATCAGTGAATAAATTACAGTAGATAATAGAAAATAGTATAAAGAAACAATAATAAAAGTCATATATATGAAATAATTACAAGTAAGGAAATACTTATAGGATATCTAATGGTCTTAAATATTTACACCTTAAGAGATGAAAGGATCAAGAGTCCCACAAGAACACCAACCTATACAATCGTAACAAACATACAAAGGATCTAGCTCAGGTCCACACAGGGTCAGTGATTGTCAGGTTTGGGACTGGTCTTGTAGCAAATTGTTAGATGGTTAGAATACCTGGGAGGTCTGTTTTCTTTCTTTCTCTTCCTTCCTTCCTTTCTTTTTCTTTCTATCTTTTTGGAAAGAGGAGGAGTGGATCTGAGGGAGAGGGAATGAGGTGGGGTGTAAGGACATGGAGGGAGGGAGAATCTGCAGTCAGGATGTAATGTATGAGAAAATTAAAAAATGAGAGAAGAAAAGCTTAAATCAATCTAAATAAATCACAAAGCCTTAAAGAGAAAATTTTAAATGGTTAACAAAATTGAAAATGAAAAAAAAAGAGGAAATTGCTTAATGGAGAAAAATTACAGAAATGCAGGATTAAAAGAGAATAGAGCAAGGATAATATGTAAAAAAATATTCTTATTACAAAGCAAAATGTAAAGATGATGTACAGAAATACATAAAGGAACATTAGGAAGAACTTTGTGGCAATGGATGTAAAAACATTAATTTGTCGATAATTCATAATATGTAGAATATTTAGAGAATGTATGGAGAACCTAACACTCCCTTAAAGACTTGTGAGTGAAATGCTGGTCTCATGTGCTGACCATTTCCAGCTGCTATTTTGAGACATGGGGAAAACTCAGGAAGAAGCAGGCCAGTGGGACATGCCTTATTAACATCCCTACATAGTCCCTCTGCTTTCTGCCTGCTATAACATAAACTGCTTTCCTACACCACATGCTGCTCACCATGATGCTTCTGCTTGGGTACAGAAACAATAAAGTTATTATGGATGAAAGCCTCCAATATCATGAGCCAGAATAAATCTGTTCTCCTTTAATTTATTTGATGTATTTTGTTACAGAGACAAAAATTCCAACATAATGACTAAACAAACATTAAAATCTTACTGAAAACAAGCATCTCAGATGAGTGACTATTAATAGATATTGAATAAAATTTTTAATACAGTTCTAAAATAATGGAATACAAAAAGAGATTAAACTCCCCTAATCATTTTGTAAAAGAACAATTAGAAGCAAACAGTTTCTTGAATAAGGAGCCATAATATTCAAGATGAACATATTAAAACTTAACCCAGGAATAGAAAAAAGACTGGTCATCATCACCTTGGATTTAATTTGCAAAATTATATAAATATATATTGCCTAACTGTCAAAAATACCAAAAAATACTACTCACTACAAGTACACCAAAGCATTTTTTCACAGTATAAACTAGAAAAAAAACTCTAGGATCTATATACAAATCATACTTCACGGTAACATTCAGAAAACACCATTTTTAAGGACATCAACAAAAAGAATATGGTGGCACATGCATCCAATCCCAATACTTAAAAGCTGAGGCAAGAGGCTGTACAATTCAGTGAATAGGAAGAAAAACTTGTCTTTATGAAAAACATTAACAACACTATGAGAATGAATATATCAGAACTGGTATTTCTGGAAGGCACAAAAACAACAAAAAGAAGGAAAAAAGGTATAAAGTGGAAAATAACAAATAAAACAAAGTACTTTTGTTTATTAAAATTCATCAATTATAAAAATATTTCCAAGAATCTATACATGAATTGTTAAAGATAGAAAGTGTACCTAGTAAGCTCCATAATATATATATATATATATATATATATATGTGTGTGTGTGTGTGTGTGTGTGTGTGTATGTATATATATATACATATATATATATATGTTTACATTTCTACATAAAGTAAGTTAACCATTGTTTAAAGAACTAAGAGTAATGAAAGTACAGAGAAACCTTAAGATATGCAGGCAAAATAGTTCATTATCAAAAGAATAAGGACTAAGTACTATGAAATCAATATCCCTCATAGTATGTCACAAGGGGATTATAAAACATCTTTGGAGGAACTATATAGAAAGGCTTTTCTTCTATTGTCAGCTATCAAATACTTTCAGTTACTGCAGGTAAGGCATGACAAAGTGACAAGTGGAAGAGGACACTGAGTCCATAAGCTAACTCATACCTTTGTGAAAACATATTAAGACCAAGTGGGCATATGAAACCAAAACTGAAGGAGAACCTACTCAATAAACAGTGATCAGATAGCTAATCCATCTTTGTTTAAATTTCACATAAAAATGAAATCCATATTCTGATGGCTTCAAAGACTAAGTTCTGAACATAAAAAAGAAGCCACTGAAAAACTTCTAGTAAATTAAAATTTAAAACTTTCTTTTATTGTCCAGCAATGGTGGCACATGTCTTTAATCCCAGTACGGGGGAGGCAGAGGCAGGCAAAACTCTTTGAGTTTGAGGCCAGCCTGGTCTACAGATCAATTCCAGGACAGGTTCTAAAGCTACAGAGAAACCCTGTTTCAAAAACCCAAACAAAACAAAACAAAAAACAAACAAACAAATAAAAATTCCCTTTCATTTATCAAAGCAATTCCTACCTCAATAAACAAATACATAATCATAAATTTAAAAAACACTGATTATGGGACTAGCATCTAACATAAGTATCCTGTAAATTCAAATCGTAAGTCAAATATGGTATATGTAAGTTGGGGTACAGCTAACATCACTATCAATCTAGGAATGCAAGTAGAAATGGTAGCATGCCATTTTATATCTAGCAACTAGCTAAAGTTAAATACAAACATGAGTGGCATACAATTGCAATGGACACATAGGGGTAAAGGCAACTCTCAAATCTAAATAGTGAGTTAGAAACTCTAACAACTGTGGAAAATAGACCTATTTTATTCCCCAAAGTTTAACACATGCACGAGACTGTAACCCTCCAATTCTATACCAACAAATCTACTTTCTCAAACTATCCAGTGCAAATAATGAGTCAAACATTTTGTCACATTTTTATTAATCAGTATGTATGTGTAACCAGACTGAATTATTAAATTCTAGTATCACTAAATTACTAAGATAGCTTATTATAAAAACAATCATGTACTTGAATGTGGCAACAATATTAAATTACCATTTGCATTTTTACTCACAGTTCAACTTAAGTTTTATTTTGTTGTAGACCAGTAACAAATTTCAAATCAACATTGGTCCTTGAAATACTTGTAAAGGAAAGGAATTGTGCTAGAATAAGGCCTTCCAAAAAAACTAACAGGGATAATAGAATTTTTTTTATTTTTGTTTTATTTATTTTTTTATTTTCAGAAGGTCAACTACCACACATATCTATAAACAAAAGAATTTAAATTTTTTTACTTATGTCAAAATGTACAATGTAAGCTGTCTATGTCTATGGGCTACCAAAGCAAACAGCACAGCCTAGGAGAAATTCTTTCAGATGTACACCACAAGAGACCCTCACATAGGCTGAGAAAATGCCTCTTGAACAACAACAAAGAACTCTTGGACCAACACAAATGTCTATCATTACAATAGGCATATAAGTTGTAGCTAAGAGAATAATATTAAAAACCACACAAACTAATTAAAGTATATGCATAAATCATAAAAATTGTAACATTAATTGAATCACTCAGAAAGTCATAGTCATATAATAAACAGTATTTCAGTTAAGGATAGAATGTCTCTATGATGGCGGTACCATAAGATTAGTTTACCTACATCTTTGTGCAAATACTCCATGATATTCACACAACAAAACAGCCTGATGCTACATTTGTCAGAATGCATCACCATCATTAAATTTACAAAGGACTACTCTGACCCGTTAAATACAAATCATAATTAGACAAAATGAAATACATTGTTGTAGATACACAGACTAAAACATTAGTTTTCAAAGCAGAGGGGCTGGCAAGATGGCTCAGAAGTCAAGCCTGATAATCTGGGTTCAATAACAAAACAAAACATTTACAAAAGCTCACATGTTTTAAGGAGAGAATTATTTCCTACAATTGTCCTCTAATTTCCAACAAGGTGCCATGGCACATGTATCACACACACACACACACACACACACACACACACACACACACAAATACACAAAATAAATTTAAAATGGAAAAGCAGAGAATGACTAAGCAAAAGTTACTTAGTAGGTTTCTCTAAAAAAAGAGACAGGCAAATGGTACAAGCAACAAGGGTAGGCTGGGGATGTGGTTTAATGGTAGAGCAAAGGCCTTGCTTGTGCAAAGCTCTAGGTTCAATCTCCAGCTATGGGGGGGTTGAGATGGGATGCAAAGGGGAGGGGAGCTCATATCACATACTAAATACTAAGTAATTTTGTAGTTTCATATTCATTTCATTATTAAGCTTCAAAATTAATCATGCCACATATTTTACTTTGCATATTAAACATTATATAATGAGATGTGTTAAAATGAACATGCTAAAATATCTTTTAAAAACAACACTATTATGACAAAATTGTTCTAAGAGTATAGGACTTCACAAAGGAATAGAACGAATCTAACAGTACTGAACATACAGCAATTATAAATCTATGTGGACCAAGCTAAAATGACACAAAAATGAAATGGGATAGCGAACAGAGTTCAACAATAATAACTGAAGTTTCAATGTCTTACATTCTTTCTTTTGCCTTTGGACTTTTTTCAAAACAGGGTTTCTCTGTGTAGCTTTGTAGGCTGGCCTCAAACTCACAGAGATCTGCCTGTCTCTGCATCTCGAGAGCTGGGATTAAAGGCGTGAGCCACCCTTATTTCTTAATAACTAGAACCAAATAGACAGAGGATGGATGGAACAATGAAAGACTTGAGTAACACTGTAAGTTAATAAGAATTAACATTTATAGAAGAATCTATCCAAAGTCGAATACACATATTTCTAAAATAAAAAAGTACTTTCCAAAACAGACTGTATGTTTAGCCAAAAAACAAGTCTCAACAAAAATTTCAAAAAGTATAATCAGAGTGGTTCTCTCAGCATGACTGAACAAAATCAGAAGAAAATTTGAGAAACTTAAAAATGTGTGTACATTACATATACATTCCCAAATAGCCACAGGGTTAAAGAAAAAAATCATCAAGAAGATTAGAAGTGCCTATTGATGAATGAAAATGAAAGCATGACATTTGAAAAATTTATGGTGTGCATCCAAAGCAATACTAAGAGGAAATGCTACACTTGTAAATGTCCACATAAAACAGATCTCGAATTAATCTCCTACCACCTTAACAAAAGTAAGGGACAAGTAAAATCCAAGCAAGAATAAAGAACAGAGCTAATAAAATTAGGAAAAAAAAAGAGAGAGGGAGAGAGAGCAGATCAGTCAGTCAAACTAAAAGTTTCACAGAGACATTTCTCTAAAATGATAAAATTGGCAAACCTCTGTCTAGACTGACAAAGCAAAACAGAGGACACTGAAGTCACCAAGACCAGGAATAAATAAGGAGCAACAATGCTTACCTTAGATAAACAAGACACAAAGAGAATACTGTACACAGTGTGTGGGGCTGGGGAGATCTCAGCAGACAAAGAACTTGAAGAAGTAGAGGACTGGCAATCCAGCTGCCATAATCCTTAGCAATGGCCTGGCTCACATGGTAGCAGCCCAACTATAACCCCAGAGGGTGAAACAAGGAGCCTTTAGGTTAAGCTGGTTATCTAGTCCAATTTCCCATCTCAGTGACTAAATTGAAGAAACAAAAATAAAGACATCCTATATCTACCTTAACTCCACATGGATGCACACGCGTGTTCACACGTGTATAAACACACCCATCATAGAGTTGTATGACAACAAATTAGGTTATATGATGTGGACAGATTTCTAAAAACACACAAAATATTCAAACAAGCTCTAGAAAAAAACAAAAATTCTTAATGTACTGATTAAAAGTAAAAAGAATGAGCTAATAATTAGAAATGCTAGTATAAACTCACAATCACATAGTTTGACTACTGAATTCTACCAAAGTAATCATGCAAAATTAATATTAATCTCTCAGCCTCTTTCAAAAACTGAAAGAAACAAAAGTATAATCTCACCCATTCTGTGAGACCACAATACCAAAGTGAAACAAGGAAATTATATGTTTTAGAAATGTATACATTTGTGTGTCTTATTGCTACCAATTCAAGAGTCCTCAACAAAACAGTGATTGGAAAACTGAATCCAGAGGTATTAGTAAATATGATAGGATTGATGTAAGATTAGTTCAAAATACAAAAATCCTAAAATAGTAAAACACGTTCATTTCAATTATAGCAGAAAAAGCACAGGACAAACATAATTAACAACAGCGACCATGAAAAGAAGATTAGGGATTTTTTAATGTGAAGAATATCTACTGGCAAATGTACAACAACTTCATGATTATATAGAGAAACCCCAAGATCAGAAACAAGAACTAGGGCTCTACATCGTTTATACTCTACATTAGTGGTTCTTAGCATAAGGGCTGCAATCCCTTTAGCAAACCTCTATCTCTATAAATATTAACATTATAGTTCATAGAAGTAGAAAAATTACATTTATTAGGTAACAATGAAAATAATTTTATGGGTGGGGTCACCATGACATGAGGAACTACATTAAAGAGCTGCAGCGTGGGAAGGTTGAGCAGCTCTACAGGGTTTAGAGATTCTAGCCAAGAAATATCTCAAGTAGAAAATGAAAACAATTTCAATTTGCAGATGGAATGATTTTTATTTTTGGAACGATTTTGCTAAAAAATCTGAAAGTTCTACTAAAATAAAAGAAAGGTTAACGAGTTTAACAATATCAAACATTATAAGGGCAACACAGTAAAAAAGCAGCTTGATTTTTAAACTGTAGTTGTATTTTAAAACTGTATCAATTAACAAAACAAACATGAAAATAAAAGTAACTCCACTTATATCCAAAGAAATTCAATACTTAATAAAACTTAACAAACTACAAGACACATGCTAGAAACCAGAGTTGTTTAAATGTGCTAACCTAGTAATACCTGTCTGTAATCGAAGAATTAAGGAGACTGAGGCAGGACGATCTTGAGTTCAATGCCAGCCTGGGCTGGTATGGGGGATATGTGTGTATAAAGTAATAGATGAAAACATGTACATATGTAAAAATACATCTGTATTTATGGGTGATACATACTAGAAGAAGATGATAAAAATCCAGAAATGATCATCCATTAGTTGCTCCCCATCAAATTTCAGAACCTGTGTTTGTGTGTGTATGTGTTATACACACGCACATGCGAGTGTGTGTGTGAGAACTGAAACTTTGTGATTTTTAAACTCAGTATATGAAATTATATCAAAATAATGTGGTACTAACATACATTAGCAGACAGATAAACAACTGAGTCTGAAATATGATCATGGTATTTCTGAGAAATAGCCAAAGTTATTTAATAAGGACAAAAAAACAGCAAAGGGAAGTTATATAGAAAAAGGAATAAGTTTGGACCTAAGTCTTACAGTGCACACAAAACTCTGAACATGAACCAAAGAACAAAGACATTTAATGTAAAGAGATAAAATTTTAACTCTTAGAAGCAAACAGAGGTATAAGTGTTTAAGGTCTTGAAGCAGGCTGTTTTTCTTACTTTGACAGTAAAAGCTAAAGAAACAAAAGGCAAAGAGATTAATTAAATGAAATTGTTGGTGAATGAAAGGACATGACATGCAGTCCAGGCATGACAGCACCTGCCCGTGATTCAGAACTCAACAGGTAGACAAAGGAGTTCACACATTTAAGATTAACCTGGGCTTCATGGAAAAACCTTGACTAAAATAATAACATTAAAAAAGAAAGATATTGAGGCTGGAAAGATGGCTCAGAGTTTAAGAACACTGGCTATTGTTTTCAGAAATTCTCCGTTAAATTAGCCAAGGCAATACATTTTCAACAGACATAGGAACATACCCTCATCAATTTACAAGGGAAGAGGTAGTATCTTACTTGTTGTTAATTTTAGCTCCTAATACTTAAAAAGCACTCAAAGAATCATTTCTTAAATAAGTGGGTGAAACAGGAAAACAAAAAGCCTATCCACAGATACATATTAACATCTGAGCCCTGTTGAAACATTTTAAGAACCAGGCATTCCAAACAGCTTTGTTTTCATTATCTCCTAATCTTTCTAAAAACTCTTGAAAAGCAAATAGAGTTGATATCTCCTTTGAATGGGCAAAAGATTATTCACAGAGGTTGAATACTTTAGGATTTTAATTTGAATTCAGGTCTACAAAAAAATCATACTCTGACCTACATTACAAATAAAGCAAAGGTGTAACAAACAATGGATAAAAGACTGCATTCAAAAAGCATATTTTAAAATTCAAGTTAGCAACAAAAAAAAATAAAGCCAAAAAAAAAAAAAAAAGTCCCAGTGCTCAGGAGGCAGAGGCAGGTGGATCTCTGTGAGATTTGGCCCAGCCTGGTCTACAGAGCAAGTGCTAGGGCAGTCAAAGCTACATAAAGAAACCCTGTCTTAAAAAAACAAAGAAACAAAAAACATTCAAACTGGAAGTTATCTCCTGCACCTTGATGGAGCTGTTTTGTGTGGAGTCTTCATTTATTTAACTGATCTTGCTGTTTTTGCACCCATGTTTCCTACACAGAGCTCCTTTAATCTAGGACGTTCTAATCCATCTTATTTATCTAAAGAATTCCAATTAACAGTTGAATTTTTTTTCACTTCATATGTGAGTCCATTTTGACAAAGGAGAAATTCTCATTGTAAGGTTGCTGTTCCTCACAGCTACTTCCATTATACATTTCTAGACGACACCAGATCCTTTTCTCTATGTCTCACTTATTCACTCTAAATTCCTTAAAAGCCAGAGACCCGTTCTTACATGTCTTTGTATCTTTGGTGCTGGGGTAGCATAAACCCATGTATTTAACAAGGTATTCAGTGAAAATACTAGCTTATAATTTTAGTCCCTAGGCTTGATGTTCCTGCTAGGATTAAGATCTGTCTAACAATATATAAGCATGGTACGAAAACATCTAGACTTGCTATTACTCAGGGTTCATCTTTTTAAAAACTCTCACTACTGACATATAAATTGTATTCCATTCCCTTTGCTGAAAACATCCTTACATTAACCCAGATTGTCTTTGCGTCTTTGCAAAGCTTAGTGACTAAAACAGTACAAGGATGTGAGATGCTGGCTAAATTTGAAGGTAAAAATAAAAGCAAGCATAGACCTTCACAATCTTGGGGATGCAGAAGCAATACAAGAAAATATTCAAAAATTAACTATTTACAAATGAGGAAGAAAGGACAATTAAGCTTGAGTAAGTGGAGATGACTTACAAGGAGTGAGAAGCGATTTAGATCTTTTCAGTAAAACTAGGTTGGATTAGGTGCATGGGTAAAGTTTTGGAACCAGATGTAACAATACCTATGTACAGGTAATAACTGAAAAATACAACATGTTGAAGAGACAGCAGTTATTCATGGAGAAGATAAAAACAGGGAAAGCAAGAGGCAGATTAATTAGCTAAAGAGATTATTTACTGCCACTCTCCATCCAAAGAATGAATTACAGCAACTGCAATGTTTATAACATAAAAGCACAACAGGGAGTGGCAGAAAACTGTGATATCCTCTAACACAGGGAGTGGGCAAATAAAATAGTATCTCCTCCAACAAGAAGAAAAAAAGTTTTGTGGGAATATAAAAAGTCCTTGATTACCTTGCATTTTATTTCCTTTCTATCAGTGGCATAGGAAGCCTTAACTAAAACAATGAATCCTCGGTGAGCTGATTTTTATCTGTGTGGACTATGGTGGTTGACATACATCAAGATATGATTTTGTTATCCATTGTAGGATTAACAGCAGAAGTCTTCAAAATGTCTAGACTGACATATACAATGAGTATTCAAACACTGATTAGCATAAGTCAGAAGAGATAGATAAGGAACACTTCCCACTTAATTTTGACTAGCAGCTGCAGAAATTCCCCTCTAATTCATCTATCTACTATTTTTCCTGGAGCAAGTAACTAGTTTCTAGTTTATCTGAGAAAGTGAAGTGATTCAGTTTTAGACTTTTCTTTATAAATTACAAGGAATAAACTATCAGATAGTATTTCTATCACATTTTGGAAAAACTTGAGAAAATTAATAAGTTGATCCCATAATTTAGATCTGTAGGGAAGGATGAATAAGGACAACTTTACATAATAACAATTATGTAATACAGTCTGTTAACTATGGGTGGTATGCACAAGTAACCAATTAAGTATCTTTCCTTTTTACTCTTGGGGAAAGGGAATCTATCTGTCATCTACACATATACCTATCTATCGACCTACCTATCATCTATATATCTCCCTATCTATCATATATTTATCTATATATATCTGGTAGTTGTATTTAAAACAAACACTGACATGTTTTAAAGTCATTTAAAAGTTAAGTATGGAAGTTAAGAGCTATTTAATTGTAGTTTAACATGTACTGTGGGTATAATTTATTTGCTCATAAGTGGAAATAAAAGTTATACTGAATTTGAACATGACTACAGAATAAATGATATATTTGTAAGTCAGATATTAATCATGTACAAGTTAAAGAGCTAATAAAATAGTTTCTATTATAAATTCTTAAACCCACTGTGCAAATATGAAAATAAAATGTAGTTCTTTTTACAGAGATAAAATAATTTTTTGTCTGTGTGTGTCCATGTGCGTCCTAAAAAATTACAAAAGAATTCATCAACTCATCAAATATATACACTAAAATTAGTAGTATTTTAAAAAAACAAAAGAATTCATCATCTGAAATAAGAAGGAGCAAGAAAATCACCAACTAAATTATAACTTTTATAGAATAATTATTCGTTTCATAAAAATCTGGAGATTAAAGGAATGTTGAAATTTTTTGGTATTTTTTATTTAGAAACAATCATTTTACATATCAATCCCGCCATTCCCTTCCCGTCCCATGCTCCCATGCCCCCTTCTCTATCCCCAATCCATCCCCACCCACTCCCCAAGGATGGTGAGGCTTTCCATGGGGAATCATCAAAGTCTGTCACATGATTTGGGGGAGGGCCAAGGGCCTCTGTGTATCTGGGCTAAAAATTTCTTATAAGACATTTTCACTTACTTTACAGAAACAAGAACTTTAGGAATAACATGTCTTACATGATAATCCAATTTAAGAAGAAATACACAGATGAACATATATTAGGAATTTTATCATATAATTGAATAATTGAGTGACACTAAGAAATATTCTGATATAGGAGTGGTATTTCTGACTTGCCCTCTAGTAACCTTTTTTCATCGATGTTCTTCCATATTTAAAACGGTTACAAAACATAGCAAGTATCACTACACTGTGAACTAGCAGACTTTTCTCCTAGAAGGACTAGTGCATGAAAAGCTCTCAAACTGACTGTCATCAAATAGAGACTCAAAAGAGACTGCTGGTGTAACAGCAGTCCTGAGGCCTAGTGATTGACACTTCTAATAGCATGTGTGGGGTGTGTCCAATGAACTGCATTCTACTAGGAACTTTGGCAATTCTAAAGAAGTCTAGAAAATCTAAAGTTTGTAACAATATTTGAGCAAACCCATAGACAATTGTTCATTCAGGCATTAGATCCCAAGAGTCCAATGATTTCATTAGGTTTTCAGAAAGCCAAGATCTATGAAAAGTGTAAATGCTACCTTGCCTGAGGAAGCAATAAAGCTTAGGTAAAAATAACCTTGAATAGCAACCAGATGCTGAGGTTTTGCAAGCTTTCCTTTAGCACTACCAGCCCCACCCTTTTCCTCTTTTAAGCTGTTCTGGGTCTCTCACAGTCTTTATAAATTCACTATATTTTAAAAAGGAAATTGTATTACATCAGTTTTTCTTCTAAAGATCTTTTTAAAAAATTAGTGTGGTAACATTAAAGGCAAATCGCAGCCACACAGTGTGTCTGAGCCCAGCCTGTCTACATAAGACCTGACCAAATTTAAAAAAAAAAAAAAGAAAGAAAAAGAGAAATTGAGATCTATAGTTTTCTTATTAGCCTGTGGGTTGTCTTATTTTCAATCTGTTAAATATATTTTCTTTTACATTTATTGAACATTTTAGAACTATATAGCTGTTTCTTTTTAACATAAAGTAATGGCCTTGGTAATATGAATTTTTGAAATTGTCCTTGTTTTAAATATGTCCAAGGACATATTTTTTTAAAAAAGAAGGAAGGAAGAAAAAGAAAGGGAAAGAGAAAAAAGAAAGGAAGGAAGAAAGAAAGAGAGAAAGGAAGGTTCTTTGACTTTTTTCTTGGATTTACCTACAGCTTTATCATTGCTGAGAGAAATGTATGTCACAAACTTGCTTTCTTTTGCATGACAGCATATGTGTCTCATCATTAATATATAGATGGGTACAACTTCAAAATGTTATACAGGCACTAAAAACAAATGGTAGAAGAAAAAGCTAAAAAAAAAAATCAGTGCATTTTTGCTAGAACTCTCAGTTATTCTAATGGCTATTACTTAGAATGGGAAAAGGAAGAATAGAGAAAATGCATGTCCTTTCCATACCATAGTAAAATTTACCTTTTTTGATTATAAATTTTGATTATAAATTTTTACTTTTTGTACCCACATAAATGTTTTAAAGAGAGATTTTGTTTCTTTGCAAAGCAGAAGCACCAATCTCTGAAAACTATCAACAGACTGTCAACAGGTTTCTTGGGCTAAAGGATACTAGTGCTGTCATTTATGCCTCAGTTCACATTTAGAGAAAATGAACAAACTAGAAAGAGAGGGAAATATTTTTTTATCCTGACTTTCACCACTAGATTATAACATGGAGACATTTAACCTGTTAAAAGACTGAAATATAGATGTTTACCTGGCAACTATTCACCTCTCCTTAGCTGTGTAGAGAGAATCAGTTTCCCTTAAGAACTTTCAAGCAAAAAGCTATTAATGGTCTTTTGTTGGTTTTGGATATAGTATAGATAGGGAGTAGACGAAAAACTGTGAATACAAGAAACACCCTTCCCATGCCCCAACCTTTGCACTAAAATATGTTAACCTTGCTTAATTTAGAATAATTGGGTAGTAAACAGATGACAATTTGAGCAAACATGAAATATGTGTGTACTATAGGGAACTACTGCTAAAGATGGTGGCTTTTTGATGCCTGGATCTCATCTTTTCTCTAGGAAAGGCCATTCACAATGGCCTACAGGAAGATTTCGGGAAGTACATTTCAAGGATCTGAGAACACGAATGGCTATATAATCTGCTTTTGGTGTGTGTGTGGGGGGGGGGGTGTGCTATCCTGGCACTCGCTCTGTAGACCAGGCTGGCTTCCAACTCACAGAGAATCGCCTGCCTCTGGCTCCCGAGTGCTGGGATCAAAGGCGTGCTCCACCAACACCCAGCATAAACTGCTTTTTAAAGTGGTATTATCCTGAAACTTTCAAACTCACTTCAGTTTCACCTAACCACTTAGAAGGTCACTCTCCTGGTTCATCCCCTGATGCACCAAGATGAGATATTTCTGTTTATCTTGTTCTAGTTTCAAGAAATAGAACTAAGAATCTCCATGCTATCTTCAGAATTCATCACCAAATCCTATTGTTACTCTCTAAAGTTCTAGAGTACAAATCTTATTGTGGCAAAGTATTTATTTAAACATGTCTCAAGTGTAATGCAGAAAGTGCTAACATGGAATATCTAAGCTTTAGGTATTCATTTTCAACAATGATCATATATTAGCATGACAGAAAAGGTTGATTTACCAATTAAATTGCTTGGACCCACAGCAAGAGACTGACTTCAAAGCTACAGGCATCATCATAAATGATTTCACATGTAAATAGCTTTAAAAACCAATGTTCTAGACTCAGGAGAAAAAAACAACACATATAAAGCCAAAGAAAAAGTCTTGCTTTGTCATGTTAACGAAAGAGAAACGATTAATAAATTATCTGATGTATGCATATGTTCAAGAATAAATTGGGGTTAACCAAATAAGATGGTAGGTTGGCATAAATGCAAACAGGACAATTCTAAGCTACATTTTTAAAAGCAATCAATATCATTTACAGCAACTACTTACATCTGCCTCATTATCATTATACTGAACAGTAAGTATAATATACAGCAAAGATAATGTCAATTTTATATAGAGAACACAAAAATAAAACAAATGATACTTAAATTGGATATTCTACTATCCAAATATTAAATATTTTCAGATTTACAGATACAGACTTATTAATATCAAACAATTAAAGAAGATATTATTATTTATCAGTAGCATAAATTGATCATTAAAAATCAATCTATACATGGGGGAGGGGAGAGGAAGCTAGGAGAAAGAGAAGGGAAGGGGAGGAGAGAAAAGGAGGACATGAGGGAGCAGGAAGGTTGAGTCAGGGGAAGACTAGAGGAGATCAAGATAAGACATACCATAATAGAGGGAGCCATTATAGGTTTAAAGAGAAATCTGGCACTAGGGAAAGGTCCAGAGATCTACAAGCATGACACCAACTAGCAATCTAAGCAATAGTGGAGAGATACCTTAAATGCCCTGCCCCGATAATGAGATTGATGACTACCTTATATGTCATCCTAGAGCCTTCATATAGTAGCTGATAGAAGCAGAAGCAGATACCCACAGCTAAGCACTGAGCTGAACTCTGGAATCCAGTTGCAGAGAGAAGGGAGTGATAAGCAAAGGGGTCAAGACCAGGCTAGTGAAACCCACAGAAACAGCTGACCTGAACAAGGGAGAGCTCATGGACCCCAGACTGATAGCCAGGAAACCAGCATAGGACTTATTCCAGATCCCCTGAACATGGGTATGTATCAGTGAGGAGGCCTAGGCAATCTATGGGGCCTCTAGTTGTAGATCACTATTTACCCCTAGCATACGAATGGACTTTGGGAGCTCATTCCACATAAAGGGATACTCAACCTAGACACACTGGGGAGGGCCTAGGCCCTATCCCAAATGATATGACACACTCTGAATATCCCCCATGGAAAGCCTCACCCTCTGGGGGGCAGAAAGGGGATAAGATAGGGGATTAGTGGGGGGCAGGGGAGGAGGGAAGGAGAGGGAACTGGGATTAACATGTAAAACAAGCTTGTTTCTAATTAAAAAAATAGAAAAAAAATCAAGCTAGACAACAATTCAGTATGAAACACCATTGTATTCTCTTTCACTAAAGGAGAAAAAGACATGTGTGCATGGCCACTGTAACTTGAAACAAAAGATAGTCTCAAACACCATAGCTAACAAGCATAGTTAACTATAGTATTATATCATTTTATTGTGTAACTCTTGACAACAGATAACTCCAATTCAGTATTTTAATAAACAATCTGAAAGATAATAAAATAAACTATGCAACTCACTGAATAAAATACATTCAAAGTTAGATGCAAATGAGATTTCTCTATGCACAGAATTCTTCTTTAGTTTCTAATTAGAAGTTTAATAGTGGTTTATTTCTAATTACTAACCTACTGAAGTGACTTCTGACAGCTTAGTAGAGTTTCTGTGTGTCTCTTTAAGCCCAAGTAGGAAGTGACTTTACAAACATTTAAGTATATCAGTAGCACTCTCTATTTAAATATATCTTCAGTTGAAACTTTCCACAATTTTTAACTCTGCATGTTCAATTTGCTGGGTTAAATATTTTTTTTTAAATTTGGTCCAAGATTAAATTAAAAATTATCACTTGTTCTTAAGAGACAAAACACATGCAGCAGAAAACAATGCAGCTTCAAACACACATGGTACATTATTACTTTGAGAAAAATTTTAAGAATTAAAATCTGTTCCACTCACCTAATTACATCTGAAAAGTAGGAGGTCTTAGTTTTTGATACAAGGAATCTAAGGTTATAAAGCAGAACACTCACTTTTAATTCTAGTATGCATGTTTGTCTGGAGTCTGTTGGGCTTTATTTCTCCTTTGCCATATGCATTGTAGGAGGGATGCTTCCTGTGGTTACTATGTCTATCTTTGCAGACTCAACTTTTAAGCATTTATTTACTTATGAGAATGTTACCGTATTATTCTGTTTTGCTTCCCCAAATCAAAAGAAGGGATAAATATGCATATAGTTATTTTTTATTTAAATATACTAACAAAATCTTGGAAACTAAAATATTGAATCCTTAGGTTTTGAATTTAGACAGTGACCCAAAATTAAGAAAACATAATGTAAGCTAGGATAAAATCCTTATTTAGTCAAAACCTTAACTGAGATAGACTTCTTTCCATTTATTATAGGGCGTGGGGAAGAGGGTAAGTAGGTAAAGCTGCTAGCTACACAAGCCTCACCATCTCAGTCTATCTCTGAACTCAAGTAGAGATTAGGATGCAGTGGCATGGTCCTATGACCCAAGCACTGTACAGTAAGATGGGAGCTGGGAGACAAAAGCCAGTAGAGATCAGGATGCAGTGGCATGCTTCTATAATCCCAGCACTCTACATTAAGATGGGAGCTGGAGACAGAAACAAGAAACTCAAGGATCTGCTAGCTTCCAGTACAAAAAGCAGCAACAGAAATAAGAGATCTGTCTCAATACACAGAAATCAAGAACTGACTCTAACTCCTAAAAGTTATTCTCTCACTTCCACATGAATTACATTACTTTTTTTTTTTTTTTTTTTTTTTTTTGGTTTTTCGAGACAGGGTTTCTCTGTGGCTTTGGAGGCTGTCCTGGAACTAGCTCTTGTAGACCAGGCTGGTCTCGAACTCACAGAGATCCGCCTGCCTCTGCCTCCCAAGTGCTGGGATTAAAGGCGTGCGCCACCACCGCCCAGCAAAGCTAAACACTTTTAAAGAAATTATTCCCTAATGTCTTAACAAAATACTGCATTTCACCACATAAACAGAGGATTTTTAAAAACAAATATTTTATAATAACAGGTTCTTTAAACTTGAGTATCCCTGTTTAAACAAAAAATACTAAGGTACATCTAAGAGAGTTCACAAAACCACATTCAATTCATATAGATAAGAATACAGACAGCATTAGGAATAAGAAAATTTGACTAGTTAATAGGAGAGGGGAAAGCCATTTGATGACTAAGAGAAGATAGTCAACCCTGAAGTATCCTAAGGGATAGCCAGGATACCATATGACTTTAATTAGACTCATCTGATTCTAAAGCATTTATTTACACAACCTCTGAGTGGATCAGTTTTAAAGAAAAAAACACCAACACACAAAAATTAAATTTCTGAAGAGCATTTCTTTTGCTAAGTGATAGGCTTTTGAATTCTCAATAAAGCACAGAAGATAGCATGGATTGTGAATATTCTGATACATAGAATATTTTACATTCCTATTTAGTTTTTCTACTTAATTCCTTTTGTCATACTTCAAAGGTACTGAATTTTCTGTATCTCAGTCTCTAGGACAAAAAATAGAACTAGTTCAAAAAAACAAATCAAACTGAATTCATTTTATCTTAGGAAATAAATAGGAGTTCCTAAAACATAATTTATTATTCTTTTTATACCATGTATAATATGCTATATATAATTATGCATATTAGCTATGTATAAAACTATATATAGTTTTATACAGTTACATAATGTATACACATAATTATGTACATATATAACTATATATATATACAAACACTAATGTACATAATTATGTCTCTCTTCATGTATCAGATATTTTTAAAGCACGTGAAAGTGCATACACACAAAACACTAGTAAAGGCACAATTTCATAAATAATAAAACACAGGAGAAAAGCAAAAGGAAAGTGTCAATAGATATCCATAAGATGCTAAGAGTACATATGCTCTACATTTACATCTCAAAATAATGCTAAAAACATTACTAAACAATTTTCTCTATAAAAAATAATATATCACAGAACCTCAATAGTTCACCAAAAACTATGTATTCCAGAATGCAGTACATAGAGCTAGCTCTCAGGTCAAGGGGTATCTCTCAAAGCTCTAGTGCTCACTGCTTAGTAATAAAAAGAATATAATGGGTTACTGTTGATATCAGTGAACACTGTGGCTAGAAGGGTGTGGAAGCACAATGATAAATTTAGCATTTAGCTTTATGAAAAAAAGCCTATGACCTTTTTTTCCCTAGTGCTATAAAGATGCAGCAAGAGAATGGTATGTATTTTATTTTTACATTCTTTACAGAAAATTTGCCTATGTATATATAAGCAGAAAGAAATATGAAGAAATACTTCCTACCTTCCTACTTGTTTCTTAGAATGCTTTTTTGCTACTTTTTAAGGGAAAGAAATATAATACCTTATGTCAATAATAACCAAGTCACAATCTGTAGAACCAAAGAGGCTGGGCATAGAGTAAGGCACTGGGGTGGGGGTGAGGGGTGTGCAGAAAGACAGATCTTGATAGGAAAGAGAAATAGAATAGATGGGGTGGAACTGGAATGAGAGAATCAAGTGAGGAGTGGGAGGGGAGAAACTAAGGGAGGAAATATAGAGAAAAACAGTTAAGAGCCATTTAAGTATGGAAACCTAATACAGTAGAAATTTCCATATATGTATACGTGTGTGTGTGTGTGTGTGTGTGTGTGTGTGTAAAACTAAGCATCCGTGTGTGTGTGTGTGTGTGTGTGTGTGTGTGTGTGTGTGTGTGTGTGTGTGTGTGTAAAACTAAGCATCCAAATGTTTCCTGGCAAATAAATAACCTTACCAGAAAATAAACTTTCACCATGAATTTCTCTTTTACTTTAAACAGTGTGGGGGTATGTTTTTCAGATCAAATCAACACATCACCTCTAAAACTGTGTGGTAACATGGGCTTTGAGAATTCTGACTTCTACACATCTATCCACTATAGTTAGCTGGGTGGTGTTATGCGTCATCACTGAGCTTTGGTACTGCCCAGTCTAAAGGAGAAATCTCCATTACTCACTACAGCAGACATGATAGAATGATGGGTTAGCAACTATTCTTCGCTCTCTCTCTCTCTCTCTCTCTCTCTCTCTCTCTCTCTCTCTCTCTCTCTCTCTCTCTCTCTGTGTGTGTGTGTCTGTGTGTGTGTGTAGGTGATCTAAATGAAATCACCAAATAATGGGGAGACAGAGACCCAACTGGACATCTCTTGTCACTAAATGAAGCTGTCATTACTGGGATTGGTTACATAGAATTGAGTTGTTGGTCAAAGGAGACCCAAGGGAACCACCAACCCACCCACCAAACCACCAGGCTATTCCTAAACTATAAGTTGCTCTCCGAAAACTGACAATATGACCCTATTGTGAAAGACAATACCAACACAAGTCATTGAACATGAATAAGTCAAGCTGGTACCTACATACAGCCTTCATCCCTACATTCTAGCATCTTTGGTACAGGAAGGTATTCTGCATGCTACCAAAAGAGAAACACCAACCCAGGCACAAACCCCTAGATCAACAATAGTGTCCTGACTGCAAGCAGGATACGGCAGTACAATTGTGGCCCAAAGCCTGTGGAAGTAACCAACCAATAGCTGATCTGACTTAAGGCCCACTAACATACTAAACACTGCTTATGTACCAAGAACCAGAGACTAGATAGAGTAGGGACTAGGGACTTGGGTAAAATCAAACACTGGTGCTCTTTAAAAAAAAAAAAAAAAAAAAAAGTAACAATGAAATCACTCCTAATGACATTTGTTATGTATGCTCATAGATCAGTGCTTTGCTCAACCATCCTCAGAGAAGATTCCTACTGCAGCTGATGGGAACAAATACAGAGACCCAGACAGACAGACATTTTACAGTGAGAAAGACACCTTGAAACATTCAGCCCTAAATGGGATATCTCCATCAAAAAACTCTATGCAGATCCCAGAAAACTCCTTAGGGGAGGAGGTAGAAAGAAAGTAAGTAAGCACCAGAGAGGAGGGAAAATACCAGGAAAACAAGGCCCTCAAAATCAACATGATCAAGGCACATATGATCTTACAGAGACTGAAGCAGCACACACATAGATCTGCAGCAGGTCATCTGTGTATATATTATGGATTCCAGTTTAATGTTTTTTTATGGAATTCCTGAGTATGCAAATGATTGAGTCTGTTTCTGGTGCCTTCTCTTAGACTCTTTTATTTTTGTTTGTTTTGTCCAATTCTGATGTATCAGTTTTTGATTTACCTTAAGTTTACCAGATGGGAGGGGAGTTGGGGAGGAACTGGGAGGAGACAGCAGAAACCACAATCAGGATATACTACGTGAGTGAGGGGGGGGGATCTACTTTAAATAAAAGAAAAAAGAGAGAAAAAAATAACAAAGAAAAGATTTTTGGGTCATATTCATATATACTTAAGTATATAATTAAAAATAGAATTAAATACCTATAAAATTCTTAGCACAGTACATGGATTGCACACAGTGAAGCACTCAGATTATTATCAGTTATATTAGAGATTTGAAATTAGTAATAATGGCTCTTAAAATATGCTGTAAACCTGATATTCTTTAATTATAACCTTGGATTATTAACCTTATTTGATAAAGGAATCCTTGGGGGCAGGGATACTATTCATTTATCACAGAGCTAGTGTCTTCAGGAATATGCTTTACTATAAAGATAATAAGGAGCCGGGTGTTGGTGGCCCATGCCTTTAATCCCAGCACTTGGGAGGCAGAGTATTAAACCTAAGGAAATGTCTTGGCAGTTTTGCTCGTACCTAAGCCTCTAGCAGCCCTTGGGTTTTTCATTTCAGGAAATGCTTCTCTTTCATTATTAAGGTAACTCTTTCTCAGAGAAATTATAATTAAACATTGCCTCATAATAGATGTCTCCTGTTTCCACGAAATCTCTAACAGTAAACTTCATGTAACTTGCCATGACAAAAAAAAAAAAAAAATTCCTAATTCTGCATTTGATTAATAGTCTTTCCACCTCCTGGGTTTAGTTCTAGAGGACAGAGAACCATGCTAAATTGTTCTCTGTTGTGCTCACATACCAGTGAGCACACAATAGCTAGCAACATATATTTGTTTAAGAAAGGTAATGTCAAGCTATTGGTAAAAAGGAGACAACAAAAACAACAAATAATGAGAAACACAATTCTTAAATAAATTACATCTCTTTTCAGTTAGAAACAAAATTGTATTTGTTTAAATATTTGTCTATGCTCCAAAAAATAAAATCCTGGTGTTAAAACCAAGGCTCTTAACTGTAAGACTACTTCAGATCAATCAAAATGGAAAAAACATAAGCTATGCTTTTTTACTTTTAGCATCTATACATAATATGTGTAGTTTTCATTGTCTATTATTTATAACTGCTCAAGGATCAACTTGAATATGAATTTTAATAAACAAAACAAAAAAATGCTGTAATCTTGGTAATGTTTTACTACCTGAACTTTAGTGTTTCGTTCCCAAGTCATATCCAGACACACGAGCTTCAACTACGTTCTAGTCCTAATTGCACAGTGTTATTCACTTTCTTAATTTTTGTCCAAATTATTTTCTCCCATGTTTCTCCTTATTTCCTTTCTGATTTAGGTTCTGGGAAATAAAAAAATAAAACCAGAAATTCACAGGTATAATATTTCTCATCATATCCTGACATTAGCAGGTCATTTTTAACATTACTCTTTGCATTTAATGTATTAAAAACAAATCTGCAAGGCTGGGTGTGGAGGTACATGAACCAGCACTTGTGAGGTAGAGGTAGGCAGACAGGCAGAGCTCTCTGAGTTCCATGACTGTCTGGTCTACATAGTAAGACACTGTCTATGAAAACAAACAAACAAAACAACAAGAACAAAATAATAATTAATAAATATCCTCATTTCATTAGCTTTATCCTAACCTGAAATCACTTCTTTCTGCAATGACTCAATATTTCTCCACTATATAAATCCCCATTAACTTATCCTTCCCAAAAAGTACACAGTGATTAGCTTTACAGAATTCTGATACCTTCTTTACTAAGCATATTTACATACTCAGTTGGATATAATTTTGCAAGTTCTGAGACTGATTTTTCAAGGACATACTTTAGTTAAAAGAAAAATGCTTATTTTTAAAACCTGATTTATTTTTGTCTTCTATTCAAAACAGTAGCTGAATACAGAAAACTTTGTAGAAATGTCAGGTAACTGTTATCTGCATCTCAGGAAACATACAGTAATTTCTATCACTAATGAAAATGTTTTACAACAGGTCTATGCATTCTTTCTATCTCAGACTAAAACTCCATAACTGATATCCTTCACTATCACTCAGGGTAGACTAGCAGAATTGTTAGTAAGAAGTAAAATACAATACTTCACTGCATTACATAAGAAACTAGATCAGTCTGACTGATTGTGTATCAATCTATGATGACTTTAACAATACTAAATTTCCTCAAGGTATTCAGAGATCTATATTCACATAACCATTTCATTTGGCCTGCAATTTTTTTGGATCATTTTTTTTCTTGCTACTTTAATATATAAACTTTTTCATTATAAATTTGCTAATATAATGACTAATCAAAATCGAATCTATGTAATACTAAAACGTACATAGAATTCTTTAACCTGTCAGAATTCCAGATACATAATTTCTATAAATAAAAGATGTAAGTTGGTACATAGATTCTAGGTCTGTTGATAGACAGATGGATGGATAGACGGATGGATGGATGGATGGATGGATGGATGGATAAATGGCAGAGAGTTTATATTTTCATGACATATATGGTAGAAAATAAGCACCATATTATCTGAACAAACATACCTTCTTAAACAGAATATTCTACATATATTCTTACATAAATGAGAGCATATTATACATATTATTTGACTTACTTTTCTACCTGCTTATCTTAGAAATCTATCCATGTATTAAATCCACAACTCTATACATTTTGCATACTTTTTCAATCTTATCTTCAGATATCACACTGTATTTCTTACCTTCTATCTTAATTTATTCTATAACAAAGAGATTATTTTTTAATTTAAGAAGTGAGTCACATGTATCTTTTGATTATACTACTTAAAGATTTTACTAGCAATTAATTATTCTATATGAATTTTCATCTTTCTTAAATAATACATTTATATCTGCATGTACTTATCTTCCAAAAAAATGCTTTTACAATAAATACAGTAAGTCAACATATAAAATAGTAAAATTGCTTTAGGAAGCAGTGAATTAGGAAGAAAAACCTACTAAATTAAGAAAATAAATACAGACACAATTCAAGTCAATATCTGGCTAGGCCACACAAAACTAGATAAGTAGCAGAAGAAATTTTAAATTCATTATACCTTTATAAAAGGAAAAAATAACTTTAACAACCTACTTAAAACACAGAACCACAAGCAGCAACAATAACAGGACAGAAAAGTATGTAGGGTTAAATTAAAATCTGTATTTTCTTGTAACTTCTTTCATATACATAAAAACTGGAATAATATGACTTCTAGTTTTATGTGGTAAAAGGCAGTATACCATTCTGTTCTTCCAACTAGAACCATGATTCAAATAAACTGAATAGCAAGTAAAAAAGAAAGGAGGGAGAACTGGAGGAAGGGAAGGAAGGACGGAATGAACTAAACTAGATCATTTAAGTAAGCAAATAATAAAAAAAAAATTAGGCTTTATTATTATCAAAAGAAATTGTAAAAGGGGAATAAAAGATACTATATATTATCTCTAGAGGAAAGTAAGTTTGATTTTATATATCTATAAAAAGAATTAAATGCTAACACATCCTATATTAAAAAAAATTCTTAGAGGAATTGCAAAATTTACCAAAGCCTATGGTAACACAAACACCACACACGACCAGCAATCCTTCTAGCTGGTATGGCTTGCTGATACATAGTGAACTAAACACTGTAACTTTAATTGAAATTTGAATGTTATAAACAGTTAGATGTCTGGCTCTGGCCAGCATTGTAATGCCATCAGCAAAACAGAGATGGGAAGCATAAACAAACCTTTTAACTAGATTAGTCTCTAAAATGGCCAACAAATCCTTTAACACAAACTCCATTGTGATTAATGTGGAAAGAGGAAAACAGTTTTGGAATAATGCTTTAAAAAATCTGTCTGTATTATAATATGCATGTTAAATATTTTGATATTTAATATTTATTGATGACAAACTTTATAGTTAATTTCCCAACTAAAAATCCTTTCCTTCTTTATATGGAAGTTTCACTTTAGAGTATTATATTCCAAACAAAGAAACTATTTAAAACACCAGTACTTGCTTTCCTTGACTATGGAGTATTTCTTCTGCTTACTATAGTATGGTTTTTGAATCCTATTATTAAGAATATATGGATTAAGTACATTAATGGATAACATTTCTATATTCATGCTGAATTAAACAATAACCATAGCAACAAGGATAAATGCAAATAAACTTTAAGAGTGGGTCTTAGGAAACATTTTCATATTTACTTCTAGTTTCTGATATACATTCAGTTAAGAAGTGGGGTAGAATGGCAGCACAAGAATTTAAGTTTTAACAGTAATGCCAAGCAAAAAAATTTCTAGATTGCTAAATCTTTTTACTTAACAAAGAATTTAGCAAAGAACCAATTTACAGATTTTTCACCATTGCAAGGTTGATGGTTAATTACATAACTCATTTTACTTCTTTAAAGTAATACATTCTAATAATCTGCTCAGTTCTCTGGAATTTAATGAAAAGTTCTCCGAAGAAAAGGTTTTACAGGCCAGCTATGTTAGATTAAATTTTTGTCAGATCCAACTTGGAATGAAGTATAAGCTTTGCAGATACTATAATCATTAGCCATTTGTATTTCCACTATGTCTACCTCTATTAGAAAATAAGTATTAATGTGTATTGATCTAGAAGTATCTTCTTTTTCTCTTTGTAGACATATTGAGCTATTCCAACATTAAATTATTATGTAACATAGCTATACCTCAAATAAAAATGCCAAAGAGTTAAAATTCTTACTTTACTTTATTTTTAGTTAATCTAAAAAAATTATTTGGGACCAGACTTACTCTTTTTCATTGATTAAAAAATTGTTCTTATTTGTCAGGAACCATTTGTAATTATCTACTCTTACCTATAACAGAAACATACATTTCCTTAGCACTTAAAAATGTTTCCAAACATTGGCATACTGCTCACAGAGTGACAGTCAACATGAGTATACGGTATGAATATACATTTACTAAGAAGGAACATATCAATTAACTGAGTAACAAAATAGGATATTTTGATTTAATTAATCTTTTTCCTTAAAGAAAGTTTTAAAAAAAAAAAGCAAAACACAAAAACAAAAAACCTCTGGTTTACTGCATTTAAAAGCATTTTAATTTGGCAGCTGCTTTTAAATATCCTGTTATTTTGTGGCATTGCACTAGCAAAACATTTGTATAAAAATTGCTAGAAGAAATATCTTGTTACATACTGTTGTAACATCCAACTCCATTTAGCAAAACACTAAAAGTAACTCTATGCAAGTTAAAGGAAGGTCAAATAAAGAATTCCGTCATGTTATTTTGCTATGTAAAGGGAAGACTGACTTTATTTATGCTTTAAGTTGCACTCTCGACTGCATCCTATAAGAGACTCGGGTTTGGTTTGTTTTTCCATCCATCCTGTACACTTCAAAAATTTTTCCATCATCCTATCTATACAGCTATCAGAGTCATCATCTTACTAATTCTTTCCACAGTACAAATTGATAAAACTCTTTATGATGATTGTAGCTTGAACTAAAAAGTGCCCTATGTCTAATGCAGTATAGTGCTTAGTGTTGTCTACTCATAAAAAGTAACTTGGCTGGTAAACAGTTTCCTTATATTGAACATGGCACAATCATCCAAATGAAAAAACCGGGTAAGACTGATATATTCACTTAGGTGCTACACACACACAAGAAACAATGAGTATTACTAAAAGAAAAACAATATAAAAGAGTTCAGAATTTACCATTTAGAATCAGCCACCCCTTTTCTTTGACTGTGAATCAACATTATTCTAAAACATACATGGTAAAAACTAAGAAGCAAATGTAGTTTTTTCTCTCCAAGGTACTTTTCAAATATGTATTAAAGCTATTAAAGAAACTGACTTAGGATTCTTTGCTTTTTAAAGAACTCATCTATTAAAGTTCTGACTCATTTTATTAAAACCATAGAAGCAGTATCACATAAGCGGTACTAAAGATGGCAACTGTTTTAGAACTAAAATGAGGAAGATTTTTTTCATTACGATCTTGAATATGCCTAGTATATACTAAAATTTCTGAAACTCATAAAAAGTAGGTACTAATTTATTGGACTTCAATTATATTGTAAAAGTTGCTTAAAATATGGTACAGAATATTAAAGCACTCAAAATGAAAATGTATAGCTGTCGTGAAAACCATGAATGCTTGCCTGCTATCTGAGGTTTAACAGAAAAAAAATTATTTTGAGAGCAAAACATTAAAGTTGGAGAGAACTGCCATCTTTAATTTGAAAAAATTTAATAAACATTTTTAATAATCTTCATATCAAAGAGCTATATTTACAATACAAACCCAGCAATAGTAGCCACATAAATGACTTTCATAGTCTAAAGCTAGTGAATTGTGTATGAATTGAAAAATCCCTAGAGTATTATGTAGAAATTTTGTTATATTCATCTATTTTAATAAAATACAGTGATAATGTCCTGGAACACTCATTTTCCCACCTAACTATATTAATATTGTTAATATAAAATTTATTTCTGTAAAAAAAATAAAGATTCGACAAATACATCTGTGTTACACAATAAAGAAATCTCTTGACATGAAATTGAAGGGCCCATCCTTGTTTTCATATGCCTAACATAGTGCCTGGCAGAAGATACTCTATAGATGTTTAATTAATTTCTAAGAACAATCTATTTTTCACATACTTTCAAAATCCAGCAAATTTTACAAAGATACGTAAGTGGATATAGGCTTTCTGGCTGACTTCATGGGGTCCCACTGATGACTAGGTGTAAATCTTCATATCCGTAGAAATTTGGAAAGCTGATAATTGTCTGGGTAAGGACCAAAAAAACAAAGTCAGGGAAACATGTCACCTAAGCAAGGAATGCTTTATAGAGCTGGTAAGGCAGCCTAATCACCCCCCAACATCCTATGGTATCAATCATTCACTGAAATGAAACAAGTGCATCCTGAACAAATACATGTTTAACCAAGTCTATTAAGTAATCGCTTATTCAAAATAAGCCACTTTTGTCAAAATTCTATCCTGATGAGAATCAGAAGGAAATATGTTTTTAATTCTTATTATGAGTACTACATTTTTAACAGCATTTAATTTAGCTGTTAATTAAAAAATGTGAGAACCACAGCAAACATCAAGAAAAAAAAATTCTCAAGGAAAAAAAAAAAAAACTTTCAAGGTAATGATAATTATACCAGGAAGGAGGGGGGAAAGGAGAAGGGAAATTAATCTTATACTTCTTGGGTGAAAAAAATCAAATATATCTATTTTTTAAAAACTAATATGGATTATGTCAACCAGCTGGCCCTACTATGTACCATGTTTGCTATGAATGAGCTGCATCAAGTTCTAATCAGATGAAAAGTTTTGTCCTTAAGTGGTTCATTAAGTCAAACTCACAGTAAACATTTACAATTCTAATTGTTTTTGTAAATAGGGGTTGTCAATACAAGAGTAAGAATTTTATTTACTAAACTGACTAACTGGAGGTTGGGGGGGTTAGTCACTAGAGAAAGCCAAAATGATTCTGAAAAAGTAATAATCCACAAGGAGTGAATTAGTAACTCTTTAAAGGGGCAACAACAAATTACTGCTTTATAAATAGGCAAATCATAGCTCAGACACTATACACCTTCACTTATAGAAAAGAATTAGTCTAGACAGGAATGGTAGCTGCTTGCTTTTAATCTCACGACTGAGGAGGCAGAGGCAGGCAGATCTCTGTGAGTTAAGCCAGCCTGGTCTAGATTGGATTTCCAAATCATAGACACTGTCTTGGAAAAAGTCTCTGTATGACTTTGAACTGTATACAGGGAATTGGGCATGAAAGTTCATTTCTGACAAAAACAAACCAAAAATCTTGGTATCCTGAGTAAATTCTTCAGGCTTTCTAAATATCACAGCATGGAAAATGAAGAGTTATATAATGTGACCTCCAAGGCATTATCTACTTGAAAAATTATCCTCCTAAAATATCAACAGTATTTAACACTTAGAATATAAGCACACTAAAAATATAATGAAAGGATTTAGCCGAGCATTGATGTCGCACACCTTTAATCCCAGCACTCGAGAGGCAGAGGCAGTCAGATCTCTGAGAGTTTGAGGCCAGCCTGGTCTACAAGGTGAGTTCCAGGACAACCTCCAAAGCTACAGAGAAACCCTGTCTCTCATATATATATATATATATATATATATATATATATATATATATATATATGTTTTCAAATTATAAGTTTTTATCTCATTTACAGAAAATATAGAGTCTTCTATCCATAGTAGGGATTAAGTAGGAAATAAGAGAACAGGAATGCTTTCAAAGAAAAATACAAAAACTGGGTATGGTAGCACATGGCTGTAATTCCACCACTCAAAAGGTTGAGGCAGGATGATCATGAAATCAAGACCAAACTCAGTTATATATCAAGATCCTGTCTCAAAAAAGAGGAAACACAAACTAACCACAGGCATTAAATTCAGGACTGTGAATTTTTACTTAGCTGCCTACTGGACAACTACTACTCCAATTGTCTATACAAGTTACTCACTTGACATTGGTTCCTTTAATAAGTTCTACTTTCTATTCATTACGACAGCTAAGTTTTTAAAATGACAGAAATGCTTAGGTGGACCAGGACTAGTAGTATTTATGATGGGAGACAAACTTGAAATTAGCACAGATTTCTACTGAAGTGCAGCAATCACATCTCAGAGAAAGGCAAAAAAAAAAAAAAAAAAGTGTTCAAATTTATAACAGAAATGAAAGAAATAGGGCCACACTGTTTACTGCTACACAGTCCCCCGCCCATGTGTAAATGTCTAGTTTGACACACAATTGCTAATTAAATTTTTACTGAACAAGTTTCTACATATGCAATGTGCTTTTTGGTCACTAAAATATGAGTATATCATGTTTTGGATTTACCATCAAGAAAACAAAATAAAATACAAAGGACTATCATTTTATAAGACTATAAGATTATATGTCAAATATCTTTACAGATTTATATTTCTTCAAGCATTCTTGCTGATGCAATTCCTGTTTTTCTACTGACATACATACATTTTGGAATCAAAGAAACCAATGCAGTTTTTAAAAAGTGAGAGAGACATACAAAGAGAATATGAATGTGTGTATCCATCTTCAAAAACCAGTTCCTAATGCAAGCTATAAGTATGAGGCCTACAACAGAAATATATTTTTAGTATTTCTGAAATAAAATTAGCACTATATTTTGAAATACAAAAAATACATATAAATAAAATATAGCACTATAAAATGAAGCTACTAAGAACAAACCACATAAGGATGCAGAAATTATTTGTTATCAAAACTGTTATTCTACAAGCCTTAATCTAGATTTATTTTAGGATTTGTACCCAACTATAACATACTAGCTACAACTTCATGATTTCTTTAACTCATGAAGGGTATTTCTGAAATTTATTTCCTTTCACATATTGTGAACAATATTTCACTGCCTCTAGATGAAAAACTCATCTCAATTTACAACAGTAAATAAATAATTCAGTTAAAACTGAAAGTGGTACCAATCCAGAAAAATATTGATGGGGAGGTTTGGCCTTCTATGCAGCAAGAACAACATAAAGTTTTCAATGGGGATTACTTGTTCAGACAAGCTACAGAGATTAGAGTGGAAAAAACAGCTATGAAATACCTAATATTTTCATGTTATGGAATAAAAATACCAGAAACATATGTAGGGAAAGCTAATACCACTGGCATTTAAACTTTAAGGATTTTAAGCTTTGAACTTTATATAGTCAAACATGAAACAAATATTTTACAAAAAAAAAATGCAACTGTAAAACCCAACCAAAGGCCTTATGAACTAAAATCTGAAATTTGCTATGCAATTCAGACAAAATAAAAGATGGAGAAACTAAACACCTAACATAAAAACCAGTCAAGTCTTCCAACACTAAAGTCAATATCCAAGCCACAGACAGAAGCAAAAGACAGAAACACTCAGGTCTACAACTGGAAAAGCAGTTCCAACACAATTCAGATCCCGACATTTTCCCACTCTGAAACAAATGCAGGCAGCTTTTCCTGGGAAAAGAGAAAAAAGCTCTCTAAACGTAATTTTTAAACTGACATCTAGAAAGTATGCCTCTTTCTGTCTCTTTCCCTGGCGCCTCATTGGAGGAAGGAGGGGGTTGTTTTTGTAGTCTCCCCCACTGAAGCAAAGCACAATCAGATGATAGCTGGAGAAACCACTTTTGACAACAGCAAACGAAAATAAAAGTGTCCTTCCTTCCCTGACAGGGTGGACACCCCACCTCACACACCCCTCCTCACTCCAGCCCCTCCTTCACTCACCCCCCAGCACCACCCCCTCCTCACCCTAGAGCTCCACTGCGTCTGAGGTTTGATGCTACTGCTGCCCGGAGTGAAAGTCAGAGCCAGAGGAAGGCAATGGAGCCCCCACAGACACACTTACCTTTCCTGCCCCCCACTTTTGAGTGCCTTCCCTGGAGCTGTGGAGGATGACACAAAGGGTAATAAAGGGGGGGAGTGGAGGAGGAGGAGGCAGAGGAGGAGGAGGAGAGCTGGGGAAGTGGCTGCTCCCGGTGTAGGGAGATGTCTCCAGCCAGGGCCAAGCAGCAGCAGCAACAGCAGCAGCAGCAGCAGCAGTAGTAGCAGCAGCAGCAGTAGCAGCAGCAGCAGCAGCAGCAGCAGCAAAGGGTCTGTGTTGCTAAGAGGCTTTTGGTCTCTTTCTCTCCTTCTCTCACGGCCACAGAGAAGGAGGTGGAAGGGGCTCTGGAAGCAGGCGAGTAGAGGGCTGAGAAGGGTAGGAGTCGTGGATGGGGGTTTTCTAAGAAGAAGAAACTCCTCTCTCTCAGGCTCAATTCCCCCACTCAGGGCTCGGAGCTGGAGGGTGGGGGAGGAACTCAGCCGCCTTCCCCCCACCCCCCTCAATTCAAGGTTGAAGTGGGGTAAAATTAGTGTCCTGTCCCTTTAAAAATAGAAATAAAAGGTGCCCCCCCTCTGCCACTGCCTCTCTCTTCATCATCAGCTGCTGCTGCTGCTGGGGTCTCTCTGCTTGGGGGGGAGGGGGGGCTCGGGTAGAAGAGACGGGAGGCACTCACTGCGCATGTCCCTTTCTGACGGGAGGCTGGTTGGTTGAAGGCAGGAGGAGGGGGAGGGGAGGAAATGAGATGTTTTCCCAGAAGGCTCCAAGGCGCTGTCGACCCGGAAGACATTGTAGCAGGGGGTAGAGGGGCGGGGGCGGGAAGAGGGAGGAAGTTGCTACTCTTTAACACCCCCAGCTGCCTCCTCCCTCCTTAGGGAAAGTGGAGGGACGGAAGTAGGCGTGGACCGAGGGGAAGGGAGGTCACGTGGTGGGGCGGGGCGGGGCCGGAGAGGCGGTGGGAGCGCTGCGCATGCTGGGAGTGTGTGTGCGCTCTCGGCTGCAGCAGGTGAAGCAGAGCACAAGGAGCGGTGAGCATCTTGTGTCCTCATAGTCGTCGTGGGCCGGCTTTGCCCCGGTGTAGCCAGGCTGTACTGCGAGAGGTAAGGCTGGTCCCCGAGGCAGGGTCAGGGCGGCAGTGGCCGCTGACGGGTGGAAAGAGCGAAGAATTCAGCCTGAGGAGACCGGGGAAGAGGTAGGCTTGTGTAGGCCGGGCGGGCCTAGAACAGGAGGGCTGCCTCAGGGCAGGAAGTTCTGCAGAGACTAGTTGCAGAAGGCTCCTGGGCCGGTGTGAAGAGAAAATCCGGTTCTCTGCAGGTGTCCAGCCACTTCACTCCTGCTCCAGAGCCTGTGACCCAGCTGCAAAAACCAAACCGGATGTGTGAATTTTTACCACTTTCCAAGATAGCCTTGCGGTGCATGCATCCTGCATTCCGTCCTTCTCTGTTTTCCTTGCGATTCTGGAGAAGCTGTAGGCAAGGAACGGGCAGGGAAGGTTGGAGTGAAGGCTCCCTGAATGCCTTCACCACACCAAAGACTGCATTCTGACGGTGCGTGGGATTGTGTGGTCCTTCATAGTGAGTTTTGTCCTTAAAAAAAAGGACACCTCAAAATTTTTCTTGTCTTGTAGAGTAGAAGAGAAAGCTTTTTATCTGGGTGTTTTTGAATTTAGTTTTGTTTTTAGTGAAATAACGATTTCTTTTCCACCTTCACAGTTTTTACAATTAAAATCGTTAGTCTTTTGTTGCTTTTTGGAAACATACTTTAATGATCCAAATAGCTTAGTAAGATTTTTTAGAGAATCTGAAGATCCCCGAATTTATTGTTAGTATTATTAATTTTAGTTTTCAGTAGGATTCACCGTCAGCTAAAGTTACTTTTACAAATTTTACTTGCTGCAAGTCCATACTGCGGACCCTATTTATGTATCCATTATCCTGGGCTTACCTTTTCTTGTGTGAGGGAGGTAATTATGTCAGATGGGCTCAAAACAAAATCCCAGTGCCCTAAACTTTTTTTTTTTTATTGGTAAACCAAGTCTTAATCTTATAATAGAAAAAAATAAGTACATAGCAAGAAAACTAATATGGCCTAGGTAGAATGTATAAATCCTGTTTTATGCTTTTTTTACTGTGATGAGGGGAGGGAGAATTCTTTGTCATGCTTTAGAGTCCTTGTGGATTCTGGTATCAATATGCCATTGTCTTTGTAAAAACATAGAATAAACTGTTACTAATTACTTCCTGAAGATTGAAGCCTTGACATTTTATTTTCATGTATTTATAGTCAACTTGTCTTTGACAGGAAGTCCAGGTTCTAGTTTTTTTTTTTTTAATGTGTTTCTATAGACTTGAAGTATTTTGTTATTTCTTGGGTATCTGTTCCAGCTATTGCCTTTTGGAAATTACAGGAATATGTTGTGGGATAATCTTTTTGTATACTGTAAAGATGTTTCTTTGCCAAGGTGACTCTGGTTTAATAAAGAGCTGGATGGCCAATAGCTAGGCTGGAGAGGATAGGCAGGATTTCTGGGGAGGAAGAGGAGATCAGTCTAGGCACTGGGATGCAAGTGAGACTGAAGAAGTCTGACATATGACACAGAGCAGAGATAACCAACCAAGCAATGTCGCAGAACATAGATAATTAATATGTGGGTCATTATATGCAGGCTGGTGATCCCAGTGAAAAGGTACTACTACAGGAATATGTAAGGTACAGGATAATAGTATTTTTGAGACATCACACTTTTCTAGGAAAGATTCCTAGGGTTGTCAGTTGTAAATGACTTTATTCATATCCAGATCTTGGAATTTCCCAGTGTATACATAACATTTAGCAGGACCTAAAATTATGTTCAAATCTTGCCATTTTCCCTTATCCTGATTAGGTTGTCCTTAATTTCTCAGCTTAAGCTGTGTGATTGTCTGAGTAACCCATCTTTGGTTGCCATTGAGCTCCTATGTTTTACCATAATCCAGCAAAGCCTCAAGTGGGTCAGCCTTTTTATTGGCCACGTGTTTTGTATATGTCATGAGCATAGTAGTGACTGGATGTGGGGCTTATTTCTTTTTGCCTCTTTTTAGATTTGTGCATATAATTACATATATTTCTTTTATTGTCAACTGTGTGCATGTTTTGCCTCTGTAAGATGATCTATCTAGTTTGCCTTTACCATAACTTTAAATCTCATGTACCCTTTTTGTTGTTATATTAAGTGGTAGAAGTTCTTGATTCTTCTGAATGTGTGGGAAGGATACATTGACAAGGAGCGGTTTCATAGGACTGGACAAGTGATACTGAGAATTTATAGAACCACGAACAGCCATCTAAAAATAAGACATCAGTGAGAGTATGTTCACTGATTTTCAGTTTCCCTTTTAGCATTCTTAACCACCTATGTCAGTAAAAATATAAAATTAGTTTGGCTTTTTTTTAGCTAAAGTAAACAGATTGTATATTGTATATCAACCTTTTTCTCATGCTGCCAAGATTTAACTTCATTGATACATTAAATTATAAGCCATATTTCCATTACCATATACTAATACCTCATATCACATATAGTAAAGACATGTAAATGGTTGGGATATTTGAATTAAAAAGCTAAATCTACATCAACCTTAATAGTAATTTATAAAATTTAAAAACAATGTTATTTAAAGCTATATCATTTAATACCCTAAGAATTAGCCAAAATAACTGAAAAATGTTCTAAGACAAGAAATACAGACTGTGACACACACCCACCTTACCCTCTATCTTAACCTTCCTGGACTAAGCAAAGTGCCAAGACAAGAGCAAAAAAAGTAGCCTCCCATAGCAAAGAGTTGTGAGTCGGTTTTAAATATAAACCATGTAGAAGTACATCATCTTTTGTCTGTTTTGCCTCTTTGTTGGTTTTGAGACAATTTTCCTATGTAGCCCCAGGCTGTCATAGAACTCCCCATGTAGCCTAGACTGTTCTTGAGTTTACCATGATTCTCTTGACTCAGATTCTAAAATACAGAATTACAGTTTGGGATGCCACAAGAAGTAGTGGGGTTTTTTGAAATTCTTACCTTAGAAAGGAAACAAACTGCTTAAAAATATTTTCTAGTTTTAATATCTTGTCTTCTTGTATGGTAGAGGCATATTTGTTTAATTTTAGAATTAAGCTAATGTGTAAGGTAAGTTAAACGTACAGTTTTAAGCAGGATTAAGTTCCTGCATCCCTTCTTGTAAACCCTGTCCAACCCTCTCTACTGTTGGCATACTTTCTTGCCCTTGTATGTTGTATTAGTTACAGTTAATGAGCCAATGTTGAAACATCAGTAGAAGTCCGAAGTTGACAGTGGAATTGTCTTTGTATTACACATTGTGAGAGTTGTCATATATAGTATTACTAGTATGCTGTCATGGGAAGGGGTAGGGGGAATCTCTTGTGACTGCTGTCAGTGTTTCTATAATTTTGCCTTTCATCATCTACAGAGTTGAACAGTCTGTAGCATTTCCCACTTGGTTTCTTTCTTATAGGAGTAGCTGTCTAAAGTTTATCCCTGTCTCTTTTTTTTTGTGGTTTCATAGCTTATTTTTAGCACAGTAAAAATCATTGTAGGGCTGTACCAGTTTATTCCTTCTATTGAAAAACATCTTGCTTCTTAGTTTCCATGGTTACTAGTAAAAATTCTATGTGGGTATGGTAGCATGTAGCTTTCATCACAGCTATTCAGGTATTCAGGTAGGAAATAACTTGAATTCAGGCGTTCCAAATGAGCCTGGGCATCGATCTCAAACAGAATGAGTATACAATAAGTGTCTTATTGCTGTTATAAATATTTAACAAAAGCAGCTCACCTCAGCTTCAGGTTCTAGTCTATCATGACAAGAAGGTCATAGCAGCAGTGACTTGAAAAGTCAGATTACATCCTCAGTCAGAAGCAAAGCAGAAAATTAATAATGCACTGATGGTATGGTCCAGCCATATATATATAAGCCATGGAACAGGCTTATATTACTTATATTACTAAGTAATATAAGCAGAGTTATTAACTCGAAGCCTTCCCAGCAATTGGTGAAATTGTTGTTTTAAATTTTAACTTTTCTTGTAAGTGTAGAGTGTTAGAAAACTTGCCCTGTGAGTTTCTCTAAAGATAAGATAATGAACATATCATGCTTTTTTGCTACGATATTTAATGTGGTGTTAGTTTAAATCATTTGCATTTTTAAAATAGGTTGTTTTCATAATGACATATTAAGAGCTTTTTGTGTATTTTGAATCGTTAGGTATGGATCAGGTATTTTCTCCCACTAGGAGTCTTTTTGCTTACATATTCCCTAACCTTGCAATTTGTAGAGCAGAACCTTTTAATAAAAAGTCCAACTTAAACTGGGTGGGGGAAACTGAGTTAATTTCTTAAATTGGATTTTGTGATTTTCCTCATACAGATCTTGTACATATCTTGATGGATAACTAGGGTGTATGTGTGTGCATGAGGACATATGCAACTGCGCATACATGCAAATGTGAATAGTATTGTTTTAATAAGGATTCTAAAACCATTTGAATAAAAGTAGTGGGGACTTTGATATTTTACATTAAAAATGAGTCTGCTAGTTATAGGTCTTTTTATAAATATTATTTACCATGTTGGGAAAAAAATCTCATCCTAGTTTGCTACATTTTTTTTTTTTTGTGCATCTGTTTATAAGATGGTGTTCCCTTTAACATTAGTGTGGATTGCATTGGTGCTTTATAAGAATTGGTATGGATTTGAGGACTAATGAATGGTAAATAACTCTTTAGTAGATTTTATATTTAACTATATTTGTATTTATGTAGTTTAGAGTTAGGCTGTATTTACTGCTTGCTGAAGAAACAGGTCCAAAGCTAAAAGTTCCTCTTGTAGCTTTGCTGTTGTTCCTATATTTTCTTAAGGTTTTGCTTAGCATTTCTTAAATAAAGATCTGTGTCAGGTATAGGAACCCATTTAAATGTGTAGAGGTAGGGAAACATTCTATAGTTCTATGATTAGATATCAAGTTTTGTGTGTGTCATTGGGCTACATAGTAGAGGCCTCTGAAGTTGGTTATTTATCTTCTGGGAACCATTAGGCCCTCTGATAAAACTCCTAGTCAAAATAGTTTTTCTGAAAACAAGTCTTGTTAAGAACTGCAGCATATTCAGCTGGGTGATGGTGGTGCACTCCTTTAATCCCAGCACTCAAGAGGCAGAGGCAGGCCGATCTCTGTGAGTTCGAGACCAGCCTGGTCTACAAGAGCTAGTTATAGAACAGGCTCCAAAGCCACAGAGAAACCCTGCCTAAAAAAAAAAAAAAAAACTGTAGCATATTCTGGGAATGTCTTACTCCCAGAGAATATGCCTGCGACAGAAAGGTAGTGTTTCTCTGTGATAAATTGTAGAATTCCTGCAGATAAGTGTATAGACTTCCCTAAGGCTATGTTTTTTTGAAGGATTTTTTTGTTCAGATTATCCAGACCATATTTCTCTGTGTAGCCTTGACTATCCTGGAACTCCCTATGTAGCCCAGGCCATCCTCAAGCTCAGATAACCACATGCTTCTGCCTACCTAGTGTTCGCTAACCACCACTTTACAGTGAGAGCATTCAGTAGTAACCTAAAATGATCTCTAATCCAGTTTCTGCTCCTGCTCCATTAAATTTAGATCCTCAGTATCTGTTAGTGCTTCTCAAATGTGGGAAAAAACTGTTTACCTTGTTACCTCAGTATGTTTGTGGATCTAAGAGTGGTTTTCAATTTGCTTAGCATTTTCTTTATTCTCTTTTATTATAAAGATTATAATTTTATGAACATTTTTCCCTTCCTCCCTCCAAACCCTCCCATATACATACCCCTTTATTCTCCTTCAAATTCATAGCCTGTTTTTTTTCTCCACAAATTGTTATCATGTACATATATAGTCCTAAATATGGTCTATTGCATGCGTGTGTGTGTGTGTGTGTGTGTGTGTGTGTGTGTGTGTGTGTGTGTGTGTGTGTGTGTGTGTGTGTTTTCACAGTTGACCATTTGGCACCAGATGATCAATTGATGTCTTCCTACCCTGGGGAAAACCACTATCTTAGTTAGGGTTACTATTACTGTGATGAAAGAGCATGAACAACTTAATTGGGAGCTTGCTTACAGTTTCCGAGTTTAGTCCATTATCATGGCAGAGCGTGCATGGCTCTGGAGCAGTAGCTAAGAGCTACTACATATTGATCCTCAGGCCAAGAGGGTAAGAGAGAGGGGCGGGGTGGCTGGGCCTTGCAAGAGCTTTTGAAACCTCAAGGCCACCCTCCAGTGACACATTCTTTCAAAAAGGCAACATCTACTCCAAGGCTACCCCTATATGAGCCTATGGGGGCCATTCTTACTCAAACTACCACAACCACCTCTCCCACTCACAACTTTCCTAAGTTGCCTATAGTTCTTTGTGTAATGCTGAGGTCTTATGGTCCTTTCCCAGTCCAGTTTTGAATGCCTATTGATGTCATCCTTTTAGCTTAGTTTGGGCACTTATGCTGGTGAGATTTTTGGCTCTTAAAATCTTTCTGCCCCCTCCTCTTACACAATGTTCGATGAGTCTTAGGTGTCTGAAATATTTTGTGTATGTATCCATTGAAATTAGGCTCCATGTCTTTGCATTTGGTTGGTTGTGGTTTTCTGTAGTGACTTCCATCTTTTTCAAGAAGTTTTCTTAGTGAGATGTGAAGACTACAATTAGTTTTGGGTATAAAAACAAGTGTTTATATATTGTTATGGAATATCTGAAATATCTTGTGTATTTATCCATTGGAACTAGGCTCCCTGCCTTTGCATTTGATTAGTTGTGATTTTCTGTAGTGATTCCCACTTTTTTCAAAAAGTTTTTTTAACGAGGTATGAAGACTACACATATCTTTGTGTATAAATACAGTGTTTATAGATTGTTGTTAGGAATTATGTTGGTTTAGTAAATTAGTGGTTGTAGATTCTCCTCAAATAACCATGATTTCACTAGTTCTGAATAATTATTAGGTTTCTAGTACCAGGCCTGGTATCCATTTTGTTGAATGAGTCTTAGTTCAGTTAGAGAACATATGGTTACTACCAAATTAATGTGTGCCACCATTGTGGTTAGTGACATGGTACATAGCTGTCATAGGATGGTATTACTGTTGGTTGGTTCTCTCTTTTGGAAGCTTGTGTGGTACCTTCTGGTACTATGAATACTAGTCCTCGGGGAAGAGGGCATTCAAATCAGTTCAAGCTCAGGGGTCTCTGGGCTCTGTTTCTGAAATGCATGGTGTCTTCAGCAATAGGGACTTAGCTTCCACCTCAGGGGTGTAGCCATGGACAACACTCTGTTTAACAGCCCTGGCCAACAATTCAAAAGAGGGCTTTTTATGTCTGCTATTGGGGTTTTTTGTCAGGTTGTTTTTGGCTCTTGGGTGAATTAACTATCAGTCCAGGTAAGAAACTAACCAAGCCAGTGAAAGACTTGTATAATTAAAACTTTAAGACACTGAAGAAAGAAATTGAAGAAAACACCAGAAGATAGAAAGTCTCCTCATGCTCATGGATTGATGAAATTATAATTGGGAAAATTGCTATTCTTCCAAAAGCAATCTACAGATTTAGTACAATCTTCATCAAAATTCCAACACAATTCTTCATAGAAATTGAAAAACCAGTTTCAGCCTCATGGAAACATATGCACCCAAAACAAGATAGCCAAAGCAATCCTGAATAATTAAAAAAAAAAAAAAGTTAGCAGTATCACCATCCCAGATTTCAGGTAATACAGTGTGGTATTGGCATGAAAACAGACACATTGATCAGTGGAGTAGAATTTAAAACCCAGACATAAGTACATACAACTATGGACACTGTTTTTTGTTTGTTTGGCAAAGAAGCTAAAAATACAATGTTGGAGAAAAGACAGCATCTTCTACAAATGGTGCTGGGCAAACTTGATGGCTGAATGTAGAAGAATGCAAATAGATCCATATTTGTCAGCATGCACAAAACTCAACTCCAATGAATCAAGGACCCCAGCATAAGACCAGACAACCCTGAGTCTATTAGAGAAAGTGAGAATAGGCTTGAACTCGTTGGCACAGGAAATATTTTCTGAGCAGGATACCTGTAATACTAGCACAGGTGCTAAGACCAATACACTATGCCTAAGTGTTCAGTGAAAGTTATATCTTGGCAATAACCTACAGCTGTCTAATTGGACATAGGACATGAATTATTTTAACTTGTTTCATTCACTTAACTTTTTCTTTCTACTTTAACTATTACAGGTAGGTTAGCTGGGTACAGTAGAGTAGGTTGTCGTCTGTATGTAGTCTTTTAACAACTAGCCCAAAGCTCTTCTGGTTTTCAAAGTTTCCATTGAGAAATCAGCTATCATTGTGATATGTTTCCTTCATAGGTACCTTACAATATGCAATAAGGACTTCTTTTCTAGTCCACGTGGTCTTGAGATCCAGCTGTAAAGCATTTTCTCATTTAGTGATCAATGGGTGAGGGCCCAGCCCATGTTGGTTGGTGGTGCAATCCCTGGGTTGCTGGCCCTGGATTCTATAAGAGAGTGGGCTAAGCAAGCCATTGGAAGGAAGGAAGCCAGTATGTAACTTCATGACCTCTGCTTCCAGCTCCTGTGAGTTCCTGTCCTGACTTCCTTCAGTGATGACCAGCAATAAGCCTAATTATTTTAAAAGTTGGGCTGGGCGTTGGTGGCACACTCCTTTAATCCCAGAATTCGGGAGGCAGAGGCAGAGGCTGGCAGATCTCTGTGAGTTCAAGGCCAGCCTGGTCTCTAGAGCGAGTGGCAGGATAGGCTCCAAAGCTACACAGAGAAACCCTCTCAAAAAACCGAAAAAAAAAAAAAGATTTGGTCCTTTCATGTTGTTCCTGACCCGGTTGTTTTCTTTGCTTGCATGGTCCAAGTCTTCTACTTGAAGTTCTGATATTTTGTGGTCCAATCTACTCTTTCTCTGAGTTTTCTACTTGGGCTATGAATGTTTTCAGTTCCATTTTAATTTAATCTTGTGCTGTCTTCATTATATATTTTTCTTTACTGAATTCAGTTTTCAAATTCTGAATTCTCTTTATCATTTAATTCAGCCATGTGTTGTTTTTTCTTGGACTAAGAAAGTAAGGCATTAAAACTTAGTGCGTAGATTGTGTAGTATTCTTGAGTAGAACAAGAAATGGATCATGTTCTTTAAAGAATGATTCTATTTGATGGTTGGGTAGGAGAAACAATCTTTATGAAAGAAAAATACTTGAATTATATCTTCAGGAGGAACGGAGAAATAATCTAGAGAACTGTGTGAATTGTGAGAGTGCCAAATAAGCCTGTACATTAACACATAGAAACGGTTGTAGGTTTTTTTGTTAGAATTTTTTATTAAATTTATTTTTTATTTCATTTACGTTCCAACCAAAGGTCTCCCATCCTTCTTGCCTATCCCTCCCCCCCCCCAGGTCAACACCATCCTCGCCATCCACTCCTCCCTTTGAAATTTTTAAGCATGTTTTACATTTAAGAATTTGTATCTGGGGCTGGAGAGATGGGTCAGAAGTTAAGAGCACTGGCTGCTCTTCCAGAGGTCCTGAGTTCAATTCCCAACCACATGGTGGCTCACAACCATCCATTATGAGATCTGGTGCCCTCTTCTGTTGTGCAGATGTACATGGAAGCAGAACGTTGTATACATAATAAATAAATAAAATCTTTAAAAAAAAAAAAGAATTTGTATCTGATTCTGTAAATGTAATTTTTGAATGATCTTTTAAAGAAGATAGTGTTTATTCATCTTTTTTTATTTATTTAGGATTTGAGTTGGTCGAAATGAGCAATCGTAAAACCAAGGGTAACAGTGCAGTACATCCAGAATGTCTTTCACAGGTTAGTATGTTTGTTCCTCAATCTAAAATCCTTGATAAAGATGATCAGAAAGAAATAACCTTTTTCACCTGATTTTTTTCCTTATCACTTTTTCCTGAAAACCATAGGTAGAAATTGGATAATTATTTGTGAAATGACACATCATGTTTTTATTATTGAAGTTCTTGAAGGCTTTTGACCCATAAAGTTTGTTTTATATTTGTATCTGGAAGTGCTGTATAACTTCACCCATTGAATTTAGATAGCTGTATCCTAACTTTTACTATGTCTTTCAAAAATACTCTGGTTTAAATTTAAATATTCTCATACAAGGTATTCACTGCTATTAAATATATTCTAAACTGTTTTTACTTTTTTAGATGCTTCTTAATTTCATCTTTGTTTAAGTTTAGTTCATAGAAATAAAGTTAATACTAACATTGCAGAACTCATTAAATGTTACTGTTTTTTGGATTTTTTTTAATTCAACATTACATGTTGAATTTTTATTTTCTCCTTTTTAGTTTGAATGTGCTGGCCTTGGTGGTGGAAAGTCAGTGCTGGGCATATCACCAGAGCTTTGAGCATGCAAGACAAGTACTATCCTTAGCCACATGCTTCTGATAGCAAAGGGAAAAAGACATTCAATCCTCCACCCTACCTTGGTGATTCCCTTACCAATCTGAGAGAGCCCTTTTATATTCTTAGTTTGTTGAGTATTCTTATACTAAATGCTATATACTATCTTAAAAGCACAGTGTATTTCAAATACTAAGTGTGTAAGTATATGTGCTTCCCCCAAGAAGTTTATAATCCATGATAATTTTGCCCTAGTGTGTATGTGAGTTGACTGCAGTCACATTTACTTTTAAAAATCATTGACAGATTTTGACAGACTTATAAAGACCCTCTTTTCTTATATGTTTGTGTTTTATGTATGTGTATGTGAAACAGTAATGGATGCTAAGTATCTTCCTCTGTCATTCTCTGTCATTAAATGAGGTCTCTTGTTGGACATGGAGTTTGCCAAGTGGCTAGATTGACAGATCAGCAAGCTCCATATTTTCCTGTCTCTGTTTTCCAGGCCTAGAGTTACAAACCTGGCTTTTTATGTGGATGTTGAGAAATCATGTCCCCATACTCGCACAGCAAACATTTTACCAACTGAGCCATCTACTCAACCTTAACCTCGTTTTTCTTTTTTAAGAAAAAATTACTGCTTAAAAGATAATTAGTGTTCTTGTATGTGAATAGTTCTTCCATGAATTGATTCTAAATACCTGTTTAACCTACATTCCAATTACTTTGGAATTTTTCAGTCTTGCTTCGTTTCCTTTTTCCTATTCCCTAGTTTGTGTTTATGCATAGTTTCCTATCCAATAAATTTTAATGAGATTTTCTTTTATTTAAGGAAAGGGTTGAGGTTTGTTTATTTCTGGTGATCTTTTTTGTTTGTTTGTTTGTTTTTGTTTTTTGAGACAGGGTTTTTTTGTGTAGCTTTGGAGCCTATCCTGGCACTCGCTCTGGAGACCACGCTGGCCTTGAATTCACAGAAATCCGACTGCCTCTTCCTCCCGAGTGCTGGGATTAAAGGCATGTGCCACCAACGCCTGGCCCTATGGTGATCTTAATTATATAGAGGAATAGATTATAATTCATTGATTCTTTAGATATCTGTGGCCCATTTAGTGATTAATAGTTAATAAGTATTAACTATTACCTGTATAATTCCTGTATTGTATTACAGATAACTTCAAAATAGGCCCGATCCAAAAGTGTTAATACTTCCTTGTTTAGTTGTTAAGATCTGGAAAAGACTTGACTTTTTTTTTTTTTCAATCTTTTTTATTTGAATTAAAAACAAGATTGTTTTACATGTCAATCCCAGTTCTCACTCCCTCCCCGCCTCCCCTGCCACCTCCCCCATCCCCCCCAACCCCCCAACCAAAACCCTACCTATCACATATCCTTTCTCCTCTCCAGGGAGGATGAGGCCTTCCATAGGTGGATCATCAGATTCTCTCATATCCTTTGGGATAGGGCATAGGCCCACTCCCGTGGGCTTAGGGAGTATCCCTCTATGTGGATTGGGCTCCCAAAGTCCACACCTATGCTTGGGATAAGTACAGAAGTACTACAGGAGGTCCTGTAGATTTCCGAGGTTTCCTCATTGAAACCCATGTTCCTGAGGTCTGGAACAGTCCCATGCTGGTATCCCAGGCTATCCCAAGAGCTCCCCGTTGTTCAGGTCAGTTGTTTCTGTGGGTTTCACCAGCCTGGTCTCCCTTTGCTCATCACTCATCCTTCTCTGCTACTGGATTCCAGTTCAGTTCAGTGATAGGTGTCTGCTTCTACTTCCACCAGCTGCTGGATGAAGGCTATAGGATGGCATATAAGACAATCATCAGTCTCTTTATCAGGGGAAGGCATTTAAGGTAGCCTCTCCTCTGTTGCTTAGATTGTTAGTTGGTGTTATCTTTGTAGATCTCCAGACCTTTCCCTAATGTTTGATTTCTCTGTAAAACTAAAGTGTCTCCCTCTATTATGGTACCTCCTTTCTTCTATTCTTCCCCTGACTCAAGCCTTTTTAATGGTCACTTAAATGACTTTGGCACCAATCCCATTACTGTTTGTACTTCATCTAAAATAATAAACGTGAATCATTTTTTCCTACTAGACATAAAAAAAATTCATGTTTTATCTTTGTACTTCATATCTGACAGCTTAGTCTGAGAGAAACAAATAATCCTGCAGTCTTCTTAGCTAGCTACCTGAGGATTGTCCCAGAATGACTGTTGTATTAGCACCTGATCCAGGAAAGGAGTAATTTTAAGACTACTTGATTATTTTGACATTTTTTTTCTCCCCAACTAAGTCTAAGACAGTAATTCTAAGACCAATTTGAAAACATAGCTACTTTTAACAATTTTTTTTTTTTTTTTTTAGTTTGCTCCAGTGATGTCTTACTTTTCTATTTCTTTTTCACTTATTTAAGTATTTATTTGTTTTTGCAGTAATGGTGGTTGAAACCAGGGTCTGGGCATATATGCTAAACAGTAGGTTTGTCATGAAACTACATCCATTTCTTTCACATAAACTGACTTTTAGGTTGATCTAATACTGTTTTGTAGTTTTTAATTTGAACTTGTCATTTCTGCCTTTTTGCAGAATCTTTTGTTAATCATATCCTTGTAATATTTCTGTGCTTGAAATCTAGTGGGTATTTAGTTTTATACAGAATCCTGACTTTAAGACAGGTACAGATCCATAGTGACTAAGGTAAGCTGTTTTAGATGTGTTAATCTCTAGATAGACTTGACTGTGTTGTTGCACTGGCATTAATTATTGGATTGGATTGCATTGTTAGATTTCTTGTAGTGTTTGTTCTTTGGATGACATTGTACACAAGGAAAAGACTTATTCATGTACATTGGAATAACCTTCAAGTTGGTTATACATTGCAGTAGTTCTCCCATTCACGGACATGTTCACAACCAAATTCTCATTATTTACCTGAGACTAGATACATGAAGAATCTAGTTTTATAACTTACAAAAATGATGCCAGAGCAGTATTTATTGAATTCCTGGCTGCTACAAATAAACTTTCATTTTTATTGCTGTTTTGTTTTTTTTTTTTGTTTTGTTTTTTTTTGGTGTTTTTTTTTTTTTTTTTTTTTTTTTTTTTTTTTTTTTTTTTTTTTTTTTTTTTTGGTGTTTTTGAGACAGGGTTTCTCTGTGTAGCTTTGGAGCCTATCCTGGCTCGCTCTGCAGACCAGGCTGGCCTCAAACTCACAAAGATCCGCCTGCCTCTGCCTCCCGAGTGCTGGGATTAAAGGAGTGCGCCACCAACGCCCGGCTGTGCATGTGTAATATTTTGATTTTGTGCATCTTATATCTATCAGGTACAAAGAATTTTACGTGAAAGATTTTGTCATCAGAGTCCACATAGTAATTTATTTGGAGTGCAAGTACAATACAAGTAAGTCTAACTGTCCTCTATTATAAATATATTTACATTTACTTTACAAGTTTTGGAAATCCTAGTCATACACAGATTTTTATCTTAAATGATGATGTTGAAGTTATGTTTTATATATAGAAATGCTGAATATTAAGAACATGAACACATACAAGTGCTTATATAGTGAAATGGTCCCTTAGTACTTCTTTTCTATTATCTGACCGTTCTGCCACTCTTGTCCTTAATACCTGGCAACCAGTTCAGTTACTGATCACTAGAATGCTACCAAAGTTACCTCAAAGCCCAGGGGACCTAAAAATTATCATGATTGTCCCTTATCTTCTACAACTATCAAACCTGATAAATTCCAACCTTCCTGGGTTTCCTCTTCAGGTCTCTAGAAAGTCTCAACTGGACTGTGCTCTTTTCTCTGTGTTCTGTACAGGAAAATTTAGATCCTCACAGTCTAGAGAGCCCAAAGGAGAGAAAGTATACCTTCAAATTTAGCTTTTTAAAGGCTAGTAAATTATTATACCTTTATTTTTAAATTTTTCACCATTTCATGTCATTTTAGGCATTTAATTGAGCTACTCAAAAGAACTGCTATCAATGGAGAAAGTAATTCTGTACTTATTGTTGGACCAAGAGGATCAGGAAAAACCATGGTAAACAATTAAGTTTCTCATGCTTTATTAGACATTTGAAGTTTCTTACATCAGATGACACTGAAAATGTTGTTCACTTCATTATATTGCAACATTCTGTGTTTTCTATTCCTTGTAAATCACAAAAGATAGGTAGAAATCTTGCAAATTTAGGATGTAGTATTGATCATGCTTTTTACTGTAAACCTATCTTTCCTCACAGTGACAAGATTGTTTTTTTTTTTCTCAATATTTGTTCTGTTATTGTCTTTTGTCCTTTGTATTATATTAAAGATGGCCAGTTGACAAAGAAATAAGCAGTACTGATCATGTACTGCCCATTCATTGTGCCCTTGTGTGTGGGGGGCGCAGTAGGGGATGCACACATAATGCCATGGGGAGTATAATCAGTGGATAACTTTGATGTTGATCCTTGGTCCTTGTGTTCCACCTAATTTGAGATTGGGGGTCATTCTCTTTCATGTTCTCTGCTCAGTATATTTTCCTGTAATCTTTCAGCAATTCTATTGTCTCCTTCCATTGGCACTAAGAGTATAAATACATGTTGCCACACATGGGTTCTGAGGATCCCAACTCAGGACCACCTGCTTTACAGTAGACACGTTACCCTCCATGCCGTCTTTTCCTAGACGTGTTCCCTTTTTAGGTATTCTTTACTTCAGACCTCAAAGTTAGGTTAATCAATCTCTCTCTCTCTCTCTCTCTCTCTCTCTTATTTAGTTTTTAAGGTGCTTAATTGTATAAGTTTTACTTTTCTTATATTTTATAATACCAAATTAATGTTGTTTCATGGATTTTAGTGTCTTATTAATACACTTTTAAATTAGTAAAATTACAATTATGTCTTTTTTAAAGCAGTATGTGTTGGTACCATATTATGTAAGATGAGTAAATTAGTTTTTTTTGCTACTATTTCCATTGTATAAAGCGCATAAACAGTTATTAATAACTTATTTACTGTTTCAAGAATTTTCACATTTCTTCTAAGATTTTTTTGGTCCTTGTGCTCAATTATAGTTTTCTTTTGCACATGACTTAGTAGAATTTGGGGTTTGTTTGTTTTTGTTTTTGTTTTTGTTTTTTTTTTTTTGGTTTTGTTTTTTGGTTTTTCGAGACAGGGTTTCTCTGTGTAGCTTTGGAGCCTATCCTGATACTTGCTCTGGAGACCAGGCTGTCCTCGAACTCAGAAATTAGCCTGACTCTGCTTCCCGAGTGCTGGGATTAAAAGCATGCGCCACCAACTCCCAGCTTGTTTTTGTTTTTTTAACAAGAGGACTATGTAAATACATTTGTGGTTTTAGTTGTTTTGCATAACTTACTGAGTGGGGATAATATTATTGCTTACAAATTTTGGGGTTTTGTTGTTGTTTTCTTCTTCCCCTTAGAATTGCATGATTTTCCTCAATTTTTGTTTTGTGGGAAAAATCCTGGGACATGATTTTCTTTTCTTTTTTACTTTTGCAATTTTTGGTTATATAAGTGGCTAAGTTAGAGAATCAGAAATCTCAGACCTCAGTTGCTTACTAGGACATTATTTACTCTTTTTTTATGCTTATTGTAAACCATATACCATCATAACAGTAGTGAACAAATTTTAGGAAGTAAGTCTGTGTAGATAAGATCATTAGAAAAGTACTCAAATTTCCTTCATGCTTTTATGAAATGAAAATTTTATTAATGTCTATTCTTTAAAGAATTTGAAATGTTTTCTAATAGTGTGATTCATTAATGGAAGCATAAAATGGTAACCAAATAAAATGTAGATGTCAGTGAGATATAAGAGTCAGGAGGCAGATCTCAATTCACTACTTTTTAAAAATATGTTGAAAGTAGTGTTTTAAGGAACAAGTTTGTATGATATACAGATATTCTCATGATAGAGTTTGACCTGATCCAAAGGCAGAAAACACCTTCTTGCCCGTGATGGGTATTTTTACTGTTACTTCTCACCTGGGGCTACTATAGTAGTTGGACAGTTGTACCTGGAGAACTTGGTTTTGAAGAGATCTAGGTCTATGTTACCTGTGACTTAAAGTAGAATTCCCTGTTCTTGAAAATCCATGAAGCTATACCAAAAATAGTTTCTGTTTACTATCTGTTTTTTGTGAAAACCGGCAACTTAAAATATATATAAAAATTTGCTAGTCCTTTTGCACAGTGTTGTAGTGGTAACAGATAGCATCAGCATATTGTAAATATAAATATTTTATTTCTAAAAATAGTTTACTAGTTATGTTTCTGTCTTTGTTGAATAGTTTTTCTGTCTTTGCTTGTCTCTCTGCTCTAATTTAATTATATCTTTTCCTGGAGCCTTTATGTTTTGAATAGTCCTTATTCCTCATTTGAAGGATTTTAAGTTTTCCTTAATTTTTGTCAGTTACAAATTTAATGGGTATGCAGTGCTGATTGCAACAGTATATGATTTGATAAGGCACCTCAAATGTTAGAAGAATACAAGTATGTGGCACAGAGCCATTATGCAGAAAATGTGAAGCCTGTAATTAAACATTTTGAAACATTGCAATATCTTCTGGGTATATTGTCATAGAAATTATTATTAGTAATCTTTTAATTACAGCCTTTTACTTTTACTTTCTTATTGTTTTGTGGTGGTAGTTTTTGTTTGTATTTGTTTGTTGGTTGGTTTGTGAAGCAGAATTTCATATAGCTCACATTGCAAGTCTACTTGAACCTTCAGTTTCTTATTCTCCTGTCTCCACCTCCTAAGTGCTGCAATTACAGGCTTGTGTCACCATATCCTGCTAACATTCTTTAGTATGTTTTTTTCTCTTAGCCATTTGCAAATCCTAATTGATCTTTCTTATTTCTTGACAATAGTATTTAACAGCATTCTATAGAATTGACATTAGAGAACAAGATTTTTGGGGCCATTTAGGTACCAAATGTTAACTAGTAGAGCAAATGTAAATAGTAAATGTAATATGAATAGTAATATGCACTGAGACATAAAGATCATATAGAACAATAGTTTAATCTGTAATGTATGGAAAACTTCAGGGTTGTTTCCAAAGTTTATTACAGGTTTGGGTAGCTTGATAAGGTGTTACAGTATCAGTAAGGCTCTGGTATCTTAAGACTTAGACATAATAGGTTCTACATATTTAAACCTTTTAGCTATAAAGTGATTTGTTTATTCATTTATTTGATTCTTAGCATTCATGATTTAAAAAAGAACAGTGGCTTCATTTCATCTTTTCTGTATTAAACATTTTACATATTTTTATATTTAGTTAATAAATCATGCTTTGAAAGAACTCATGGAAATAAGAGAAGTGAGTGAAAATGTGTTACAAGTTCATCTAAACGGTGAGTATATTATTATATTCCCATTAAGAAATGATGCAAACTACATAGGCTTGCTTATTACGAAAGTAAATTCATTTGTGTTTTAAAGTCTGTTCAAATATTATATTTTGAAAGCTATATGCAAATTTAAGGGCCTTTAGAAATTAAATAAAAGATAATGTATTATAACTTTTTTAAAAGTAGTTTTTTCTTAAGCAATATTGTCTCAAAGGAATGGTTCTTTATCATTTTTTTATAGGCATTAATATGACCTACTAGCAGGATGATTATTTTCTCTCAAGTTAAATATAAAAAGCATTAAGAAACATATTTACCTGGAAAATAATCCATGTAAATGCATCATTTTAATTAGACACTTTTAATTGGGCTGTATTTCAGGACTGATGCAGATAAATGATAAAATTGCTCTTACGGAGATCACAAGACAATTAAATCTAGAAAATGTAGTTGGAGATAAAGTTTTTGTAAGTATTATTTCAGATGTTTTATTTCTGGAAAGTTGGGAGAGACATTAGAAAAAACTGATTTAAGATTTTTGTCATTAAAAGATGTAATGTATAAGGATATATTTAGTCATCAAGCATTCATTTCAGATTTTTATGAATGTTTATGATTATTGGTTGAAGTAAAAGTAGCGTGGGCAGAGTGGATAGATGTATGCTGAATCTAAAAATGGCATAGCCGGTTAGTTTATTACTTTGTTACTATGATTTGCTTCCCTGTTGGGCTATTGAATGTCTTTCAATTTCAGGTTCTTGTATTAAGTAGATTTTGTTTTGTGCATTTTACAAGATTATTCTGATCAAGGGAGTAAGCATTAAATTTCCACTTGGTTAAAAATTCTGGATGATGGGCTGGGTGGTCGTGGTTCACGCCATTAATCGCAGCATGTGGGAGGCAGAGTAGGTGGATCTCTGGCTTCAAAGCCCGCTTACAGAGGGAGTTCCAGGATAGCCAGGGCTACACAGAGAAAGCATGTCTCAAAAAAGCAATAAAATACTGGATGGTAATGTGCTACATGAATATCTATTGTTTCATATCCACAACTTACAGTGTTGTCTTGTAGTCTTGAGACACTGATAGTGGTTCAGTCTAATTTGAAGTGTTCAAATTTCTCATTAAACTGCTTCTCTGTTTAACCTAACTTACATGACTATCTTAATGTACTATCCGTGTCTTAATGTATCTGAGATTGGGTATGCAGCTTAGATGCATACATCCCCAGTCCATTTCTGTCCACTACTGTCCCTGTAGTGCTGTCACTCGTACCTAATCACTGTTTGCTGTGTCCTGCAATCTGAGAATAGCTGTGCACACTTCTTTGGTTTTAATCTTTTTATTTATTTTTTTACATTCCAATTCCAGTTCTCCCTTCCTTCTCTCCTCCTATTCCCCTTACTCCTTCCCCCACCATCTGCTCCTCGGAGGGGGTAAGTCCTCCCCTAGGAAATCTACTGAGTCTGTCCCATCATCTCCTTGAGGCAGATCCAAGGCACTGCTCCACCACCACCACCACCCCACTCCCCCTGCACATCTGTGTCTAGGCTGGGCAAGGTATCTCTCCATATAGAATGGGCTACACTTAGTCTCCTTGTGCATTAGAGTTAGATCTTGGATCCACTACCAGCGGCCTCATATATTCTCCCAGTCGCACCATTGTCACCTATATTAAGGGAGTCTAGTTCGGTCTTACCCTTAGTATCTGGGAATTGCATTCCCTCAGCAGAGAAAAGTTGAGCCAACCATATGTTCTCCTTCCCTGCTTTACAAGCTGTGGAAGAGTAAAGTCAAAGTGTTCCTTTTTTATAAGTACTATGCTCTACCTTTTATTTAGAATATAATTCTAAGCTAGTCGCTTACTATTTAATTAAAAAGAGTTCCTATTAGCTTTTAATTTCCAAATGTTTCTGAATGGACATATGGTACTGTGTTTATGTGAAGTAATGGAAAAGACAGTTGTTTTACTATCCTAATCATTGCTATTACTGTCAGCATGAGAGTCATTCCTTTGTTCGGATGTTTAGGTCCTGTATCTGTATGCAACCAACTGCAAACTGAAGATATCCAAAGAAAAATAATCATGTTCGTACTGAACCTGTACAGACTTTGCACTCTGTTACTATTCCCCAAACAGTTCATTGCAAGAGCTAATATGTCTAGATAACGTTCTAGTTTGCTTTCTGTTGCTGGGGTAAACACAGTAACTAAAACTGATCTGGTGGTAAAATAATGCTTCCAGATAACTGGAATTCAAGCAGGAGCAGAGTCTAGAACCATAGAACTCTAGTTACTGCCTTGCTCAACTATGTTTCTTATTCAGTCCAGGCCCATCTGCCCAGGATTGGGACTGTGAGCAGTTCATATCAATTAGCAATCAAGAAAATGCCTCACATACATGCCCACAGACCAATCTGATGGCAGCAGTTCTTCTGTTGAGATTTTCTCTTGTTGGGTCTGTCTAGATTTTAGTCATATTGGTAAAACTAATATGCAGATACTATTATTGCACTGTATTAGGTATTAAGAGAAATCTAGAGGTAATGGACAATGGTATACAGTTAATTTGTAAATACTATGTCATTTTATATAGAGGGTTTGAACAGCTATATACTTTGGTGTCTTTGGGTGTAAAGGCGGGTCCAAGATTCAATCCTCCACAATAACAAAGAATTGTTGTTACTGTTAATTGATTATTAGCTTATAGTCTCCTCTGTTATATAGATTAGGCATATAAATTGCAGAAACTAATTAATTTGCCTAAGCTCTTAAGTTTGAAGTCTGATCAAAAAGAGCAAAAGTCACTTAAGCCAACCTTGACTGTGTTCATAGTCTTTCAGTCAGTGTATGTATAAGTACATCATACAACTATATATGTGTGTGTATCTATTATACATACATATACTTTATTATACACATTTATATTTGAGTAAGTATGTATGTATACTTAATGATAATAGTTTATTGAACAAAGCAGAAGACAGAAGTGACCACTGATTTCTGAACAGATTATCTTGGAGCCATTGTTATGTTACTGTAAATTGTGTATACTACCTTTTGGTAGTAGTATTGGCAAAACAGCATGTGATCATTACTGAAATTGGATATTTTTAAAAAGCATTTATGCTGGGCTAGTCAGATGACTCTGTGGGTAGAGGTGCTTGCTACCCAGCTTGGCAAACTAAGTTCAGTTTCTCAGAACCCACTTAAAGGTGGAAGAATAGTTAGCTCCTGCAAGTTGTCCTCTGACCTCCAAAAGTGCTGCACAAACATGCAAACAAAATAAATGTAAAAAAGTTACAAGTGTTTATGCTTTATCAGATTCTTTCAGTTGGAAAACGAACCAGTAGTTTCTTTTTTCTTTTTATAGCATCTCAAATTTAAAGTTGACTTTTTCCTTAAAATATGTGAATGAGGGGATGGGGAGATGGTTTAATGGTAACACTCACTTGCTGCTCTTCTAGAGGACCTGAGTTTGGTTTTCAGTATCCATATTATTAGGAGGGTCACAATTGTTTCTGACTCCAGGTCAGGAAACCAGCACTCTGGCCTTTATGTCATACCTAAATAAACGCAAACTGGTAACTTTAATAAGAAAATATTTTAAGGTAGTTTTTACTTCAATTCTAGAAAACTAGATAACTTAGCCATTACTCTCAAAATGATTTCTTCAAGAATGTTTAAATTATGTCCAAGAATATTTTATATGTATTCCAAATAAACAGAAAAATTTGATGTAATAAACAGATTTGTAATGGGTATTCATAAGTAGAAAAATTGTGTTTAATATTTTAAGCAATTTTTTTCTTTTTGGATCTGATTTTAATTGATTCTAAGTTTTTTGGTGGCACAAACTGAAAGTAGGAGAAATGTGTTGTGTTTAAAGATATAAATGGAATGCCTTTCTAGTCCCCAGCTATATTTAGAATATAGCAGCCCTCCAAAAACTACTCTTTTCTAACATTTCTACCAGTATTGCTCAGAAAATATGAAATTTCACATGTAACATAGTGCTATAATTTTCAGGGCTTTACCTTTCCTACTTTTATATTTAAGTTATAGATAACTAATGTGGATATAACTCAACTGAGAATCTATTCAATTACTCATTTCCTAGTAATAGCAATGAATTATTTTTTATAAAAATCTTTTAAGATTCGGCCTTGTTCATATTATTAAACCTCAGTCTTCTCTTTATTTTTGTTATTTAGGGAAGCTTTGCTGAAAACCTTTCATTTCTTCTGGAAGCTTTAAAAAAAGGTACATGTTTAAGATATTTGTAAAAAATTGAAATGTAGAATTATCAAAAAATACTTATTTTGAACTATATGTCTTCTCAGATGATTTAAATATTAAAAGTTTTTAGCCCCCCCCAAAAAAAAAGGATACAGGAATTAAACTAATAAGCCACTGTAGTGCCACCACTGTAATGATTTCAGTGTTTGCTGTTTTCCTTTTAGTCAGCTGCCACATACCATTGATATAGATATAGATGCAGCTTTTTATAAGGATAAAATCAGTATAAGGATAAAATAAGATGGCTTAACAAGTAATTGTGCATCCCACACAGGCTTGACAACCTGAGTTTGCTCCCAGAATGTTTTCCTCTGGCTTCCACATATGCCATAACATGCTTGAGCCTGCACACACACATATTACCGTGACTCACACTAATAATAAAACTTATTTCTGAAGGTTTTGTATCCTCTGACTTCCACACATGCACATAACACGCTAGAGCCTGTACACACACATACCACCCTCTGACATCAGCACTAATAATAAGCAAAATATAAAAAAACTATAATTACCTGTAGTCACAGCACTTGGGAGATCAAGATAGGAAGAATATGAGCTCAAGGACAGTATGAATAAGACTATGTCTCGGACAAACAAGAATAAAATCATTTTGCCTGTTACTTGGCAATTATGGTTGTCTTACATTCTTTAATGTAAAAGGATTGTAAATGTTTAAATAATTATTTGTATGTCTTTGTCTAGTTAGGTTGTAATGAGTAGATATTTGGATTAAATTGTACTATGTTGAAAAGAATATTGCTTAACTGTCTTTGAAACATGCTTCAGAATCCTTTTTCTTCCCAGAGTTCAGAAATAGTAATTTTCATCTTTAGCTATCTTGTAGAAAAGAAGCCAATGTCAGTTTCATTTGTATAATTTTGTTACTTAATTTGCATACCCTGGTTTGTAGTGATGGCTACTTGTTTGATGTTTTGACTGACTATTGTTATTTCCTATTGACACTTCACCCTATTTTGGTGATATTTGTCTCTTACCATTTTACAGAACTTCTTATGCTTTGTTGCCTTAAATTTAGTTTGTGCTTAACTGAATAGAAGTTTTAAGTTTCTACATACCTACTTTTACCTAAAAGATATGTTTCTCTCCTTCAAATTATAAAAATCCATCACCAATATTCCCTTTTAATACACATATTTCTAAATGGTAATTTGGCTTGATTTTTTTCTCTTGAGACAGCATCTCATGTGGCCTAGGCTGTCCTTGGCTCCACTTTATAGCCAAGGCTGACTCTTAAACTCCCTATCATCTAGCATCTACCTTCTATATAGCTAGAATTGCTTGTATATGCCAGCAAGGCCACAGATTTATTTTTATATGCAGTGATTTGATGCTGGATAAACCATTTTCCCTATTGAGATACTGGCTATCTTTTACAAATACTGTTTCTGTACTATTTCCTAATTCTGCTTTGTTTTGGTGTTTTTTTGTTTTGCTTTGTTTTATGCTAGTTTGTTTTCTTGCCAAAATTAAATGCTTTATTATATGGGTAAATAAATCTGATTGAAATATTAAAACTTGTAGTTAAAGGAATTTTAGTGTTTTTTTTAATTGCATTTCATATTCTAATTGGGTATGTGTATCGAAAACTTTAAGTGGGAAGGTGCATTGTCTATTTCTCTACTAGCTAAATATGTCTCTTTTGCAACAGTTTTTATTCATTATTGACTACTTTTATATTCCAGAATTGTTTGATGGTATTGGAAAGTCATCTTTGTAATTATTAAGGAACTACACTTACATAATTATAAAGCTATCTTGCAAATGACTTTCTTAGTTTTCCTCATCAAACTGCTAGACTCGTGTAACTAGATGGTAATATACTTTAGAACAAAAACAGTTATCTTTGTCCTGTAGATATCTTTACATGAGTGAGCCTGCATTTGTAAGTGCCCTGCTCTGAGTGGTTTGTGTTGAGTTCAATTTTAAACTGAAGTATCTCATTTTGGGAATAAAAGAAAGGTTGATGTAATTTCTTGTTAATCTGAAGCTGCCACTTTTTTCTTAGGTAACCGTGCTAACAGTTGCCCAGTGATCTTCATACTGGATGAATTTGATCTTTTTGCTCATCAGAAAAACCAGACACTCCTTTATAATCTTTTTGACATTTCTCAATCTGCACAGACACCAGTAGCAGTTATTGGTCTTACATGTAGATTGGTAAGTTTTTTCATTAAAAATAAAAATCGTAAAGTTTAAATTTAGAAAATGCATACTTACTTGAATAAGTTTGAAGATATTTTGAAAATTATCTTTCTTGAATTCTTTATTCCTTGATCCTGCTTTTTGCTTGAGGAAAACAAGGAAAGAATTGATACATATACTAAAAGCCATGCTTTAATCTTACCAATGAAATCATGGAATACAACCCACAAATACTAATAAGTGAGATTTCTATTGTAGCGAGTAAAGAAACAGTTAACACCAGTAATATTTTATAAAGATGGGTATTTTTTACTTTATCATACAAGATTATTTTCATTTGAAATAACTTAATAAAAATAAATATCCAGATTTCTATCAATCTTTAACAACTGTAGAGTGGATTCTTTGTTTGGGGTGTATTTTAAAATGATCTCATCTGGATTCTAAGTATTGATAATTTTAGATAGCTAAGTGAGTCTTTTTGTTCTTAACCTTTTTTTTTTCATGTCCAGTCATGAGAACTGAACCATAAAACCTTACACATAGTAGGCAGTCTTTCTTACAACTGAACTATATTCAGTGTTTTTATAGAAAAATCTCACTCGTTTCTCAGACTGTCCTTGAACTCAAGAATTTCAGGCAATTTAGGATTTTTCTGAGTGGCACAAATTACAGGATTATACTATCAGGGCCATCTGTGTCTACTGTTGGTGCTCTGGTATACATGTAAAAGTATGTGGCAATCACCTTTTCTCTAATTTATTATAACTGCCATGTCTCTCCAGGTTTCTTCATGTTCTCTGCCACCCATCTCCTTTCTTCATAAGCTTATGTCAGGCTGGCTCATTTATTTATTTTTCTTTCCTTTCTGTAAAACTTCTGTTTTCCAACTCATCTTTCAACAGTCCTTCCAATATTCTATGAAATTTTTCTGTTTCTACTGCTTTTCTTTGAAATTTCTGTCTTTGACATCCTCTTATACTTAGTATGCTTTGTGTCCTTTTAGATCATTCTTTGGCTGATAGTTTGTCTCTATCCTTGATATTCTGTATCCCCCCACTACTCAAAAGCTGTCACCTGGATAAAAGAAATGCCTTTTTGCTTTAAAGAAGAGGTTAGTGATGTGGGAGTGGGCTGAGGGCTTAGTGGTTATGACACCTGCTGGACAAGTATGAGGAACAAAGGTCAAACCCTGGTGAGCAGGGTGTTGAAGCCTCCCTGCAGTGGCAGAACTGAAGGCCTAGAAAGTATCTTTGGGTCGGGCTACCTGACCAGACAAGCCTAGTTGGTGGACTTCTGGGTTCAATGGAAAAACTATGCTTCAGTAAGCAAGAAAGATGGAAAGCCATGATGAATACTCTTGACATCAAACTTAGGTCTCCACACATACATTTACAGGAATATATATGCAAAGAACACCACATACACATAAGAAAAAACCCTTTGGGTGAAAGTGGAATGGCTTTCTCCATAAGCATGAGGATTTAAGTTCAATCTCTGGTACTCATACAAAAAGCCGTATGTGATTGGTGGGCCATTGTAAACCATCCCTGGGGAGGTAGAGAGACAAGTGAATCTAATTAAATAGGCAAGCCTTGGGTTCATTGAGAGAGACTTGCCTTTTGTCTTTTTTTTTTTTTTTTTTTTTTTAAGATTTATTTTGCTTTAATCTCAGCACTCAGGAGGCAGAGGCAGGCTGATCTCTGAGTTCGAGGCCAGCCTGGTCTGTAGAGTGAGTTCTAGGACAGGCTCCAAAGCCACACAGAGAAACCTTCTCAAAAAAAAAAAAAAAAAAAAAAGTAACAATCACGAATATCTCTGATTTTTATTACCTCAGATTTTTATGTGAATTTTTTATAGGCTGTGCAAAACACTGAGTTCAGGAATTGTCACTGTTTTGAGTGTCCTTAGTATAGACTTGGGAATGTACCACTTGATATCTGGGCAGGAAACCAAACTACTGGTTTCCTTGAAAGGAATGTAGTTTAGAGGTTCTCAACTTTTGACTTGAATACCACAAGGGTCACCTAAGATCTTCCTGGATATCAGATGTTTACATTGAAATTCGTAACAGCAAAATTACCGTTATGAAGTAGCAACAAAAATAATTTCATGGTTGGGGGTCAGCACATGAGAAACTGTATTAAAAGGTTGCAGCATTAAGAAGGTTGAGAACCCCTGATTCAGTTTCTCTCAATTTAAAATGCTTACTGGTAGACTGTAAATAAATGTTGCTAACTACAGGCTATAGTTTGCTTATTATCTAATATCTAATAGCATGTTTTTCAACATGCTTCTTATTACAGATTTCTTCTTTATTTTCAAGGATATTCTGGAACTCTTGGAAAAAAGAGTGAAGTCACGGTTTTCTCACCGACAGATACATTTAATGAATTCATTTGATTTTCCACAATATATGAAAATATTTAAAGAACAATTATCTCTACCTGAAGAATTCCCAAATAAAGTTTTTGCTGAAAGGTGGAATGAGAATACTCAGGCAAGTTGAATGCAATAATAGTGGCAAAGAAATGTATATCTTTTCATGTTACTAGAGGAATGAAATTATACAATTTTTGTTATTTAAGTGTAATAGACATATCTTGCCACCTAAATTATGTCTTTTTCAGAAGAACTTCAGATTAAGCTTTAGCACTCTTGTCAGTAGTTGAAGTTTTTGTCTATCTCGTTTACAAATTAGGTAATGTTTTAGCAAATTTACATAGTTTAAGTTTTATTTTCTGTTTTGCAAATGACAAGAGACTGTATTGACAGTTCATGCTTATCCTATACATATTTTTATTTCCATTTCTCATAAATGACTTCAGCTTTGTTGCATTAGTTTATTAAGAGATTATCCAAGCTATGGCATCTCTCTTGTGTGTACTAGGCAACCAGACTACCACTACATTCTATCCTAATCCATCTTATTTTGTTTATAATATTTTAGGCTTTACTTGCAAACTTAAATTTTGTCTTATACCCAGAGTTCTGTGCTTACATATGACTTCTTTTATTTTTACTCTGTTCTGTTTCGTTACTTCCCCACTTATATAGTAATTATTGCTGTAACAAACTACACGGGGAAGTCAATTTAAAGTAGAAGAGTTTATTTTGAGAGTATGTAGTTGAGTTTGAGGGTATAGTGGTGGGAAAAACGTGGAGACTGAAGCTTATCAACAGCACCTGCAATCAAGAACAGAGTGATGAATTTCTTTTTCAGGACTCTGCTCTCTCCTTTTCAACCCAGGACCCCAGCCCAGTGGGCTGGTGAATTGAAATGGATGTTGTCTTAGTCATTGTTTGTTGCTGTGAGGAGACACCATGATCAAGGCAACTCTTATAAAGAAAAGCATTCAATTGGGGGCTGGCTTACTGTCTGAGAGAGGTAGTCCATTATTATTATTATTATTTCAGGGAGCATAGTGGCAGGCAGCCATGGTGCTGGAAAAGTAGCTGAGAGATATATCCTGATCCACAAGCAGAGAGAGAGGGAGAGGGAGCGACTGGGCCAGGCATGGGCTTTGAAAAACTCAAAGCCCACTCCAGTGACACACTTCCTCCAACAAGGCCTTGACTCCTTTTAATATTTCAAACAGTTTCACTCCATGGTGACTTAAGCAATCAAATATGTGAACCTAGAGTGGCCATTCAGTCAGTATAGACCATCACAACTATTACATATAATACAACAGACTATGTAAAAGTTTATAATATCCTAGTTTTAATTTTGGATATTCCCTTCCACGAGACTAATCTTGCATGGGACTCGGGAGATTATTTAGTTAACTAGGCAAGTTTTATTGTGATACTGTGTCTGATTTAAGACCTCTTTCTATGGGAGGATGTTATTTGTCATCTGCATTATTTCTTTTCTTACTGTTTTCTGGGTTTTAACATCTAGATCTCTGGCTACTTGCTTTACTTCTCAGTGCATCACAAAAATTGCCCTTATATAGCTCTTGAGCTAATAGTCTTATTCCATTATGTTTCTTAGGGATTTGAATGCAGTTTTTCATACTTAAATGTCTTCTTTTCCACTGATTTTATTATTTCTGTGTCTATTTATTCTTTTTTCTTAAGGTGACTTTACAGCCAAGGCCATCATCCATCTATGTTGCATTATGAGTCTATAATTTTAAATCCATGGGCTCTATATCTTGAGATTCAGCCACAAATGAAAATTAAACAATAAAATATATGCTCATACTGAGCATATATAGGCTTTTGTTATTCCCTTAATAATGCAGTATAATAATGATCTAGTTCTGTTGCTATAATAGAATATTCTGACATCAAAAGCAACTTCAGGTGAAAAGGATTTATATAGCTTTCAGGTTAGAGTCACTCATTGGGGAGCCAAGACAGGAACCAGAAGGCAGGCCATAAAAGAATGCTACTTACTACCTTGTTCAGTTTGCTTTCTTATATGTTCCTGGACTACCTGCCCAGGCATGGTTCTGCCTACAGTGAGCTAGCCCTCCCACTTCAATCATTAATCGAGAAAATGCCTCTACAGACATGCTCACAGACCAGTTTGGTTGAGATAGTTCCTCAGTTGAGAGCCTATCTTCCCAGGTGACTTTAGCTTGTGTCTGGTTGGCAAAAACCAACCTACAAAAAAAAAAACAAAAAACAAAAACCTATTTACATAACATTTACAATGTGTTAGGCAGTACAATATAAGTAGTCCAGTGATATACAGAAATGCTTCGGTGGTTACACCCTAAAATACCGTAACTTTTCATACCACAAACTAGGATGTTACTTCTGGGTGTGTGTGTGGGGGGGGGGGTGCGGAGAGGAGGAGACTGGAACATGATGCCTCAAACACTGAATTGACTCATTGAGTCCTTTCAGGTTTTCTGAATATTTGTGGATGGCAAGAGTAGTTAGAGGTACTCTCTTCCTCCTGGCAAATCATGGCGAACCAGATCTCCTTTTCGGTTATTTCCTAAGATCCTTTTGAAACATCCAGACTCTCTGAAACATCAGGCTCTTTTGAGGATGCAGGCCCTTAATTAGTATGTGGAAGTTTCCTGGCACCTCCGTTTCTGATATGGTCAGAACAACTAACTTCAACTTCAAGAATGTTTAGCCACAAAAGAATCATTTGTCCATTGGGAAGCACACTTATCAAGACACACCTACAGTTTTCTTGGTTCCCTCATACCTAACTGCATCCAAGCAGGATACCAAGCTATTGGGTACAACTCTAGTTGTTACCCTCAAGTGTGACTATCTGACCACCTACTCTCAGCTTTCTAATTTTGTTTTATTTTTGCTATGTGTTGGTTTCAGGCTTTATAGCCCCCAACCAAACCTAAGTGATAATGATCTTTTTTCTTGTGACAGACTTACAGCTTTGATATTTAAAGGAGACCTAGCACTATCCCTGGATGCAGTACTTGGAAGTCTGTCAGCACCATGGGCAGAGTCCCTCTTTTGGGTGGGGATGTGGTGGTAAATGTGGTTGGGGGAGCTAGCCACTACTTCAGTGCTGATCTTGCAGAGGTTGTTTGTTTAAGATGTCTGTAGTTTTGACAAGCCCTTTTAAAGAAATGTAAATTGAAGGTTTAACTAGAAAAATAAATGCAATGAGAGCCTGAAATTTCAAGAGACAGTAGCTTATTCCTGAAATTTAGATACTTTTGAGGTGAAAGAAGCAAAAAATCTGTAGTAAAGATATAAACATTTAGTTTTTGTTATGGTTTTGGGTGTTTTAGCAGGTTTTATATTTGTTTGTTTGTTTTTTAGAAGTCTTTGGTTTTTTTTTTTTTTTTGAAAGTGTCATAGAGTGTCTTTTGGTCATCTGTTTTTGTTTTCATGACCCACTGTCATATTTGTGCTGTCCATATACTCTTGATTATGGGGCCATCTGCTGGAGACTGGTCAGCCTGTCAGGAACAAATAACTACCTCTCCTAGAACCTGTCTTAGTTTCTCAGCTAGAGCTGGGCCTCATGAACCCCTTCCCATCCAGTGCTAGAATGCTAACTGGCTTGATCTTGTCCAGATAATATCAGCTGCTATGAGTTCATGAATACAACAGTTCTACTCTGGTCCTCCCTTGCCGTCTGGCTCTTAAAATATTTCCATGCCCTCTTCTGAGATGGTTTCTGAACTTTGGGGAGGAGGTGTAATATATAGATGTCACATTTCTGGCTGAACTCCAACCACTCATTTACCCTTTGCTTACTAATTAGCAGAGAATTTAGAGGGCAGTTTGATACAGAGATCATATAACAGAATAGTAGAATTAGGTTTACCCCTAGGATGTCCCCAACCATAGGTTCTTAGCTGTTTATAGTACTAGGCATGGGCCTCCTGTGGAGTGGGTCATAAATCTAGTTCATAATAATTGTGCCACTAAGGCTACTATGATTATAACTTGCCATGCTGGGTTATTATTTTGTTACTGTTTTTGTTTTAACTTCTTTAAGGAAAAGGGACTATTATATAAAGCAGATAATATGTGAAAAATTATGCCAAGTGTTACTGCATCTTTCCTTGCTCTGTCACCTTTGAGTTCATTCTTTTCATCTAGTGTCTTATTCAGTGCTGTTTCCTTACCTTCCATTCAATCCCCATTCTCTAAAATTATTTGACTCTTTTATATCTTGCTTTAGCAAAGTGACCTATTGGTCTCCATAGTTTTTTATCCATTGGCGTCCTCTTAGTGTACCTCAGTGTAGTTTTACAAAGTAGGTTGAATTGTTGATTATTACTTCCCTCTTGAAGTTTCTTCACTTGTGTGATAGTTAATCTTCATGTCACCATGGAAATATACTTCAGGTTTAGATCACCATGGAAACACATTTTGTGTGTATCTATTAGTGTGTTCCCAGAAAAATTTCAACTAGAAAGAGAAGACCCATTGTGAATATGGGTGTCACCATTTTGTGTGCTGGAGTTCCATATGGTATGAAAAGAGAAAAGGGGAACTGAGCTATGAAATCGCATTCATCACTTCCTTCTTCCTGCTACAATGCTTATATATTGACACATGCTGCCTCAAGCCCCTACCATCATGTCTTCTACTCCATATTGGATTGTACCATTCAAAAGGAGGACCAAAAGGACCTGTAAGCTGCTTTTAGGTTACGTTTTTTTTTTTTTTTTTCCTCAGCAAGAATCAAAATAACAAATGCATCTTGTTTTCTAGATTGCTGTGGTGTCTTGTGCATTCTTCCAGGCCTTAGTGTCACTTTTTCTTTGCTCCTTTTAACATCTACTACTTTAATTATAACTGAAGTCTCCCTTCTTGACCACATCTTATGTCCTCCTCAACCCCACAATAGTTATCTTTATGTTTTTTTCTTGTTGATACGTCCTCCCAACAGTTGTAATTGGATTCAGTTAGGATTTCTTTTTCTTTCTGCACTGTCCTTTTGCAAATAACTGTACTTAAGGAATATTATAATTCCCTTTTTTGTTACTGCCATAATCTTGCTTCTGCTCATGTTCTTACAGCTCTCCATAATTTTCCCATTATGTTCACTTAATACTTCCCCTTTTTTTCAAGTATAACTCATTTTGTATTGTGCTTGTGCTACATTCTGTTCCACCATCCCACTAGTTTGACTAGATTTTTTTTTATTATTAGATTGGAAATTTGGGATTAAACTACATTATCCTTAATTTTGATTTATTTTATTGTTTTCTTTTGTATTTTTTAGTCTCTCTCAGAAGACTCAACTGTGCGTGAAGTTCTACAGAAACTTTTCAATGTCAACAAAAGCTTACGGTCGTTACATATGCTGTTGGTTTGTATTTTTTAAATATATTTATTTTTGCCTGATCTATAAAAACAAAAAACTACATATTAATGGAATGTCTTATGTTTTATACATTCACACATGGTATAATCTGTATTTTTAACATTTTGAAGTACCTTCAGTTTTCAATAATAACTATACAATTTCTACATTCCTACCAATATTATATCAGTCAAGAGTACTGCTTACGTCTTGATGGGAAAATTTTAAACTTATAGATAGATGCATTTAGGGCTAAATGGCATATTTATTACATTGACTATGCTGATATTTGGATATAGAGCACATCTTTAGTTATATGTTGATTTTTTTCATTGATACTTTATAATTCATCAACACATATCCAGTACACATTTTAAGTGTTTCAGTGTCTCACTGTCTTTGAAGCAGTTGTAAATAGTATTTGTATATTTTAGTACATTCAGTCTTGCTGAACTATCAGAATTTAAAATTTGGGATTTTCTATATAGACATGCTCAGATTACCCCCAAACAGGTACATTTTCTTGTTCCCTTTCTAGTCTTTGTCTTTTCTTGCTATTGCCATAACATGTTGGCTCAGAGTAGTGAAAGTGGGTGTTTTTCTTTGTTCTCAGTTTTAAGAGGAAGACATTCAGTATTTTAGTATGATATAAACTTTAGTTGGAAGGTTTCTTGTACATGGTCATTGTTAACTTCTTTTTCATGCAGAATTTGTTGAGATTATTATGAATGTGTCTTAGATTTTTGTCAAATGTAAAAATCAGTGGATAGGTCATGTTTTTCTTTTCTTTTTTTCTTTTTTTTTTTCTTTTCCAGAGACAGGTTTTCTCTATGTAACTTTGGCCCTCCTGGAACTCACTCCGTAGTCCAGACTGGCCTTGTACTCACAGAGATCTATCTGCCTGTCTCTTCTCCGAGTACTGGGATTAAAGGGATGTGTCACCACCACCCGGCCATATGTTTTTCTTTAATGATTAGTTAGATACTACACTGATTTGTGGCTCAGACCACTTCTTTTTTCTAGGGGGTATGAATAATGTTGAAGCCAATCAGTACTTGTTAATAATATTAATGTATTTTACTTGTTAATAATGTTTGAAAATGATATCACTTGCCTTTCTAGGAGAAAGTATTTCTTGGTCCATTTGTTTCCGTTTAAATAGTTGAAATGAGTAATAGTGACCATTTATTAAGTAGCACATCTATCCAGTAACTAGTTCATTTTCTATGTAATATTTAACCTTTTCACACTAATCATTTCCCTTTATCCTTAGGTGTTTCTTCTCCCCCTTGAAAAAAATTGAAACATCTCAGTTAAACAGGTCTTTCATATCTAGTAGATGGGAAAGGTAGGGCTCAGCTCTAGGCTTCTTGGCTATCAGCCTGTGGCATGCTTCAAGTGTTTCTGTCACATTGCATTTATTGATTCTTCTTCTCCTTTCCTGTATTTACTGAAGAAAATTCTTTCTCCATATAAACTTCCTATCTCATTAGTTTAATTCCCTCCTGCCCATCAAAAGTATACTGTCATTTCTAGCAACTTGTCTAATAAAGTTGTTTGTTAAGAATCTTTAGATTAAGAATCTGAATTTGAATGAAATTACTTCCAAAAGCTCATAGGTAGTGGCACTATTAGGAGGTATGGCTTTGGTGGAGAAGGTATGGCATTGTTAGAGGACGTGTGTCACTGTAGAGGTGGGCTTTGAGGTCTCATATATATTCACACAATACTTTGTGGCTCAGACCACTTCTTTTTGCTTGTGAGTCAAGATGTAAGAACTCTCAGCTCCTCTAGCAGCATATCAGCTGCATGCTGCCTTGCTTCCTGCCGTGATGATAATGGTCTAAATCTCTGAACTGTAAGTGAGCCACCCAATTAAATGTTTTCCTTTATAAGAGGTGCTGTGATCTTGGTGTCTCTTCACTGCAATAGAAACCTTAAGACCTGTTCTCCTTACCACTACCGCCCCACCCTGAGAAGATCTCATCTAATTCCCTTTCCCAGGGCGATCCAGGTGTCTCTCTTAGGATCCTCCTTGTTACCTAGCTTCTCTGAAGCTGTGCATTGTAGTCTGGTTATCCTTTGCTTTACCTCTAGTATCCACTTAAGTGAATACATACCATGTTTGCATTTCTGAGTCTGGGTTACCTCAGGATATTTTTTTTCTAGTTCCATCCATTTGCCTGAAAATTCCTTTTTTTAGGAAATGCAATAAACAGGAAAAAAATAGAAAAATAAAGAGCCACAAATGGCCAGAGCCCCAATTTGTGAAAGAATGAAGTCCAAGGACTTCCAGTCTCTTGTCCTTAATGATGGAAGTACACATTTGACCTGATGATGTATGTTTGTATCTTCTACATCTTCAAACCCTAATACTTACATTCAACATACAAATTACAGTGAAATTTTTATTTGAGCTGAAAACTTAGTCCCAGAATCTGATAATTGTTTGAGGAGAACTAAATGAAGAGGCTAGTTGTGTCTAAGATTATAATTGTTTTCGTTTTCAAAATTGCTTACTTCTAAACAGCAGTTACTTACTTTTTTACATATTATTTGTAAAAATTTGTATAATGCATAGGTGTAGGTGTGTGAGTTTTGAACAGTGTTATTTTCAGTTTCTTCTTGTTGGATATTTCTTTTAATGCTTTTCTTTTGGACAGTAAGTAAATATGATTCAGTTGCAAAGTAGTAGAGACAGCAGCATCTGAACTGAATCTGCAACATTTTCTTCAAGTAGAGTTGAGGTTAACTTTCTCTAGTTTCTTTCTCATATATACAAATTTTAAAAAAATATTCAAGTAAATAACAAACTTTTAATACACCTTTCTTTAGATGCTTGCTTTAAATCGAGTAACAGTATCACACCCATTTATGACTTCAGCAGATCTAATGGAGGCACAGCATTTGTGTAGCTTGGATTCTAAAGCAAGTATTATACATGGTGAGAAACTGCTTTGTTAGTCTTTCTTTTAACCTTTGGATTTTAAAAGTTTGAATTTAAATATTTTCCAAAATCATAATCAGTATTGAACATGGTGTATTATATACAGACTACTTCATATACATAGATTTTTTAATCAGCACTGTGCAGTGTATTATCACTGTTACTTAAAGTGAAAGAAATTGTGTTCTGCCTCCCATGCCAATGGGTTTTCCAGGTAGGACTATTGGTAATATTCTCCTTGCTTACCCAAAATGCTACTGTATTTGTTGCTTTTGGTCATTTGAGGTTTACTCTCCCTTTTGAAAATGGAACATTTTTCTTTCCTGTGTGTGTGTGTGTGGAGGGGGGAGCACGGGAGAGTAGAGGATATGCATACAGTTTTAGATAAAATTTCCAGAACTTCTCTTCATAAATGCCTCCAAAAGGCATGTTATTTGAAATTACATGACAATAACAATTTTTGCTGTTGGTTAAGCCATATAGTATCAAATTTTTCATATAGTACATCCTTTTGCGGGGGTGGGGGGGTGGGGGTGGGGCGTCCAAGACAGGATTTCTCTGAGTGTATCTCTGGCTGTCCTGGAACTTGTTCTGTAAACTAGGCTGACCTTGAACTCACAGAGATCCACCTGCCTCTGACTCCCAAATGCTGAGATTAAAGGTTTGCACTATCACCATCTAGTTTAGAAAAATCTTTATTTTGCACATCATCCCCCACCCCTACCGCCACCACCACAAAAGCCAATAACAACTATATTCCGGAAATTACAAGACTTAAACTTGTGGTATTTTAGATAATAGTGGTCGGAATGCTTTTAAGTACAGGGAATTCCAACCGCCTCAGCCCTTCAAATCCTTTACCATGCAGTAGTTATTTTCTGGAGGATAGTCATTTCAGTGTCATGCAACTCAAAAGTCCATCTCTCTTATTACAGGGCTATCAGTCTTGGAAATCTGTCTTATAATAGCAATGAAACATTTAAATGACATCTATGAAGAAGAGCCCTTTAATTTTCAAATGGTCTATAATGGTGAGTTAAAATGTTCACCATTTTCATCTGGATTTCTTCCCTGCTTCTTACTGGAGAGGACTAATACTCTCATTGCTTTTTTTTTTTTTTTTTTTTTGCAGAGTTTCAGAAATTTATTCAAAGAAAGGCCCATTCTGTTTATAACTTTGAGAAGCCTGTGGTCATGAAGGTATGGTTTGATTTGCTTGTAGTTTTCATCAGCTCCTACTTGATTTTTATATATATTTCATAACATTTTGAATCTGTGGGTGTTTTATTATAGGAATTCTTTTGAAGCAAAATTTGGTTAAATGAAGAAATAACTTCAGTAATTCTGTAGGTAGCTTGTTTTATAGTTTGTGAAGATACATTGCCCTCTACTGTCTGTTCTTAGCATTTGCATACTGAAAATGAACTACATTGCCTTGTATTACAACTGTAATGATCCTGTCCTTTTCCAGTCCACAAGTTGTTGGTTTCAGATATTAAGCTTTATTTGTGGTAAGGTATCACTTTACAGATTGCCAGGGACATCATACAATACACTCCTCCACTGCAAAGAAAATGTGAATCATATTATATAGTCTTAGGTTTATCTAGTAAGCAACAATATAACTCAGCTATTAAAAATATTTCCAAATCTATGATTAAATATTTCTTGAAGTAGTTTCTTTTATATCTTCAAAATTTGGCATATTTGTACAAAATTACAACAGATCCCAACTTAATATTCATTAGAAATTTGTACTGAGATTTATTAAAAATGTAGCTATGAAAGTAGATTTACACTTTAAAATTGTACCAAATATACTCTTTGTTTTAAATAGAGTCTCCGAGTTTTAAGTTTATATTTAATGGAAACTAAATAAGATGTAAATACAGACCCACATATTTCAAGGGCTTGGTTGTCCAGTGTTGGCACAGTGTGGTAGGGTAGGAGGGTATATGGGAGTAAACATCTTTATTTTTTTAAACAGTAGAAGCCTTATCTGTGACTTTGATTATAGTGTACAGTCTGAATTTCTTTTCCTTTATTATTTTTCACAAGTGAGCACAAAGTCATGCCAGTTCTTCAAGTAGCACCAGTCGTAGCATTCTTCCCCTAACCTCCTGTCTGGATGTTTGTAGTTGTAAAAAAGGTGCCTGGGCACGTTTGGGAATAATTTGTAGTTGCTCATTTGTGCATTTTAAATTAGGGGTATAGTTTGCAACTTGAAAATAGAAAATATTTTTTCAATTGTGTTCAGCTACACCTGAAGAATCTTATGTTTTCTTGTTTTTCAAAATGAATGACATCTAAGCCTTTTCTCTTCCAATAAGAACTTTTTTTTAATAAGCAGAATATATTGTAATGATACTTTTCACAGTGAACTGTACGTCATCAGAATTTAGTTACTTCTTTCCTTAATAACAAACCTAAACAGTTAACAAGATTCTAAAAGTAATATGAGTTGTAGAGTACAAGGGAGCAAACAATTAAGAGCTTTGTTAAAGTGACTAAGAGGAACATGGATGGGAACTTTGTTGACAGGTAGTAAAACAAACATACCACCCCACCCCATCCCCAGGTCTGAACCACCTTACAAGGTCTGTCAATCCAATAGACTTTATTGTACTCTGCGCCTTCTTACCTCTCCCTATGTTACAGTTGTTAAACTTTTTTGTTTTTTATTTTTACTTATGTTTAATGGAGAGTAGTTATTTTCATACAATATATTCCAGTCAGGGATTCCCCTCCCTCATATCCTTCCCCTCTCCTCACCCTTCGAGCCACACTCCACACCCCCCCCCTTCCAGGATAACAGTCAAGCAGATAGAAAGGCAAGAAAGGACAAAACAAAATGAACAAACTGACAGACAAAATGAGATAACGAATAGCAGGGGAAAGCACACACACAGGCATAGACAAAACAGAACCCATAAAAACAAAATTGAAAACCATAACATACAAGCAAAAGACCAGTTTGGGAGGTGGGGGTAATGCCAAAGCATCAGCTGAGACACACACAAGAGAAATTTTCAAAGACCTTTGAGTTTATGTTATGTTGGCCATCTGCTACCGGACATAGTCCCTGCCCTAGTTATACATGGTTTCTATACCCAGAGAGACTCCCTTGGAGGAACTAATTTTTCCTTTGTGAGAGGTTGTTAATTGGGGCTAGATTCTTGGTTGGGGTTGGGAGATGGTGTCTACTTCCCCATCTCAGCACTTGGACCCTATCTGGCTTGGATCTGTGCTTGCTGTCACTGCCTCTCATTGTTGGTGTTCCTCAGTCCCACTGTGTCTAGAAGACACTATTTCCTTGGTATCCATTCCCCCTGGCTCTTAGAAAATTGTTGCCCCCTTTCCAGAGTTTCCTTGAGCCCTAAGATAAGGGGTTTGATGAAGAAAGTCCTATTTAAGACAGGAGTTTTCCAAGGTCTCCTGCTTTGTACTTTGTCCAAATGTGGGTCTCTCTTAGTTCCTATTTACTGCAGGAGAAAGCTTCTCTGATGGTGGCTAAGTGGGCCATTGGTCTATTGGTATATAGCTGTTTAATGTACAGTAAGGCTTTGAGATTGAAACAAACTGCAAATTTTAGTAACCTATTTAATTGGTCTTAACAGATTCTTAGGTTTTTAATGTGAAAGCAGTAGACAAAGGACTGGAGCTATATATCTCCAAAGTGGAATGTGTGAAATAGGTGCTGAAAAGAGGAACCTATGATACAGAATGAGCCTCGAAACAAAACCTTATTATTGTTAAGATTCAAGTAAAGTTAACAGAGTAGTTTTTATGAATTTGATTAAACTTGGGGTTTGGGAAGACTACATGTTCTTGTTTACTGGTGCTAGGCCATTTTATACTGCTGAGCTAAATTCCCATTCCCTAAGTTATTTTAATTCTATTGGTGTCTTTCCTGTTCTCTTTCTTTGTTCCTTACTTCCTTCCCTCTGGTGCACGCCTTTAATCCCAGCACTTGAAGAGGCAGGTGGATCTCTTGAGTTTGAGGACAGCTAGGAAATCCTGTCTTGAAAAAATATTTTTAAGTAAAACATAAAACATTTTAATTCAGGTATAGAGAGGTGCATTTGGGGAAAGATGGCTCAAATGTGCTGATTTCTCTTTAACTTGCCTGTCTTCACAGCTGGCTAAAACCAGTAACTATCCTGGATTATCATTTTTCTTTTATCTTTCAGGCATTTGAGCATTTACAACAACTGGAATTAATAAAACCAATGGAAAGAACTTCAGTCAATTCACAGAGAGAATACCAGCTAGTGAAACTACTTTTGGATAATACTCAAATTATGAATGCCCTACAGAAGTACTCCAACTGCCCTACAGACGTCAGGCAGTGGGCAACATCCTCACTAAGTTGGCTGTGAACATTTTAAGTACATTTCTGTAAAGAACTAAAAGCTACTGCCCTCTATCTAACAAGATATGTTATTACATTCCTTTGTTTATAAATATTGTTTATGAGAAACCTGCACTTAGTATCTTGGCTTATGTGTTGAATCATTACTATACATACACAGTCTCATTGATTTAAATTATACTATCATGGGGATAGTCCATATGATGATTTTAAGTGTACATTCTGGATCTACTTTAGTTCAGAAGGGATCAGAATTTGCCATCTAACATTACCTTAAAGGATTCCAGGGAAACTGCTTCCACAAAATAATGAGAATATTTGCAGTGCTAGCTGTTTGCGCCTAAAAGGAATTCCCTAAGACAGAATGTCAGTCAAAGGTGCACATCATAAATTCATAGACCCAACCTAAAAGTAACACAGGTTGAGGTTTAATCATTCACTGGCTTCATTTGTTCAAGAATATTTCATTGCATATTTGTTCACAGTAATATTTTATAATTTATAAAACATCACCCCTCTGTGTGCAATTTATAAAGAATTTAACTACAGAATTTAGTACTTACAGATTAGAAAACACACCAGTGGTAGTATCCAGGATCACAGTATGGGACTGACCCTAAAGCCCATGTTAATAAAAACTAAAGCTCAGCAACATATTCCTTACTGTTTTTACAGGATACTTTAAGAACTAATTTAGCTTTTAAGAAATCTCAACTGTTAAGATTTCTGTGCATTTAAAGTTCCACCTCATAGGTAAAAACCCACTTTCTTCATATGCAGCCTTGCCTTTCCTACAATAAACCATGTTTAGCCTTCTACGTTTTAAGACTTTTTCCCAGCCTTATCTCATTAAGTTTGCTTGGTGGTTTCATGACACAATCCTCACATTTTCAAGGATGAATTTTTTTTTTCCCCAAAATACTTAACATGGTAGCATTACTACTGAATAAAAGTGAAATTTTCCTCTAAAAAAAAAAAAAAAAAAAAAAAAAACTGTAGCTATAGTCTCAACATGTAGGAGACTTGTCAAAAGAACCATTTGTGGCCAGTCTGGGCTATATAGTGAGAGCCTGTCTCAAAAAAAAAAAAAAAAAAAAAAAAAAAGAAAGAAAAGGAAAAAGAAAAAGAAAAAATCCCTCTCTAAAGAATCCATTGCAGGAGAATTTCAAACTTAATTAGATGCTGCTTAGAAAGCTGATTTCTCTGCTTTCCTGGTTAGGTAACAACTAAAGATCTAGTAGAACAATGTATTTAGTTTTAAAAACAAGCAAGGTGAATTTTTATTTTTAATAATTGATGAGAATGAAATGGTAGTACTTATTAAAGTCATATGAGTGTAGGTATAACCATTGCAAGTTTTTTAAGCCAGTTTCACCTCATACATTGCTGAAACTACATTATTAAATCTAATAAAAGAAACATGAGCTCCTTAAAAAAGATGTAAAGATGTATGGTATGAAAGTATATGTCTGTAATGTATAATTCCACAGCTTCAGAGGTGGAAACAAGTTTCAGACTAGCCTGAGTTGTCTTAAAAAAAAAAAAAAAATGAATGTGGACAGAAAGTATGACTTGAGGATTCTCTGCAATGAAGAAAAATATTGAAAATCAACTCAAGATTCCCCTGGGTCAACAGATGGAAGAACCACCAAAGAGGACTTCTTCCATGTGGCCTACTGAAACTTGGATCTTGTTTAAAAGGCAGCTCTGATTTATATGCAGACACATATCTCTGAGAAATTAAAATCTGTTGTTCAAACTTCCATATGGTAATGTCTTATACAGTAAGAACATATTACCTACTGATCTAAAGAATTAAGACATTTCAGAATGTTCTGTGGAAAACGGCATTTCTGTGGCAGTCCACCATTGCCTTTTGATTTGACTTAGATGAGTGTGTGTTCTTTCAAAGCATCTAAACATCCCTTCATCATTGTCCTGACAGCATAGAATCTGATCAAGTGCACTGGATATACCAACAAGGTTCTGCATGCCTTCCATGGGCAGTAAGGACCAATACAGACACAGGTTAGAAATACAGTCTTGATTAGACAACAGTGGAAGGAAAATACCCTAATTTATAAACCTCTCTGCTTTTATGATTTATATCCTTGAAAATCTCAAGGCAGAAACCTCACTGTAAATTGGAAAACTTACTCTCTTGAAGAACATACATAGCTAAAGAAAAACTTCATGTACAAATAATACCATATTCATTTTTTTATTTAACATGGGGAATGGAATGGGGATAGCATACATTTTATTTGTACAATATTTAACAATCACTTATTCAAGGTGGGATTTTATGGGAATTTTTTTTTCGTTTTTTAGCTTTCCGTTAAATACTTGCAGAAAAAAAAATAGCAAGTACAATATGACAGTAGTACAACAACCTGTGCCCAAAACACTGACAAGAAATACAGAGTAAAGCTAAAATAATTGTTTACCAATATTTTGAGAGGTAACAAATAGGGAGATACGGGTTGAGACTGCATAAAAAACGTACTGCTGGTTGAATATCTGAGGTAAATGATGTTTAATCAAGATGCTACTTGTATCTTTGTCCATAAATTGTAAATAATTTTATGCACATTATACCAAATGTTCCTAAAAAGTAATTTTTCAAAAAAGTAAAAAAGAGAAACTGGAAAATATCTGATGAAGCATTTTTTTAAAAAACAGTAATCAGTCTATTCCACTAAACTACCATCTATCTGGTGAGGGTTTGTTCCCAACCATTTGAATTTTACTTAAAAGTGACTATTAAGGATAAGAAAAGGGGACAGAAGCGATGTTTGCCTAATTTTGTGATTCTAGTTTTAAATCCAAGCATGTTGGACTTTTTTTGTTTTGTTTTCCTTGGTTGTATTTTCAGAATATCACCACGAAAGATAGTGCAAGTTCATGGGACCAATCATTGAGGCACAGTCTCTGTTCTGGAGTTCACAAGGTACCTGTAATAAAACGTCCAAACAAGAATCACAAATCACATGCTAAAACTCCTAGCATCTAAAATACATACAAGATCTGTGCAGGGCATAGATAGACTTCAAATAAATTCAAACACTGGTTAATCCATCAGTCCTATGGCAGTTGATCATAAAGCATTTCTCACAGGAGATCTGGGCAAGGTAGAGTAAGAGCAGCAGTTCTGGTGGGTATCAGAAAGGCAAAGTACAAGACATCATGAGGAGCACCATACACAAAGTTACAGGGGTCTAAGTTTGCCATCTCCCTCAAAAAAAAAAAAGGAATCTTTTCATTCTTTCATCTTCCTTTTTCAGTGTCCCTAGCTCAAAGCTTTTTATCTGCCCGTTCTGCACTTACTGTAAACCAAACACTAAAATGCCCTGCAAAAGAAAGTTTTAACAAGACTAGGTATAAAGACAGGTAGTCACTGGAACATTCTTACTTTACTGCTTAGAAAAAAGGCTTTCTGTTAATGTAGTTATCAAGAGAATACAAGTTTTAAAATTGATAAGCTAGAATTAAGTACAATACCCAAGATTACTAAAAAAAAAAAAAAGTTTCCCTAGCATGAAGACAAAGCATTTTCTATCATGAACCAGTCTTGGTAACATTTTGTTTGTAGTGCTTTCCTAAGCCAGACAGTCACATTATCCCTTGTTTATCACTTTTAAAAAAGATGTTGAATGTTTACAATCAGAAATTTGTTTATAGAGATTAACAATTTTCTTGTATGCACATTCTCTTTTGGTTTTCCTTGATTAGTTTACAAGTGGAAGCAAACCTAAGTCAAGAATTTGGGAGGTCAAATATGTAGAAATCAGAACAGTGAACGCTGAACGGGGCAATTTTAGGAATACAGTGAGACCTTTGATACACAGACAAAGCACAATTCTCTATGGGGTGTGGCATACAGACACAATGAATGGTATTACTCTCCCCTCCCTGCTTAGAGTCTGTTGACCTATGTATTATTTATAATTAATTTAGTCTTCCCAGAGATTAGTGCACATTTTATGTAAAATGTAGTGTATGATGTCTTAACCATCTGAAGATAATGCATTCACAGTGAGCTCCTGATAGTAACATGTAAAAAGTTTATAAAATCAATGTATGGATGCTAAAGTGACTCGACAAAAATGTATATAACATAATACTGGCTATTTGATGGTAATCTAAAAATTAGGGAATTTGAGGAAGAGGCCAATTGTATTCTAATGTTTTATTGTTTTTAAAAGCACTCTGGCACCTACTTGCCATCAATTCCATTTTCTTAGCAAGGATAAGGCATGAACTATCTAGAGTTAGCTGTAAAGTAACTTGGGGGAGGCTAGGCTGTGTTCCTTATACCACCACTGATTACCTCTAAATGTCATTGCATATTTTAAGTTATAAGTTCAACTTGTTATCCCTGATTTGATTTAAAGCAGTAATATCTGAAATCTGTGCTTAAAGGTCAGTATCTCTATCCTAAGATAATTCTCTTAATATCACAGACGTCAAATATTACTCTGGCATGATGGCACCACACAGCATAGTGATAGTTACACGTCTCAAAACAGAGTGAGGAATTCTGAGTAATGACACTTCCTGAGGTGATCCTAAAACAGTGATAAGAATATCTCACACACTGTTTGGTAAAAGAAGAAATACACCACAATTTTATATATATAAATAGGAAAAAAAATCTATTTTAAAAGATAAAATGAAGAGCTTTCCAGTGTCACAGCTCACTTAAAATTTCCTAAATCATGCTTTATGTTTTCAAATATTTCCCAAACACAGCACACCTTAAAGAAAAAAGTACTATTTAAGTATGCAATACTTTGGGTCCTGGATATAAGATGAAGGGAAGGAGGGGAAATGACACCATTTTTTTTTTTTTTTTTTTACTATTTCAAAAACAGCACTTTGTTTTCCCTAAATTACAAGCCAGTACAAGAAAAGCTAAAACACTGCTTTACAAATAGCCACTTACTATTGGCACTAAGCATAGCTTACCATTTTTTCTTAAATAACACAGTGAATTTGTAATACCTTGTTATAAAACATGGATTGATTTATTCAAATTTTGTTAGTGTTTTCAATTTTATAATTTAGCAACCGTGGAACTGAGGTATACCTTGTTGAGGGAGGTTAAAGTAATGCTTGGAAGCCTCTTTACTGTACCCCACTTTGATGACTTTATGTACACAGAACAGCAGCACACTACACATTCACAAGCTGTGTCATGTTGGCATTACAATAGTCATTTATAGAAACAACAGCAAATGCAATAAAAAGTTACCCTTTTAAAATCTGAAATGAAAAGTTTTTGATTTAAAAAAAATAGCAGTAGTTCATTTAAGGATTAGTGTCTTCTGACAGACATTAAAATCTGATGTCAGTTTTCAAATACTTGATTAGCCAGGTCCAAAAGAGCCTTGATTTGGAGAGAGCCACATTCTTCGTGTACATTTCTCAGTTCATTATAGTTTGCAGCTTTTCCCTTAGACTCCCCTTCATATCTGTGCTGCAGATGATGCAGTAAGTCTCCCAGAGCCATGCGTTCCACAAGGGGCTGCCTGCGTACATGTCCCGGAGGCATCCTACTCATTTCACACAGAAAATACACTAAGCAGTTTCCTTAGCTTAGCAGCTCCAGTTCCGAGTCCCAATTCTCAGTGTGTAAAGATGGTGCCACCATCATAGACTAGATTCTTTGGGAGGAAAGTCAACATTTGTCACCATTGTGACCACTGTTACAATGTCCTCTGTAGTAATGATATTTGTTAGTCTTTGCATCTGGGTAATTCTTTCACCTACACATCCAGCTGATAACCTGGCTTCTGCATCATGATCCCAACATTCTTCTATCGTTTCACAGAGCATTGCCATTCCCTACGAGGAAAAGAATAGTCAAACATAACAGCTATTGTTGCCTGATAGGAAACAGACTCACACTGTCAAAAAGAAATAGGCATTTTCATGGGTCACAGTTTTTTGATCAGCACTGACTCTGGCTCTCTTAAATGGACTCATTATGGCTGGATCAAAACTCACTTTTATTGAATGTCATTTTATATACTAGCAAAGTAAGTCACATTTCTAAGCATTAGGCATCCACAATATGCATATGTTTTTAAGTTCGAAATATCCAGTGTTCATAAATCTGATCATTTCAATGCTTGACCATTTCAGGTAGACTCACAACCAAGTCTAATATGGGTACAAATTTTTTTAATCATTTTTTGGTAGACACCAGCATTTCTCCCTTTCATTTAAAATTAAAAGGCCACCCTTGAATCTCTGGCTTTAGGGGTAATTACTTATTTCTACTTGGGTTTCTAGTAATACTAACACCAAATTACCAGCACAATTGACTTCACGGAGTAGAGAAAACGTGGTGCTTAGTTAATTATTTAAATCGTATCCATTAGAAGGTAATGATCAGCAAGACTATCGAGCTTTCCATGGGCCAGGCATTTGTTTTCTTATGGTGCTTTCAAAGCAGGAGATACTTTTGCTTGAACTTAACTTGACCACTGAGGGAAGAGGCTTCTCTGCAAGGCTCTGTGACTAAAGACAAAACCCTAATTCTGCTTCTGAACCCCAGTACAAAACAGCTTTGTGAAAATCACCTTCCCAAAAAATATGCACAGAACACATAAACTATTCTCCTGAAAAATGTTTTCTTGAAATTTCAAATGCAAAGGTGTGTAAACTTACTGCATGTTTCTGCCAATAATCTCTTAAAACAGGCCTCTTTTTTTTATGCACAACTACTTCCTGCATATCTTCAAGCGATGGATGCTGGCCAATTTCCTCCTCAAATGGCAACATATACTCATCTACAGGTCCTGAAATGTAAGAAGAGGAAAACGGTTTTAATTCTTCCTGAGTAGTACAAGCTCCTCCAATGCTACACTCTATAATGAGGAAAGATGGACCCCAGCTATACTACTGGTATCACAAGGGGACCAGAATCTAATTGTGAGGAATCAGAAGTTCTGTTTTTAGGAGTTTTTGTTGGCTACTTGTGTAGTACAGAGTCAAGCTAACTAGTTTTGGCTAGCTCTGAACTCTTAATCTTCACAATCAGCCTCAATAGGCTGTTTTCCAACACATATGCTGAAAGCCTGTGTCCATATATTACAAAGAAGTGTCAGTATTTAGAATCCAAAGCTAAAATTCCTCTTCTAAAGCTCATTTCCAGCAATTCCTATCAGAATGCTAGCATTCAGAGGTGTTAGCACCGCTGGAGACTCAGTGCTCCACCTATTATACTTAGCTATGATGTGCTCAAACACTCTACATGAGGAATTAATGCACTTCAAAATTTTCTGTCTTCTCTCACAAGTATATTTATAATATTTATAAATAATGTTGCTTATTTTTTATTCAAATCACAAGCATATTTCAACCAGAATTCCCATCAAGTCAAAATGTACCCTCATGACAAAATTTATTCAGTAACATGAACACCTTGTTTTTCTTGGATCTCAGAAAGACAGGAATGTGAACGTAAGAGTTAATAACTGATGTTCAATAGATTCTTATTCAGAATAGACACACCTATATTTTTACTGTTATTTTATCTCCAAGTGGAGATGGCATTTTAGTCTATTTTGTAAATAAGGTAGCTCGGAAAATTATGAGATTTTGCACAGAGGTATCTATTATATAGTAGAGTTGAAATCTGAATCTTGTCTAAATGTGTCATTTGAATCTATAGTTTCTCCCCTTGATACAACAGGTCACTACCTGGCAGTGTCATTGTCAAGAGAGAATTAGATGTACATAGATGAGCTTTGTGGAAAGTATAAAAATATACCAAATTCCTCAAACATATCATGAACTATAAGAGGCATTGACCCAGCCCTATACAAGTGCTTTAGGTACTCTCTCTCTCTCTCTCTCTCTCTCTCTCTCTCTCTCTCTCTCTCTCTCTCTGTGTGTGTGTGTGTGTGTGTGTGTGTGTGTGTACCTGTGTGTGTACCTGTGTGTGTGTACCTGTGTGTGTGAACAACTTACAAGGAAAGGTAGGCTAGGCTCTCCCCATATAAGACTCGGGTCATGAGGACTGCCCATTGAACCATTTCCCCATCCCTGTGGGAACCTTGTGATAGATGAAGGAATACTCAGCACTTCTAGTACTACCATCTTAAAATTTCAATCTTTGGTTCACAGATAAGCAATACTGGCATCAGTCAACTGGTAGCTTGTAAAATGCACAGAATTCTTGGGACTTAGTCCAGGCTAATTTTTTTTAATGTGGATGATTGTTTTCCCTGTATGTGTGCACCACAGTCATGGCTGATGCCCATAAAGGAAGAGTAACCAATGCTCTTAATAATACAGCCATCTTACCAAATTCCAGAGGCTTGTGTTTAACAAGATTCCTAGGAGTTTGGTGTGCACACTAAAGTTTGAGAAATGATGGATTTTAACTAATAACCAAACACAAATTTTAAAGCACTTACTTTATCAATGTGGTTCGTTTTCCCTTTGGCCCTGATTTTAATAGCCTGCTTTTAAGTATTTTAGAGCACATACAAGGCATTTAAGAAAAAAAAAAAAAAAAAAAAAAACAGCATCTAACCTTTTCTTTTGCAATAAAAATGCCCCAGGAACCCAAAGCCCCACCAAGTAACTCTTTCTAATTCCTACACCTCCACCTTACACTCCCCAAGTATGACTGCCCCCTAGTATAGTTATGAAATATATCAGGTCCTAGAACAGATCCTTGACACTTAACTCACTCTGTGGAGTCCTCTCTCCACCTTAACTGTATTCCAATAAGGCCTGTGTCACCAGGTCACCAAGTCATAGTGTGATAGGAAGGACTCACACTGAAGTTCTTAAGCAATGTATTTTCTAAAGTGTCAAATGTCACTTCCTTTCATGCCTAGAGCCCCCAAATCCACCTTTCCTCCTGTATCTTCAGCCACCTTTTGGAGTTCAGTTAAGAAAATGCAACTATTTACCTTTTTGTGTAATCCCTTTCATAAATGTGGCATATATACTTTTTTAAAAAAATGCTTTTTTCCCTTACCATCTGCAGCAGTACAACGAGAAGCCAGTTCCCACAGGACTAATCCCATGGCGTACATATCTATCCTCAAAAATGCATCCCTTTGGAAGTTTATAGCGCCCTCTAACACCTCTGGAGCCATATACCTCCGAGTACCAACCTGAAAAAGATTTTGAAAGCAAACAGTACTCAATGATTTTATAAACTAATGTTTTTGTTTACAGTTTTATAAAAAGAAAACCAAATATGGTCTATTTATCCAGGATAAAGTAACTGAATTATGATTATTAACACCATAGGGTCTATTTAGTAAGATGGTTTCTGGATACCATCTCAGCAGACACAGGCTTACAGAACATGTCCTCCCTTCTGGATCCAATCACAAAGAACTGAATAATGGTTTACTGGGAGAAGGATGGACTGGAGGAAACAGAGTATTCTGCATGTAGTTTGAGATACATCTTTAGAAAACACCTTTTTTAGGACTTCACTAATAAACATTTAAGACAGATGATGTAAAAATAATTAGCTAGAGATACATTTTTTAAATTCTACTTGTAAAAAGTCTTATTTTATTCATGAATCTTCTGTCTTAGAGCTCTTATTTACATTTGTCCCCCTCAATTGGGTATATTGCAGAACTGTAACTGTGGCTACTAAGCTAAGGCAACTAGTGCTAGTTGGTCTTGATTGCATTTTTATGTGAGTGCTTAACAGATTTTATAAACTATCCAGGTAGACTACGGTTCACTTACATAGATCTAGAAAGAAGCTTAGACATGGGTGTTTTCATCCTTAGGTAATGAATGACAGGTGATCTTTGGTCAAGACTGGTAGTTATTTGCATATTTAGTAATAGTTTAAAAAAAAAAAAAAAGACAGAGCAGTAAAACTCAGAAGTTCAATTTTTCACCGTTTTTATCAGAACTTAAAGTAGCTATCTGGCCCTCTCTGTTCTGCCGAAACATTTTGACTGTTTTCTGAGTATCTCTTAAAGCCTTTTTCACTTACAAGTAAATTTACACCATCCACAGTTACTTTTTTATTATGAGACTATGTCTTACCTAATTTTATACTAAGATATCCTCTATGATTCAAAGGTGGTATGGTAGTGGAGAGACTCTCATGTAGGTAATAACTTATTTTGTCTAATCTTGTAACCCAACTGTAAGGGCATTAAATGATGACATGAATGATGTTTTTAAAAACAAAAAAATGTAGGGGCCTGAGAAATGGCTCAACAATTAAGAGCACTGACTGCTCTTCCAGAAATCCTGAATTTAATTGTCAGCAGCCACATGGTGGCTCACAGCCATCTATAATAGGATCTGATGCCCTCTTCTGGAAGGTATGCATGCAGAGTACGCTTATAAATAAATAAAAATAAGCCAGTTTTGAGGAACTGGAGAGATGGCCTTAGCATTAAAATATATATTAATATATTATATATATATATTTATTTATTTGTACATAATAAATTTGTGTATATATATATATATATATATATATATATATATATCTTAGTTTTAGTATGATACCAAAAGATGAAACTATTCTACACATACTGTCCTGTGATTGTCAATCATACAATAAGCACAGAAATTTTTCTCTAGGCATCCTACTCCGTTTTGAATAGTATTCTCCCTAAAATTGTCTCTATTCTCATTCATGTTGGCTTTTCTAGTACTGCTGACATAACCTTGAACAAAATATGAAACTGTTAATTAATGTTGACAGAATTAGTGTGCCATGATTGCAAACAGCTATGTTCCTGGGGATCAAGAAAAAGAAAACTCAGAGACAGAAAATTCAGAAATAACCAGTAACTCAAATGGCTTGAAAGATATAAGGACAAGCCTTGCAAGAATCACTTGTAGGAAATGTCACATTTTTAATTGCATAGGCAGGGGAGGTGTTGTGGAATATTTGTTTACACTGTGTCGCTGTGATTAGTTTAATAACGAGATGAATGGCCACTGGCTAGGCAGTAAGAGGTTAGGCAGTACTTCTGGGGACAGTGAGCTCTGGAAAGAAGAAAGGAGGGTGGCCAGCCACATGGAGAGAAAGCAGGATGGTAGTACAGGGTAAGGGTAACCAAGCCACATAAAAGAATGTAGATTAAAAGATATGGGTTCATTTAAGTTATAAGAACTAGTCAGGAACAAGCTAAGCTAAGGCCAAGCTTTCATAATCAATAATAAATTTCCATGTTTTTTTTTCAAGCTGGAAGCTCAAAAATCCCCCTATAGGGAGGTTTTTATAAGTACATATATGATTGTGGGTGCCCACAGATTCCAGGAAAGGGTACTGGCTCCCCTCAAGCTGGATTCACAGGCATTTCTGAGCAGCCTGAGGCAGGCAATGACCTTGGTCAAAGGCAGGAAGCACTCTTAATTCCTGGGCTATTTCTCTTCCTCCTAAACTGTTCTTATAAAAATGGAGATTCTATACAGGTATAAGCCTTGCCTAGCCTCACACGTTCCTGTGAATAAAATGCATGGGTACATGGATGATTTTTCTGATGTGTTCTTGGATTCAGTTTGCCAGTATTTTAATGAGTATTTTTGCATCTATGTTCATGAGGGATATTGGTCTGTAGTTCTCTTTCTTAGTTGTGTCTTTGTGTGGCTTGGATACCAAGGTAGCTGTAGCCTCATAAAAAGTTTGGCAATGAACCTTCTGCTTCTATAGTGCAGAACAATTTGAGGAGTATTGATATTAGCTCTTCTTAGAATTTCTGGTAGAATTCTGCATTGAAGGCATCTTGCCTTCTGCTTTTTTTGGTTGGGAGACTTTTGATGACTGCTTCTCAGTGGAAAAAACAATGGAATCTTGAAATTCTCAGGCAAATGGATGGAACTAGAAGATGCCATTCTGAGTGAGGTAACCCAGTCACAAAAAGACAAACATGGTATGTACTCACTCATATATAGATTTTAGACATAGAGCAAAGGATTACTAGCCTACAATCCACACTGCCAGAGAAGCTAAGAAACAAGGAGGACCCTAAGAGAGACATACATGGTCCCCCGAAGAAGGGGAAAGGGAAAGATCTCCTGAGCAAATTAGGAGCATGGGGTGAGGGGAGAGAGAGCTAGGAGAATGAGAAGGGGAGAAGAGGAGGGGTGAGGAGAACATGAGAGGGAGCAGGAAGGTTGAGTCAGGGGAAGACTAGAGAAGAGCAAGATAAGAGATACCATAATAGAGGAAGCCATTATAGGTTTAAAGAGAAATCAGGCAGCAGGGAAATGTCCAGAGATCTACAAAGATGACACCAACTAACCATCTAATCAACAGTGGAGAAGCTACCTTAAATGCCCTCCCCTGATAATGAGACTGATGACTAACTTATATGCCATCCTAGAGCCTTCATTCAGCAGCTGATGGAAGTAGAAGCAGACACCTACAGCTAAACACTTAACTCAACTGGAATCCAGTTGCAGAGAGGGAGGAGTGATGAGCAAAGGGATCAAGACCAGGCTGGTGAAACCCTGGGAACAGCTGACCTAAACAAGGGGGAGCTTATGGTCCCCAGACTGATAGATGGGAAACCAGCGTAGGACTAATCTAGACCACATGAATGTGGGTGTCAGTGAGAAAGCCTCAGAAATCTATGGGGCTCTTGTAGTAGATCAGTACTTATCCCTAGCATAGGCATGGACTTTGGGAGTCCATTCCACATAAGGGGGTACTCCCTCAGCCTAGACGCATAGGGGAGGGCCTAGGCCCTATCCCAAAGGATATGACAGATTCTAAAGATCCCCCATGGATGGCCTCACCCTCCCTGGGGAGCAGAAAGGGTATAGGATAGGTAGGGAGTTAATGGGGGGCAGGAGAGGGAACTGGGATTGACATGTAAAACAATCTTGTTTCTAATTTAAATAAAAAAATGGAAAAAATAAATAATTAAAAATGCATGGGTACTCTCCTCTCCTCTGGCCTACCGAAAGGATGCTAAATTTATATATGCAACTCATAACTGGAGTTAGACACCTCACTCAGCCTTTTCAGGAGAGCTGAAGTCTAGAAAGAATTCAAAGAAAAAACATTAAATTCATTAAAGAGTTAATGAATCAATAAAGCCAGAAGCAAGAAACTATTATATAGAAAAATGGGAGAGAGAACTTAGTACACTATAGTGAGAAGTGACCCATTATCCTCTACTGTTAGGGTAATGAATTAAACAACAAAAACTGAATTAATATTAAATAGACCTCCCTAAAGATTAAACTATTAAGAACTGGATTCTTCTTTGACTAATTATTTTAAAAAACAATCTTGTCAACAAAACAAAACAAAACACAATTTTGTCACAGATAAATGTTGTTCTAGTTTTTGTAGTGTTTGCCTAACCCTGAGGGAACAGCAGTGTAAAAAGGCTGCCTTCTTAAAACGTGTCACTCTTCACTAGAAGATGGCTCAATCCCCACCCCAACAACTTTAGAGCAAGTCGGTATTGATCTAAAGTAAGAGATGTGCTTATTATTTTCTATTCACATTTTATGTTGGCTGTTCTTACCTGTCCATGAGTATCACCTGCAGACTTGCCAGCCTCAAACTTTAATGCCAACCCAAAGTCAGCAATGCAAGCTGTCAGATTGTTTTTCAACAGCACATTCTTACTTTTGATGTCCCTTCAAAAAGAAAAAAATATTTTAAATAAGTTATCGTTTAAAAATTTCTATTGAATATGAGGAAAATATGCTATTAAAATAAAGTTCCTTAAAACTATGAAAGGCAAAGAGATAAGATGCTTAGGCAGAGTCCCAATATAGCCTAAAGATGTAGCCACACAGATGTAGTGACAAAACCGTCGAAACAGAAGCGAGAAGGAATCCTCTCAATCAAGTAGTTTTATAACAGTCATTCCAGAAATATATATCATCTATGTCACTCCCACATAATCATAAAATTACTATTTCTTTAAAGTAAGGGGAACATTTCAGATCTTATAGTTACAAACTCCCATAGAAATGAAACTTCAGAAAAACAAGAAAATTTTAATAGCCCCACTTCCCACTTCAGAATGGCCCCTCAGTGGTCTCATGCTGCACGGCCACTACTGTAGGAAAGCCCCTCTGGGAATACAGAACACACAGAGCCTTTTACCATAAAGCATGGGAAAGTAGTCTATCAGCTGTTATGCTAGAAAATAGTCTTTCTAAAAATCTGCCTCATAGATTCATCTTAAAGACAACTCCAGCAAACATGTCTATGCTGTGACCAACAGTTACACTTAGAAGTCATCATACTGACCCACAGTAAGATAGAAGTAGAATCAAATGTTCCACAAACAAACTGGTTTCAGTATCAAAACATTTTCAGGGTCCCTATAGCAACTTTGGAGAGGACCAAGGGATTAGTTTGAATATATTAATAGAAGGCAGCCTCTTGAAAGAAGATGAAAGAAAGTGGAGCCTTTTCTGAAGAAGACATTCATGGTTTTCAAAGTCAGAATCTGGTAACAGTCAACTTCATATTTGCTAAATCACTCTGTTAATAACTACTTTTAAAACAGCCATTAGAAGGTGACAACTCAGTCCCATGTTCTTCCAAGGAAGTTAAATAATGGCAAACTAACTCTATTCTCCAGAAATACTTTTCCTTTTCAAGATATGGTAACCATTTCTTCATTGGACAGCTGTCTCCTCAATGATTTCTCCTTTACTTCAAGGAATGAATGTATACTCATCCAAAAAACAAAGGAAATACTTAGTCTATCCTTAATTTATAGCTATCAAACATTGCCTTTATAGTAAATCAAAATTTTGAGTTAAAATCATTTTTCCTTTGAGATAGAGAATACACCTTTATTCTCAAATATGGTTTCAGCAATCAGACAAATTAAAACATGAGATCATTAAACTTCATTAATGAGATTAACATGTACATCCTAGTCAATCTCAAACCTAATTTTTAAAAATGAAAGTCTTTGCCTCTTCAAATAAATTTTACCCTGAATTAAATTTAAATAATAAACATATGAGTTTAATGGAAAGACAACACAAATCTTGCTCTACCTGTGAGATATTGCAGGCTTGTGGCCATCTTTTAAGCCAGGTATATCTTCATGTAAATATGCCAATCCTCTAGCCATGGTTTCTGCAATATGACAAAGTTCATTCCAAGAGACCACATTAGCCTTAAGGAAGTCTGACAGTGAACCCTAAAGAAAAGAGAGGGGGGGAAACACCTATAAGCTCTTGAAGAAAGTTTTACATAGATGGAAACTTTTCTTTGGATGTGGAGGCAATGCCTTCCTTTCAGTACATAATCAATCAATGAATAACTGGAGTTCCCCGAATTTCCTTCTAATTCACATTAATGAACACTGAACCACAAAATGCTCATTTTTAAAAGCTTACTACCAAAATAAGTTAATTCCCAACTTTAGAAGGTTTAAAAAAGAGAGACTAGCTAAAAAGCCTTAGGGAAAAAAAAAACTAATATTAAAAGTGAAACATTATAGGACTACACTGAAAGCATAAACAACCACTAATATACAGAATATTCCTAAGGAAATGTATTAGTGTGCAAAGTGTGTGTCACATAACCATCAAGACCCAAATTCAGATCCTCAGACCCATTTTAGTCTATAACTCAGTGCTAGGAGGACACAGAGACAGGCAGATCTCTGGGAATTCACTGGCCAAACACATCGGTGAGTTACAGGTTCAGTGAGAGACCCTGCTTCAAACAATAACCAAACAACAGGGAAAGGGAAAGGAGGAAGGAAGACTCCAAAACAAACATAAACCTCCACACAAGGACCTTATATGTTATGTCTTGGGGTGTGTGTGTGTGTGTGTGTGTGTGTGTGTGTGTGTGTGTGTGTGTGTGTGTGTGTGTGTGTGTGTGTGTGTGTGTGTGTAGACACACATGCATGCCTATACACACAGGCATACACAAAATCTTCTCTACTAAAGACATTATGAGCCTTATGGTCAAATACTAAGTGAAATATAAAGCCAGTAACACTTAACAAGGATGACACTCCAGGGTAATTTAAACCCATAATCTCAGCACTTGGGAGGCTGCTAAGGCAAAAAGATGAGGCCAGCATGTACTACATAGAACTTTCTTTTAAAAAAAAAAAAATTATTTATTTTTTTTTTTTTTAGCTGAAAGATGAGGGAAAAGCACATGTGCTTTGGGGATAATTCCAAGTTAGTGGTTCTGGATTCATCATTAAAGAATTATAAGGCATAAAATAAAGATAAAAAAGTCAGGGCTCATAAAATCACACTGTATCGTAAGTAATACATGGCAAACAATAAATGTTGTCTATTCTAAAGTACCTCTAAGAGAAGTAATTGCAGCACAGAAAATCAAAGGCTAAGGGCTGCTCTATGATTAGTAGGTTAGGTAAAACGTTGTTCTTTCCTTAAAGTAATTTTGTTATATTTTTATTCATGAGTGATGTATATTTTGGATCAAATATTAATCAACTGTGATAACATACTGATCTTTTGAAATATAACAGTTAAGGTAGGTAGGCCAAGTCTAGCTTACCAAACTTAAGTATTTTACCTTTTCATGAAATGCTGTGATTAGCCACAGGTCCACATCAACGCTGGTGCCTCGCTTTTCTGCACCAATGAACTGTAGTATGTTCTCATGCTTCATTCCAGGTAAACTATAGACTTCATATTCATTCTGCCAGGACTGTTTGTCCTGCAGTTTAAAAAAAAATGAAAGCATGGTAAGAACATAAAAGTACAAAAAAATAAATCATGTTGAGATTACTGAGTAAGTTATAAAACAATAACAAAATAAGCTAAGTATAAGAGATACAACAACAAAATGAGCTAAGTAATCTTTTGTTATTTTCTTACAAAAGAAATCTATAAGAGGTAATAACAATAATCTATAATAAACCCTTGTTATTTAGGGAATCCTACCTCATCCCCTCAAAATCTCCTTTTCTGTGTTGCTAAGTTTACAAACACGGGCATTAATCAAAAAAATAAAAAAATACAAAAATACAAAATACAAAAAAAAAAATGAGTTTCTGTACCTTAAGCAGTAACACATTCTGCCTATAAGTTACTTCAAGCACTATATAGTGTGAAACTATTCATGCTACTATGTACAATTATCTCCCTGAAAGTTAAATTTAGGTGGAATGACCACCTTAAGTAGGTAACAGTCTCTCTTCATTCTGCCCTACCCTCACCCCCACCCCAAGCTAACAATGCCTAATGTTTTTTTTAATGCTTCTAAATATTCATTCCTGCAGGTTATTTATGTCTATTATATAGTTACAAAAAAATAGTTTCTTTTCACTGTGAAAGGGCAATGAAAGTGAGTTACACTATAAGGTAAGGAAATCTCTGGATCCAAGATTAGTTTAAATTCTGGCTTTTCCTCTGACTTTTATAAAATCGTTCGCTTTTCCAATAAAGGAAGGATTTTGCTCTTGGTTACTAAGTGCTCGTTGCATGTATACAGATAGATAATATATGAACACACAATATGTAAATCACTACTCTGTCAATAAAAGCATTTGAGGACACAGCTGCTACTGTTGTTTCTACTCTAATTGTTAAGATTCCTCACCCATTGAAGTAGCTTACTACAGAACTTCCTACAAATCTTAGCACAACAGAATGCTTCTCTTTCTGAAAGAGCTACACTGCTGCCAAGATAAAGAAAGACTATGGGACAGGTTTTAGATTCGGTGAGAAGGCTAAAACCTAGGTATGTGAAGGAAACTGTTGCTTAGTAACTTTGGAGTGATGGAGGTGTAGCTAAAACTTCAATACCACAGAGGTGTATTACCAGAGAAAGGGGAAGGTGGTAGCCCTAAAGTCAACCAGCAATGGAGCAAAGCAGCAGCACTACAGACTTCCTTAGGTCATTACTTCCTAAGAAGTTTGGCTGCATTTCAAGAAAAAACAAAGTAAACCAATACTTTGGAAACTTGAATCACTGCCTCTCAGAAATTACCAGTAAAAACTAAAATAATTACATATAAACACTCAAAGTACAATGAAAAGAAGTCAAGGTCTGGTCATGTATCTCCAAACAGGTATTTGAAAGCAAAGTACACAATCTGTTGCTTTTTCTTGTTAAGGGGCTAGTAAGAGGTTATTTTTGACTGGAATACTCAACTTTAGTTTTTATTAACAAAAGACTGACTATATGTACATTTATTGTGATTCCACTACTGCCAACAACCTCAAGTGCTACGCTAAATCATTCCATTTCTCAGATATGACTACAGAACAGTCAGGCTAGACTACTTTCCCCACTCTCACAATCACTTTAGAATATGCAGTCTGTGCTTTCAGGCTGTTTATGAGATATAATGTCCTAGCCAGTTACAGTTTTAAAATTATAGAGGTAGATAGATTAGAGAACTTCAATAAACATACCTGTATTGGAAATATTTTGACAGCCACATATTCATTGAGCAACTGGGCTTTCCACACACAACCAAATCTTCCCCTTGCTTTCACTTCTAATAGCTGCAGTGGCTTCAAACCTAGCAATGGGGAAGGTGGGGGTGGTCCTGGGTCCTACAGATAAATAATAATAATAATAATAATAATAATAATAATAATAATAATAATAATAATACTGTTAATAAGCACAACAAAAGACATCAATTCTGAAATGAGAAAAAAGTTAAGTGTACTAAAGAACGCACTGACAGAAACTGTGAGCATGTAAGTGACTGTAATTTCAATGTGACTTTAACTTTCAGCCTGCAAAAACTGAGCTTCTGGGACATTAGCGGGAACCACTAAGCAGGCATTGTCTAACAACATAGCAGTGCTGTGACTTAGGAAGAGCAGGTGAAAAAAACTGAGCAGCCAGTCTAACCACTGTTTCCAAGACTTTCTATGAACTTCAGAACACTCTTAATAGTATGCCATTGGCTTCGTCCAGCTTATATTCTCTTAAAGGATATGGTTTTGAAAAGTACCAACACAGCAAAGTATAACCACTTCTCAAAGAAAAATCTCAAAACTTTCTCTAGTGGCTATTTAATATTAACTTTTTCTTCATTAATTTTGTAATACCCAGTCACTTTAAACAAGTACATGAAATACAAAAAGCACTTAAATGTTTCTATAGACAAACTTTTTGTTTGTTCAATCTTATTTTTCAAGATAGTAATAGTTCATCCCTTTAACTATTTCCCAAAACTGACCAGAAATAAAAATCATGCCCTGAGAATAACTGAAAAGAAAAATAAAACAAAGTACAAATAAAAATCTTGGAATGTGGTAGTTATATTGGAAACATGGAATAGTGAATAAAAGACATGAGTGATACTATGATGAATTTTTAAAATAAGGCCAGTATAATACAAAAAAAATGAGAATACCAAAGAAAATTCCATACACCAATAGAATGGTAACCCTTTGCTGAAGTGCTCTATCAGTTTATTCTCTGCAACTTATAGCAAGGTGTAAGAACCCTCTGGAAGTCAACAGAAATGTTTCAAGGGCTGTTTAAGTTCTGCGAGAAGGAACTAAAATTTCTGTGGCAATTACAGACTCCTGGTGGTACTTCAGATACTTAAGAACAGGATTTTATCCAAGACCCCTGCATCTCACCCTTTCTTCTCCCTTTTTACATCTTTACAACATTCAAGACTGTTAGTGCTTCCTGTAGGCATCCCTCAGTCACTAGGCTGTTTGTGAGTCTAAAAAATTTCTACCAAGCATTAGAATGACCCCAGCAAAGAAACAGTGCAAAGTATTATATGGAAAAAGAATGCAACTTCTAGGCAATCTGTAATTAAAGGCTTGAAAACTCCTATTTTTAAAAGTCAGAAGACTTCCTATGTCTGATTCTGAAGTCATGTCTGTTTGAAATGCCTACAAACATTGCTGTTCCTACCTAAAAATATGAAAAGCTAATAAACCCTAAGGGCTTCTGTTTAGCAGAATGACAGACCAAAGAGGTTGTCTACAAATCCTACAGGAAGGCCAGGCTCACCGTGATTCTCAGGGAGGGGAAGCGTCATCTTTTCTGGAGAGTTGCTGTGAGAATCATTCTTACCATTCTTTAACTAACTGCCTTCTGCCTATACTAAGATTCTACTGACAGGAACAGGCTGACTGAGGTAATCAGAGAAGGAAAGGCAAAGAAAACACCAAGTCTGAAAGGTCCAAGAGTAAGTGTATAAGTTTACAAAGAAATAACTAAATAGAAAAGACAAAGATCAGTTTTTCAAAGCAGCCAAAACTAAAATCTTCAAGTAATAACTGAAAAGAAGAGGCAGCACAACTCTAAACACTATGATCTGACAGCCTTTTTTATACACTGACCAGTAATGTCTCTAGAGATGACTTACACATACCTGTTCTGTGTTCAAAGGGGCACCAATGTCACAGCCTATGACATCTCAAATTCATAAAAAAAAAAAAGACCAGTAGCCCAAGTATGTTAAATGTTTTCCAGATGCACAGATAAACTTCAAAGTTCCTACATGTTACAAGGCTTTCCTTAGTAAATTTCATAACATACTTTTATTTCATAGAGAAATCTTGAATCAACATTTAATATTGTAATTTTACTTAAAGTTCTAGCATCAATTGCTAGAAAACATAAAACTGTCAAATTTTCCTAACAGTATAAAAAATTAAATTAAAAAAACTACACTGGCCAATTTTTGAAAAGCAAGAAAATGATCTCTAAATGTCCATTCCTATCAAGATCAAACCTTTTGAGATACAGTCTTGAGTATACTTTAATCTCCAGATACAGTGTTAAGTACACTTTAATCTCCACAAATACTTAGATTGGCCTAAAAAGCAGTTTCACAATAAAATAACAACACAATACATAATAACATTGATATACCCTTCTTTCTTAAGAAATTCCTAGAATGAAGTTTCAAATGTACTCTAAAAATCTGTTTTACTTATTATGTAAAATATTAGAAATGATTATCAATTTATTACCATCATTATAGCAATTTATTCAGAAAAACTCAGTATTTGTTTCTAGGAATGAGGACTTGCTATCATTAAACATGAACCCCTGGGGAGACAAATGGGAATTTAACATGTCATAAATGATGTTATCTGGAAAGCATGGCTTTGCCTTGCTGCACAATAAGCACTCTAAGGACTAACAATTTTTGATACTCTCCCCTTCGAGTTCCCAGTGCTCTTTCAACAACCATTCAATGCATAAAACTAAGATGATGCACATTAGAAGTGGCTCTGATTATGCATTACTTCTTAAGACATCAAAATACATACTGAAATTGTAGTTACTGGTAAAGTCCCACTGCCCTGGGCACCTACCCAGTGACATAACTGTACCCAATGCTGGGACACTGTTCAAAAGGAGCAGCAAGCCATCTGTGATCAATTTTTCTTACTTCTCAATTAAGTATATATTGTAATCCAAACAACCTCAAACTTCCAGGCAGCAACAGATTTATCAAAGGTGCCATTTCTAAAGCTAGAGATGCCATTGGAAACTATAGATTTTAAGTTAAAAGATAATGAGCTAAACTGAAAGTCATTTCATTTAAATGAGAGCAGGCTGACATTTAAATATATGAAATACTATTAAAAAATACAAATACTGGGTTTCTAGGGCTAATACCCTTATTAGGTTTTATCTTCTGTTGACCTGAAATAGTTCTTTCGACATTCTACCTTCGAAAAGTATAAATACTGTTAACAATCCTTCAAAACCAAATGCTTTTACTATGCCAAATGAATCATATTTGGATACAAAAGGGGGGACTTTTATAACAAAAAATGTAGATAAACTCTAGAGGATACAAAGTAAAACAACAGTAACAACAAAACTCTAAAGACAAATGTTTTGTGTGCATCCACAAAAGCTTTCACAACCATAAGCAAACAGCAATGCATCTTACCTCTATCATTATATGAAAGGCGTGCTTGTGAAGAAAAAACACAGGCAAAAGAAATTACGATTCATATTCAGAATGAAATGAAAAATGACACATCAGTTACAAAGGTGAAAGAAAGAATGGATTAGCTTTTTAAAAGTTGACAGTGACTCAATGGATTATATTTTTAAGATAAGGATTAAGAACACTTTCCTTATAACCAGAGGAAAGAATCATTTAAAAAAAAAAAAATAAAGGAAAAAAAATCCCTGGATATCACCTATCAGGGTGGTAATAAACAAATTTTGATGCTGAAATAACTCTAAATTACCTGATCCAGTGGGCTTCAAGCCAGCAAGTAAAATAAATTTTGAATCTTATTACTTGAAAAGGTTTTAAGTGCAAGCATAACCAGGCAATTGAACTGGGGAAGACAGGAGCTGGGATCGGCTTCTGAACAGCAGAGGGCAGTATTGCCTTTACAGACACCACAAATCAGCCAGAAGAAATCCAATTCTCTCAGACCAGGGTTTCTAACAATTTTCATGGGTGCCTGCATACATGTATAGGGACATGTGCATGAAGGTTAGGAGACAACTTCGGGAGTCATTCCAAAAGTGTCATTTCCCACTGGCCTGGCACTCCTCAAGATAGCTAGGTGGGCCAGCAAGCTCTAGGAACCCACCTGGAATTGCAAATCCCTACAGAGCTGGGATTACTAACATGCACCATAACACCCAAGCTGCCTGTCTTTTTTTTCCCATTTCTTCTTCTTCTCTCTCTCTCTCTCCTTTCTTTCTTTCTTTCTTTCTTTCTTTCTTTCTTTCTTTCTTTCTTTCTTTCTTTCTTTCATGTGGGTCCTAAGGATCAAACATGTGCCCATGGTTACAAAGCCCTTTGAGTCTCTCCAGCTCTAGTTTTTTCACAGTTTTCATAAGAACCTCTGAAATTTCCTACTTCTAGCGAGTGAATTACCTCACTCACCTTTCTGGAAAGCAGTAAGATCATAGGGTAAAACACAAAATAATGCTCTTAGTGGCTATATGTGTGCTCAGAAAAAACAAGCAGGGCAGAAAACACAAGAGGAAGGACGATGGCCAGAAAACCTGGTGACAAACTAGGCCTGCCCACATGTAGCAACAAGAATAAATCAAAACAGAAACAGAACAGGATTTAGATGACTTAGTTCATACTTTCAATTAAGCATTTGATAGCAGTTCAAAATACAATTTCAATATTAAAGTAACTTTAAATGTAAGAGGTACATAACAACTGAGTAAGAAGTAGTGTCCTGGAAATGAGTATCCAGACACATTTTTCAAAGCTTGAGAACAGTCAGACTGTGATAGAGAACAAGTCACTCCTAAACAGATAACTGATGAAATGTTAAATTAAGTAAAATACATGTTAGCTATTGCTAGAGAGCTTTGAAAACTCCAAACAGATGACCACATTCCCCAGATGCCACTATTTCTACAGAGAACAGTGCCACTAGCAAACAGAAATGGCAACCCACTTATCTATACTAGTTGTTTGCTGGATTTTCATCCTCTGATAATCATCCTGGACTATCCATGATCCATCAAAAAGCTAGCTTAATCCTACCATACCATGAGAGAACCTCAGCATTCCAGAATACAGTCCCTCTCTTACACAAGAATCACTGAGATCTTCTTTAAACACTATTTAACTTTGAGAGATAAAGACATCAGTGCAAGTAAATGTTACTTCTAATCTTAGAAAGTATTATGCCTACTTAGTAAACTTTCTAATGAACATCAGAATAACATACCCAAATCAAAATGAAGATAAAAACAAGCTTTAATGTGATAAGAATGGGCAAAATAAAAACAAAAAATTACATTAACTAAAATATATAAACAGATTTGAAATACATCTTTTTGAATATACTTCTCCATAAATGAACATTAGAACAAAAGACACAAGGTAAACCAGAGGCACCAACAACAAGCTTCTTCAAAGTATGAACTGTTACAGTATATGCAGTCAAAACAAGCAAAGGAAATCCCTGGTTACACAAACAGATAAAAGCTCACCAAACAAATCAGTCAGTACTCACAAAATGGAAAGGTGGCTTTAAGTACTCACCACTGTAACTAACTAAAAATCAAATCAGCACTTTAATGCCAAGTAATCAGGTTTCCAGGTTAGAAACACACTTGCTCCTTATCAAGAAGGAATGCAATTACTGCCAAACATCAGAAAAGAATATAGACTTCATTCACCCATTTATTCGCTCATTCAAACAAGTTTACTGACTGCACAGTTTGTGTCAAATACTAACTACTCAGGCTCTCATGAACTTTACTTGCAGATGGGCTAATTGATGATTTGCAGTAACAAATGCATAATTAAAAGCTAAAATCAGTAGAAAGGAAGTAACTAGCTTGAGTATCTCTAAGATATCGAACTTACTCTACTAGGTTTTCCCTGATGAGAGCACCCTGAGGGAAAAAAAAGCAATAGAGGGGAGTGATGGGAATGAAAAACATTATTGGACACATCTTTAATTTTAGATTAACAACCACACAGACAAGTGCTGCATTTATTGAAAACCAGGTTTGGAAAAGACAATCATGATCCTTGAATGGGAAGGGCTTAGAGACATCTAAGTGGAGCTATTTGGTAGGCAGTTAGCCATGCACATCTAAAATTCAAAGAAATCATTCTAGAAAGAGAGACTTTACATACTATTCACACACTCAACATGTACTACAACTTTCTTTACAGTTTAACCCCCATGCACCCACACCCACAACAATCTTAAGTGTATGTAGTTAGGCAGATAAATAGTTTCCATTTATACTTATTTTTTGACACCACACTCAACAACCTCTTACAGCTATTAAGTGTCCATACTATGTGAAAACTGACAAATTCGGCATGTGTCTCCTCTTAGTCACCTAATTATCATATATTCTTAGAGATATCACGATTCTTCATTTTTTAGGCTATCAACAGCATGAACAGAAATAAAATCCATAACGAAGTTAAACAGTAACAACGTTTCTGTGCCAGATGAAGGCAGGCATAGATTAACAGATGAATAAACCTATAATGTCAAATGCTCAGTCATAGCTCTATTAATTAGATCCCAAGATTTCCTAGTTTCTCTCATGCTAGTTTTCCTGAAAGCAAAGTAGATAATAAAGACTCTGAACAGACTCGCTAGGCCGTTAGCAGCTAGTGGTGGGGTAGGGTACACAGTCTCCTAAGAGATGTAGGCAAAGCCAATTCTCCTCTTAGCTGCTGTTCAAAAGCATGAGGGTTATGATTAGCTTTTGTTTGACATTGATAACCTCTAAGTGAAGATGAATGAATAAAAATGGATGTGAGAAAATATTTAACTATCAGGCTGTTCAGGCACAAATAAAATCTATATTCAATATGAAGCAGTGAACTCTCATCAGTTTTCCTTAATTTAGTTTTCTATGGCCTCTATCTAATGATTGAAATAAGCTGTTCAATCAATGGACAATAATTCTTGAATAAAAGCCCAGGCATTGCCACTTGGGATAGGATTGTAAGTCAGGTCATTTCACCTATGAGTGCCCCAATTTTAGCATCAATAAAATGAACTTGCTATAACAGATATATCAGAGTATTATATCAGTACAGTTTCAATGAAAATTATTCCTTTGGAGTCAAAGGTGTGACAGAAAGGACAATTACAACACACAGTTACTGAGCACTTTAACACCGGCCAACACCTCAAATACAGTGCTCCCAGCACTACAGAATGTCAATCAGATCTTTCTTCCACTGGCCACTCCCTTCATAATCTCTTTACCTTCATTTTCAAGCGGCAAAGTTAAATAAACAGCCAGTTTTTATCTTACCTCCATGTAATTGTGAGCCCCAAGAGGACAAACAGGGACCATCCTGAACCTGTACTAGGTAGCATACATAGTGCAGGGCTCAGAGCAGATATGGAACCACCAAGAGAAAGGTTCACCAAAAACAGAAAGGCAGCCCACAATATTTATTTTATTAACAAATGAACTTTCCTACTTCTATTTCAAATGAACACAAAACAGTTTTAGAGTAATATAGCTAGGAGTAAAGAAAGACATCTAGGATAATGCCCAGGAAATGAAGATAATGCAGAAAAAGTTGACCTCCTCCTGGCTCTCCAGATAAACGAGTAAGCATGTATGTACTCTGGCACATTCATGAGTCCACTTCTAGGCTGGCAAAAGGAAAACGACATACCAGATGCTAACAATTGAATGGTGGTCACCTGCAGTAGAGTGTGTGTACTGCCAAAGCACTCAAAGTACTGGCTTTCGCAAATAAGTGGAGTGTTCAGCTTTACTCTTAACTAGGTTAAGCTCCATCCATGGTTTTTATCTTCTTCTCATCCTTTTTTGCTTTTGAATACAGAATTTCTAGACAATCTCCACCTGACTATGTTTAAGCACTGTATATAGAAATTGTAAATAGCACTGTAACTAGAAAAAAATTCATATACTTGGTGAAGGTAATTTTTGCAAGCTGTATCTCTACCTTAAAAATTTTCATAGAAATGTATTTTAAATGAAGCTACAAGTTTAGTAGCTGATACAAAAACAATTATATACCACAGTTGGACACAGAACAAAAAACATCTATAGAAGCCTTGCACCATTCTTAAGAATATACATATATAAACATGTACAAGTATAAAATGGCATTATATCATAATATTTTAACATGCTAAAATAATATGGCTCAAATACTTATAAAATGTAGTTTTCCTATCAGAAATCACATACATACTTTACTAAACTGATAAAAATATTACACTGTATACCTTAAATGTACAAAATTTGTACCAACACATATTAAACTGTAGTATTTCCTGAGCATACAATAACACTCTACTAAGTTTCATTTAAAAATATATCACTTAATGGATTGAGATAAATGGCAATCAAGCCAAAAGCTATTTTTCTATGCTGTTGATCTGAACGAAGGTACTTACAGAAGAATATATGATAGTCTACAAAAGAAAAATAGTACTTAATAGTTTAATAGAGAGAAAATGCAACAACTAAAACAGATGAAACTAGACAAAGGAATCCAAAGATGTATACCAATCCTAAAATTCTTTACAAAAAGTAGTAATAAAAGACATGCAGTTTTTCCTCTTTTTAAATTTTTCCCTTTTTGATAGAACTTTCTAAATAATCTGTGTCCATACAGCAAACATAGTTCTGTTTTAAGCAGAAGATAAAAAAAAATAGTAATAAACTCTAGCCATTAATCAACCCATCTAATTGCTGTGTGACAGCTTCCTCTGCCATTGAAACATTTCATCCTGCAGGGAAACTCCTTGAACAGGAAGGCAAACAACTCAAAAGAGCTTCAGGAAGTCTCTGAAACTGACCAAATTCTATAGGCCCCTATCCGCCAGAGTAAGCAATACAGCTGAGAGTCCCTCACAAACTTAACAAGCCAAGCTGTAAGGAAGACTCAGGAGCAAAAGCCACAAGAAGAGGCAGACCAGACCAGCTGCCTAGAGGATGCAGTTATCAGTGAAGCTGCCTAGAAGACGTTTACAACAGTCACTTGGAAAAGACTCTCTCCAAGTGCCTGCAGGCTGTGCAGCACACTCCACATCCCAGCTTTTGTGAGCTATCACCTATACTGGGGTGGCCTTTGGTGATACAGCTATTGTTGAGTCATATTTTGCTAAGTAACATGTTACCCATATAGTACATAACAACAATAAAACTCATGGTTCACTATATTACTGTACCTAACACCAATAAAACTCATGGTTCATCAAACTGGACTTTGGTGGTATCTGTTACTTTGCTCAGTCATGGTATTCCAATTTGGGGTGAGTAGACGTGTGTTGCATCTCCCCAGAAAACGTTCTGTCACACAATAGTAATTAAAACTGGATCAGACCTAAAGACCTCCTTCCTGTGGTCCAGCTTCCATGGTCCCAGAAAAATCTTATGCAAGCCAAGGCAGGAAAGCAGTTAATCCTACCCAGCTGTGACACCTATGAACCACAACAATAACCAGCATGATGAGCTATCCACAGAGATGTAGTAAGTGGCACTCAGTGGTAACCAACAGCTGTCTGACTAGACTTACAAGCCCCTCATAGGAGGGAAATAATGCCTGATACCAAAAATACAGCCAGATTCCCAAGGCCATTGGCCTTGGAAAAAAATCTACTACCACTATTTTGCTAAATCCGCCCCCAATACATACATCTACATCACAGCTCCTGGATCTATGGCTCAGGGAATAGCACAGAAGATGGGGTGGAAAAATTGTAAGAGCCAAAGGACCAGGAAGTGGCTGCATTAATAGGACCGACAGTACTCTCATTGAGAAAGGGAAATCTGACAGGATTCTACCCCTAGATAGAGAGCCACAGGTGCAAAAACAGGGGAAAATTAGCCTTTCCCCGGGATAAATCCCCTAACTGGTTATCCAATGCAAAGGGATCAGACCTGAAACCACATATACAAACAATGAAATTAGACTCAGCAGGTTGTATGTTTACATTTATGCATACATGTTTGTAACATAAAGAGTTAAAGGAAGCTATTGATGTGAGAGTGAGTCAGGAAGATACAGAAGGCGCGGGAGGAAGGGAAATTGGTAGGGGACAGCAGGAAGGAGAAGGGAGGGGAAATGATGATGTAATTATACCTAACTAAAAATGTATTTTAAAAAGTATGCTTCTATAAATATTAGATTAAGTATAATGTGGTAATATCTTGCTTGTGCAAATAAAGCCTGTCTGAATCAAAGAATGGAGCTTGCCACTGGATAACCATAGAGGTCTGGAGGTCTGTACAGACAGACAGGAAGTCAGAGGGCTGGGAGGAGAAGGGACATAATTGGGAAGAACAGGAACTCACTCTCTGGTCCACTGAGGCACCAAGGAGGTAAAAAGGTGGCTTAGGCTTGCTCCTCCTTCTCTCTGATCTCTCAGCATTTTCCTCTATATCTGACTCCAGGTTTTTATTATTTAGACCAACTAAGAACTCCTTTCACAGTATTAGCATGCTAAACATTATCAATAATATTTAGTAAGTTTCCTCTACATCTTTAACCAGGAAAAGAGGAGCACACTTTCTTAAACTGACTTCAATATGTTACCCTTCAATTTGGTTTCTCACTACTTCTCAATGGATGCATAAATAGGCTCATGATCAAGAGGAAACCCCTACAAAGCATTTTCAAAAATGACTTTGTTTCTCACTGGGTAGTAATTTGGCACAGCATGAAATGACAACCTATTATTACTTTAGTATTAAGGTCAATGGGATTATGTGTATGCTCAACTCAGGGATGCCCAACATCTGAAAGCCCTTACGACACCTCAAACCAACAACTAGACAAAATGTCATGATATGTGGACTAAAGCAGCTGATGTCACTTTAAAAAGAGCAATGGTGCAATACTAAAATGCTATTTATATAGCCTTTTAAAATAAGCAAAAAGCTAACTTCATACTTTATTTAAGGTAAGTAATTTCTAGATTCTATTATTCACTTGATCAAATAGTAAGTTTTATCAGCTTGAACATAGGTCTTAAATAGGAAACTTAAGCTCACAGTTTTAGTGAAACCACATTAACTCTTTACCACAATAAGCTTAATAAGAGTCCATCAAGTGTCTCAAATTCATGACTCACTATCACCAGAAAAACCAGTTTGCATTCAATTTACTCAGTGTGTGAGCTTCCTATGTGTGGAAAGAGTTTCAGCATAAGAAACATGACCTATATAATACAAAATGAGAGGCTCTTGAGTATGGTCATTCACTGTCTTATAAAATCTAGAAATACTTCAACTAATTGTACATGCTCCAAAAATACAACCTCAAGATTTATCTCAAGACAAAGCCCTAAAAGTATCTGACTGTTTATTAAAGGAATTCCCTGAATAATGTTATCCTCTCAATGTGACTCTACACAAAACAAACTCAACAGCGTTCAGTGCTTATAGGATGATCATTCCTCAAACACTAGAAACACAGTTGTTATATACTTTGTCTTCAAGAGGCTTACAACCTAGTGGAATAATGAACTATGATATAGTATGTATAGAGAATAGTATGAGCTTTTCTCTCCTGGGATTACTTATCTGAATCACAGAGGAAAGAAAATAAATTGAGTGATACTTTCTCAATCATCTCAGGTAGCACATAACCACAGTTTTACATGCACATGCTTGATTATTTGGGGAATACTACGGAGAAAGAATCTTAAGATGGCACATAGTGGACCACACTTCATGGGGTGCAAAGCAGTAAGAGCCCTTGAGGACTTTTAATCTCAGAAGCAACATAATCCAAAATGTAAAATATTATTCTAGCAATAAAGATAAAAGGAGAGCATGAAAGCAAGAAGAATGGCTGTAAGGTTATAGGGACAGCAGCCTCAGGGGCAGTAACACTCCTGAAACCATACCATCAGGATAAAAGGTGGCGAATGGGGCCTGGGAAATGACAGGGCTAAAAACAGTAGTTTCTCCAATACTTTCATCCCAGATGATTGTGATAGCAGTGATACCATGAAACAACAGGAGAAACACTGTAGCTATAAGTTATCAAGAAATATCTGCCTTTTTGTATCCTTAATCATGTTAAATTATTTTAGAGCAAATGTTTTTTCTTCCATTATAAATAACAATAATTAAAAATAACCAGCCATTAGCTAAAGATTTGAAAGTTTCTCTAAGTAGTAAAACATACTATGTGATTTTCATAAATCACTTAAGCAAGGTGCAAAAGAAAATGTTCCAGATACCCTTGGCAAAATAGCAAGCTCTTTTCCTAACAGGTCTTTCAACTACTGGCAAGGTGGACACCTAGTGGGTAAAATGCAAGCATGTCCTCGTGTGCAGTGTATCTCACCTACCCACTCATTCCTACTTCAAAACAATGAGTGAACACTGGCAGAATCAAACCACTAGCCAGGAATTTCTGTCTATGATCCAATGACATGTTCAAAATGTATCCTACATTTTCAAAAAACTTTCACAGAAAAGCACATAGGTATGTGTTTTTTGTATAGCTGTGATATATGTTCTTTTATCTTCATAAGAGGCTAACAGGAGATGATGCTAAGGCTCATCTTAGTAGGTACACAAACTACTAAGCATCTAAAGCAGAAAGGTAAATCAGACAATAACATGATACAGAGGTGCCACAGATATTACTGAATTACCTAAATAGTATACAGAAGTATCTGCTTTCTGATGAGAAGAGCCAAATAGAAACGCAAAAAGAGCAAAACTTGAAGAACATCTTGGTTTAGATTCCAGCTCTGACACTTGTGAGTTTTTATACATAACAGTTTATCTAAAATCTAATACTACATAATAAGTCCTATGAGATAAAATTAATTAAGCCAGTGCTTATTAAATACACTTTATCCACAACCCTATTACATGTTCAGGAGTATGGTCCAGGAATGTGAACATTTTAACTAATCCCAATGATTATCCTTACATACCAGTATCACAATTTAGAAGTCACTGAAAAGAACACCCCCCCACACACACACACATGGGTATTTGTGTATAATTATTCATAACAGCACCCTAGAACAAGCATTTAAATGTTCAGCAAATGCTTGATGTAATTACCTCCAATTATTTTTAAATTTAAAAAGAGCCTTTGGAAAAGGATTATAAAATTTGCATAAACCTCTCACCAAAAATAGACTTAAAGCATACAGCTATACTGTTTCAGAGATGTTCTGAGGTGACCAGAGTGAGATTCCACATAAAAGACAATGCCAGTTTGCACACAGTTTAAAACACAAGGAAAGTTTAAAGTTAGTTCTGTAATGTACTTTTTTATAAAAACTTGTCTATGCTAAGTTACTCAACCACAAAACTGATTCCTTATTTTTCAGCATTCCTAAATACACAGAGGAGTACAAACAGCAACAAAATCTAAAACTCAAGAGGAGAAGATTTATTACCAGATTCTGAGTTATTATGAATAGTAACATAGTCTTCTTAACAACAAAATAAAAAGTTAAACCCTTCAATTAATTAGTACTTCCTAGGAAAGTCATCTAATGTATAGGTTACTATAACACACACACACACACACACACACACACACACACACACACACACACACACACACGCACGCACACACAAATAAATACAGCTTAACCACACTCTCATACCAGCATTGGATATACCTCAATGTTCTATCTATAAAGCATTATATTACTGCTCAAAACTTCCTTTAACAAAAAATCCACAAATTATATAGAAATGTTCCTTAAATGTGGTTTTTAGGTTGTTTCTATCGAATTTATGAATCTAGGGTAATTTCAGAGAATTATTAGAGCACCAAGTACTTTCTCTTCTAAATCTAGATACTAAAAATTTTAAAGTAACACTGACAAAAGTACTGAATATTTACCACTGGGATTATTTTTCCATATACATCTTTCAAAGGTTATAGAAATCAATGAGCTCATTCAACAGATTGCTGGTGCATTATGTAAATAATGCTTGGACAGAAGAATTGTTCTTATCATTAAAATACTGGATTTTACTATTTTCTTTTATCAATTTTTACCATTTACCCTGCTAATATTAGAAAAACACAGTCAAACCAAGAGACCCAAGGAGGCCCAAAGTATTCTAAAGAGTTAAAAGAAAAAGGAGTAAAAATTAGAATTTAAAGATGGCTCAAGGAAGTATAAACAAGATACCAGCTTTCTTGAGCATGTAGAATATTAGCTACTTCCATGAAAAGTCCTACGTAGCACTAGACCAGTGACGCACTCTACATAATAGATAATGAAGAAAATTCAGGGAATTTAATCTGATTACCTAGTACATCTATCTTCAGAAATATTTCTGAAGTGAGTGAAAATTAAAGACAGTTTTTAAAGTTTTCAGTGTCCAATACATATTTGCTATGCTGTAAACAAATCAACACACCTGAATTACCAGTAATACACGGTAAGAAATATTTCTCTGCAACTTTTATGTAAAAGATCTTTACAAATAGGAATATATATATATATTATATACATACATATATATAATATATATAATATATATATATATATATATATATATATATATATCCCTAAAGTCCACAAGCCCCCCTCTTCCATATTTTACTGGCTAGCTTTCCAGATCAATTCTAACAGTCAAAGGGTATTTTGGCAAAAGGTCTTTTAAAAGGTTTCAAATATGAATAGAGAACAGTATGGAAAAGACAAAGGAGGTTCTAAGACCTCTTCTTCATCAACAACCACTTCAAGATGCAAGCAGAGTACATTCCATACTTAAAGCACTGGAAGAACAGTGCCACTCTGTAGAGGACACTAAGACATCAACACTCTATCTCAACCTCTGAGAAGTTTATGACATACAAAATGACTAAGTCTGCAATTATCTATACTTCTCATGACACTAAACACTCCAAAGTAAAGGTTAACATGTTACTAAGTTATACCTGTTAATACTTCTTTAAAATATGAAATGCACAACAGAAAACATAGCACAATAACTTACTTGAGTAGGAACAAGTACTGGAGGGTATGCCATCTTGTGATGTCTATACACCCAAAATGCACAAATGACAATCCCTGCAATCAACATAAGTGGTACCAAGGAATACAGCAAGATGTTGTAATAGGGTGGCTTTGGTGTAACAGGATTTGAAGTGGCTGTGGAAAAGAGAAGAGGAAATGGTTCAGATTTGGTATATAATCCTATCATAAGTAGTTAGCATATAGTCAGGTTTGGGGGGAAATAAAATATAAAGAAGTTGTAACAAATGACTCCAGCAACACAAATATATTTTCTTTTCAATCTACTAGCAGAACAAGCATGTATTTTTCACCATATACTTACGCTGTGTGACTTCCATCTCCGGAAAATAAGAGAACTTTTCATTACACATATTGCCCTCACAGCAACAAAAGTACACTTCAGGGCTGTCTTTTTTTTCTATACAATCAGTCCTATAAAAACAAAAACAAAAACAAAAAACAAAACAGAATAATTAATGCCAATATAATTATACTGACCCTACAAAAGATGTGTTTCTTCTGAGACAGGAGTCATTATATTGAAATTGAAGGCATTTGTGAGTATCCAATAATTCAATGATTGAGTCTTAAAAGTAAAACTGTTATAGGTTTCTGGTACTAAACCTCAGCAGACAAAAAAATAACAAACATCTGAGTTTATGATGATCACACTGACTTCCTGAGATTACTGCTTTAATGTGGTCTGCAATGAGCAATCTAAGGTAACTATCTCCCTTTGTTTTTTTAATTATTAGAGAAACTTGAAGAAGAACATAAAGTTAGTGAGGCAATTTAGTCTAGGAGCTGCATTTGCTCATGGGAAATGGAACTTCCCCATTTTGTGACTATGAAAAACTAAAAACTAGATATAAAGCTAAATATAAATACACACATACAATAAGTGATATGAGCTTGTATCTCATGAACAGAACATATTTCAGCATCAGAGACCCAAACTAGCTTTGGGAGTGTCATTATTTTTCATATTAATAGATTTATGAATCCTGAACAGATAAACAAGGTTGTAATTTTAAGAACAAAAATACTGAGAAAGTGAACAACAAATATATAGGACCTTATAACTCAAACTGATCAGAATCAGGCTAACTAAATTAAAATACAAAGAGCAGCCTTCTCCACAAGAACTAACTCATTGAAAAGACATGGACTTAGCCTGAGATTCGAGCTCCATTCAACTACTAAGAAACAGCTAAATCCACCTGTCCTTTTAAATATCGCTGCTAAACATCAATGAACCTAAAGATGCAGCACACACTGTTTTGTGTAGCATTCAGCAACACTATGGCTAAGACAACTGCAGAAAGGAGTTGAAGTTAAGAGCTGATCGTTTTACCAGCATCGAGCTCTAAATAGGATCTATTAATGTCTACTCAGAAGAAATAAAAAGATAAGTGAAAGCTGTTTTCATAATTTATAATGTATAATTTAAAATTGATATCTAGTCATGCCTCTAAGAACTAAAAAGAAATACACTTAGCCTATTCAAGAAAGTTTCCTTTCTCGTTTCTTATTTGTTTGTTTCTTTTTTCAAATTCACAGCATAAAAATTGTATTCATGCTGGGTGGTGGTGGCACAGGCCTTTAATCCCAGTACTTGGAGGCAGAGACAGGTGGACCTCTGTGAGTTCAAGGCCAGCCTGTTCTACAAAGTGAGCTCCAGGACAGGCTCCAAAGCTATGGAAAGAAACCCTGTCTCAATAAAACAAAACAAACAAACAAACAAAAAAACAAAAAAAAAGTATTCATGAGTTTCTATATTAGCATTTGATCCCCAGAATCAAAACTGGTATAGTTATCACTCATAACAAGCACTTTACGCTGTGTAATGCACTCCGTAAGACTCCGAAAAATGGCTCACTAAGCATTTTCAGAACTGTCTGGTTCTCACATAAGTTAAATGCTAGATTTAGAGGTTAGAAGTGAATAGTTTTCATTACACACATACACAGCTTCTTGATAAAAACTAATAAAAGTCAGTTATAGTAAAGATAAGCCTCCATTTTTTTCTAGTAGCTTCCCATCCCCTTTTATCATAGCAACTATCACTTGGTTACGCACCTCTATTAGTAGAGACAATAATAGTCAGAAAAATGGAAGTAAAGAAGTACAGATAAATAATTCTTGGAAAACTTACAGACTTAGAAGCATTACCTAAGTATTAAACATATATCTAAATGATTATACTTCAATATTTCATGACGTAGAACTAATTTAATTTTCATAATTTATCCAATGAATGGTTAAGGTCACATATGGCTAAGCAATTAACTCCAGGTAACTGAGGCTCCTAGAAACATATATAGTGGTCAGCAGATATCACACAACTTTTTAGGTCCAAAATAGCTGGTTACTGGGGGCTCTGCAGGCCTCCACAACTCTATACCATCTATCCCTAGTGGAAAAGCTGTGGCTCAGGCAGGAAAATGCATCACTCCAATATCAATGTCCCTTCTTATAGAAAGATCACAAGTACTCAATAACACAACCATTTATCTTACTTCTAGCAGACAACCATTTAAACAGGGTCTATTAAAGAAAATACAGCTTTGTATGCGTTTTTAGTTCTGACACAATTTTGAATATCAAGTTAAATGTCTCTTGGAATAAAAACAAACAAAGTTCTACCTACTTTGCAAGACAAAAAGGGGTTGGGAAGAGAAGATCAATTTCTTCCAGAAATATAAAGAAGGAAAATGAAGAGAAATTAAACACTGCCATCGAGCATTATTCTTTCCTCTTTGAGGGTAGACTTTTCAACACATATACTTTCTTTTAAAGTGATTTTTAATTTGGCATTAAAGCTTATAATATAATATGATGGTGAAAAATTATTCATATAAGGGTTCTCACTACCTGTAGATTATTCAAAATATATCAAAGATAAAGAATAAACATGACATGTTTATTAATTTGAAAGAAAGAGCTTGTTATTGGTTCATGTTCTTCATAATTTCATCTTTTTTTAAAGATTTATTTATTATGTATACAACATTTTGCTTCCATATATATCTGCACACCAGAAGAGGGTACCAGATCTCATAACGGATGGTTGTGAGCCACCATGTGGTTGCTGGGAATTGAAATCAGGACCTCTGGAAGAGCAGTCGGTGCTCTTAACCGCTGAGCCATCTCTCCAGCCCCCCATAATTTCATCTTTAAAACAGCAAGAAGCACTTAAGTGAAAACCCACGTATTGATCTTTTTCAAGGTGGGGCAAACAGAAGGAAAATCACTGAACTCCATCATAAAAATTAAGTACATTCTTACCTGTCATAGCAGTTGATGTCATCCAGCCAACAACCTTGTTTTACTATTTCGATGGAACCAGAAATATTCTTCCAGGTAGCAAAACAATGTCGACGTTTATCTTTGTCACCATAACAAGGCTCAACACCAGTTTGATTGGTTCTGTCTCTTTCCCAATTAGCATTAAAGAAAAGACACTCCTGAGTTTCTGATCTACCAAGTATAGCACCTGTAAGATAACAGAACAACTTAGTGTAACTATACAGCTCTTAATACCTATGTTTTGAAAAAAGCAGCCACTTAAGGCACTCTTATTGCAATGTCAATAGTTTACTGTCCCCCAGTGTTGTAACTCTGCATTTACGTTGCTAGGTTAATCTCCATTCTTTAAATATAAAAATAACCACAATAATCTGAATTAGCCACATATATCACAAAATTTCTCTTGACAATGTCAGCTTCAGTTAAGAACACAACAAGTAGTAAAAATTGTTCATTTTATTATATATCAGCCCTTCCTCGGACCTCTTTTTCACTATTTTGTGTGACAAAATACAATCTAAGCAAACACAATTCTCCTATATAGTAAGACTGTAGTTCCCTCAACTCTGTAGACTAAACAAAGTAGGGCCATGGAGACTTTGAAATTCGACAAGACATGCTCTCAAAAGTGAGTCCATTAACTCAAGTAAAGCAACTCACATTAATATGCATTCCAAGGATAAAATTTTAATCTGTTGGTAAAAACAGGCATTGTACAAGAACTGAACCTACTAGCATTAGGATATCAATGTCATAGTGAGGTCAGTAGTAATAGTAACAAATGGATTCGAATTCTGAATGATGAAGTGGGTCAACACCCAGAAGATCCATATAATTCAGAGAAATCAATAGTTTCTAAAAGTATTAATGTGGTGTTACAGAAGCACTTGGGTAAAAACCCATTCAAGGTGAAAGACAGATCACCAAAATAAGAGACTACTTCTTGAATGTTGGTATTATATCAGAGACAAATATACAAACATCTAAGTAAATTATTACAATAGTCATCTTTTGTATGGCTAGATTGTATATGGCTAGGTCAAAATAATACAACAAAGTTTCACACAAGAGCAGCTGAATAAAGAAATCCACTGCTTTCTATTAAAACAACCATGAAAGTTACAAAAAATGTCACATTTCTTTTAGCTTTAGAAAACATTTTTCATATAGATTTCGTCTTTTACTTACGTAGAATGAACACTTGCTATTCTTAAACAAATTGCCATTTTAAAATGTGCTCATTTCTAACATGGAAAACATAAAATCTACATTTAAAAACAAAAAATTACCTGGGGCAATTATGTTATGGACAGGAAATACCAGCCCAAAAGGCTCATATGTTGAAATTTTTGGTCCCCAACTGGTGGTGTTATTGAGAGGTGACTGACCTAATCAATGAATTAATTCCATAATGGAGCCCTATAGTATGGTATTTTTAGAAGATTCCCCCAGGGGCCTAGTTGCAGGAAGTAGGTCACTTGCTGCACAATATTCCTTCTCCCCAGTTCTCACTCTGCTTCCTGTCTACCCGGAGGTGAGTGGCTTAACAGCATATGTCCCCAGTTACAATGTTCACATCTGTACTCAGGTCCATAGCAACAAAACCAACCCACAAGTGACTGAGACAATGAAACTGGGATCCAGAATAAATGTTTTAAGTCATGGATGGTTGGTATGTTGTCCTAGTAACACTAAACTAAGACAAGTTTCCGAATTTTCAGAGCCTAAATCGTGAGAACAGCTGTTCTACAATGTACTAAGAGAGATGCACTTAATGAGTTTGTAGTATTTATATGCAAGAATGCATCATGAAATAACATACAGAAAACTATATTGATAACTCCATATTCTATAGAAGGTCTGCTACTATTTATCTGCACACATTAGCAGCCATTTTCTAAGTTATTTCTTTTCCAAAACTTCTTCAAAACATGAACAAAACAAGTTTCTCTTGTACCAAAAATTCTAAAAGCATGTACTGCCCACACTCTTATCTTAAAACAGGGATGGCAAACTTTTTTGTAAAGGTCCAGACAGTGTGTATTTTAGGATTTGCAGGCCATATGGTCTGTTGCAACTACTCTGCTTGTGAAGTACAAAAGTATTCATAGACAGTAAATGAATGAACATAGTTTGTGTTCTAATAAAACTTTATTTATGCAAATTAAAAACCAAACTTTTTGTAATTTTTGCATCTCACAAAATATTATCCTAGATATTTTCTCCAAACACTTAGATGTAGAACTTCATTCTGGGATGCATCTGGCCCAGAGGTTGTGTGATCAGCAACTCCTCTTTTAAAGCACTGCCATTACTAATTCCAACAGCCTGACTAATCTACCTTTGATTTGCTAAAGATGAGTGTTCTGTGTATTTCTGTCCATTTCACTCACCCTATTTCACTCACAAACAAATAAATAAGCATTTTGCAACTATTTTCAATCTTCAAATGAAGAGTCCATTGAAGCACAGGAGTATCTTAAATTAAATATGGCCAAAACAAAGAAATACTGCATGTAGCCTAAGTACCAAATGGGCTGCACCTTTGGTTTTCAGTCAATGAATAATAGCTTCCTGAAGTATTCTACTGAGAGTGAGTCTGAAGATTTGTGTGAAGAGAATTTTGTCACACAAAAGGGATGACAAAGAAGGGGAAGAATTTGTTCCTCCTAGTGTAGACCAAAAAAAAAAAAAAAAAAAAAAAAAAAAAAACTAATGATCACTTCAATCACTACAAAATTATTTCTAACATTTATCTTTCAAAGTTAAATACATTTGGGGGTAATTTTCTAGAGCTCAACTATCATTTTTTCGATAGGTAAATAAAATTGCTTATGAGGAAACTTGTGACAATCTTTCTCACTCCTCCTAAAGCTAGTTTGTAATTAGCCTCTGTACCATACAATCCATAACTAAACAATAAATTAAACAACATGATACTTATGAAAATATACTAAATGTATCTAACTGTATGTTCTTTCACCCTAATGTTCACACTGTGACATCAAAAGTGTAGTTTTATAAAAGAGATGCTATTGTTCAGATGGTATAGTCTAGTCTAAAGCTTTCTTAAGTGTTAAACCTCTATGCCTAAGTTTATTCTACCAAAATAATTCCAAATAGTTAAGACTGCCATTTTTAAAAGAAATAAATAGGTATAAAAGTCCGCATGCACCACACATTCTTGAATACTGTTTCATACATTTTTGTAACTCAATGTGACTTTCTATGTCCTGGAAAAGAAGTAGCTAAATAGTGTATTTAGGGGACATATACATGTACACACACACACACACACACACACACACACACACACACACACACACACACACACACCACACTTATATATCCATGTATGTGTTTCTTTTCTTTTTTCTCCTGCACTCAGGGAAGACATAATGATCCTCCATAGTTAACAACCCCTAGCTTAAAGACTCTGGCCTGAACCTACTACCTCTTCTGTGACCTTGAACAAGCAAAAAAATCCTTCACTACCTCTTTCTACTTCTATAAAATGAGGCAAGCTCATTCAGTGTCCAATTTTTTCTCCAGATCCATAACTCAGTCTAATTATAGTAAATCAGCAACCCTAGTCACAATCAAGTATCTGAGTAACTTGTGTAATTTTTCTGTATAAAGTACTTGTATTGATGACTTAGCACTAACTGCTCCATTTTCATACCATTAGGGAAAAAAATAAAACAAGCTTTACAGAGGATTGGAAATTTAAAACATCCAGGAAAATGAAATAAAAAATACTTTTCCATGAGAAAGGAAATTTAAACTTTTATAAAAGACTATATATAAATAGAATTAGAGTTTTTTATATGAAATATTATGGTAACATGCCAATATTAATTTTATATACAATCTCTTCCAGATACAAACAAAAGACCCAGTGCTTCCTCATTCATTTCAATGCCAAAATTAATTTAATCAATTAATTCCAATACAATTTTGAAATGTCTTACATTGACATAAAGTAACAGCATGCAAGAAAAAATAGGCCAGTATTTTTCACTAACTTGAATACAAAAATTCTCAACAAAATTTTAATAAATGAAATCTAACAATGTATTTTTTTTAAAAAATGAAAAAAAAAAAACTAAGACACTACAACAAGTTTACTTTATCTACACAAGGCTGGTTCAACATTCAAACTTACTCAGTGCAGTCTACCAAATCAAGAAAATAAAAATGAAAAATAGTACGACCACATAAACCAACATAGAAAAAGCATCAGACAAAATTTAACACCCATTTATAATAAAAACAAACGGCATACTAAGAATAGAAAAGAACTTCCTCAACATCATAAAGAAGATCTACCAAAAAGGTAATGGCCATACATAATGAGGAAGACTTCAGGCTAAGAGCACAGACAAAGACACATCATCTACACCCCTCTTACTCCTTATTTAAGATAGACTGAATGTTCTGATTTCTGCCACAAAACAAGAGACAGAAATTGTGGGTATAATGCAGAGAAAAGAAAAATAAAACTGTATTTGCAGATGACATTATTACTTTTCTAAAAATTTCCAAGAATTCTAAATAAAAGAAAACCCCTTAGAATCAATAGGTGATAAGATAACAACAACAAAATCAGTTGCTCTTCTATATACTAACAATGAACAAAATAAAACTGAAGTCTAAAAAGTTCAAGACCAGACACACTAAAGAAAATAAAATATCTAGAAATTAACATAATCTAACAAAACACAAATGTGGTAAAGTTGTAAAATGCTAATGGACTAAAAGACTCAAACACTTACAGAGGCATCCAAGTTTCATGTATTAGAAAGTTCAGAATAACAAAGATGACAGTCCTCTCTAAATTTATGTACATATTTAATTAAATTCCATCAGAATTTCAATAAACCTATTTGTAGACATAATTCAGGTTATTCGAAAATAGTTTCTTAAGGAATAAAGCTGGAGAAGTCATCCCTTACTTTGCCAATGTTAAGGTTTACAACATGGCTACAAAACATAAAGACAGTCTGATAGTCTAAGATTCCAGACATGTGTGATGCAGACAAAAAGCCAGAAATACATCCATGCAAACCATACTACTTTTAATAAATGAACCAACCAATGAGGAAAGGTAGCTTTTGCAATAATAATTCCTGAAGGGGTTATACTATGTTTAAGCAACTGTACTTTTGAATCCTTTCCTTGCCATTATTAATTTAACAGTTCCTAAAAAGCCAACACTTCCAGAAACTTTGCAGGCTAAATCTCATATATGTACCTATTTTCAAATTTTCTTACGGTACACATTGCAAAACCCTAAAAGTCTGACCATCAGTACTCCTCCTTTCTCTCAAAAGTGCTCACTATTCCAATGTAAAAAAAAAAAAAAAATACCTGCTGATTTATTTTGATAATTTTAATAAACTCTCAAATAAGAAACTTTCAAATAAAAAACATCACACACTGATCTATTATTATTCGTGTGTTTTGCAGCTCTGAGGAACAAACCTAAGGCCTAGCACATGCCATTGAGTTGTTTTCCTAGCCCCTGTTCACTGACACCAGTCAGTCTGTGTGTGCATGTATGTGTGTGTGTGCAAGTATCCTTTTCCATGTCAGAATGTCACTGAATGTTAGATCTAAATCTATGAAGTAATGAATGTAAATTAGCATTACTTAGCCATTCTATAATGTGTACATTATTTCAAAACATGCTGTACATTCTAAATGTACACAACATTTTTCAAAGCAAAATTGAATTATAAAAAAGGCATGAACAAGCAGTTTAATGACTGGGAAAGCTATACTGCTGAAATGGGCTGAGTGGCATATGTTCATTTAGATAGGCAATAAATAAATAGTGATGACTGATGGCCGGCCCTGCCTTCTATCATCAAACTGCCAGGCTTTGCTGGCAATATATATATATTGCCAGTAATATATATATATTACATTACTGACTGGAAATTAATATCTAGGATAAGATGTGAAAATTAACATTTGGTGAACTAATGCACAAAGATATGTAGATGCCCACATCATATCTAGATACTGCTTCATATGAAATTGAGTGGTAATTCTACTGTTTCCTGTTTCCTTAATTTTTATTTTCAACAGTTTCAATTTGTTAAGTTTTGGCTTTTATGAAGTATTAATTAGTTCAATGTCTTACTCTCAATATGAAAAAAGATGTAACCATTTTATAGAGCTGTGCAATCAATAGTTTTGAGTAAAAATAATACAAATGTACTTTTTAAAAACATGCATAAGACTACCCATCTTACCTGCTCTCAACATACACAGTACTTAGTGAGTGATAAAAAGCAAAATACAATAGTACTAAACAGGTAGTTGGAAGTAAAATATTATTTGTGATTACAAATGGCAGGTTATATTTTTTCTTAATTAAAAGAACATTTTTCTGAATGACCAACCTCATCCTCTCATGATTTTCCTATGAATGAAACAACTTTAAGGAAAAAATGTTTAGCAACTTAAAATTCTGAGGTTCATTCATAGGTTCATTCCTGAAGCTAAGAACAAATCCCAGACAATACAAAATAAACACACATGCTAGACAGTTGGACCTATGTTACTGAGTTACATGCCTACCCCTACTCACAGATAGCTACTGATTTTAACTAGTTATATATGGCACTGGGGGTTAGATTTTTAAGTCTGTGTAGGAATACACATGTACATCAATGTGTCATAGCCATTCCACAATGTGCACATCTCAAAGACATGCTGTGTCTCTCATAGGCAACTTACATCTACCAGAAAAAGTCAACAATGTTTAAAATATAGTAATTTGAGAAGCAATTCCTATTTCCCTTTCACTGTTCCTGCCACTGTAGGGACAGACTAGAAGTCCAGAAAATCAGCTAATGCAGACATCAAAGAAACTGAAAACTTTTTATTCAAACCATTCTATTGTACAAATTAAAAAATAAAACAGTATCAAAACATTCAGTGCAATACTATGCAAAAGAATGACTTTAGGATAGTCAGCACATTAGGAAACCTTACGTGTGTGTGTGTGTGTGTGTGTGTGTGTGTGTGTGTGTGTGTGTGTGTGTGTGTGTGTGTGTAGCTATTATTTCAAGCAGAAATTATTTAGTAGTCCTTCACTGTTACTGTTAGGTAGTCATATTCAGAAACTTAAAAGCTTTCATGGCTAGAGAGATAGTTCAGTGGTTAAGAGCACCGACTGCTCTTCCAGGTTCGATTCCTAACAGGCCCATGGCTGCTCACAACTGTATGTAATTCTATCCTCAAGGGTTCCAATGCCCTCTTCTGACCTCCTTAGAAACCAGGCTAGCACATAGGTCACATATATACATGAATGCAAAACGTTCACATGCATAAAATAATTAAAAAGCTCTCATAAATAAATAGAAAACTAATGCTCAATATGAAATATCCCTAATTTTCCCATCAATATTTTTAAATTGTTTGACAAACAAAATATACCAGGTTAGCATGATGGCCTAATGGGTAAAGGTTCTTATCACTAAGCCTGAAGACCTGAATTCCAACCCTGGGAACCTATAGGTAAAATTTTTAAATATATGTATGTATGTATGTATGTATGTGTATATATATGCACACACACACATCTTTTAATATACCTGATTCTATTCAAAGTATACTAAATTTGTTGATTTAGCTTTACATTTCAAAATTACAACAAATTCCAATTATTTTATGAAGCAATCAAGTGACAACTCTTCAGCAAATGCTGTCTTACTACTTTCACTTTGAACCATCACCACATGAGGGTAATTTTCACTTTCATTTGAGTTGTTGTTTGGTGAAACCACACTTTAAAAATCCCATTAAACACTGTTATTGAAAAGTTCTTTCAATGAAAGGTTCTACCTATATAACGCTAAGAGCTCAACTGTTCTATGAACACTGTGTTCTATGAACACTGTGATCTCCATCACTAAAGGTCTGAATCCAAAATGCTCCAAAGTCCACATGTAGCATCACAAATGAACATTCCACATCTGATAGCACCTGTCGTAGAGAAAACTCATGTATAAGGCCAGACACAGTGAGTTTACATTTCTGTAATCCCAACACTCCAGGGGCTGAGACAGGAAGGTTAGAAGTTCAAGACCAGCCTGGGCCTCTCAGGAAGATTCTTTTTAAAAGAGTGGTATTTTAAAGATTCATCAAAAAACAATGAAAAAATGACTAAGCCACGTTGGAATAGAGGGGGATGAAACCTCCAAGAGCCACAGTAAACTAACCCCATAAAAAAGAATGGTCTCTTAAGTTCACACTTACAAAATAGTCACTGGTATTGAAAGGATTGACAACAGAACCCAGAAGCCACACCTCTGCTTTCCTCCATTCCGTAAATCAGACGGTTTGGTTTATTGCACTAGATACCTGGCAGCTTCTATGTTTGTCATGTACTTCTAAGATGGCAATGCTTGCTTCCAAACTCCCAAACTTTTTACCACCAAAGACTTCTGATAGATGTTAAATATATGATAAAAAAAAAAAGAGAATCGATTTTCAAATATTATTACTGCATAATAATACAACATTTGAAGGCTTTCTCATGTTTCTTTAAACTAAGCACCTTTCTACCACTAAACAATCACTTCTGGAAAACAATTCTGGCATGCTTCCCAGAACTTTTGGGGGTTTTGTTTGTTTGTTTGTTTTGTTTGCTGTGTATATAATTTCCACACTTAGCAGTTACTACAAAATATTACAAGATCTTGAAAGTAATATGTATATAGTATTAAATGTAATATAATACAGAATATGCCTAAAATATAAAAACTATGTTGTGGCACTCACTAGAAGTTTACATCTAATCACTAATTATTTAACAGTTCTTTATGTAAATTCCTGACAATACCCAAAGTAAAACCAAGATTTTCCGGAGGCTGAGGCAGAAGAAAGGCCAATTGGGTCATGTATGAATAACACAACATCAATACAAAGTAGGGTAACTGAAATATATTCCAACACACAAATGACTGTTTCTCCCCATACAGACAACACCAAATATGTACGTCTGACAAAGACCAAGATTTGAAAATGTATTAACTCTCTTAAAATGCTATAACAAAGTCGTAGAGCTTGAAACGGATATCTTTTTGCCAGACATCTTTTCATGCTTTTCTTAATAAACAGAGATAATACAAAGAAGTATAGTTTTGTATTGACAAAACCTGTACAAGAGCTCATCATTTAAACTCTTCTCCAAACTACACAGGACTGTTCAAAAAAAAAAAAAAAAAAAAAAAAGGTGCTAAAAGTCCAGGAGGGACTTTTAAACACTAGGAAAGACTTATGCACCATATGCAAAGACTTTATAATGGAACATACTTATTTGTATAACATACACTAATTTAAAAAAATAACCAATCAAGATGAGAGAAGCTAACTAACCTGAGTTCAAATTCTAAGCTATTCAGTATCAAGAAACCCCATTATAATGTTTTCTCCAAGAAGACTTAAAAGAATGAAAAGGGTCTTTAAGAATTGCAGACATGTTGATACACAACCAGGGAAAATCTGAAAGCACCAGTATTTGGCTTTCATCTTCTCACACCTAAGGAATAACTTCCATCAGTTGCTCACAAACATGTATAAAGCTGTTTTAGTTTTTGGTGTTTTCCTCAACACCGACCTGAATACAGAGCTGACTAGTGCCAGGCATTTTGATATTTGGCATTAAACAGAAATAATTAAAAAAGAGAGTAATTTCAAAGCATCTTAACCTCAAACCTGGGAGGAAAGAAACAATGGGAGTAGAATTAAACTCAAAAAGCAAGAATGGAGACATAACTCAGCCCACAGTATTTGTCACACAAGCCTGAGGAACTGACTGCTAAGATTCACTGGCCAGCCAGTCCAGACAATCAGCAAGTCCCTGGGTTTAGCAAAAGATCTTGTCTCAAAAGTAAGTTGGAGAACAATTGAGTTAGACATCCAATGTCAACCTCTGGTGCACACTCACATGTGTGCAAGGGCCGCGCACACGCGCGCGCGCGCGCACGCACACACACACACACACACACACACACACACACACACACACACACACACAGTAATATTCACAAATAAATAGCTCAAATATACTTGATTCTTCTGAACATTAACTGAAGTATTTTCTAATTTTTTCATGTAAGTTGACTAACAAGGCAGTAATAACAAACAGGAAATCGAAAGACCCGCATGCATCCTCATTAATGCATTTTACTAAAGAAAATGTGTGTAGATAGCTATAGAAAAGTAGAATTTTAGCTTGAACACTACTTAGAAAAACAGTAAGTTATGTAAAAGTTAAGGAACATTTCCCATCCTAGCACAATTACTTGTCATTGCTGCCTGTTGAAACAGTGGCCACACTAACTTATTGTTGGTATTACAGTAATACGGACACCACAGAAAGTAAGCCTCTATAAAGACACTAAAAAGGCACTCACACTCATACTCACCATAAAATATCTGTCCATGCTAGTACTCAGTCATTAAAACATATTACCTAAAGCTGTCAAGTAAGAATTTGTAACTTAAGTGCCCTTCTCCCTCAAAAATAGTAAAATCAGAGGGCTGGAGAGATGGCTCAGCAGTTAAGAGCACTGGCTGCTCTTCCATAGAACCCAGATTCAATTCCCCACACCCACAGCTCATAACTGTCTGTAACTCCTGTTCCAGGATTCAACACCCTCACACATGCATACATGAAGGCAAAATATGAATGACCATAAGATGAAAATGAGTAATAAATCATTTTTAAAAAAAGAATGAAATCAAGTCACCTGTAATTTAAGTCATAAGCAATACAATTAGAATATCTAAGCTAGTTTATTTGTTGTTGTTAAGGAAGTATTAACTGAATTTAAAACTCTTGTCTATTCTTAGAATGTCCACTTTACCCCATTCAATCAATTATTCATCCAGAAACCAGACAAATTTTACTAAGGCAAGCAAAATTAAGCCACTCCTCTGCCTTTACCTATTCAGTGGCTTCCCACTATTGTAGATCTCACAATTAAGATCTTTAACAACTCTCAGAAGACCTTTCATAACCTGACTCTGGTCAGCTGCAGTTCATACCAGACAAGTACACTTTCTTTAAACATCAGTTCTCTTGTGCCATAATGCACTCTCCCCACTCTTAATGCTAAGATTATTTGAATAAGAGCTAAGAAAAAGCCTGGAAAGGTTTACAAATCATGGCTTGAGTTGTGTCCCTTCCAAAAGTTCTGTTGGAAGGTACCGGAGGTGCCACCAAATATGAGCTGTGCCAGATTTCCACTATCATAAAAAGGAGCCCTTGAAAGTGTGCTCTTCCTCTTGCTCTGTGCCATGTAAAGACTTAGTAGGAAGAACTACACCAGATGATAACAAGCTGATCTTGGACTTCCCTGTCTCCAAAATTATGTCAGAGTAAATAAATAAATAATATCTGTCCTTGCCCAGGCTCAAGTATTGTTGAGGGAGTTTGGAGGGAGGGAGGGAGGGAGGGGGAGGGAGGGAGGGAGGAGGGAGGGAGGGAGGGAGGGAGGGAGGGAGGGAGGTTAAAGACAAACTTGAAAATTACCAGTTCACAAAATGTCCTGAATTTACATATGAAATGGCATGTTTACTTCAATTGTAACCAATAATTGATCAGCTGTGCTGTCTAGGTGAACACACTACTTTCTAATATGTTTGTACCTACAAAAGTAAAAGCCAGAAAAACTGTCTTTAATAAGCATAGAGAATGAGGAGCTTTTTAAATCCAGGAGCATGATAATGTGGAATCACAGAACCCAGGAAGAATAAATAAAGTATTCACATTTAAATTTGGCAATGCAAGATTAACAAAATGATACCTCCTTGCTTACATTCCTCACAAATCCACATGGTTCCCACTGCTTTCTGGTGGCCATGCTAATCTTTTCTGTACATTTCTAATATTAATACAAGTGCTGTCTAAATAAAAAACATTTGCCTGTGTTTTAAATAAAATGTCTTACTAAAAAAACACTGGGACTTTGCTAGCATATCTTAAATACCATCCTACAGTCTCCCATACAAACCTTTGCATTCAGTATTCCTGGAAGAAACAAATATTCAAGGAACTGGAACTAATTCAAGGACTACAATTAATAATTATAGGACTTATGAAACATTTAAACATGAGGTAAACTTCTGAGGGAATAATACTGAAGGATAGTCCAAAGATAATATGCTTTCTTACAAGTTAAAAATCACTGAGAATGCCAGAATCTAAGTGAGGCTCAACTGGTTCAGAACAATCCCTGAGACTAGAAACCTGGGATCAAGACATAGAAGCTTTAGTAACAACAGCCCCTTTTCATACTCAATGTGTACCTGTACACTGAAGAGAAGGGAAGAGCCAGGAAGAAAAGGAGTGGAGAGAAAATGAAGTTGAAAGGACATGGAAACAACTGCAGCCATCAGTCATTCTCAGTTAAGCAGCTGGCTGGTGGGTGAGTCAGGGGTCAACAATTCTAACCCCTGGCTTTCTACTAAATCTGAAAACCAATTCCTAGTGAATTCACACACCCTCTTCCCACTTATCACTTAAATACCCATCTGCATCAATTTCCAATGAAGAACAGTTTTCCTTTTTATGTATTTATTCATTGGTTCATTCACTCATTTTTCATTTTGTGAATGTGTGGTGTATGTATGTACATGTGTATGAGTGCAAATGTCTACACACATGTGTGGAAGCCTGAGGTCGTACCAGGTGTCTTCCTCAAGCATTCTCCATTTTAATGTCTTTAGACAGGGTCTCTCATTGAACCTGGAGCTCAAAGATTCATCGAGGCAGGCTGCCCACACAGAGAGCTCCAGGGATTCCCATCTTTGTTTGCCAGTGCAGGGATTATAACTAAGAGTCAACACACCCAGCTTTTTAGGTACTGTAGTTGCTAAAGATACAAATACAGGTCTTCATGATTGCACTGCAAACATTTCACTGACTAAGCCATGTTTCTAGCACCAAATCTGTCTTTTTTTAAAGACAATTAAAAAGAGGGAACAACTGAAATACAAATTTGGACCCACCAAGAATTTGTTATCTAAAAGTACTACCAGCCTCACTGAGTCAGATAACAAGGACACAGGATGATGAGAACTGTGCCCCTAGGTGTCAGAGAGTATAAAGCTCAGTCTCTAATGTTTTCATCTCTAAATATAAATAAATAAATTATGGTATGTTTCTAACTCCTCAGAAGAGGCTTTAGGATAAATATCCATCTAAGAAATAAGGCAAGAGCATTGATACAAACAGAATGGGTAATATCAAAATCAAACACTAATGTTTTGCTAACTTTGGCACTTAGTTATTTTAGTTTTCTTTTATAAGCTACTTCATTCACTTTCAAATTGCATAATATAGAAAAAGGGGGAGGCAGGATCAATAAACTGAGGACCAGAAGTAATGAGCAGTAGACTGTTTAATGAGAAACAGGAAAAAAGACAAAAAACAAACAAACAAAACAAAAACCACAAAGATTGTCCATAGGAACAAAGGAAAGCCTAAGAGGTGAACATGAATGTTGTTGAAGATGTTCCACCAGGAACAGTGCCAAGCATACCACAAAACACAGCAGCTTCACTCAGCAGAAATGCCAAATATTGTCTGTCTATTTTGTTTCTGCTTCTCTATTTATTTCACTAGATAATCTTCACCATTTTCTCTGGTGACTATATCATACATTTCCTGGACCCTCAAACTAACATAAAAGGGAGGGTAAAAAAATAAAAACTGCAAGAGGTCAGCTGCTTCTGAAAAGTTGACCTTTTTTAACATCTGTATTTTTTTTTACAATTTCAAGAGTACAGTACTTACCTCATTATTCACCTCACACTTTCCCCCTCAACTCCTCCCATTCACTCTGCTCCCTCTCAAGACCTTATTTACTGTTGTTACATATGCACACACAAACACATACACACAAAACAAACAAACTGCTGAATCCATTTAGTGTTGCTTAAATGTATATATGTTTAGGGATGAGGACTTGGGGTTGGACAACCTATATAGATAGGAGTTCCCAGAGAATTCTTAGCAGCCACTAATTGTATCTCTTCATTTCCCCCATTTATGTTGGTGTTGTCACTGTTTAGGTCTTATTTAGGTGACCATACTGTTAAGATTTTATGGGTTCAACTCCCTATCAGATATAGAAGACACTATCTCACAGCCAAACCTCTGGACCTCTTAAATATTTCAATCCCCTCTTCTGTGATGCTCCCTGAGCCTTAGGTATAGGAGTTATGCTGTAGATTTGTCAAATGTGAATAGGCTTCTGCATTCTGACTAGCACATCACTTTCTGTGATGGGCTCCATCTGCAGCATAGAGAAGTGTCTTTGATAAAGGCTAAAAGCTACACTTTCCTGTGGATATAAGGATAGGTATTTACAATGAAACTGGGAATTATATGGGTTTAGGAGCCTGGCAGTAATGAACTCATTCTCTGGGGTCTATGTCCTCAGTAGCCACAGGTAGTAGTTGGCTGGGTTTACACAACCAATCATGAATTCCCCCCTATTTAGCCAGCCTTAAGACAGCTGATAGTTACCCCTGAGATATAGATGCCACTACTGCACTCAGGGATATTGTTGTGGTTTATTGGCTTTACATTTGAGTATGACTTTTAATTGTTCTTCTCCCTTGGAAGTTTGCAAAGCACCTTGGAATATTATGAGGGATAGTCCTCAGAATGAATTTAAAGGTCTTCAAGCACAGGACTTGAAAGTGACCTGAAGGTAATGAGTTTGTTTCTTCATTTAAGATCTGTTAGTATCATCTTAAGTTCCCAACACACACACACACACACACACACACACACACACACACACACACACACACACACACACACGGATGTAATATTCAACACCACTGTTAAGTTTTATCGTGCCCAATTCCTACAACCTTTGTCCCTGAAGGTAACAGTAACTGCCTGAAGAAACAGGCAGGATTTCTCAAAAAACAATTCTACCAAAATTACCAAACTGCTGATTTCTTGGCCTATTCCAGATTCACTAGCTCAAATTCTCTAAATGTGAGTTGTTCCCCTGGGACTCTGCATTTTAGTAAGCAGCTTTTTTACATGCAGAGAAAAATGGAGATTCTAGTATTACGTGCAGGAATCAAGTAAGAATACTTTTCAAGCAAGGAAATAAATACTCAAGAACAGCTTGCTCTCTGATGGAAGAAAATAGGAAATATTTCACACCCAAAAGGAGCATTCATTGCAGGGTGGCTCTTTATTCTGAGTTGGAGCTTTCATATGTTGAGGGTTTAAGCAGTTAATTAAAAAAAAAAAAAAGGTAATCAATGGTAGATTTTAGATAATCCTTAAGTAAACTATCTAAACAAGAGTAACAGATTGTGGGGTGAGATTCATCATACTGACAAGCTATAAACCTCTAAATTTAAAAATTAAAACTGATAACAGTCTTTTTAAAACTGAATGCAGTCATCCTCAGTATCTCTGGGGAAATGCTTCCAAAACATCCTCCCATAAAGACTATCTAAATCCAGAAATGCTCAGGAGTCTTATAAAAAGGTAAAATAATATAGTATTTGTATATAACCAACATACATTTCCTGCAAACTATAATTCATTTCTAGATTATTATGTCAAATATAATGTAAATATAATATAATATATATGCAAACAGTCATATAATGGATTGTTTTAACAATCAGGAAAAGAATATACATGTAAAAAAATAAAGTTTTGCTTAGTCCAGAGTTGGTTGAACACAGAAAGGTGAAACTCATGGATATGGAGGACAACCATATTCCTTTGATTTGAATGTCTAGAATCCCACTTAGCTCTTATGCTAATAAGAGCTTCAAAATTAATGGGGACAGAGGATTTAAAAGCAAACATCATTTTGTAGATAGAAAATCTGGCATCAAAAGCTACTTGATGAAAACTATAATCCAACAAAACTTATCTACTACAGAAATCATTATAGATAGGAATCATTGCAATTTAGGTTACCAACATCTAAAATTTAAATATCTGTTCACTAAATCCAACTTTTACTAACTAAGAAACATCAATTTGATGTCATCTTCACAGCTATATAGAGTATGTGGAAAGAGATAGTATTCTTCTGGTACTTTTACCCTGAATTAAATCAAATCTTATAGTCATCCTGTCTACTAGCTCTCCAAATGGGCACTCTATGTATAATAGCTATGCTTGAGTGTAAAACAAAACTTCCTTTGCTCTACCATAATCAACTAATTCAGGGAGTCTATGATGGAGCTTAGGAGTCTACATTTTTTAAGCCTGTACCCATGATGATTCTCATACTGGAAGGTCCTTAAACAACAGTTTAGAAGACAATCCTAACTAAGACAGAGAAATGAGGTCATCTTAGGGAGTAGGTGATAATCCCAGACCTCTGTCCTTTCATTATCAACTCCATTCATGGAATTTAGGAAGTTCTTTCTTCACCTGACACAGTATGTGTAAAGAAGTTTTTACCAAGCACAACACAACTCAAGAGGTTTCACTGAGCTAAATTCTTAAAGTGCTTTAAGAAGGTAACAGCTTAGGGGTATGAATAAACACACACTCCAAGGAAACATATTCCCCACCCCCTATCAGAAACTAAGAATTAACCTTTAGAAATGTGTCACACTAGCAAATGCCACTATCTGCTTTTTTTTTATTTAATCCATATAATTCTGTGAAGAAGCTATTATTTCTGCAAGTTTTATGGGAGAAAAAGCCTAAGGCTTCAGTGGTTGTAACCTGCACAAGAATACAAAGTTAAGTGGTCAGTACAGAACTAAGATGGAGAGCTGAGCTTTTTACCACAGTTATATAATGGCCAATGTGCCTATCATTAGGGCCTCTAATTCACTGCCTAAGCAATAAATTTTGATACAGTATTCTGCATGATCTTTCATCTGCTCGTAGGTCACAAAGAACTTTGTTCAGTTTTTGCTTCATAAAAATCAATCATTTACCTCAGACTCTTCCTCTCTCCTATATTAAAGTAAATCATCCTCCCTTCCTCCCTACCACCTACATTATGCTCCTGCAATCAATTTTATCTGATCTCAGTGGTTTATCTTGACTGTCACTGTAAAACTACCTCTCTTCTCCACATGTAACAACACACAGCCTAGGCTAAAAAGCCCTGGACTGTGAAAGATGATTTTCTTAATATGACAATCAACTGCTTTGGTCTTCTTATGGACTACTGCTGAGTATCTGCTCTGTCCTTTCCGTTTCTGACTCCAGAACACTCTGCTGCTCTTAACAGATAATTTGGCCATAATCTACCAATGCTTGTTTTCAAAAGAGTATCTGATTTCCCCCCCCACACACACACACACTTTTCCCCAGCAAAACAGCACTGATTGGGTGCCAAAATAAAGCACCTATCAATCATATCATCTGGTAATAAAAATTCCAAAACAATTATCTCAGCATAGTAATAAGTGTGAACATTTGAAGGAATACTTCTAGAAATAAATGAAGCTACTGGAAACATCTCCAAAGCAGAGTTACAAATCAGGTGGCAAATGCACTTTTCAAAAGTGTATCAACTACTTCACCTGTTATAACAAAGCTCAAGGGGAACCTTGGCAGATTCCATGACAGGTAAGGATGACCCAGACAGGGGACAAACATGCCAGTCAGAAAGAACTTAGTGATAAGTTTTATTAGAAAGAGAAAGTGGGAGACAGAAAGAGAAGAGGTAAAGAGACACAGAGACAGAGAGAAGACAGAAGAGTCCTGTCTGCCCCAGGGGAACAGCAGGAAAGAGCGTATATGGGCAGAGGTCTTCCTTTTAAAGGGGTCCTCCTTTGCACCTGCATCCAGACAAGTAGTCATGGAACCCTGGGCTGACCAAAGTACTGCCTGAGTGCACTCTGCCAGGTTACAGAGGCAGGCCAGCATAATGCCTGAATCCTTACACCACCTACTCCACAAGTAGTCTTATCCAGTACTTCAAAGTACTCTATTGACCTTTTCTTACTGCTTCCTCTTTTGTATGCTGAAAAATGTGCCCCAAGGTGAGATAAGTTATCTCTAACAAAAAAAAGGAAAAACATAGGAATGGTAGATAAGCAGAATGTTCATCAATATATATATGCTAAATGCACTTAACATGCTGGAAATTAGAAGATTAAAGGAAAAAAATATCATTTTAGAAAAGATACACTAAACGTGTGCCCTAAGCCAAGCTCAGCTGGATGACCTGAAGACCATGGCAGTCAACTCAAACTTCTACCTTGGTCATTTAGCATCATTCTTTTTAAATAGGAGGTAAAATCAGTACGTCTTTAATTGTATGAACCAAGAAATGAACTGATGACAATTTGTCTGAGTTTGTAGAAACAGCAGTGATAAACCAAAATACTTGAAGAAAAGATTTCAGTTTGTTGCTATCAGACAGAAAAAGAAATGAGAGGTACTCTGAAAAGATGAAGTGTGATGCAATGTATAATGCCACAGCATTAAATCAACTACACAGCATACAGAATAGTGAATGAAAACTTTTCCATTAATGCATGGAAGCTTTTTACACTGAGAAATGTCTGGGCTCTTAGTTTATCTTTACTACTATGTTTAATTTAGAAAAGATACTTTATAACTTATTTTTGATAGATGCAAAACTAGTAAGTGGGGCACATTTTAAGTTAGCTATTCATATAGTGGAATACACACATCAGATCATGTGTTCACCTATTCAGAGAAGAAATGACTAACTAGTACATGATCAAATTTACATGTTAGGAAAGTAACTTTTTTCTGCACAAAGTACTGCCGTATTGTCATGAAAATCAATCCCTAATTAAAAATAGCATATGAGTGCAGAGGCACATATGCTAGATCTGATGTGAATAAACTGAAACACCCATGGACTCAGAGTCCCTGTACACTAACTCCTGCAGGCTGAACTTGTAAGGGGCAATGCATAAATATTCAATATTTAGTGTCAACTTTAGCCTGTGTAAACCACAAAGGAACTAGCTAGTCCAAAGAATTAAACAACATAGTCTCAAGACACAAATACTATAATAAGAAGAAATGAGAAATGCATGCTAAACTACTTCTGATAAGGTATGCTTTATTTGAGGATGTACAAATATGTAAAGTTATAGTAAAAGTAATGTTTTCATTAAACAAAGAACAAAGAGGGGTGACCAAGAAGGATACCAAAGGAAGGAATAAGCCAGCAGTTAACTAGATGCTACATTACATGAGAATGTTAATCAACAGGCAGTTCTGACGGTGAAGGCCTTTTTACACTCCACACAGCTCTCTAATAATTTTGTGGTTTTAGTGAGAATATCTCAGTCTCTCAAATATTTCTCTGTAGACTTTTACTCAGCTATCTCATACTCTTTCACATCTACAACTCCACAGACCTCTCCATACCCTTTCCTCTCCTACCATCCACTAATGTAAGATGACTATCTTACATATCCCAAACACCATTATTCTGCCATCTAAAGTCCTACAAAAGAAACAAGGCAATGACTTACCCTATTTATCTTTTATCTCCCATGTCAGGTCTAATCATTATACCACAAGCATTCCATTCTTATTGTCCATATCCTCAAACTCCACAATCAGTTTTCCATCTACCTAAATTTTTACTCATTTTTTAAGGTTCATTGATATCCCATTTTCAAGAGGCAAGCTACCTTGTCTCTTGATTTTTCATTGTCCTACTTACTCAGCTGCCTTCTTATGTAATTCATCATTTAAATATAAACTATATTGTAACATTCACTGTTGATTTATATACAGAATTCTCTCTGCAACTAGAGAATATCTGTTTTCTTTATAGCAACACAAGAAGCAGTATATATCTTTTGAATGGCTCTTAATTTCACACACCATTCCCAGCTTTCCTCTAATCTTGTTTCATAGTTCCCCAAATACATTCAATCCCTGGATTTCCTCCCACAAATTCAAAATATTGTGCTTTAATACACCTACATATAATTGGGAGGGCCTTTACAAATCATAAATTGGATTCTGCCTTAAGAAAATAAGTAAAAGCAAGGATGAATAGTTGCCTTTCTGCATAATGATGCAAAATCAACTTTAACTGTTTTTACAAATATTCTACATGAACAGCAAAACATGAAAATTTAAAGATTTCATCAAACAATTCTGGACATCCAATTACCAACCAAGAGACAGCAACTTTAGCAATTTCTCTAATGGAGATAAAAATATGTGAATATTAGTGTGTTCAAATATTAAAGGGAAAGAACATTAAAAACACCAAATTAAATAATTATATCTTAGAAAACCCTAGAAACATTTTTAAGGATATAAAAAAACAATGACAGAAAGTATTTATGTAGTCAAAAAGGTCTTATAATCTTTAGAAAGGAAACTAGGAAAAATAAAACCAAAACTAGAAAATATTAAAGTGTTTCACAAAAGGACAGGATTATCTACATCTTGGGATACTTCCCAAAATTAGCAAACCTTTCCTCAAAAATGCCAATGTGCTACTTCCCAGAGTAACAATCCACAAGGAATGGGTGCCCACTGCAACAATAAGAAAAAAAACTTTAAGCATGCCACTGCAGATTCCATTTAATTTGTATTCAAATTACTTCCCAACCCTATCTTCCCATTGTAAGTTCTACTCACCTATCCAAAAGGAGTATTCAGCATATTGTTTATACTACTACACACATTACCTAAAAACTCTTACACATGCTGCCTATTTTGCATAGAATGTTCTATGGAGAAATCTAATGACTCCTCCCAGGTCCAGTCAAATGCCACAACCTCCATGATTTTTCATAATACAATGAACATAAACCAAACATGAACTCCACTGGCATTATTAAACCAGGTACCAAAGGAGATAAATTAGTAATAATTCCTACAGATGTCCTATGAGGAGAGAAATAGAAAAGCATCAATGACACAGAACAATGGATGAGTAAAATGTACTTCAACATAGAAAAGAGTCCTTAACAACTTGCTAAGGAAGAGCTGAGGGAGAAGGAAACTCAAGAAATACAAAAGGACAGAATATGAAAATAGATACCCAGTACATGGCAGAAAAACATTAGGTTTTTGCAGTGTTAAAGGACCAAAACAGAAGAAGTAACTGACAGGAAATGAAGGTAGAAACAGATAGTCCCTGGGGGAAATACAGTACTTGGTAAAATAAGAAAGCCTGACCAGCATCATTTGCTAGCCATAAGAAGTCAATAAAGAACTTTAGGTACATGAAAGGGTTTGGACAGGAAAAGAGAAAAATAATATAATTTCAAAAGAAAATTATCAAAAATGTTTAATGTTGTCAGAATCAGATTTTTGTCCATTTATAGATCCCTTAGTTTTATAAGTTCCACAATTTCTCCTAAAAAGAATGGAGAACACCCTTGCTTTCTTTGTTTTTTCCAAATTTTCTTTTCTCCCTTATGCTGAATAGAGAAGGAAAAGTTCTGATAAGGTCAGATAAGGAACATGAGGTTAGAGCACTGAGGAATGGAAACACAGGTATAGATCAGAGTAGAAAGTCAATACACAGTATTTAGTTCTTGCTTAGATTTGGAAGAGCTAAAGAATACTGAAAATGGCAATTTCTGGCTCCAATTTAATTTTACCTTTTCTGTCAGCTTACTCTTGAGCATCCCTCAAACAAAAATTTCTAACCTACCTTTCTTTTCTATCTTGAAAAGTGACAGACCACAGATGAATCCATCCTTATCTACATTTCAATCTCTTACAACATAGTATTTGTCTTCCTTACTCCATAGAAGCATCTCCTTCCTGCTAAAGTTGCAACAATGTGCAAAGTAAAAATCATCTAAAGTTACAAACAAAATGACAAAGTAGCAGTGACTTTTCTGAGACTCTGTCATGATTTCAAATTGTTGAATAACACCTATTATCTAGACTTCTTATGAAAGGCTACTCTTATAACTGGATCCATCTTGGTCTTCTACACAATCACTTCCTTTTCCTCCTTGCCCTGCTAATGTTGGTATTCTCCTGATTTTGGCCTTTGATTTTTCATACATTCTGGTTAGTTTATTTCATACAATACATCTAATGCCTTGACATTAAAGTACCTCTCTTCAGCTTGGCCCTCCACCTATGATTTACTTGATATTCTTCTCAGGCTGCCAACTAGAGAAACATAATAATAATGGATCTCTTTATTTTAACGTGTCAATCTAACTGCAATACTGCTACTAAAAAGAGTCCCGCCTTAACCTTCATCACAAGGTTCACACTCACTAGCAAATCAAGCCCTTTAGAATTTGACCCCTACCCAACCTCTTCAAAGACTCACCCTCCAATCACTGACTAATGTCTCACATATGCTCATGATATAGGTGTCTTGAACTAGTTTCCTAAAACATGTATCAATCATGTATATACTCATATAAACTGTTTCCTTTGTCTACTCACTCTTAACTTCTTTAGTCCTTTTCTGATCCCAGTACCAACTCAACAGTTTGTATCTCCGAGAGATTTGTGTGTATTCTATGCATACCATGATATACATGAGGGCCAAAATCTTGGGAAAGCTATACTTTTATCTACTGTGACCACTATGGCAACTGCAATACGTAGCAAGTATCAGAAAAGGGCAAAGTTAGTACACATCACTTTGTGAACCTTAAGTCTACATCATTCCCTTATATACACTGCTTGGAACAAATAAGTAATATTAAAAGTGTTGTTGAATCTCTCTCCTGTTTTCAGTCATCACTCTCCTGGATTCAATGCTTGATACCACTTTGCTGGCATTGACATTGACTTGTAATTCTCACTCCCTGCCAGGACCTGGAGACACACACACACACACACACACACACACACACACACACACACACACACACACACACACACACACACACACACAGAACCACTCTTCCCACCTTATTCACCTGGTGAATTTCTAGTCATCCTTTGGGATCACTCCAAGCATTACTAATGGAAAGCACAAAAAGATGTCCTCCAAATTAAATAAGGCCATCTTTTACACCACTCACACAGATATGATGTGAGCTATATAACTAATAATTTTCCTCAAATGAGGCTGTGAATCTTCTAGAAAAAAGACCATGCTTTATTCATTTTCATAATACCAGACCTGATATACTTAATGCTTACAAGATAACTAATAAATAAGTCTGGAACTTAAAAGAAAGATCAAAGTCAGATATGTAACTCTGAACCTCCACATTTAGTTAAAACTAAAGATGAGAGATGACATTTTCAGCAGAGGACAAGTAAAATAAAAATTGTATAACCAGTGATCTCTGGGGATGGGGGAACTACAACACAAGAAAGATGGGGAGAATGAATGATAGGAAGACAACTGACAATAGAAGTGAAGGCACTAAGGGAACAAAAGAACAAAATCTGAAGGAATACAGACAACAGCATCAAACTCAAAAAGAGTCAAGTGAAACCGAACACAGAAAAGTAATCTTTAGATTAGGAATCATTAATCAACTAAATATCATTAATCTTTATGAGAATTGTTTCATGTTAACAGTAGGATAAAGAGAGAGCAGACGGTACAGAGAGGACAAAGACTCTTTCCCATTAATTTAGTCAACAAATATTCATTAAGCACTGAACACAAGGAATGCAATGACACTCATAAGGCCCACAATCCTTATCCTTAGGGGCTTTTATTTAGCAGCAATAAATTCCAGAAGAAACATGCCAAAGAACTCAAAAAGAATAAACCAAGCAGAATCCGAAACACAACTCTTAACTAGTGAAAGCTTTACTAAAAAGTAACCAATGCATTAAACAAACAAACAAGTAAATAAATAATTAAGGGTGGGTAAGATGGTTCAGTGGTTAAGAGCACTTGCTGTCATGTCAGCTGTCATGTGCCTGGCCATAATGATGATGGACTCATATCCCTCTGGACTATAGGCTCCAATTAAATGTTTCCTTCTATAAATTGCCTTGATCATGGTTTTATCACAGCAAACGGAAAATAAGGTACACACATAAATACACACACACACACACACACACACACACACACACACATAAACAAAATGTTATTTGATGCCAGAAACCATTAATTTTAGTAATCAATGTATCTAATGTTTATATCCTACACTCTCAGTTTCATAATGTAAGATTTAAAATTCCAGTGACTACATTCTCTAACTCTGATAGGCTCTACAGAACCTGGCAAAATAAGGGATACATAGTAGGAACCCCTTAATTATTGACTGCTCTCAATTATAGCTAAATGAAGTATGAAGTACAAAGATTAGCTTTTCTATAAATTCAATCATCTAAATTCAAACCATATCAACCAAAGATTTATTATTTGTCTCTAATACTCATGTGTCAGCTTTTATTTGTACTTCCTACTCTAAAAAATATAGGGGGAAAAAAGGATTTTCCTCCAATGCTCTTTATTTGTATTTTACTTTAAGCTTAATTAACATTATAACAGTTTGAGGTCCTTGAATTTTGGCAGAGCATGTGTTACAACTTTTTATCAACATATTTTAATATAAACAAGGGGAAAACCAAATCCTAATAACAGAACCAGCATAGGTAACCAGTACCAAGAGAGCAATTAATGCCCACAACTATTAAATGACTTTCCAAATAGGAGGCAAAAACACAAACTCATTTTTCATACAAAAAAAAAAAAAAAATCCAGAACTCTAAGAAGATGCACTCACTTTCAATGCTCAGCTCACTAACAACTGCAATGGTAACCAGAGGAAATGAATGCTGACCTGGTCCTAATCCTGGCTTAATGTAGAACCAAAAAGAACAGCTTTTTCTCAGTCTTTACACAGCTGTATTTCCATCAAGAGTGGAGAAAGCTCTGCTGTATCAGTCACAGGAATGATAACAGACCATCAACACCTCAGTTTGGTAACAGCATTTCTGGCTACATCAGGGGTTTCAAGGGGTGCCAGCAACAGCAGCTGCTCTTAGGATGGGAGCAAGAAGAAGAAACCTTGGCACAAGAGGGTGGAAGCAACACTGTTTAAGAACCAGTACCTCATTTTCATTTTTAATATATATTTTAGAATATTTGATTCAATAAAACCAATTTAAGTCCTATAGCCTTAAATAACCAGCTCTCCTGCTCATTCAGTCTAAGAGCTATAAGTCATGTAAGTCTCAGTTTCCTCATCTATGAAATGGGAATAATATCTGTCTTCTAAGGTGGACGATTCATGCATATTAGCACCAAAACTTACATCCTTAGCCCACAGCATACTTCAAGTGGTGGTTGTTGATGATGACAGTTTAAATAAATTGTAATCATCAGCAATAGTAATAGTAATTGAACCTAACAATATAGCTGGGCTGTAACATAACTTAAAAGTTCTAATTTTGACTAAGGAAATGTAATAACATAAAATCTGGCATATGTGCATAAGTGTGCCATATCAGAAAAACAATTCTAAACATTCCTTATCAAAAAACAAAAATGACTGAGAAAAGTACTTCAGCAATCAAGGACAGATTTTACATATAATTCTCTCTAGCAACAACTAACACCTATATGGGTTTATGGTTGCCATCTTGCCAAACAATAGCAGAACAACATTTGCCCTAAAATTACAACTCACTTTGGTGCTGCTTATAGCCATTTCTCTTTCTGGCTCCTCGGGTCCTAAGCATGGTTTCTTCAAAGTGTAGTACAAAGAAACCACTGCATAAAGTATTGCAAACAGTTCTCCTACTAAGGCTGGGAAATAGTGGGGTAAGCTCAACTCCAGTGGGTATTCTTTATATAAGAATTCTGAGCTTTAGCCTTACAGATTAGCGATTTCAGACATATTATGTCATCTCAAATCTGAATTAAGCAAAAATAAAATTTACTTCAAATAAACTCAAACAGAATCAAACAGGCACATAAAGTCACTTTAAAAACTTAAACAGATAAAGTTATTTACCAAGAAATACTGGTACTCAAGTCCTGGAAATTAAAACATGACTCACTTCTGGAAACCTCAGTTACTCTCCTAATAGATCCACTCCCTTTATCTCATTTGCAAAAGAGAGTTTTGATGCATTCTCACTTGGAAATATACTTCTGAATGAAAAAGCATCCCATTCTATAATTTCCTGACAAGATCTTTCAGTTTTTTGTGAATACTACTAATTTGAAAAAATGAACACTTTTCTCTAAATATCAAATGTTATAGAATTAAAGCAGAGTCAAAGAAATATTACTCATTTAAAAACAAACATTATTTCTGTTCTGAACAAAACAAGACAGCCAACTACCGAAGTACAGTCTCTCAAAAAATATACTAGAATGCCCTCAATTTTCAATTTTGGCTTGTGTATATTCAATAAACAGTTTAGACACAGCTAAATAACAACAAGCAGCATCAGCAATTAATATTTATTGAGTTATTTACAATGCTACATCCAAGAAGTCATTCAAAGCTCATTACAGCAACTTAACACTTCATAATAATATATAAAGAAGGTAGAACCATCATCTCCATGTCCTAGATGAGAACCAGGCCATCTGGCTCTCCTATTGTCAGTAAGCACTAAGCACTCTATTTTAAAGTGAGTGAACCTTAAAGAACTTAGGTGGGAACTACTAGCTGAAATTCATTCCAGATGATTAGTAATTCCATTGCAAAAGCAAGAATCTTACCCAGCCTAGGAATGAATACACTGTAGAAGTCTGTCGTCTTGCCACTCTTTACCTAAGTATGTGTCTGCTATAGTTTTGTTACTTTTCTAGTGAATAATAATAGCTTGTCCACCAATCTTTTTCTTCTTACAACCACTCCAAATCAAGTTAGAGACCAGAATCAATTAATTGTCACTGTATTTGCTAATTTAACATATAACAGGCAAAAAATGTTTCCAAGATACTTACTGTGATTTTGAAGTACTTAAAATGGGTGACTTTATTCCAGACTAATCAATCCAGTGTTACTTCCTTCACACAACTTTACAAAAGAACTATCCAATCAGCATATCAAAGGTACCAACCAAAAGCCAAGATTTTTCTTTAACCCAATTTACTAGCAGGCCCTGTTCTACCTGCAACACTTGTAAATTGCCACCTCAGGACAGCCAAGCTATCTGCTAGCCAGGTGGCCCTTCTACTTTAGTTTCCTTCCTAATTCACTTTTTAGCCAAATACATGATTGGATGACTCTTCCTCATCAATTTTCATCCTCAGTTCCCTGCTTTTTCTAGCATGAATTAAGGGTCCAACCAAGGAGACACAAAATAGAGAAATTCGAGGGGAAGAAAAAAATAAAGGTGTAATCTCTCCTCTATCACACATTACTCTTGTAGAGTTTCATTTCTTCCCCGATTGCCAGTTGGCCTATTACTGATGCTAATTCTGTGCCCCAGAATCTGGTAAGCTGCCACCAACTGGGATAGGTTTTGTTCCCAAAGGCACGAAGGTCATATATACCTTTTTTTCTACATCTTGGATGATTTCTTCCCCGATTACCAGTTGGCCTATTACTGATGCTAATTCTGTGCCCCAGAATCTAGTAAGCTGCCACCAACTGGGATAGGTTTTTGTTCCCAAAGGCACGAAGGTCATATATACCTTTTTTTCTACATCTTGGATGAGAAGGGCATCTCTTTGGGCCTCTGTTGTGATCCACATCATCCCACTTTCTCTTAAATAAAAAGCTAAGTCTCATACGGAAGCTCATGCAAGCAGCATACTGCAGAAAGCAAGCAAGATTCCTGTTTATAGTTCATTTGGCTATCACAGATTAACAAGAAAAGGGGGGGAATCTCAAAATCATTATCCCAAACTCTCCAAAAACAAGCTCTTAAACTTTCTGACAATGACAACACACTTGTCACTGTAACCTAATACACAAATACAAATGAAATTTCATAAAAACATCCATCATTATGAGTGACTTATCCTGATTATGACCATTTTCTTTCTTTCTATTAATGTGGATGTGCTACATGGATTTCAAGATGCTCCAATGAACTGTGCCCTAGGTTGAAAAGAAACCTCGAATTCTTTTCTCTCCCAACTCTCTTCTTCCATTCTCTTCTCCCTAGTCACATGCACAAAACTCCTTTAAAATCCTACCATAGGACCTTATAGGAGAACCTAGAACAGGTTTGAGGATGAGTCTAAGAGGCAGAAGAAAGATCAAGAAAGTCAGAAACTGTGATGATAATAGAGACATGGTTTCCTCAGATCTGCGAGGAGAACACTAAATCCTCAGAGACAGTGTTATCCTAAAGGATAAAGTTTTACAGTACTGTCAGAATACAAAATAGGTAAAATGGGAGTGTGGCTTGGTCTGGGGTGGTAGCCAACACATGTTGACAATGATTTTGTAAGTTCAGGGCTGGCTCAGTGGTTAAAAGCAGTAGCTGCTCTTCCAGAAGATGTGGGTTTGATGCCCAGCACCCACATGGCAGCTCACAACCTGCTGTTAACTCCAGTTCCAGGAGATCCAACACCCTCCTCTGGCCTCTGTTCTGGCTTCTGTAGGCACCAAGCCATGCATGTGGTGGAAAGACATACATGCAAGCAAACATCCACACACTTAAAATAGAATAATTGCTGGGGGAAAGTAAAGAAAATGTGTCCTAGGTTCAAAAGAAAAGTTTTGTTTAGAATGTATTTCTAATTGAGGGAGATGGGCCACCCACAGGTGTTCAAAAGAATGATAATCTTCTATAGATCAGATCCAATTTGTGGCCTGGTTTCATTCAGTCTCTAAACAATGGTTTTACATTTTTAAACAGTTTAAAAACAATGAAACAATATTTTATGACACATGAAAATTACATGAAACTGAAATTTCAGCATACACAAAGCCTCACTAGAATATATTCACAGTGGTTTGTTTATGCAATAGTTATGGCTACTTCTGTTTTAAAATAGGTAGAGCTTAATAACTCTAAGAGACTGCTTTAAAATATTTACTATCTGGCCCTTTATTTAAAAAGAAAAAAAGTTTGTAAACTGTCCTAAACACTTGAAATCACTGACCATTCAATCCCCAATATGTTAGACACTGGGAACTGTATAGTAAAAAATAATCCTTATACAGATTGTGAAAGATAAGGGAGAGAAAAACAGAAAGCAATTAGTAGGAACTACCAGAGAGACATTATTGCAAAAGATGAGGATGGACAGGGGTCATTGTAAGAAGCAAGCATTCCTTTCATAGTTAATACAAGCTGCTTACAGAATTAGCATCCTTATTCACTGGCAGCTTACAGACATTAAGAACCACAAAATTCTGGCCATTGGTGGTGGCACATGATTTGAATCCCAGAACCTGGGAGGCAGAGGCAGGTGAATCTCCGTGAGTTTGAGGCCAGCGGCCAGCCTGGACTACAGAGCAAGTTCCAGGACAAGCTCCAAAGCTACAGAGAAACACTATCTCGAAAAAACAAAAACAAAAAACAAAAGGGAAAAAAAAAGAATTACAAAATTCTGAATTAGAAATTCTGTCATAGTTAAAAATTTACATTTCTCTATACACCTTGAAAAACAACACTGTATTATTTACAAAAATATTTGGTGACCCAATTCAAACTTTTACATTTCATGTATAATTTTATATATGCATATGGGTTTCTGTGTGTAGTCTTAGATCCTACTTAATCTAGTAAGTTGGCCACTACAAATTCCACTACACACGGAAGGGAACTGAGGTTACAGAATTTCTCTAAGTTCACAGCATACTCTACATCATTGTAGACAGAAGTCCCAATATCTATGTTTCCTCCCTGCCAAATGTTTCCTCTTTTTTCTTTAAATACTAATAAGAAGATTGCATAATTAATTAATTTTACTAAATTTCAAGATAAGGGAAGTACTCCATTACCCTGAAATTAGTAAATTTTAAAATAAGGAAAGCTCTTACAGTTACCAAACAACATTTATGCCAACAACATTGATTTTTATTTCTCTTAACTAGCCCTTATGATGTACCATGTTACAATGGTAAAAGATTCTGTAAATGTAAAGGCAGGGCCATCAACTTCTGTTCTCTAGTTTAATGATCTGAGTTCCTTTCATGACAGCGATACAAGGCTGTTAACTATAAAAATGCCACTGAAATCAAGGCTGATAAATATGTCATCAGTCTAAACAGAACTACAGTTTTTGATATGTGGACATTCTTGGTCTACAGTAAAAAAGCCTGTAGGTAAGAGATAAAACTCAGCTTCATTTAGCTCCATTAGAAATGAAGTCTGCCTACATTCCTCTAATCCTAATCCACGATTCACTTCAGCCTTCAAAACTGGGGCCAGCATAGGTATTCACAGGCCTACCATCCTGATGGAGAGAGCCACATGACCATTTATTAGACCCTTGCAGTACTCCAACCCTCCTATTATAATTGCCTCTATTATTTTTAACTCTCTTGGCTAACAACTGAGTCCCAATTCAACACCCAAACCAGGTTTGTATAATTTTAAGGAAGAAAATAAGAAAAGGTTATTACCAAATAAGATTTGCTATATAATCATTATACAGACTAAAAAGCTGGTAAAAGGCCAGGCTCCTCTGGCTGGTTTCATCATTCTTCACTACTGTGGAGCAGAGCAGTTTTTCCTAGTCAAGGATGATGATGCTGAACCTCTGCCCTAGGAAGAATTGGTCTCCTTGCACCAAGCACACTTGCCTCCTCCATCCAACAGTCGAGGCTATAAATGTGTCCAAATAAAATACCAAGTTCAGGCTATAGCCCTGAATAAAGCTATCAGCCTAAAGTACAATTTGTCATTTCACCTTTTAAATAAGATCTTCATAACCTGAAAAGATAAACTTTTAAGTAAATAAATTTCTAACAAGATAAATTTTTAAGACTTAAGATACAAAATGTACTTACATTTTTACTTTTGAATCCTCAAACATGTCAATAAAACAATATACCATATGCTTGGCACAGTAAAGAGGTAGCAATTTAAAATGGGGGGGCATATGGAGAGAAAACTAAAAATATAAAATAGCATAAAGATGAAATCTAAAGACAGGAATGTCACAAAAACACAATAACTTAGCCTAGGTTTGATCATCTCTTCTGTTGGTTTGTCTGTTCACTGAGATGGTATATTGAGAGAACTTACATACATAGGAAGCAAGGTTGATTGATTTGGTTTTTCGTTTTAAATAATGACAAATTTGGGGAAGGATAATGTTAAAAGTACTGGAAGTTACAGACAAGCTTTATAATACAAGCAGATATTGTGCAAAGCCAAAAGGGGCCTTGGACACTCTCTGGCTTACACTGTGTGAGAACCTGCTTACTGGTCTCCCTCTTTGCTCCTATACATTTCCTACAGACAAGTAGGAAAAATGTTAACATCTAAACCAAGAGGTCTTACTCTTAAGACCTCTTTACTTCCCTCTGTTCTCTGCATTTTATTCTAACTCCTGTCCCACCCCTGTGAGAGTCCTGTCTGATGTTATCCCTACCTCTTTCTGCAGTTCCTTCCCTGAATTTCTTCAGGCAGCCAGTAAGTGTCTAGGAACTGTGCTATTTCCTGGGGTGCTGTGATGAAGGAACCTCCTCCCATACTGAGTTTGTACTTTAGTAGTGGAATGTACAAATAAGAAACAGGCAAAAAGGGGGAAAAAAGGCAAATAACTAGAGACTGTAATATGTAACATGAGGCAAGTAAAATGTTAAACTCTCAGCACCTCTTAATTTCTGACGGTACATACAGCAATATATAATTATCTGATTCATTTCACTGTATCTTTTCCACAGGAGCTCCATAGGACATAATCATGCCTGTATTGTTCACTGCATCTCCTAATCATTTAGCATTGAATTGACCATGTATCCACGTATATCTGTTAAATGAACAAGTCATCACTTTAATTCAGGAATAAGTAAAATGAGGTCTTGATGTTGTTAAGGTCAAAAAAGAGTCAGTAGAAAAGGAGTTTGAGTGGCATACTCTTTAAGTCCCAAATAAGCATCTGTTTAAAATATGATGTTTGCAGGGTAGTAGTGATACACACATTTAATTCTGGCACTTGGGAGGCAGAGGCAGGTCGATCTACAGAGCCAGTTCTAGGACTGCCAGAGTTACATACAGAATCCTTGTGCTGGGGGGAAAAAAAAAAACCTAAATAAATAATATTGACTGTTTTGTTTGATGACAGTCTCCTACAGTTCAGGCTAGCCTCAAACTCATTACTAAGCCAAGAATTGACCTTGAATTTCTGATCCTCCTGCCTCCACCTGGAGTGCTGAAATGACAAGACTGCACCATGACTCTTCTGTGGCACTAGGAAATTGAACCCAGGGCTCTATGTTTCATGGGTAAGCACTTAACCAACTGAGCTACATCCCAAACCTTCAAAATATTTGTTTTTAAAATTCAAACAGAATGGCAGAAGAGAAAGCTCAATGGGTAACAATGCTTGCTCTAAAACACAAAAGGCTGAGTCTGAATCCCCAGTACTTGCTCTGACATGACTGGCTGCAAGTGCCTGCAATTCCAACACTGGGAAATTGAGGGGGTGACAGACAGATCCTGAGAGCTCTCTGGCCAGCCAGCCTCACTGAAAGAAAACAGTGCACACCTAACCATCTGGTTCACTGAGATACAAACTGAGACTCAAGGCAGGAAAGAAGACAGCAACACAAGAAGAAACCTGGAGACCTGTTCTGGCTTCTACATGCACAAGTACTAGTATACACACCCTCATTCGTAGGCATTCACCAGACACTCAAACATGCATGCACACATATACAAATCTTTGGCTGTATCATTGTTAAAATAATATTTTGCTATAATTGATATAATTTAACTAAATTAAATTAAAAAAAAATCTCCCAAGAGCTGAACCTGTATTTCAAATGTCTTAAATACTATGTCCTTCTAAATTAGACTCAAAGATTACTAACATAAGTTAATGTTATTCTGGAGCAGCTATTATGTTATATAGTGTACTTCGTTTAATACAACTTGGTTTATAAATTTTAAACTGTTAATCTCAGAATTTTAGAAACTTGCCAAGCTCTAACAACTCAGCCATTCCCAGCCATCTTGAAATGTGTTAGGTGACAACTTCGAAGTATCACCTACACTCATAAAGATGTGAGCAAAAGATTTCTTTTTCCTAATAATGGTATCATGGAGTGGGGGCAGGGTCTCACTCTGAAGCCCAGGCAGGCCCATAACTCACTATGTAGCCTACACCGGCCTTAAAATCATGGCAATCCTCCATGGCAATGCCTCAGCCTCACAAATTCTGGGATTACATGAGTGAACTACTACACTTGTAGTATTTTTTTGTGTTTTGTTTTTTCAGACAGGGTTTCTCTGTGTAGCCTTGGCTATCCTGAAACTCATTCTGTTAACCAGGCTGGCCTCAAACTCATAGAGGTCCTCCTGCCTCTGCCTTCCAAGGGCTGGGATCAGAGATGTATGCTACCAGGCAAGTTTTTTTTGTTTTTTTGTTTTGTTTTGTTTTGTGTTTTTGTCTTTAGCATCATTTCTACAAAATACAAACTTTAAAATCAGTAATCCTAACTAGGAATGAAACTTAAAAATTTTTAAAGCTCCAGGCTTAGTAAGAGGCATATTTTATTACAATATATAAAGAGTTGACATGTTTTAAAACAATCTGTCCCCACATGTGCAACCAGTCCTTCTAGTTACTGTCGTCCTGCTTTGCATTTGCTATTTCAACAACACTGAAAAATAGTTATACCTAGTAATATTCTAGACAATTAAAGAAAAATTGTTTCTATCTCGTGCAGAAAAATGACCTATGGAGCAAGTAGGCTTCAGACATGAACAGCACATACAAACTTCAGCACACACTTCAGTCTACTTGTGTAGAACAGAATTACTGTAAGGAAATGCCTCACAAAAATTAAGAACATAATCTAGATCATCAATAAGAGTTATGACTGTAACTATTAGAAGATAACCATTATTTAAGCACAAACATTTAGAGCCATTAATGCTCAGAATCATTACTAGATACAAATGGTGATATATCCGTCAGTGTCTCCCCTTGTAATAAAAACTATCATTACATTTTCTCATGGGTTTTAGTTCCCTTTTATTTTTCTAAATTTAAATGTGTACCTTCATTCATGTTTACAATCTAAATCCACAGCCATCTAATACACTTATTTAAGCATACATTATATTTCTATTTCCTTCTGGCTTGTTAGTTCTTTACCACTTATATTTGGTAATGCTATCATCTACCTTGATTCTTCACTTTTTTTTCTGTCCTGTACTCCACATACAAGAATCTATATCATCCAGTCCAATCTCACCTCAGTTTCTGTTCTTCCATCTGGATCTATGCCCTCAGCTGAGACTGTGTATCTCTCTAAGCAAGTATAAAAATTCTTTAGCACAACAATCCTTCCCTCAGATTACGTCCGAATTCATCCAGCCCACATTGTCTTCCAGCCATTCTCACATTCATGTTCAAGTATCACCTGTGTTTCTGATACTCTTTTGTGGTTTTTTTCATTCATATTCCATAAATATCCTTTTAAATTTCCTGCTAAGACCTTGTATTCCCAGTATCAGGACCAATTTCTGCTGGGTTTTCTTCCTGAGTGAAAAACTCTGAAATTCCCCAGATTCAGGAAGGTGCTAAAACAGAATTAGACTGTAATTTAAACAACTGGACCAAAGGAAGGAAGGGTTCAGAAAGCCAGGTCCAAGTTCTCCCCTGGGATAGTCTGCTCTTTACTCCACACACTGGCACACAAGGTTAATTTTACAGCCATATTCTTCTGCACATGGGTTTCTATACATTTTCCCATCTCATTCAGGCAGCACAGGGCAAATGAAATGAGGGAATTGATGGACTAGATCAGTGTTTTGACAATTACAGTCCCTTAGTTGGTCACTGACTCAATGTATCATACTACTCAACATTTTTTAAATATAGTTATTTGTTTTAAGTGTATGGGTGTTTGGTCTGCATGTAAGTCTGTGTATCAAATGCATGCCTGCTGCCCACATTGGTCAGAAGAGATCATCAGATACCCTAGGGCTGTGAGCCACCATGTGGGTGCTAGGAATTGAATTTAGATCCTGGGGAGATCAGCCAGTGCGCTGAACTGCTAATATATCTCTCCAGCCCTAATACTTAGCATTTTTAAATGAAACAGAATATAAAAATAAAAGTATCCTTCCTATACACAGCAAAAGTAAGTAATTCATGAAGCTTTATTCTAACACACACAACAGAAACACTACCACATGGGAACTAAGTCATGATACAATGTATAAGTCTCCTTGAGGATTATAGTTTTAAAATTATGAAAGCCACTTAACTTGAAGATATGGTCAATCTTTAAAAACTTACAAAATTCAAATTCTAATGAGATGTTAATCTAAGGATTAGACATAAAGAAGTTCTTTGGTTGGTTGGTTGGTTGGTTGGTTGGTTGGTTGGTTTCTCAAGACAGGGTTTAATCTAAGGATTAGACATAAAGAAGTTCTTTGGTTGGTTGGTTGGTTGGTTGGTTGGTGGTTGGTTGGTTTCTCAAGACAGGGTTTCTTTGTATAACAGCCCTGGCTGTCTTGGAGCTAGCTCTGTAGACCAGGCTGGCCTTGAACTCACAGAGATCCACCTGACTCTGCCTCCCGAGTGCTGGGATTAAAGCCATGAGCCACAACACCCAGTCAACACAAAGCATTTTTTAAAAGTGAACAGAACTTGAGGGTATCATAACAACCACTAGCAAAATGCTTTTTCTTATTAAGATGTCACTATTGCCATCTAATCCTAAATTTCAGAAAGCTTTTAGCGATTGCATAACCTGAGTTTATTACTTAATAACATAAATGGAAATGTCTCCAAACATGCAAAGATGTTACATTTCAATTACTAATCCTTCCCTCCTACTATGTGTCAGGGTCAACACATAGGGTTTGGAGTTAAAGGGAAACTCTGAAAAGATGAAAATGCAAGGTAAGCATTTCTATTACATTAAAGAAGAAATTTGCAAGTGAACATTTGCAACAATTACTGAAATAAAGGTCACTTAGAAAGTGTTAAAGAACAAAAAGCTACTACCTCAAAAGCAGTTAGGTGGCAAAAAAAAAATATTTCTAAGGATAACACTTCTCAGTATTAAATAAAAACTAGGAGTTAGCCAGGTAAAGGAGGAAGAAACAACACTGGAAAATGTTCAAGGCATACAATAAAGGGTAACTGCATTTTGAGTTTGTATGACTGTAGCACAGAACTCATGAGAAGGAAGAGTGGCAACAATGTAGGAGGAGTTTGCCAGGCCTGGTGGCAAAGGAAGATGGACCTCTGTGAGTTCAAGGTCACCCTGATCTACACAGTTTTCCAGGCCAAAGCTGCACAGTGAAAAACCTGTCTCAAAACAAACAACAAAATCCACTAGTGCTCATGTGCCACTTCATTATCAAACCATTCTAAAGTGGGCATCATTTATAGCCCCATTTTGTAGGTAAGAAAAATGGAATATAAGAAAATGAGCTCAAAGGTGAAGGTGTGAAGCCTATTTAAACCAAGGAAATCTAGTATAAAATGTATAGTTTTAACCACTATACCAAGAGGTTAGAAAAAGCAGGCAAGAACCAAATGATGAAGGACCCTATATGTCACTATACTAAGGTGATTCAGTCAGTGAAAGATTTTAAGCAAGAATGACATTTGTTTGTTTGTTTGTTTTTAAAGGCAGATTGTCACTATGTAAACCAAGACAGTTAGAAACTTGAGCTCTCCCTGCTTCTTCCTCCCCTGTGCTAGGATTACAAGCAGTTCCACCATATCCAACCTCAAATTTATTTTTTAATGACAGTAGTTTGCAGTAGTACCTTGGGGAAAAAACAGGTAACTAGCTAATCTTACCTAACAAGATTACAGTTTAGGTCGAAAGCTGGACAGATGAGCTACACTATCCTAGCACTAGAACCCAAGTCTAAACACATCACCATACATTTTTTCCCTAGGCCCACCATTCTAAAAGTCCACAAATTTCAACCTCAGTGAACAACATAATTCTTTAAAGTCCCTTTATTAAACAAAGCCTAACCACTAAATGTATTGGGTGTACATGAAAGTGACCAAGGAATCTGGTAAAGGACAGAATGTCAACTACTATCTACAATAGTTTTCTTGCCTTCTTCCTCTATACTCTATTCCTGGAACTTTCATCTTCAATAGTCAATTTTAAATCAATGTTCTGTCTAGACATGACTGTTATAACTTAACAGAATTAAATCTACTGCAGAGGAAGTCTAATGTGGGCCCATCAGTGGCAATAAATCCACTCACAGGTCTGGTCAAATTTTGGCTTAAACAGAAAATAAATGAATAAGAGATTTTTCTAAGGCAGAGAAAAGTTAAGAAAAAGCTTGAACATGAAAAAAAAAAAAAAGTAAGAGTAACGTGAAATTTAAACCAGGTACACTATGAATGCATGACAGTCCAAACTGCACCAAATGAAAACACAGTGGGGAAAGACTATGAAGGAGCTGGAGAGATAGCTCCGCAGTTAAGAGCACTGGCTGCTCTTCCAGAGGCCCAGTGTTCCATTCCAAGCACCCACATCAGGCCAACAGCTTGTAACTCCAACTCACATCCACATCATACCCATATGCAGACACACATACTAACATATAATTAAAAGTAATGAAAATGATTTTCTAAAAAAGACTATTCTCAAACATTCTAGATTCTCTTTTGAATGGTGTAGTGCTATATACTTTAAGAGTTGCACTGTGATTTTCATCTTGTCTGGGTAGATTAACTTTCTTAAACCCAGAGTTCAAACCCATAAAGTATTTGTTAATTGCAATCAAGATATAACCTTAAAAAGAACAAAGGTCTTCAAGGGATCATAGAATATTACTTTATGTGTCCTAAATGAGTAATCATAACCAAAAGCCAACTAATTATTTTCAAGAAAATTATACAATCAAGAAATCATTTTTAAAATGTTAAAGTTATAAACAAGAAATACCCTTTTTTAAAACAATGAACTTCTATCTTGAAATCATTTAGGGAATACATTTATTCTGTCTGCATGATATAAAACTTTTAAGCACCAAATTTAGCATGCAACCCACAACCACGAAGCTCCTAATTGGTGAGTATTATGAAAGAGAATACCAGATCAAAAACAAATATGGCTCAACTTGATAACCTGACCAATTATTCATCGTGTCTATGAGCATCAGTTTTCATGAACAGTCAGAATGGGTCACTGGAGAGTTTATTCACAATGGTCAGCAAAACACTGTAAATGGAGTATATAAGGATGAAATGATGCATACAACTAGAACTTAAATTCAAACGTATTCTACACTTAAAAGGTAATGAAACAGAGTGACCTGTAGATCACCAACACCCTGCACTAGTAAAACTTAGATGACTGACTTAGATGTGAGGGAGCCCACAGCTCTTTCACCAACATATTAATGCTTTTTAAAATTTATTTATTTATTTATTTATTTATTTATTTGTTTGTTTGTGTGTATGAGTGCTCTGTCTTCCTGTAGTTCTGCATAACAGAAATGGCATCACATCCCACTATAGATGATTCTAAGCTACCATGAGGTTGCTGGGAATAGAACTCAAAACCTCTGGAAGAGCAACTATTGCTGTTAACCACTGAGCCACCTCTCCAGCCCTCCATATTAATGCTTTTAAAGCTTAGGAATTAAAAAAAAAGTTTCTCAAGCTGAGCACTGCTGACAGTTCTTGAGCTTGATGATTCTTTGTTATGGTAGCTATCGCGTGCAGCGTCCCTATCGTCCACCCACTAGGTGCCAGTAGCATCCCCTCCCCAGTTTTGACAAACAAAAATTTCTTCAGATGTCTCCTGAGAAGAGACAAAAAAAACACTCCAGCATATGAACCACTAGCTCAGATCATAAACAGAAAAAATTACAAAATGGAATGGGGGAGGGAGAAATTTTCTGTTTTGTTTTATTATTTGGTCTGTATGTTTTGGCTTATCATATTTGGATTTGATCACATACATGTAAGAAATTTCTGCTTTTAAGATACAAAGCACTGGGGCTGGAGATTTGACTTGACACTTAAGAACACTTGCTACTCTTCCTGAGGACCAGAATTCAGTTCCCAGCACCCACATAGATAGCTCATAACTAATTCTGGAGGACTTAACACCTCTGATGACCTCCATGCATTCACTTACACATGCAAACATGCAGACACACACCTACACATAATTAATACTAGTAAAAATAAATCTTTCCTAAAAAAAAAAGAAAGAAAGAAAGAAGTATTTATTATCTATTACTTGCTAGTCAACATTCAGAAGTCCTAAATTGTACTCTCAGCTCTCCCTCCAACCACAGTGATAGCTAAATATCAATACTGCTCTTCTTTCGTGAGTATACTGACCATACTGTTCCCAGTTCACACACAATCCAAAGAATCCTCAACTTCAGAGCCACTCAAACACCACAGGAACTTTAACATCCTAGGTGGGATAAACTTCAGTACTGGGTAAAGTTAAATTCATCCTCATATTTTAGCAAATTGTGAGAAAAGACGCAAATTAACCATGATGCTTCAAAAAGTAAGAAGCAGATTTGTGTTTTGAAACAGACTCTGAAGAAGGATAAAGAGGAATAAAAAAATTAAAAATCATAGAATCTGAAGACATTCCAGGATGAGGGCAAAATTTGAAATGTTTCTCCTGGAATGAGAGCAAGGAGGAAATTATACACTTGGCCATATCCTACAGGGATAGGCTGCATAATCAGTCTCCATAGCACATACCATGGGAAAGAAGCTGAAAAAAAAAAAAAAAAACCGAAGACCACAAAACACCACACACACACACACACACACACACACACACACACACACACACACACACACACACACACACACACACACACACACACACACACACACAGAGCAAGTATCTGTCTTTCCTGAACACCTAGAATAAACAAGTTACTACTGTTTCCGATTTGATGTTTTTTTAAAGTCAGCTACCCAGAAACAAACTGGTAATTTAGTAAATTACTTAATTCTAATAAAAATAGCCACCCTCTGTTTCCAGTGCCAGATTACACATTACACAGAGAAATCAATTAGAACACACACACACACACACACACACACACACACACACACACACACACTTTTTCAGAGTGCATTTAACATGTAACAAAGTCCTTTTTTAAAGAAATATCAGGCATTTTAAGCAAAAAAAAAAAAAGTATCAATATGGAGCATAGCTTTTCAAATTATTTCAATGGATTACCTATATTATGTTCTGTCACAACAAAACTCTATTTCAAAATTTTTGCTATTAACCTGCAAGCCCAGTGAAAATAATCATAAATTGAACTACTGCTCAATTCTTTTTACTCGAAAGTCAAGCAGAGGAAGCTGTAAGATCTGTAGTGTCAGTCTGCCTTTCCACAAGTGATACCTTGGGGTTGTTCAAGAATAACCTCCTTCATCAATTAATGAGACTCAGGTGGGTTTGGCAAAGAATAATGTCTACAATCCCTTGATCCATGGCCATGATGCCCCTCCTCCTCAAGGGCAGATTAGGAGAGAGAGAGAGAGAGAGAGAGAGAGAGAGAGAGAGAGAGAGAGAGAGAGAGAGAGAGAGAGAGAGATCTGAACAGGAGTTCACCAGCCAAACATATAGGGTCAGGGAGGAAAAAAAAAAAAAAGAAGAAGAGTACTATGAGAGAGAAAAACTACAGGGTTAAGTCATTTCACAAAAGCAAGATGTTTAACATTATCAGACACCATTGTTTAGCATGCTCTCCAAACCGAGCACAAAAAGAACTGTCCGCCTGCCTTAAGCATGTTCCTTCTTCCATTTAAACAGACATGATTCTTTTGGTTAATCTCTGGCAATGATCGCCATTTCACAACACATCCAGCCCACCCGGAACTGATCAATACCACTACAGACATAAGACTAGACTTTATCCATTTATTAACCACAAGGAAATGTACCATTCAGCAAAAATTCTATACATTACAAAAGATTCTATTAAAAGGGGGGTGGGGTAGGGAAGACGGACACACTCAACACACACACAACAGAGAGGTACACAAAGAAAAGACTACCACCTTCTAATTTCCCTATGACATAAGAGGTAACGACACAGCCATGAAACCTGTCAATTTGTCCCCCCACCCCTATTCTTTACCACAACCTAGCAAATATACATTGGATATTTATAGTGAATGCATTCATTGTGACTTTTAAACTGTTTCATTCCTCGAACTAACTCTCCTGTCAAGTGGATCTGCACACCTTTCAGCTAGATGTATGCATTTCCAAATTTCAAGTACAAAAGCCTAGCTTTTTCCAACCACTGGTTGCAACCATACAACGTCCTCACATAATCAAATTTTTGGATATAAAATGGCCAGAGTATTCTCCTAACCTTGAGCTAGAATACATCTCACAAGAACAGCATATTTTAACAGTGAGCACAATTTCACAAGCCCTGTTCTAAACTGAAAACAATGCGTCGGTACAAAGCGTTTAAAATAAGTAATCCGTAGGTAAGCAGAATCTACGCCTGAAAAGAGCACACAAATGGTGGGTGAAAGCCAGCATATACCACCAACACGCAGCAGCATACCTCTTCTGCACCGGGTTATGGTTAATACTCCGACAACTAAAACTATTTTTAACACTACTGGACAATGAAGTTGGAGAAGACGTGAGAGGAGACCTAGATTAAATTGCTGATAGGATGCATTGTTTCTCACAGTCAAAATTAAACACCAACTCGCTTGATCTATGTCTCGATATTCACCGGTGAAGCACTAATTAGATGACGACCAAAACCGGTCCTTGTTTTGGAACAGCTTAGGGCTAAATGACATTTCGGAATACTCCTTTTGGGTCTCAACCTTTACATAAATTTTCACTTGTGGTATTTGCGGCTTAACAGCAACCCAACCAGTGCTGTCATCGAGTGTTATGGCCACAAAACCATGACTTTCTCACTTCCACAACAACACAGCACTCAATCTATCAGTTCGCCAAACCAACCCAAAACAAGAGGAATTCATGGAGGTTTCCAGATTGTCAGGGCTGCGGGGTCGGGCGCGGGAAAGCCTCGGCCGCCCCAGAGCTGCCCAGCCGAGACCGCAGCCGGCCACAGCCCCGCCGCGCCGGCTCCTCCACCTACCTGAAGAGCAGGAGATAAGAAAGACGGCGAACGCCAACTTTGCAGCAGCTCCCATTTTCCCGAGGCGCCGGGGAAGCCGAAGGAAGTTCTCGCTAGATATCCAGTTCCCTGGGTCTTCCTCAGAGACAAACCTCCTGGTGTAAAATCAACCGTCATAAAACATATTCGGAAGCCCCAAGGCGGGGTGGGGGGGGTTGGTGGGGAGGTTGGATCAAAAACGTTCACGGGGTTGAAAAAAAAAAAAAAAGAGGCACAACAATTAAAAAAAAAAATGTACCACGGGGAAAAAACCGCCACACACACGCACAACACGAAACCAAACAACGAAAAGCCAACAACAACAAAAGCGGGTTGAAATCACTGTCAAAATCACTGTCAGCTCCTCTCGCCTCTAGCGTCTCTGCGAACAAAACGCCTAGCTGAGGCGACGAGGCGGCGGCGGCGGCGGCGCCTGCAGCCGCCCGGACGGTCCGGGAGCCGAGCTGCTCCGACGTCCGGACCGACCTTCAACCCGGACACCCAACGTCCGCGGACCACGGTAGCCGAGCTTGCGGCGGTGGCGGCGCGAGGCGGCGGTGGGAGACGGCGGCGGGAGACGGTGGTGCAGGAGGCGGCCAAGTTCTGGTCCAAGCTGTGGCTCCGGCTCCCGGCTCCCGGCTCGGCCGCGTTTTCGGTCTCCTGGCCTCCGCCAGCCCCGCCCCCTACACTTCCGGTTCCGGCCCGAAGCTGGAAGCCAGGCGCGGCGGAGAAACGCTCGGCGGCGGTGGCGGCGGGAGCGGCGGCAGGGCGCAGCGCGCGTGCCGGCGGCGAGCGCGAGGAGATTGCCCGGGAGGCGGGGCGAGCCGGAGGGGCGGGGCTGGAGCCGGAGCCCGAGCTGGAGCGCGCTCTGCGAGGCCTGCGGGACCGGAGACCGAGCTGCCGGGACGGCCGGCCCTGCTGGTCCCGACCGAGGCCCGAGGGCGCTCCTGTGCCCTCCTGGGCGCGATAGCCGTAGCGACCGAACGGGATGAGCGACGCCGAGGCCGACTGCGGCGCCCAGGCTTTCCTCTGGGGGACGCCGAGGCCGCGCCGAGCTGCTCCGAGTGGGCGGGAGCCGCACCCGCTGCTGCCCGAGCGAGCTAGGTGCTAGCGAGGCGGCCGCGCCCCGGCCACCACCGAGGCCTCCCAGCGTTTGTCTTTGGGCTACAAGAGAAAAAAAGCAGGAAGGGCTGTCCGCCAGGTCGGGACACCCTCGCCAGATAGCACGATGTACGTTTCGAATCCTTTCCACCATACCTTGTATACACAAAGCATTGTGTTGCAAACAGGTCTGCTCCTAATTGGTTTGAAAATCTTATTAGGCTTGAAGTGAAAACTGCACATTTCGATCCATGTATTAGACGGTCAGAGAAGTGGGCGTTATCAATTCTTAGCCTCTTGTGAGACCTCGTAAGACTTGTTTACAGGGTGCCCAGTTAATCACCGAAACAAATCCAAAATGTTAAAATGTGACCCCTTCCAACAGAAGCTCAGCTATTTGGGGATATTAGAAGTTAGTTATAGCGTGCCAAGAATGACTGATAGAGTCAATAGGTCCATCATTTACTACATTTCGTAAACTAAAGGGGGATATCTTGTCCTTTTCCCCACTTTATCCCAGCACCTAAAGAATCTGACAGGAATGCTTCCTTGGTAAATAGGAAAATACTTACCTTTTTTCTTAATACAATAACCTCTGTGTACTATACAGTGTTTGGAGATATTTTTATTAAAAAGGAAGCAACTGTAGGATGAGTAATGTTTTAGTGTGCACTGATTCCCACATTTTTCCACAAACTCAAGCTTTCTCACTTGCATTTATGTTTTCTTTTTCTCTTCCTATAAACTACTCTATATTTCTGTCTATTAAGTACATCCTATAATTATCTGCCTATTTCTACAACTTGTCAGGGTTAATAATCATTGTGGTTCTTTAAACTCTCTCCAAGATTTCCAGTTCTCAAGCCCTGCTCAGAATTTGATGGTATTATGCAACAAAATCCCAAATTGGTCTTCAAGATGCCTCAGTAATCTCATGTAGTTCTGCACACATTTTGAGCTGGCCGAAAATTAAGAGTTGCCACTAACAGTTCTGAAATGGAAGGGTGTGTTTGCTTTAGAACCAACTGCCCTCAATTCTTTCAGGGATTTGATAGATCAGGCCCTACTGTTGTCTTATGACTTGAATATTTCTTGATTGCTAAAACCAGAGCAAGTGAAATAACAATAGTTGCAAATATAGTATCTTGCCCTCTAATTTGCTATTATGAGTGAACATAAAATTATTTTCTATAGTAATAAAGAAGAACGTAGAGACAAATTCATAACCGAACATTCCTTTCTAACAAAACGTTAACATCATGAGAAAAATTACTGACATCCAGTAACAATAGCTATGCATTCTGTTCTAAATGTGCTTAGGGGAGGTGTGGGGGCAGGGTAACTTTGAACTCCCTAGATAGCCTAAGATGGCCCTGAACTTTTGATCCTCCTGCCTCTACTTTGTAATTGCTGGAAATATGGAAGTACACAACCATGCTGTGTTTATGTGGTGCTGGGAGTTCAATCCAGAACCTCATGCATGCTCAGCAAGCAATTGAGTTCCATCCTGAGCCTAGAATGTGCATTTTTTAAATCCAGAAATAATAGCTTAAAAAGAGTGTTTGTAATGCCCACTACAGTTCCAAAGCTCACACTGAAGACAGAAGTAGCTGAAACTATTAAGTCTGCCCTTCTTTCCTCTGTATTTTTTAATACTTTTTTTTGACAGGTTTCTACAAATACAATGTGTTTTGCTGATACCCACCCCTAAGGCTCCCCTCCCACTTCTCCTAGGGCCCCTTACTAAATGACTATCCTATATTCACGTCTTTTTTTTAATATAGCCTACTGAGTCCAATTACCACTGCCTGCATTAACATGAGCAGTCTACCAGTAGTCGCATCCCTGAAGAAAAATGCCCCCCCTCTTTACAGAATCTAATAGCTTCTCAACTTAGGCCTCATGAGTCTCTCCCCCATCAAGCTCGAAAGTATTGCCAGACTTGGTCTGTTCGGGGTCAATGTAGCTACTGTCACTTCCACATCATGTCCAAAAGATAGTATTTCATGGCACTCCATCCTCTGGCTTCCCTGTTCCATGGTGCTCCTGGAGCTTTGTGGGGTTGACATAGATGTCCTACTTAGGGCCGAGCACCCAGCCGTCACTTTAGTACTTTGACTAATTATAAGTCTCAGCATTGACTGCTGCCAATTGCAAAGGTTGAGAGTCGAACTAATATATGGGTATAAACAAATATTTAGGTGGCAGATTGACAACATTTTTGTTTAACAAAACAACAGGAGTAGGTTGTCCCACTACAGCTTGTGTACAACCACGGGCTTTTCACTAGTTTGCAGTAGTAAGCATAATTTCTGTAGTGCTATATCTTCCTAATGCATTGACTCATGTTGTGGTGACTCCAACCATAAAATTATTGTTGTTGCTACTGTGTAACTGTAATTTTGCTATTGTTATGAGTTGTAATGTAATGTAAATATCTGTTTTCTTATGGTCTTAGGCCACCCCTCTGAAAGGGTCATTCAATCCCTAGTAGGGTCACAACTCACAGATTGAGAATCACAGCATTAATTCATTTTTGTGGGGCCAACCTCATACCCTATCAGAAAGTGGCTGATCATCCACATAATATTTATGCCATTGTTGTATTACACATCTTGCCTAGGAGATGCATTCGGAGTTCACTGTTATGTAATATCACTGATGACTTTTTGCCCCCAGTAGCCTCCAGAGCACCTTTTGGCACTGTGAAAAATAGCTGGGGAATGATATTTAGATCAGTTCCAGAGAAATCCATCTTGATTTCTCTATGTCCTATAACCAAACTGTGTTGTATCTTCAACAATAGGGTCTTTCCATCTAGTAAGAGCAACAACTATAGCCTGTATTTGGAAGAGGCTTTAGGGGCCCCCTGGTCCTGAGATTTTCATTTAAAGACCCATGTCTTCTGGGCAAAGCATTGTCCATCCCCATAGGATAGTTGGGATCAAACTTCTTTTTTTAAAAAGTGGCTGTCTGCTCCTCCTGGTTCCAAGAGAGCCTCATCTTCTTGTACAATGCCAGCCTCATCCTGAGAAACAATGGTGAAAGTCAGAATGAATAGATTTGGCCATATTGGGTGTCTTGTTACCAAGCCTGTCTTCAGTAACCACTGGTAACTTCCCCTCTAGCAAATTAGATAGTGTTGCCATCAGTGACCCCTTCACTGACCTCAAATACATGGTCTACAGGTTCCAGTATGATTCTACCCACTGCAAATGCAACAGCACTGTCAAGGCTGAGAACTGGAACCTTGTTATCAATAGGAAAGCCATCTCCATCTTCCAGGAATGAAATCGTGCCAACATCAAATGAATGATGCTGGTACCAAGTACACTATGGACTCTACTGTTGTCTGGGGCCCACTTGAAAGATGGAGTCACAAAGGTCATCATCTTTGCCCCTTCTGCACATGCCTCGATGTTTGTGATATGTGTGAACCACAAGAACTATGACAATTCACTCAAGATTGATAGCAATGCTTCTGCACCACCAACTGCTTAGTCCCCCCACTCCAGCCAACTCCACAATCCATGACAACTTTGGGATTGTGGTGTGATGGCTGCATGGCTGCCCAGAACATTTTTCCTGTATCCACCAGTGCTGCCAAGGCTGTGGGCAAGGTCATCCCAGAGCTGAATGGGAAGCTCACTGGCATGGCCTTCCATATGCTTACTCCCAATGTGTCCAACATGGATCGGGCATGTCACCTGGAGAAAGCTGTCAGGTATAATGACATCAAGAAGGTGGTGAAGCAGGAAGTAAAAGGACCACTAAAGAGCATTCTGGGCTACACTGAAGAGCAGATTGTCTAGTGAAACTCTTCCACCTATGATCCTGGCATTCCTTTGTAATGACATGTAAATGACAATTTTGTAAGGCTCATTTCCTGGCATGACAACAAATAGGGCTACAATAACAGCAGGGTGATAGATCTCATGGCCTTACTCCAAAGAGTAAGAAGCCCTGGACCATCCATCCCAGCAGAGAGAGAGGGGTGGGGGGTTTGGAGCTGAGTAGTTCCTATCCCAACTCAGCCTCCAACACTGAGCATTTCAGTTTGCAGTTTCCATCCCAGACCCCTGGAAGAAGGTGAGAGACTTAGGGTACCCTATTCTGTTAACATCAACAAAGTTCACTGCACCTGCCCCCCAAAAAACACACATATATACATGTATGTATGTATACATATGTATATATACATATACATACATTTATACATACATGGGTTTTCAAGATAGGGTTTCTCTGTGTAGCCTGTCTATCCTGGAACTCTCTCTGTAGACCAGGCTGGCTGGAACCCAGAGATCCACCTGCCTCTGCTTCCCAAGTGCGGGGATTAAAGGCGTTGTGTACCACCAACCAGCTAAAACATTTGTTTTAATTAGCTTACAAAATGTGGTTTCTATAAAACTTTTGCCTACATCCTCGGTTTTTATTATTCTCCCTCCCACCTACCCATCTCCCCATTGCCTATTCACAGACTTACTTAAGCCTTTAGTCCACATTTTCGTATCACATGTATTCTACTGTCCCCTCTTCACTTAAAGCCTCTGTCTCTCCTCCAACCATGGGAAATTACTAGCTTCCTGATTTCTGTAGACATAGGTGCTCAATATTAAATGTACAAATTAAAATTTTGAGACTAGGATCCATATATAAGAAAGAATACATACAACATTTGTTTTTTTAGCCCTTAGTTAACTTACTATAATACTTTCCAATTTTACATGTTTTCATATAAATTCTATAGTTTCATTTTTTAGGGTACAATACAATGCAATTGTTCTGATGATTATCTTAAATTGTCAACCTAGAATCACTGGGGAAGAGTTTCACTTAAGGATTGTCTACATTGGGCTGGCCTATAGACATGTCTGTGAGGGGCTTTTCTTAAACTCACTGATGTGGGAAGACCCAGATCGCTATAGGTGGTACCATTCCCTAGGTAGTCCTAAACGGGCTCAGAGTGGAGAAATCTATCAGAACACAAACAAGTAGCATGCATGCATTTGTTTTTGTCTGCTCTTGACTATGGATGCAATACAATCTGCTTTAAAGTCCCACTTCAACTTTCATCAATGAACTTAGCCAGGAATTGTAAGCAGAATAAACATTTCCTCCTCGAAGGTGATTTTTGTCAGAGTATTTTTTCACAGCAAAAAAGTGAAACTAGAACAGTTGTATATGTACCACATTTTCATTATCCATTCATCTGTTGATGAACATCTAGGTTGATTTAGCTATTGTGAATAAAATGACAGTGAACATGATTGAACAAGTATTTCTGAAGCTGGATATGGACTCCTTTGGTTGTATGTCCAGGAATGGTATAGCTGGGTTATATAGTAATTCTATTATTAGCTTTGTTAGAAACCTCCACACTGACCTACATAGTGGTTGTACTAATTTATACTCCCATCAACAGTGAATAAGCATTCTCTTTTCTCCACATTCTCAATAGTATTTGTTATTTTTCTTGATGATAGACATTCTGACTGGTGAAAGATGGAATCTCAAAGTAGTTTTTATTCAAAATTTTTTATGATGTTGAATGAATTTTTAAATGTTTATTCACCATTAGTATTTCTTTTGAGAACTCTATTCAGACCCACTTTTTTATTAAGTTTTTGTTTTCTTGCTCTTTAGTTTCTTGGTCTTTTTGTTTTGCTTTTGTTTTTATGTTTTGTATATCCTAGAGATTAATCCATTCTCAGGTATATATCTGACAAAAACTTTCATTCTGTAGGCTGATTCTTCATTTTATCAGCAGTTTCCTTTGCTATACAGAAGCTTTGTAATACCGTGGGATTCCATCTGTCAATTATTAGTCTTATTTTCTGAGTGATTGAGTCCTATTTGGAGAGTCCTTACCAATTTCTATATCTTGAAGTGTACTCCCTACATTTTTTTTTCCTCTCGTGGTTACAGAGTTTCAGATTCTTGGTCCATTTAGAGTTGAATTTTGTATGGATTGAGAGGTAAAGGTCTACTTTCATTCTGCTACATGTAGATATCCACTTTTCCCAGATTATGTTTTTGAAAAAAAAATACCTTTTCAGTGTGTATTTTGGCATCTTTGTATCTGGGTCTCTATTTTATCCCATTGATCTACATGTCTATTCTTGTGTCTGCTGCCATGCTTATTTATTACTATACAAGAACAGCATATCCTCTTGACTAATGAGCCCTCTTTCTTTTATTTAACTATTATTCTGGTGTGGTTTATTCTTTCCTGTGGCCTCATGGATGAGTTTTTCACTTTAAGGATTCCTCCAAGTATCTTCTGTAGAGCTTCTTAGGGGACATAGATTCCATATATTTCATTAATTATGACACATAACTTTGCTAGGTATAGTAGTGTTGGTTGCCAGTTTACTTCAGAACTTGAAATACATTATCCCAAGCCCTTCTGGCTTTCAGAATTCAGTTGACTAATTTTCTGTCATTCTGATGGGTCTGCCTTTGTATGTGACTTGGTGTATCTCTTTTCCTATTTTTAATATACTTTCTTTGTTTTGTAAAGTCAGTATTATAATTACAATATGACAAGGGAAAGTTCTTTTCGGGTCTAGTCTGATTATTTGAGATCACTTTTATGTCTTGGAATTGACTATTTATTTATTTATTTATTTATTTATTTATTTATTTATGAGTAAAGGAACAATATCTCTTTATATAATAGCCCTGGATATCCTGAAACTTGCTTTATAGACCAGACTGGGCTTAAACTTAAAGATCCACTTGCCACTGCCTCCTGAATGCTGGGATTAAAGGTATGTATGGCAGCATCTCTTTTCTTAATTTGGGGGATTTTACATTAGGATCGTTTTAAAATTGTTTTCTATTCTTTTACAATGATATTCTTCTGCTGTCATAATTTTGGGCTTTTCAGGCTGCCATGTGCATATTATTTTCTTCCTTCCTTCATTACTTCCCTCTGATCCTCTTTTGATTCCTTCTCTAACTGTCCCCTGTCTCCTTCCTTCTTTTTTCCTCCTTCCTTCTTTTTTTCATTTGCTTTCTTTCTTAATGGACAGTGTTTCACTAAATAACTCTTTCGGTACTCTTGCCTCTGTTTCACCAATACTAATATTACAGGCATGTAGTATCACCAAATTTCTTACATCCCTAGCTCTGAGACAGAATAGAAATCAAGTACTGTAAAGTGGGCCAAGAACCTGTGGCTGGATAGACATCTTTCTGCAATACAGAGACTCAACTGGTCAAAGTCCAAAGAATAAGTGACTGTGGTATGCTCAAACACAAATGAGACTTTTATATCACTCCCCTCCCCCCAACAACTCAAGAATCAATCAGAATTGGGGGCAAAAAGATTGTGAGAGAAAGGGGTTAGGGTGGACTATGGCCAAACTGTTTTCCAGACGGGATGTACAAATGTTCACAGTGGCTGTTGTCACCTGAAAATCACACACACACACACACACACACACACACACACACACACACACACACACACACACAATCAAGATAGCCAAACTCCCACACAGATAGGAGAGGGTTCATTAAGCCCCACCAGTAGCTGAAGAGATTGGCAAATGATGGCTGCAGAGAAGGGAGAGTTTCCTTCTGGGGCATGTTCCAAGATTGCTCATTTTTCAGTGGATGACCATTCCCTTCTGCATACACTGGCAACACTAACTGGACTCAGTAGTTTAAAAGAAGAAGACATGGAGTTGGGAGGTAGATGGAAGGGTGGAGTAAGGTAGATATGATCAAAATACATACAGACACACAGACACACATATATATTTGTCTCAAAGAATACATGAAAATTATATTTTATAAAAAGGAAGGTGGGTGCTAGAGAGAAGGCTCAATGGTTAAGAGCATTGCATAGGATCTGAATCAGATCCCATCACTCATATGGTGGCTCACAACCATCTTTCACTCCAGTTCCATTGGATTCAATGCCTCCTTCTGGCTTCTGTAGGCATCAGGCATGCATGTGGTGCACATACATATAGACAAAGCACTTCCATACATTAAATTTAAATAAAATAATTTTAAATTAAGATGCAAACAGTTTTTAATCCTATAGAAACATCCACTAAATTGAAGAACAAATACCTGAGGATGTTGGTAAAGCCTTAGTGGAAAAGGTACATCGGTTATTTTGCTGGATGGAAATGTTGTACCCATCAAATTGCATTCTAAATACTGACTTTTATTCTCATAGATTAGTGCTTACATAAGCTTTGGTAAGAAAAGCTTCTTTTTGCAGTAGGAGGTAGTTACTGCCGAGACTCACACAAGGCTAAAGTAATAAGTGACTCTTGAATACTAGATCCTAAATAAAACATCTGCATTATCCCTTCCAAAGCTCATGGAACATTGCAGAAAAGTTGAGCAGAAAGAATGTGCTAAAGAAAATGGTGAAATGTTACGGAATGCAGTCTTATGGACATGATACAGACTTTGTACTCATGAACTCAGAGCAGCTGTGACTATCTGAACAAGACCTACACATGACTGAGCACATGACCAACATTCCATCGTGGAGAAAAAGAGTCTCTCTCAAGAATCTACAGGCAGTGAATGGTTGCTGAGGGAGGGAAAGATACTTTCTTCGGTGGTATAACCACTAATGAGTTACCTGTACTCCTGAAAATAACCCTACACCCATGTTGCTACAACAACCTGGGTCAACAAAAAGAAAAGTATAATGGGGACTAGTTAAGAAGAGGAAGGGATTTAATGGGTGTTAGAAGGGAAAAGAAAGGGGAATAGAGTGTGCATCTGATCAAAATACATTGTTTATATGTATAGCATGATATATATTATTATGTACAATAATACATAATAATGATCTTTAAATTTAAAAGAAAAGGTGATGGGAGTGATGGTTTAGAAAGATTGACACTATTCAGATGTCCCATTGATTTCTTGGCAGATACTTAAGCAAATGAATTAGAAAGACAGTACCTACTCTCAAAGAAGAAAAAAAAGTGTTTTTAAGGGTTGACCAATAATAATGAAGCTGAAGACTACCTACCACTATAGTGATGGACAAATATGGCCACTGGTAATAAGTATCACACTTACATCTTGGTATACATCCTTATTTGACTTCTCTTATCACTTTTAAAGAAAGCTAACCTGAATAATACTATAGTTTTATTTTTTTAAAAAAAGGAAAAGCTTTGAGTGTGAAGAAGAAAAAACTCTGAAAATAGTAAACAGTTATGAGTGAGCACATCCTAATTTAGTGCCCTCTATTTCAAAGATTTCTATTATTTTTGATTTTTGATTATCTGTGTGTTCATGTCTGCATGTGGGTATGTGCATGTGAACACAGGGACCTGCAGAATTCAGAAGAAGGTGTCAGGCCCCCCTCCACACACACACACTGCTGGAGTCAAAGGGGGTTTGTGAGCCTCCTGCCATGGTGCTGGGAATGGAATTCTGCAAGAAGAGTACTAACTTAACTTCTGAGCTTTCTCCCTAGTCGCCATAATCAACTTTAAATTAGACTGATTTATTCGATAAGTTGAGGCCTACTTATTAAATATTTAAATCCATTCTTTTTAAGACTTCTTTTCATTGCCACTTTCTTAAATATAAGTTATTTGAAACTTTCTATAGATAAAGAACTTTAATCTTCCCAGTTCAAATGAAGACAAAATGCCAGACAAAGAAATTATCTGAATATTTTCTCCTTTTATGAGATGAGGAGAACATTTTTTTTAAACCTGTTCAGGATTAAAATTTTTAGTTATAATTGTTTAAACTACTTCTAAAGAAAGAGAATTTAAAAATGTGATTAATTGTTGTTATTTTGTGTAAAATTGATGTATGCTTTGGTCATACCACATTTTATAGTTATAAAATGCCTGTGGGCAGAAAGGAGGATTATTTTCTTTGTACTTTAATTTTTTTTTTTGTTTTCTTAGACTTAACCACACCTGTTTAAGCATGCAAATTAAAAAAGAACCACTTACTCTACTTTATTGTATTTCATTTTAACTTAAACCAGAAGAATTATAATAAGAGCAGTACTAAGGTTTTAGGGGAAACTGAACTGTACAAGTGGTTGCTATTACTTTAACTAGTAAAATATATTACAGCACCTTTATTTGTATGAAAAACCCACTTATTACTAGAGATTCTTGCAGATAAGTGATTATTTTATCTCATTGTTCAGGTGGACTAATGCAAAGGTTAAGTAGCTTGTCCATGGCCATTAACTGAATCAGTAACAGAAATGGGATTATAACTCTAAACTACTGACTCATAGCTTAGTCCAGTGAGCCATGCTGCTTCCCAAGTAGCAAGCATATTAATGGCCCCCAGAGCAGGAAACAAGGCTCTTAATGGAGCATGTCCCATCTAGAAGACCAATGTAATGAAGGGAAGATGGGGTGGAGGGTGGGGGTGGGCTATTTAGAAGCAAGCTGTTGTAAGTTGAAAAATAATATGAAATATGTTGCAAAGCAACAGACTGTCCTACTTATAAGCTCACTAGGATGTTGGTTTTGCGTTTTCAATTTGTGTTTAGATTTAGTACCATGGAATGACCCATATGCTAAAGAACCCACATACCTAGATCATTTAGGAATCTATTTCCCATTTGTATCTAGACTAATCATTCAAGAATGGCACTTATATAAATATTACTTGATACTTGAAAATGTGATTTCTTGGTTTTATCAATCTTATTTCAAGTACAGCCAAGTGCGTACTTCTCTTTACTCGGTTTTGTTGGGATTATTCCTCATAGTTTGCTCAGTCTGCTTGTTTACTTCCTTTCTTTCTCTGTCTCTCTTTCTCTCTGTCTCTCTTGCATTTATAATATAATTACAACGTTTATCCTTTTATCCCCTCCCTACAGACCCTCCCAACTATCCATCCCCACTCTCTTTCAAATTTGTGGCCTCCTTTTTTTAAGAAAAAAAAACGTTAATTGCATTGTGTGCATACATGAATATCTATGAACATCTATATTCCTATATATGAACTGTTTGCTTCGTATAATGTTGCCTGTATGTATGTTTTTAGGGCTCGTTGTTTGGCACTGGACAACCAATTGGTATGCTCTTCCTTGAGGAAGACCACCTCTCCCACTTCCAGGTTTCCTTAGTTAACACTGTACTTTTAATACAACTATTGAAGTCCATATTTACCTATGCTTTTTTTTTTTGCCTTGGCATTTGCAAATCCTTGACATAGTCAACAGAAGAGAAAGAGCAGAAATGTATGTTTATGGATATTTCACTGGGTTAGAGAGAGATAGATGGAAAAGTTTCTGCACCCCCAAGCCTCTCCACTGATGCATTGGTCCAAATCAGACTAAATCAAACTGAATTAGAAAAGGCCCAGGTTTAATGGATAAGATACACCCAGATGATTTTCCAACCACCTAGAGAAGAGTCAGGGAAGAAAGACCAAAAAACCATGTGTCTGTTTTCTGAGGGGCAGTTTAAATATCCTGTGGGAATGGTCTTGAGCATCTCTGGAGGAAGGGTCGTCATTTGGTTGGCTTTCTGAGATGCAGCAGGATGTGGAAAGAGATGGGGGAGGGGGGTTGAGATGGAACTTCCACCAGAATATTCCTTACTCTTTGGGTATGTGGATGTCAGGGGCTGGGGTGGAGCTTCCACCAGAACATAGATGTTGGAGTTTGGCACTGCTGATGGGATTTGGAGCTGAGCAAGAAAATAATTTGATAAAGAGCTGAGCCAAGACTTTGAAGAAAGCATGACAAGAAGTGAGAATTTGGAAACCACCATGGAGGGAGAGCCCAAATAAGCACCTTGGGCCCTCAAAGAAAAACCCAAGAAGACTATTCATAAAAAGGTTAAGATTTAAGATTTAGGACAAACTGGGAGTTCAACATTAAAAAAGAAATCTGAAATCCAGTTTTAATTGGAAGAATATCAGAAGTCCATACAGCATATGACTGCTTGAGCAAGGTAAAGCCTTTTGGGAGAAAGGGAACTTCATGCAATCTCTACAATTTTTTCATAACATCAAGAATTCAATTAAACAATTACTGGGCATTTAAAAAGAGGACAAATGGTAATGCTAGAACCTAAAATTACAAGAAGTAAAATGAATTTTAAAATGGATTTCTAATAAGTTAGGAACACCAGAAAAAAATGATAATGAATTAAGGGAAAGGGAAACCTGCAGAAATTATTCAAATTCTTGCACAGACAACACAAAGGATAGAAATATAGAATGAATGGATAATAAAAGGTAAAAGAGAAGACTAGATCAAGGTTTAAACTATTTAGAGTCCCAACATGATGGGAGAGCATATATCAAACAAAAGCAACACTTGCAAAGCTATTGGTAACAAAGTTCACAGGGCTGATGATAGAAAAGTTAAAAAGCTTTACAAAGTACGTGTTCATAAATTTAATGAAATTACATCCAGACAACTATTTTAAATATATTTAAAGCAATGGTAAAAATACTGAAAGTAGTCAAAGAAAATATACATATTACTTTCAAAGGAATAAAAATAAGATTTAGTGTTAAATTTTCAGCAGAGAGTATAGAATTTAGAAGACAATGGAATATCTTTGAAGTTCTTAGAGAATACAATTCCAAGGAAGAACTTCATGCTCAGAAAGATATCCATCAGAAAGGAATAGTAAGGTTTTCAGAAGAATAAAAGCAGAGAGAATGTATTGTTATTCAATTTACACTAGGATCTAAGGGGAGTTATGGTTTGTTTTATTTTTTGGATTAAATGAGGAATTGTGAGGTAAGATTAATAACTCCGGAAAGCTAAATATGTGATTAAATCTAAGCATGAGCAATAGCAGCAATTTTGTGGAGTTTGTAAGTGAATGTGTCAGGATAGGGAAAATGGATCAGTGAATAATGTGCTTGCCATACAAGCATAAGGACCCAAGTTTTACCCCCCAGAAACCATGGAAAAAAACTGCTGCATACTGTAGCACATGTTTGTAATCCCAGAGCTGGACAGACAGAGACATGTTGACTCCTGGGGCTCCCTGGCTGGCTGGCCTAGCCTTATTGGAGATCTTTAGTGAAATACTCTGCTTCAAAAGAAAGAAAGGAAAGAAAGAAAGAAAGAAAGAAAGAAAGAAAGAAAGAAAGAAAGAGACAGAGAGAGACAGAAAGAAAAGATAGAAAAAGAAAGAAAGAGGAAGGAAGGAAGGAAGGAAGGAAGGAAGGAAGGAAGGAAGGAAGAAAGAAAGAAAGAAAAAAAGAAAAGAAAGAAAGGAAGAAGAAAAAGAAAGAAGGTTTGTCTTTAGGGTCCATGACCTATCTAGTCTCATGTTGTTGGCCATTTTAGCAGTGACGGGTGTGTGTTCCATCTTATGGAGTAAGCCTTAAATCCAATCAAAAAAGTGATTGGTTACTCTTATAGCATTTGTGCCAGTGTTGCACCAGGATAGCTTGCAAGCAAGTCACTGTTAGAGGTCAGAGGGTTTGTAGCTGGGTGATATTGGTGATTAGATTTTTTGTGATTTTTTTAGTTTGTTTTGACTTTTGTGTTTTATTTTGAGAAATAAAAGAGAGAGGAGAGAGAGAAAAGTTGAGTGAGTAGGGAGGTGAGAAGGATCTGGAAGGAGTTAGGGGAGGGGAAATATGATCAAAATATGTCAAATGAGAATTTAATTGTTAAAATAACCCAAGGTGGATAGCTCCTGAAGAACAACTGGGGTCAATCTCTGGCCCCCCATGCATGCACACATACATGCACCACACATACAGGTTAATCTTCACACATATAGATACAATACATGTAGAGCTAACATATATGAAAACAATATTTTTAAAGTAAAAAGAGAATGTTATGGTTTAGACTTTATAACAAAGCAACATATACTGAGTTACTTTAACAAAACCTAATCACCATTCTTAACAATTCTAGATGTTGACAAGCCTAAGGTCAAAGACACTAGAAAAGTCTGGTCCTAATGATGATCTACTTACTGACTAGCAATGGTCAGGTTTCACTTTGCCTCACATCAGGAACAACAAATGAGACAGCTCCAGTCTCTTATAAAGTCTCTGGTCCTATCGTGGCACCTCTTCCTCATATCTAAACCTAGCCACTACTCAAAGGACTCAGCTTCAAACCTCATCACATTAGAAGTTTGAGCTTTAGTATTTGGATTTGAGGATAAAAGGATTCAATTCAGTTCATAACAGTAAGTAGAAGTAGTTCAATTCCAAGAGAGGTGACTGAGGTGGACTGTAACAAGCAGAGCATAATGTTGGTATGTATTATTTTAGGATAATCAATATGGTAATTAAAATATATAACCAACAATTCACCAGTTGTAACAAGCTAAAATACTTTATTACTCAAATGGACAGGTAGAGAGACAAAGAATAGGTCTTAAACTAGGAAACATAAAAAAAGCACAATTGCACTCAAATGCAGCAATGTTTACATTAAATAGGTTAATTCTCAGATTAAATGAAAACAATGGTCAGAGTCAGCAAGAAAAGCAATATGCAACCATTTGTTGCTTATGAGAGATGCACTTTAAAGATAAGGACTCTTCAGAGGTTGAAAGTAATAACATGAAGTAATAATGTTAAGCCATAACCAGACCTAATGCACAGTACTGTTCTGTGAACACATAAGGAGAACATGAATTCTGTTGCTTTAGATAGAGAGTACTGAGAAGTCTGTTTGATCTAGTTAGTCTGCTATTCTAGCCTTCTATGTTCTTGTTAATCTTTTTCCATTTTTTTCTATCCACTGCTTAACGTGATGGACAGATGAATGGTCCTAACCATTATTTTTAGTGGTCTATTTCTTTCTTAAATTCTGTTGTCTTTTATTCCATGCAGCCTTAGTTCTGCTGCTAGGTGCATATATGTTTATAGCTCTAGGACCTTCTGAAAGATTCACACATTTCTTGCTCTAAAATGTCTTTTTTTTCTCTCTCTCCAGTTGCCATTTGCCTTCAATTCTATTTCATTTGATATTAGTATAGCCAGTGTTCATCTCTTTTACTTACCAGATGGTGTTGACTATATTATCCAAGGAAATTTTCCTATCCTTTGCTTTCAGCTTCTTTTTTTCTTTGAATATAAAGTGTATTTAATAGACTGTATATAGGTGCATCATGTTTTTTAAAATCCACCTACCAATCTCTGACTTTTGACTCTAGTGGTTGATCTGCATACACTTTATGCCAACTGGTAATGTAGGATTTGTATCTGTCATTTTGCTATTCATATTCTATATATCATGTTTTGTTCCTCAATCACTGTTTCCTTTTATATTGGCTATTTCCAACATACCATTTGAATTCCCTTATTGCTTCTTTCATGATATTATTTTCAGTTTTATTTAACTGGTTGCAGTGGAGATTGCAACTAACATATTCACTTAAAGTAATGTACCTCAGGGCCTGGCAAGAGGACTCAGCACTAAACGTGCTGGCTGACAAGCCTGACGACCATAGTTTGTATCCCTAAGACCCACATGATGGAAAGAGAGAACTGACTCCTGCAAATTGTCCTGAGACTTTTACACACACAAAGTAAGTAAAGAAACATAAATTAATGACAATGTGTGTTAGATTATAGCACCCTAATTTCAATAGTGAACCAACACTTTTTTATAGCTATATTATTCCTCCTCCTCCACCTTAGTGCTATTATCATAAGAATTATATTTCATATATGAAAGTCCATCAATGGAGTTCCATGGTTATTGTTTTATGCTTTTGCCTTTTAAATCATATAGAAGGAAAAGAAAATCCATTTTCCTTGTTATTTTTTTTCCACAGTCCCATTGCTATTGTCTTGACATTAACATATATTCATCAAACTTTGGGTTTATTGAGTTTCCTGTGGATTAATATTCCTCTTAAAATATGGTAAACATTTGTTCATTATTTTTTTAAATTACAAATTTATTTATTTCCTTATGTATTGTGCTTGTGTGTGGTTGTGGTGGTAGTGGTATATGATGTGGTGTGGTGGTGGTGTGTGTTAAGAGAAGAGGAACATGGTTAATGGCTGACCGCCATGACCGGTCGCCATAGAGAGGCAGAGAGAGCATAAAGAGACAGAGAGAAGAGAAGAGCAGAAGCAGAGAGAAGAGGAGAGAGAGAAGGGTAGAGAGAGCAGAGAGAAAGAGCATAAATGGGCAGGGATTAAAGGGATCCTCTGCACCTGTGTGCAGACTTAGTTCCCATGGAACCCTGGGCTGACCAGGGTACTACCTCAGGGGCAGTCCAGCATAATGCCTGAACCTTTCAGTGTGTGTGTGTGGTACTGTAGGAGAAACTCCCCACCAGCCTACTCAAGCCTCAGTCACCCTGCCCAGGTGCCCAGGCAGGTCTGCATGAGCGAGAGTGGAAGGCACTTTCTCCCTGAGCCAAGCCTGCCTCTATGCCCAGAGACTGCTGATGAAGAGACACCTGACCAGAGACACCAATGAGGAAAGGACAACACAATAGAGTCAGCAATCTGAGCCAATAGGAGGGGGTATAAAGGCAGGTCTAACTTCCTTAATAAATGAATCTGCAGCATGCTCTGCTATTGATTTCCAGTGCCTAAATGATTGGTGCTGTGTCTTCTCACATCCCTCTTCCAAGGGGTGAGCAAGCAGGGTATCCTGCAACACGGTGTGTTTGTGTGGTGTGCGTAGAATGTGGTGTATGGGGTGGTGTACTGTATGTGAGTGTTTGTGTATGTGTGTCTTTGTAGTGTGTATGCATGCACTGGGCATGCCTTTGATACTCTAGTGTTTTTTGTGCCTTCATCACTATAATTAGCATAGTAAAAAAATGCCTTTTAGACATGTAAAAATAGTTTAGTTAGGAACCCCACTACACCCAAGGCTGCAACTGAACCCAGTGACATCACTCATTCAAGATAAACAGACACAGTTCTAGAACCCGTGACACACACAGGACAGTATATAAGCAGAGACCAAGAAGAGTGTTCTGTTCTGCACATCCGGAGAGAGGCCACATTGATGTGCCCTGCAGCTGCAGTCTCCTGAGGATCCTGACCCTCGACTCAGAGACTTCTGTTAGAGACTGGACCTGACTTTCAGCTAAGATACACCATGCAGGTATCTCCTTGGGGAGACAGGCTTAAGACCATAGTTAGGAATTTAGAGTATGAACCTAGTATGATGACCATCGGCATAATAAAATATAACTTTTGTTATACTCACTACGTATATGCATATCTACTTTCTTGGTGTAACACTCGATCTTCTCCTTTTGCTCGCACAGTGACTAAGTAACATAGAAGAGAGTCTGGCTAGACCTCTGTGTTTGGTTTTGTTTTTCCGGAGTGATTTGGAGCTTTACCTTGCTATCATGAACTTCTGATTCTTCAGATTTTCTTTCTAAGTGCTCCCCCTCCCTTTTCTGAAGCAATCATCAATTTATCTGACACTAATTTTGCCTTTAGGTATATATGATGTTGAACAATTTCCACTGAACAATTTTAACAAATATCCTAAGCACAGACTTCTCCTCACGGAGTGAATTCTGAATCAGATCAAGTGAAGATGTGCTGTGAATGGGACTTTTCCAGTTTGGTGCAAGCAGCTCAATTCCCATCAAGTTTGCTTGTTGGGAGCTTCGGGCCGACTGCCCTCTTCAGGGTCTCCTACAAGGGCTCCAAGTGCCAAGGTGCCTTCGTGAGATGTTGGTGAGCATAGCTGCCTTGCAGTCACCATTGGGTAAAGCCAGGACTTCTGAAGGCTAATGTGGACATTTGGCAAGGCCTATGAGAAATAGACAAATAATGCCAAAGGTTTGTACTAGCACCAAAATTGAGGGTTTCTCTGTAACAATTCCTTCTCATACTGCTGTTTATTTCCAATTGTATGAAAAAGTGAATTTTAACCATTTTTTTTACTGGTGCTCTTTCTTTTAGATGGTTGGTTTTCTGAAGCCCTTGCTTTTCTATTCTAGAAGGACTTCTGATTAGGTATCTTTCTTACAGTAGAAAAAGTGTACGTCACTAAGAAGGGGAGGTCACTGTTTCCCGCTTCAGTACTGATGAACCTCACACACACAGTGTTGAGACAAAAAGCCAAACACAAAAGAAAACATGCACTCTGGTTTCAATTTTGTGGACCTGTGCAAACAACTGCAAACTGGACCACCAGCTTCTGTGAGCAGAGGGAGTGCTGTGTAGCTTGATCAGCTCAGCATGGTAGCCCTTACCACAATTCCTCTAGAAATATATTTTGTGAACTTTTTGAGTGTTTGCATCTATAAAACTATTTCAGTGTTAAACCCAAGGCTCTTATTTAATTCTTGAATATTTTCCCTTGCAGAGTTTTGTTAAATTACTGAGAGTTTCATATTTATAGTTAAAGAAATTATGTATGACCCTTGAACATTGGAAAAATTTTCTTTTAATAGCATTGCCATTAATAATAAAATTATATGTCCACAGTGCCTTATAGTTTTTAAAAGTGCCTTAATATGATTTTATCTGTACAACTCTTGAATCTCAAATGTATTTTCCAAATGACAAAACTCATATAGAATCACAGAATTTATGAAGAATGAAGATTGTCTTATTTTTACATGTCTCAAAACTTTTATTATAGGTTTCTTCCATATTAAATCACTATGGTAGTTTATTCAGAATACTGCGAGTCACCAATTTATCAAAATTAGATGCATGCCCAAAACTCTAGAATTCTTTGCTAAGTAATTCATAGGTGGTATTAAACCGTGTTTACTGAAGGATCTTAGATCTTAGGATTCTAGTGTTGGCAAAACAAACAAACAAACAAGCAAACATTCTTCTTTCGGTCTTGGTGAGAAATGTGTTTGTCATTCCAACTCCAGCATTATTTTAGATGTGATTTTCAGTGCACATTCATCAAATACCACATAGCTTATAAGATAGTTATTGTCTCTTAGGGGCCTGCTCTTTTCTGAAGGGAAATGTGGGGGGGAATGGACCTGGGAGAGGTTAGGGAGGCTGGGAGGAGAGAAGGGGGGGGGAAACTGTAGTCAGGATATATTTAACAATTCCTCCTAGACTACTAGTTAAATGGAGCATGATGGGTCACAGTTCTAGAGCTGTTTTCAAGGTATCTGAGGAAGTCCCAGCTGGTCCCCGCCCTGCTGCTGCTGGGTCCTGACCCCGACCCCAGTGGACTTCTGCCACTGAGGCCCAGACCACACAAGCCATAAAGAGTGAGCGACCCACCTGCCAGTGGAACTTAAAGTCCTCCTAGAATCTGTGCCCTGGAACCCTTCCCCAGGCCCACACCATCCAAGCTTTGTCCCTGGCCCTGCTGCTGCTGGGCCCTGCCCCTAAACTCAGCGGTCTTCCACCACTGAGGTACAGACTATACCAGCCACAATTGGTGAGTAACCCTCCTGTCCTGTGGCCTGTCCCCTCCCACCTTAGCACCAGCACCACTGCTGCAACTCTGGAGGAATCCCACTGCTCTGCTGCCACTTTCAGTAGTGGAAGAGCAAGTGAGTTATCTACCTGCCAACTGGACTGCTGCCACCCTTAGATTCTGCTTTTATAAGGCTCACAGTGCTGCCCAATCCCTCATACTTCATCCTCCTCCCTGTGGTCAGCCCTTCCGCAGAACTCAAGCAGACACCACAGGCCCAGATACAGTCCACACCAGTGGGAAGAACAGCCCCATCTCAACCAGGGGCCAGATTCAGTTTCTCAGAAAATTGAGAATCAATCTACCTCGAGACCCAGCTATACCACTTTTGGACATATACCCAAAAGATGCTCAATCATACCACAAGGACACTTGCTCAATTATATTCATAGCAGCTTTATAATAGCCAGAACCTGGAAACAACCTAGATGCCCCTCAAACAAAGAGTATATAAAGAAACATTTACACAATGGAGTATTGCTTGGCTCTTAAAAACAATGACATAAGGAAATTTGAAGGCAAATAGATGGAACTATAAACAAATCATCCTGAGTGAGGTAACCCAGGCCCAGAAAGACAAAAATGGTATGTACTCACTCATAAATAGGTATTAGCTGTAAGTAAAGGATAATCATGCTATAATCCACAGACCCAGAGAAGCCAGGAAACAAGGAGGGCCCAAGGTGGAGCACATGGATCTTCCTGGGAAGGGGAAATAGAAGAGATTTCCTGGGTGGACTGAGGGCAGATGGAGATGGAAATTTAGGGGATTGGGTTGAGGGTTGGATGGAGGGGGAGAGTACTGAGATGACTGGAAAATGGGGGGGGCATTTATTTTTGGGTCAGGTAGAAACAGTGCAATGAAAACTCACATGAATCTACCAGGTTAACCCCAACTAAGACTCCTAGCAATATCACTATTGCTGATATACATAGCCTGAACTGGACATCTCCTGTGATAAGATTGGTGACTATCCTAAATTGTCACAGAGCCTTTATGTAATAACTGATGGAGACAGAACCACAGCCAAACATTAAATTAAGCTCATGGAATCCTGCTGAAGAGATGCAGGAAGGATTGTAGAAGCCAGAGGAATGAAGGACATCACAAGAAAACCAACAGAAACAATTAACCTAGCTCATAGGAACTCACAGAGTCTGAACCAACAACCAAGGAGCTTGCATGGGACTGATGTAGGCCCTCTACTTATGTGTGACAGTTGCATAGCTTGGTCTACTTATGGGACTCCTAACAATGGCTCTTGGGAACCTATTCCTCATACTGGGTCCCCTTGTCCAGCCTTCATATAAGGGCAGGTGCTTACCCTTACAGCAACTCGTTATGTCATGCTTTGTTGGTGCCCATGGAATGCCTGCCCCTTTCTGGACAGAAACAGAGGAGGAGTGAGTGGGGATGGGGTGGGGTGCAGAGGGAAGGTTGGGGAAGGAATGAGAGGAAAGGAGGGAGGGAAAACTGTGGTCTGGATGAAACATTAATTTTAAAAAGATATTTGAGGATAGTAATACTATCTATTGACTTAATCATCATTTCCATAACTTGTCTTGGCATTTCATCCATGACACCAGAATTTTCCTGAGAAACCATGAAGCATCTATAATGAACATCTATATTCCAGAAATCAGAAATGCTTTGAAATTCAAAACTTTTTTGGTCACTGACATGATGTCACAAGTGAAAAGATTCCACTGAAGGCCCAACTTACAGGTTGAGGTCAAAATGCAGACAAACTAAACAGATTGTATAGGCAAACTTTTCATCATGTATATGAAATAAAATGATTTCCATGTTTTGACTCGAGTACTTTTTCCAAGGTATCCCACTGAATATACACAAATATTCCAAACTCTGGGGAAAAATTTCAAAGTTTGCAACACTTCTCTTCTCAAGCATTTCTGATAAGTGGTATTCAGCCTGTACTGTGGTTGAGAGTTGGCCAGTGATCCATATACAGATTTTATTGCTTTTTTGTTACTTGTGATATATTTCTGATAGACTACTTGATATTGATATTCTTCCATGTTCATGTAAATATCTGTGCTGGTGAGTTTTTGTCATCTTTACACAAATTGGGGTCTTCTGGGCATTGCTTTTGTCAGACTGGCTTTTGGGACTGTCATTGGGTCATTGACTGTTGATTGATGTAGGGGAGAAAGGTAGCTGGGCAGCCATGAGAAAGTAAAGCAGGAAAATAGCGGAGCAAGCCTGAGAAGGCAGACCCAGTAATCAGTGTCCCTCCCCAGACTCTGCTCTAGTTCCTGCCTTTGGCTTCCCTTGATAATGGAGCGTAACATGTAAGCTGAGTAAACCCTTCTTCCCCGAGTTGCTTTTGCTACGGCATTTATCACAGCAACACAAAGCAATTTAAGACAATGTTGAACTTAAAAGAAAAAAAAAACATTTTTAAAAATTTATTGTGTGAGGGTGGGTGCATATGCAACATAGCATGTGTGTGGTAGTTAGGGAACTTGGAGAAACAAGTTCTCCATTTTCTGTTGGGTCCTGAGGCTAGAACTCAGGCTTGGTGGTAAATGCCTAAATCAGATTAGCCATCTTGCTGGCCCGCCCCCCTAGACAGGATATTCCTATGTAGCCTAGACTGACCCCAAATGCCCTCTTGTCTCAGCCTGTCAAGCACTAAGATTACAGGTGTGCACCACCATACCCAGCTATTTCTTCTCTTTCTTTAAGTGGCCTAATTTGCAGTTCTCTCCATTAAAAATCATTGATTTGTGTTGATGACTTATAATCCGATCATTTTCTTAAGTAATATTCATGTCAGACAATTTTGCATATTTGGCTAGTTTACTAAGTACATTCTCAACACAGATTCTAAAATCACAGATGAGAATAATAAAGTAGGACCCACAAAGCTGTTGCGTGTTTGTGGAAAGCTACTAGAAAGCCTTATTTTACTTTCCAGGCAAATAACGACTAGCACACAGTGGGAAAGTATGGGTTATAAAGAGAATAAAGGACTTGGGCATTTTATTCATGCTTTTGTAATTAAGTTCTAAATGGTTGCTGCAACAGCACCATCAGAAGCCAAACAGAAAACAGTTTCAGCTGGATTTTCTCTGCCCTTAATCTTGAGCAAAACCTTACCTTTTCAACCACTTAAAAAAAAAAAATCAGAGAATGAAGGGTCTTCAGGGTCTCTTCCAAATGCTTCTCTCCAGCCCCTCCTCTTTCTAGAGCACACCTTTTCTATTACAGTCACCAAAATCTAGTTCACAGAGTCAATCCCACAATGAGAAGGACTATCCTCTCAGGCAATTTGAGGGACAAATTATAGACGGATGAGATGAGCTGCTAGAGAGTGTGGAAGCATTAGCTTGGGACAGCCTGAGAGCAAAGTACCTCTTCTACACTTCCTCAGTTCTCTTACTGGCTGCTCACTCTTTAAACGAAACTGTTGAACTCACTGTATCTCTTTCTAGTTTACCTACACCAATTACTTAGCCAAATGCAAATAAGCCTATTCTCTTTTATTATTTTATTTTTTAAAAAGAAAACTTGGCCTTTTTGTTGCTGAGTCTGAAAAATATTAAAGATATGCTATGGTAGTTTGAGTGAGTATGGCCCCTCAGGTTCATATGTTTGAATACTTGGAACCCTGTTGATGGGACTGTTCAGGAGGGTGTGGCCTATTTGGAAGGGAGGCAGGCTTTGAGGTTAGCTCTAGTTGCCTCATGCTTTTGTATCTAGATGTAAGCTCTCGGTTGCTGCTCCAGCACCATAACTGCCTGCCTGTTGCTATGATTTCCCATCCCAATGGTTATGAACTCTTACCCTCTGGAATCTGAGTCCCAAATTAAACACTTCCTTCAATGAGTTTTCCTGGTAATGATGTCTCTTCACAGCAACAGAACAGTAACTAAGACACATGTTCAGAGAAGGAAAGGATACAGAGTTTCTAGGTACCTGTTTCCCAGTCTTTGCAGCTATAATCTGTTTCTATTTATCTTTAAGAGAAGTAGCTTTTGGTTACTGCATCTTTTTAAAATTGCTTTCTCATGAATTGTTTTTCCCCAAGATCAATTTGATTTTCATTTTAAATCTAGGCTGAAAACCAATCCATAGCACTAGTGATATATATATATATATATATATATATATATATATATATATATTATATCACTAATTTTTTTTCAAGGAATAAGGTTCTTCTAATCCTCAGGGTATCTCTTTTATGTAATCTTTGCCACACAAGGCAATTTGCAACAGAAAGTGTGTTCTAAATTCTTTGAAACAATAGCTAGCTAGCTAGATGATTGGAATTTACTTTTTTTTTCATCGCACAACTGTTGTCATGGTAACCCTATATTATGGTCTTTGGTGAAACCTCTGGCCACAAGATTGGCTTAGTTTTAATAGAGGCTGGTTAAGGTCTGAGAAAATCTGTTTTTGGTGAAGTGTGAGCAATTGCAGCAGCTCCAGTAGAGAAGCTTTGAAAGGACTAAAATGTACAGCCTAGTTCACACCACCTCTTGGTGGCTGATCAGTGTAGTAAAGTCATAGTGGTTAGTCACCAAAGTGCTTCTGGAGATGAACCAGGTGGTAGTGAAGGCTGCAGTGAGGACGGTGAGAGGGTTTGGCCCTCAAGTGTATTGCAAAAGTCCACATGGTTAAGCCTTAGTTAAAAGAATTGTGCTATTGTGGGGTGGGCAGGTGCTCGGATATTCAAGAAGTGGAATCTAATAAGGGATCTTCAGGTCTCTGAGGTTGGGCCCTCAAAGGACCCCTCGTCTTCCTTTTCTCTTTTCCTTTCCTATCCACAAAATGAATGGCTTTGTTTTGCTGCCCACTTTCCGTGCCAGGCCCCAAAGCAACATGGCTAAAGACCATGAACAGGAGCCTTTAGTCTGTGAACCAAAAAAACTGGTCTCTTTATAAGCTGATGATCTCAGGACTGTTTTTCCATGTACATTTGTGTTTGTGGTGTGTGTGTGTGTGTGTGTGTGTGTGTGTGTGTGTGTGCATATTTCCATGAAGGTGACACAAGTATGTGTGGGGGTAGAGATTGACATCAGGTCATTATCTACAATCATTTTCCACTTGGTTTTACTGTGGCAGTGTCTTCCATTGAACCCAGAGCTCTTCTGATCAGCAGATTTTGTCTAGCAGGTCAGCTTGCTCCCAATTAATGGGATTAAGGTGGTAGTGGTGGGTACCAGTTCCTGCCCAGATTTTTATGTGACTACTGTAGAATTGAATTTAGGTCCTCATGTATTCATGAAATCTCTATCCATGGAACCATCTCCCCAGCCCTGTGTCAGGTATAGTGACAGAAAGCTAAGTGGCATAGTATATTTATGTCTTTATGGAAGTCCTGATGGAAAACAGGATATATTGTAGATGCCCTCATGGCTTAATTAGGAGGCAAGTGGATATTTTAGTGGAGAAATAACCTTGATAAGTTTGTAAGTTTAGTCTCAAAAGAATGTGAAATCATAAGACAAATACAAGGCAAGTCTTCAACACAAAGAAACAAAAAAATTAGTCAAAAATAATTCTTCCACCAGTTTTTTAATAGACAAACTTAAACAATATATCCATCTTGATTAGAAAACTTTAAGGTTTTCTGAGGACTGAGGACTTTTATTTTGGGGCCACCAGCTCACAAAAATGACATGGAAGTTTATTATTAATTATGAAATCTTGGTCTTAGTTTAGGCTTGTTTCTAACTAGTTCTTATGATTTAAATGAACCCATATCTTTTAATCTATGTTCCTTTACATGGCTCAGCTACCTTTACTGCCCATCCTGCTTCCTCTGCATCTTGCTAGCAGCTCTGCCCTTCTTCTTAGCATATTCTCCTCCAGGAAATCTTGTCTAGCTATTAGCCATTCATCTTTTTATTAAGCCAATCAGAATGACACAGTGTACGAAAAGATCATTCCACAACAGAAGACAAATTAAAGAAGTCTTTAAAACTAATGGCAAAAATCAACAAAAGTAGAGAAGAATTCAGTTTTTAAAACATTGAGAAAGTATGTCATGAACGTACTGAGTGGTTAGTTTCCTGTGAATTAAAAAGATAAAGTGTGGTGATATTTTGTTTGTGCTTTAACAAATACAGCTTGTCTGAAGATCAGTGTGTGGAGCTAGCCACTAGTTAGCCATACATACAGGCCAAGAATACCTTTAATCCCAGCACTCAGGAAGCAGGCACAGGTGGATCTCTGTGAGTTCAAGGCCACCCTGGGCTACATGAGATTGATCCAGCAAAAGAAAAACAGAGGCAGGCAGTGGTGGCTCACACCTTTAATCCTAGTACTTGGGAGTCCCACACCTTTAATCCTAGATCTAGATAGCTGGAGACAGGACTGATATTGCTGGACAGAGAGAGGAATATAAGGCAGGAGGACTCAGGAGCTCATTGCATTCAGTCCTCAGACTGGATTCATAGGGACAGAATCCCCTCTTTGGTTTTAGGATTCAGTAAAGGTAAGAACCAGTGGCTGGCTGCTCTGCTTCTGTGATCTTTCAGCATTTACCCCTATATCTGACTCTGGGTTTTTGTTATTAAAACCAGTGAGAATTCACACTACAATACAGGAGAGCATACATGTGTGTATAACCTCCTTTGTTTTACACAATTAACAGATTATTTCACTTCCTCTTACCGTAACCAGTATGACCGACCAGTAGTGTGCTTTTCTGTATAGAGCTCTCTGTTAATGAAGAAAATGGTTTTAATTGACTTTTCCTGTGATTAAATTGTCACAGTATCTTTTCTGGCAAGAACAATGTCCTCAGTTCTCTCCTTCAAAATGTCCCACTTAATAAGAAAAAAGATTAATATGAAAAAGCACAATGAGAACCTTGCTCTTCCCTGTATGCCGATCACACAACTCTTTTACACTCATGTACCATTGTCCTTATTACATGCTTTTGAAGAGTTCTTTACACAAACACCAGTTGTGGTGGCGTTTACCTTTCTCATTGCTGTGACAAAACTATGTGGACAAGAAGCACCTAAGAGAGGAAGATTTTGCTTTGGTTCACCATTTAAGGCAGTATAACCCATAATGATGGAGAGTATGTTCATGGGAACTGGAGGCTTATGGTCAAATTGTATCAACAGGAAGCAGAGAGTGAGAACAGGAAGTGGAGCCTGCATTTTATAAGTTGAGGCTTTTCCCCAGTGACACACTTCCTTTAGCAAGGCTCTGCTTCCTGAAGGCTCTAAGGGCTTCCTCAACCGCATCACCACTCGGGTTAGAACATTCATATGCATGAGCCTGTGGGAGAACATTTTACATTTAAACCACAAAAAGCGGGGAATGTTAATATATCATCTTATTCCTGTTTTTACAAAACCTGGCAAATAGATCCCCCTCTTTAAATGTAATCTATCTTGATGATTGGTATTAACAAGCTTACTCACCCCCCCCCCCAGTACAGTATTACAAATTTGTAAGAATTGTCTATCCCCTATTGATGGGTACTTGACTGTATCTGTTTTTTAAATTTCAAGAAACACTTGATTGACAATATTACACATAATGTCATTTCATAAATGGACTATTGTCTCTATAGATAAGTTCCTAGAAATGAAATTGTGGATCAGTGGGTGTATGCAGTTTTAATTGTGATAACAAAGTTCTTTCCATCTTTGGTGCCATTTCAGCTCTCTCTACTACATGGGAGGGCCTGTTTACTTACAACTAATAATTAAAACAAGTGTTACCCAACTCTCACTATTGCAAATCAGAAGCAGGTCATATTAGTGTAATTTTGATATTTTTAAAATTTTAAGTGGACTTAAAATTTGCTAACTTTTATAAGTCATTTGTGTTTTCTTCCTATGACATGTGTCTAGCCTTTTATTGATTTTAATAAACTCTTCATACATTAAGGTATTTAACATTTTTCTATGATAAACTCAAAAAGATATTCCATTACAGCTTGGTTTTTTAAAAAAAATTTATTTGAATTACAAACAAGATTGAATGACATGACAATCCCAGTTCTCTTCTCCCCCCCTTCCTCCCCTCCCACCCCCCATCCGCCCCCCCCCCAACTAAAACCCTACCTATCCCTTCTCCAGGGGACCATGTATGTCTCTCTTAGAGTCCTCCTTGTTTACTAGCTTCTCTGGCAGTGTGGATTGTAGGCTTTACTCTATGTCTAAAATCCACATATGAGTGAGTACATACCATGTTTGTCTTTTTGTGATTGGGTTACCTCACTCAGAATGGTTTCTTCTAATTCCATCCATTTTCCTGCAAATTTCAAGATTCCATTTTTTTTTTCTGCTGAGTAGTACTCCATTGTGTAAATGTACCACATTTTCTCTATCCATTCTTTGGTTGAGGGGCATCTATGCTGCTTCCAGTTTCTGGCTTCCAACTATTACAAATAGTTACAGCTTGGTTTTTTATTTACCTTTTGAGTGTTTATAATTTAATAAGTTGTTAACTATATAGTTGACAACTCTAGTTTTATAGTTGTTTGTTTCATAGAAAGTGGATTTTGAGTTAGTACAAGGCTTCCTTCGTAGCAATTTTTCAAAGGATTTACTCTTTTCTAGTATTCATAAGGTCTCAGTATTTCATATGTAAATCTCTGCTGTGTTTAAAATTTGCCTTGGCTTTAGTGATCTGTGCACCCATCAGGAGTCTTCCTAACATGCATTATAATTATAATATATACCTGCAAAACTCCAGATATACAGCTAAAAATCAACTTAGCAAATTTATTAATATATGGAAGTCAAAGAAAACACAGTATTAATTTATAATGGAAGTAAGTACCCATTTAAGTAGAGACAAGAAGCCTCTTCTCCCCGATTCTGCTAGCATTATTGAAGTTCTTACTCCTTTCCCACAGGATGAAGTGTTATTTGTATAGCACATTGTATTGAAGTGTGCTTTTGTAAGTAGTTGGACACTTGCTTCACCAGCTTGTTTGTTCATGAACCAGTACTGCACTTTTTAGATATTCAGGTTTTCATATCATGTTATATATCTGATGTTAATAAGCCTTGTTTCCCCTTTTTTGAGTTTTCTGACTACTTCTATTGTCTGACTACTTCTAGTTATTTTCTCATATAGGTTTTATGGTCAGCCTGTTTAATTTCATAACATTCACTGTCAATATTTTATTTGAGGTTCATATTAAGATGAAAAATTATCTCAAAATAACTGATATCTTTGTGTACAATGTATGTCTTGTATATGTATGGTACATACATGTAGGCATGCATGGATGCTGTGGAGGCTAGAGGTCTACATTTGGGTGTCTTGGTCAAGCACTCACCACCTTATTTTTTGAGACAGGACCTCTCATTGACTGTAGAGCTCATTGATTTGTCTAGGCTGATTGGTTGGTGAACCACAGAATCTTCTTGTTTCTACATCTCTTGTACCAGTATTACAGCACCATTCTGCCATGCCTGGCATTTTTACATGAATGCTGGGTATCTAACCTTAGTTCTTTATGACTATTGTAGCAAGCATTTCACTGACTGAACTCCCCAGCCTTGGCTTTTTATGTTAACTCCTACAACTATTTAAACATTCTTGGTCACAGTTCTTTACGTCTTTTAGTAGTGTTGTAACATTTCTTACTAATTTTATATTTTGGATTCCTTGGTACCCTAGACTGGAACAGGTAATACACATTGTTTAAAAGGTGTAGAATCATTAAAAGGTTTGTCTCACAAGCACAAGGCAGGGGATCCAAGTAACAGCTAGGTACACCTTTGTGTCTGTAACTCCCCCACTGCAGGTAGTTGAGACAGATGAGTCCCTGGGGGCTCTCTGGTCAGCCCATGCCAATCAATAATCTTCAGGTTCAGTGAGAGACTCTGTCTAAAAATAAATAAATAAATAAATAAATAAATAAATAAATAAATAAATAAAATAAATAAACAAGCTCGTACCAGGCCTTTTCTTTTAGCCACCAACCAGCTCCCAAATCCGACACAGAGACCTATTAGTTTGGAATGCTCAGCCTAGTTTGGGCATGTTTCTGGCTAGCTCTTTTAACACAAACTAACCTGTATCTCTTATCTACTGTTTGCCTCAGGGTTTATTACCTTACCTACTTCTATATATCTTACTTTCTCTGCTTCTCTATGTCTGGTTGGCTGGTGTCTACCTGGCTTCTTGCCTGGGATATCTCCTTCTCTCCTTCATTATTTCTCTCCCTTCTTCTTTAGAGCTTAGATTTCTCCTCCTATTTATTCTCTCTTCCCACCAGCCCTGCCTATCCTTTCTTTTGGCTAGCTATTGGCTGTTCAGCTTTTTATTAGACCAGTCAGGTGCCTTAGGCAGGTAAGGTGAAACAAATGTAGCACATGTTTACATAATAAACAAATACAACAAACAAAAGTAGCCAGGCAGTGGCACATGCCTTTAATCCCAGCACTCAGGAGGCAGAGGCAGGTAGATCTCTGTCTACAGAGAGCCTGGTCTACAGAGCAAGTGAGTAAGTTCCAGGATGGCCTCCAAAGCAATATAGAAAAACCCTGTCTCGGAAAAAAAAGTGTGTGTGGGGGGGGAGAGAAATAAATAAACAAAGTAACACACGTTTAAATAGCTCAAGTAGCATTCTGATGCATAAACAAATGTAACACATTTATACCTATGGGCAGAAGTTTCTGCACCACAACCCGAGGAGTGGGGTGGGGTGCCTGTAGCCCCAAACACACACACAGAGGCTTATGTTAATTATAAACTGTTTGGCCTATGGCTCAAGCTTCTTATTGGCTATCTCTCTCTTAATTATTAACCCATTTCTACTAATATGTGAATCTCCACATGGTCTTGGATTATCAGTAATATTTGGGTCTCTTACTCCCTCAGCAGCTTCATGGCATCACCACTGCTAACCACAATATCTCTGATATATTCATTTAAAACTTAATGAAGTTTAATTTTAGTACACTGCATGATAAAACAACAAAAACAAAACCATGCTGGGTATGGTGGTACACACTTAACTGTCACAGGATCTAAGCAGCAAAAATTGTTTGAAGGTAAACCGATTATTAGTTGTGTTAGTTTCGTTTCTGGGGCTGTAATAAACCACCATGATGAAGGCAACTTTTAGAAGAAAGAGTTTGCTTTACTTACAGTTCCAGAGATTAGAGTCCATAACAGTAGAACAGTGAAGCATGACAGCAGGCAAATATGGCGGCTGGAGCAGGATGGGGAGAGCCCCCATCTTGAACCACAAGCACAAAACAGAAAGTGGCTGGAGCCTTTAACTCTCAAAGCCTTCTCTCAGTGACATGTGCTCCAAAGGGTTCAAACACAGGAGCCTATGGGGGACAATTTCATTCAAACAACCACACTGGTCTACACAAGGGAGACTTTGTTTCCTCTCCCAATGCTGCACCTGCCCCCCCAAAAAATGGTGAAGAGGAGAAGGGAAAGGAAGAAAGGAAGAAAATAAGAGGGAAGACATGGGAGAGAAAAAGGGGGGAGGAAGGAGGAAGAAAACCCATTATCCCAGTAGTCTTATAGTAGTGTTGTGTTGATACAGTTTTAGAGAGGTCTTCATATCTGCAATGAGTTCAGCAAATCCTTCTAGCTGATTTCTAGCCACTCCCCGCGCCCCCATCACCTAACACCGATATTCCTTGTTGATCTTCAGGAATACTATCTTATCTGTTTAGATTGACTTTTTCTTTGACTTTCGCTGACTTTGTGGTAAGCCTGTTTTCCTTGTTATGTTAGCTCAGATATGTAGGAGAACTCAATCACTTACTGATGAGCATGGAACTCTTAAAAGTAACTCTCTTGAATTTTTCTGACAGTGTACATTTCCTAGCATATCTGAATTTTGGATTACATTGCTTTCTTTTAGCTTGTCTGTCCAGTTGTCTCTTACTAGGAGATACAGAGTTCTGGTTGCTGAATTTTTGTCAATTTTTTTTCTATATCTGGCAATCTACCTTAAATTAGATGGGGACAATGTGTCTCCTTTGAGTAGCTCTTTGGATGACAGCACCTATCAGTGCTAGTTTCTGAGATTTTCAGCTGTCACCTGAATTTGGTACTGAGCAAGCCATCATCATGTGAAATGTGGTGTGTTGAAGAACCTTCTCCTTTAAAGCATATAACAAATTGTGCCATGTTTCCAGTAATTAGGGAAACAACACAAGCTCATAGAGTAGGCCATTGGGTCAATGAATATAAAATGGAGAAGCCAGAGTTGTGAATATGTAGATTTTTACCTGTTCCTCCTAAAATCCCAATTTTGCTTCAGTAATTTTTGTTTTATTGCTTCACTTCAATATGATTGAATTTCTGTGTTTTATCTCTTTTCTATAAAATTCTCTTAAGAAAATCAAGTAAAATGCTTTAAAATACCAATGTTAAATAAATATTTATTTGCTGTGAGACATTACTTCTAAAGTTAAGAAAAGAATGAGAGAGAATGAGAGAATAAGACATCTGATCAAATAGCACAGAGAACTGGAATCTCAAGAGACTTGTTTCCTGTGAGATGGGCAATTTTACCTTCAGGAGGCCTCTGTCAATGTGCTATAGACCTTAGGTTTGTTCGAAAGAGTGGGGTCTCATTTTATGGCTCTCCTTTGCCTATATACTTGTAATTTCAATATTCAAAAGTTATCTTGTGGTTAAGAGCTCTTCCAGAGGTCTCAGATTCAATCAACAGCACCCACATGGCAGTTTACAACCCTGTGTAACTCCAGTCCAGGGCATATGACACACTCTTTTGGCCTCTAGGGGGACTGCATGCACATGATGCACAGACATAACATACATGCAGATAAAACACTCATACAATTAAAAAAAAAAAGATTTTCTTAAGTTATCCATGTAACTGACCTCTTCTTTTATTGTGGGGTCTCATTTGTTTCACATACCAACTTGAAAATGTTTCCCAAGAACATTTTCTTTTATCTGGGATTTGTTTGTTTGTTTGTTTTATTTGTTTTCAAGGGAAAGAAGATCTGAAGAAAAACAGAAGGGCTCCAGCCCAGGTCTCTTCACATAGCTAGCAGAAGCAGAGCCAGGAGAGCATATTGGGCCTCAGGAGAATTTGTTTGCTTGTTTATTTTAAAAATCTCAAAAAACAAACAACAAATGAAACCTTCTTCAGTAGAATGGGTGGCCAGCAAGTCTTGAGGGATCTCTCTGCTTTCCTAGAACTGGAATTCCCGGCAGGTAATGTCATGCTTCCCATGGGTGCTAGGATGCAGACTCAGGTCCTCATATTTAGTCCTCATGCTTACAAAGCAGGCTTTTTACTAACTGAGCCATCTTCTCATCTTCCTGAACAAAACATGTGAGGAAGACATGAACTCCCTGTGAATGTGGGCAAGTGCACAGAAATGCCTCATATGGTACTTGCTGTGGTCAGCTGTCACAGACGGTAGGTTTAATTTTGGCCTTGTTGCTTCAGAAATGACTACAAAAAGGAAAAGAAAGCGGGGCTTTAAAAGAGGTTCATAGTTTCTTCATTTGTATGTAGATCTGACATTCTGATCTACACTTAGCCTTTTGCCTGGCCTCCTCAGAGTTCATCTAAACTAGGATTCTTAGTTCTCACATACTTAGATTGCTAACTGGGGCATTCAGCCATATTATTTTAGACAAAAGTTTAATTCTATCTTCCATATTGTTGGTGATGATTTTTATGTAACTTCAAAGAGGCATACTTTAATCGTGCCCCTTTAATCTCTCTCTAATTAGAGAAAAGACTCCGAAGCCAGGGTTCAAGATCATATTCTCCACTTGCTTCTTACCTATGTAATGCCTCATATATACATTGGTTATATGAAGGCCAACCACACTGTACCCACTATGAAAATTCTTTGAGATCTTACTTGCAAAGTGCTATCTAGAGCTCAATGCATTGTTGGCACTCTATGTGTGAGTTTCTAATTTTATTTCAGATGTTTGAGAGCTTATTATCTTTGAAAAAGAACTTATGTTTACAAAAAAATTTCCTTTTATAGGCAGCAAGATGGCTCAGTGGGTAGGGGCACTTGTAGCAAGCCTGATGGCACGAATTCAATTCCTTGGACCCATATAATAAAAGGAACCTTTTGGCATCTATATGGATGCCATGGCACGTACACCCACATACATGTATTCATGCACACACATACATTCAATAAATGAATAAATCTAATAATCATTGTAGATTGTAGTTTCATTCATCAATTCATTCATCAAATATATCTTGTATACCTTTCTTATGTGACACATCTTTACAGAGCTGGGAATAGGTAGTAACTAAAAGTAAGAATGTTTACCAATATTAAATTTATGAAAAAGTTTGTATTCTTATAAAGAAGCCAAAAAAATCAAGCTAAACATGTGTGATACCTAATATGTCAAATGATGATCATTATGCTAAGGGTACATGATGTACCAGGAGTAGGACATGTTTCAGTGGAGATTTGAAGGAGGAAAGGGAGGGAGGGACTTGCATGCTTAGTGAAAGAAGGAACAACAGGTAATTATCTCCAATCAAAAAGGCTGGTTTGTCTGGGATACAGTAGGAGATGCAGCCACACAACCAGCAAAGGCAAAGTCATGTGGGATGCTACAAGTATGGTATTACTCTCAGTGAGAGGGGTTTTGATGAAAGAAATGACATGAGCTCTCTCTCTCTCTCTCTCTCTCTCTCTATATATATATATATATATATATATATATATATATCCATCTGACTACAAGATATTGGTTTAAATGAGAATGGCTTCCATAAGGTTCATATGCTTGAACACTTAGTCATCAGGGCGTGGCACTTCTTGGGAAGGATTTGGAGGTGTGGCTTTGTGGGAGGAAGTGTGTTACTGAGACTTGGGGCTTTGAGGTTTCAAAAGCCCAAGCAAACCCAGTGGCTGGCTGGCTGGCTCTCTCTCCTCTCTCTCTCTCTCTCTCTCTCTCTCTCTCTCTCTCTCTCTCTCTCTCTCTCTCCCTGCTACCTGCAGACCTGGATGTAGAACTCTCAGTTAGTACTCCAGCTCCATGTCTGCCTGAATGTCATGTTTTCCATCATGATGATAATGGACTAACACCCTGAAACTATTAGCAAGCCACAGTTGAATGCTTTCTTTATAAGAGTTACCATGGTGTCTCTTCATGGCAATAGAGAAATAACTAAGACAAAGACTTTTAGGACAAGCAGGGCAGAGGCAGGGGTTATTAGTAAAAAGGTTGAGCAGGGACTCATAGAAGTCATGATGATACAGCTTGACTATTTTACTAGTAGCAGAGGAAGCCGAAGGGGCTACAATCTGGGATGACTTCTGAATAAGGCTGAAGGATTTTTTTTTTTAAATAGGATCTGGAATTATAAAGAAAAAGGAGACAAGTAAAAAATGACCCCAATATTTTTGGCTTAAGGAACTGGAGTTTCAGGTAACTTAAAGTGGAAGACTAGAACATTAATGTGTTTGGAATGGGGGTGAAAAGGAGATCAGAAGTTTGATCCACATACACTCAGTTTGAGAGTGCATATTAGACATAGAAAAGTTCATTAGACTTTAAACCCACAAAGTGGATGAAGATTACCAGGGGACAAGCTACAGAGAGACTAAACCCCAGAGCTTGGCAGAATTGAGCAGAGATGGAGACAAGCAGGAACAGTCTGATTTGCAAATGTGTTGTTTCATAAAATATAGTTTAGGGAATACATTTTGAAGGAATTTTTCTATGTGTACCATACTTTCCAATCAAGCCCTAAGAAAGGGAAATATTTGCTTCCTTGAAATAGAGATTGCATATCTAATTGATAAGAGGTTTAGAACACTAGCAATGTTCAGAAAATTTCTACAGAAAATAAAGTGGGAAAAAATCTCTGTACTGGAGACACTGAAAGTGCGGGGGTTTGGGGAAGAGCCTGCAGCAAGCAGAAGTAAATTAGTAAATGGCTCACAAATACATCAACATCAAAAGCAGGAGTAATGGACTGGGCTAGGAAGTGACGGTGTAACTAGAGCCATGCAGCTGGTTTAGAAATGGCTTATGAATGTGTTGAGCACCAGTTCACGCTACTGAAGAAAAGAACATGGTTGGTAGAAAAGAGAATTTCCAAACTGAGAACATCCTGTCAGCCACTGAACATGGAGGACTAGACTTTTGGTGAGTGAATCATTTCTTTCTTAAAAACAAATCACTAAGGATCTCCTGTAGAAAACAGGTGGCTCATTAAAAAGACACAGTTGAGGAGAATTGATGAAAGAACTATTTACAAAGGTATGGGCAGGGTCAACCCATTGTTTAGTGTACAATGGCTAAATGTAACACCTCATTGATAGGATGTAGTGGGAAGCCACAGGGCAAGCAAGCCTCCTGGGGCCCTGAGCAAGTAAGATGACAGAAGAGGGGACAGTAGAGACAGATTGTTCAGCCTCTTGTCCCCATTTAAAAAAGCTTTTAATTTTGTTCATCATAAAGATGACCATGAACATTTGATTACTAGTAAGAACTTGGGGTGGTAGTAAACAGTCCCACAACCTTCCAGTGTAGTAAATAAACAGTCCCACAACCTTCCAATGTTTACACTGAAAATACTTTATCCCCCGCCCTGCTTTTGCCAATATTATCATTGTTTGTTTTAGTTTGTTTCTGCTACAATGTTCTGTTCATATTTTTGTTAAATATTTATACAGACCTTGATATGCTTCTTCCTATTAAAGAAGAATCTGGCTTCAAACAGAGTTCCAGGTTTCTCAAGCTATGTAGAATCTCGTTTTGCTGTAGCACTGCGCAGAAAGTTTGTTAAGTGTAAAGCTGAGGCTCTAGTCTGACTCATTATCCTGTTTGATGCAATTGAGAAACTTATCACCAAAGACAGGAGCTAAATGTCTCTTGGTTTACAAAATAGTTACTCTTAGAATTGTATTTTTTTTCTCCACAGGGTGTTAAAATTTCCTGCTGACTTCAATAGTCACCACTCTCTCTCTGATTTGGGGTTCTTTATAGACATCTAGCGATCACATTTAAGCCAATTATGTGACTAGATTGAGTAAAATGGGGTAAAGACTAAAGAAGGCAAATGAAGGTATCATAGTAAAAATCTGAAATGTTATGTTGAAAATGCACTTGAGTCCAGGCATTGTAATGTCTTGGTATATGAAGCTATGTGCAGATGCCCATCACTTTATCCTCCACACACATTGCTTTTACTAAGAAATGATAATTATCCTCATACCACATATTAGTTTCCCCCCTCTATCTTTAGTAAAAGAACTTCAAATTAGCTGGGCCTGTGATTGTTTAGATAAAACTACATTTCCTAGCTACTCTTGTTGCTATGTTTGGCCCTGTTTTGGGGGATTATCTCAATGTTATACAAGCAGAATTCAGCCATTCCTGAGAAAGCTACAAAAGCTGTTTCTGGCCATGGAATAGAAACCATGTGCTTAGGATGGTAGAAACCAAAGAAGAAAGTGGTTAGGTCTTCAAGAACATGGGCAGGCAGCAATGTGGACCCTGGATGGCATGTGCTTTAGTTTTTACACAGGAAGAAATCAATGATTGTTTGAGCCATTGCCTTTTCAGCCTTTATAATCATGATTATAATTCTATCTTAGATTATTTTCAGCCTCTTCCATTTTATAGTGCATTTATTTATTTTGTGAGTCTGTCTGGGAGATATACACAAGCTACAGCTACATGTGGAGGTCAGAGAACAACTAATGAGAGTCAGCTCTTTCATTTTATTATATTGGTCCTGGGGATTGAACTTAGGTTATCAGGCAACTTTACCTAGTAAACCATCTTGCTGTGGTCCTTCTCCCTTTTTGAGGCAGGGTTTCATCTAGCTTAGTCTGGCCTCAAACTCTCTATGAAGCCAGGGATGACCTTGAGGGTCTGATCTCCCTACTTTGACTTTCTGGACAGAGATTACAGATTTGCCCAACCATACCTGCTTAATGCAGTATTGGGGAGGTCGAACCTATGGAGGCCTTCATGTTTCCTACACAAGCATTCTACCAACTGAGTCACATGCATAGCCCTTATTCTTAGTTCTAGCAGAGGCCATATGTTGAAGTATAATAATAGTTGTGCTTTGTTATCTACTGGTAGAGAAAATACCTAATAGAAAGAGGTATTGTATGTCCAGAAAAGTTTTAAGAGAATTGTTATTTAGCCACAATTACATAAATCTGAAACATAAGATGATTTATATAGGTAGAATATATTGTCTGTTCACTTGACAGTGCTTGGATTGTCTCACAGGCATAAACTTGGCTAGATGAATCCTGAAGTGCTTTCTGAAGTCCATGTACCAATGCCTAAAGTTAAACATAATATCCTGCTCAGAAAATGCACATAATATCTGAAAGGCCAGCCAACTATAAAGCTGTTGACGAAAGCCAGGTAAATGAAAAGAGCTAAGGCCCAGCAGGTCTTGTATCTGTAATGGATATCAGGGGACTTTCCTAACAACTCTTCTACCTTTCTATTGCATGGTAACTAGGCTGAATATTGTCGACTCTGAACTCAAGTCCAAGCAAAACTTGTGAGTTTGACATTTGGAAATAGAGTCTTGCAGATAAAATCAAGTTAATGTGAGGTTATATTAGATGAGAGTAGGCCATAGACTAAGGATTGTTATCCTTCCGAGAACAGTTGCCATGGTGGTTTGAATGAGAATGGCCCCATAGGCTCATATGGTTAAATGCCTGGTTCCCAGTTGGTGGACTGTTTAGGAAGGATTAGGAAGTGTGGCCTTATTGGAGGAAGTGTGTCACTTAGGGTGGGCTTTGTGAATTCAAAAGCCTACACCAAGTCCAGTCTCTGCTTTCTGATTGTGGATTAAGGGTGAGCTCTTAGCTGCTCCTCTGGCATTATGTTCATCCAATTGGTGCCATGCTTCCTGCTGAGATGGTCATGGACTCACCCTCTGAAACAGTAAGTCCCAATTAAATGCTTTCTTTTATTAGGTGCAGTGGCAATGGTGTCTCTTCACAGCAATAGAACAGTGACTGAGACAGGGACATTTAGACACTCACAGGGAACGAGGAAAGCCTCGTGAAAAGAGAAACAGAGTACAAGAATGATGCTACATACCAAGGGGCACTAGGAGAGAGGCAAGGAAAAATCCTCCCCTCTAGACTATTTGGGGAAACATTGCCATTTCCCAAATCTTGGATTTCTAGCCTTCAAATGATGGGAAAATAAAATTCTGTGTTTATAGTGAACCCACTTTGTTACTCTTTGCTCTTATGGCTTCCCCAGGGAACTAAAATGATGCAATCAATCCTTCTCTGAGCTGCAGGCTAGAATGGTGTTCAAAATGTTCAACAACCAGTGCATGATCCATCCAAACAGAAGGGATGTCTGCTGAATAGCTGAATTGGGGTTAAAATAGATTCTGACTCTTACGATGCTGCCTTTCCAGTTGTTGGAAGATGGAGCGCCAAGAGCCTTCTAGCCTGCTGATGCAGTGAGAGCTATTTGGGGTGGGTGGGTGAACACAGAGATACAGTTACTTCTCGTCTCATGTAGAAGCAGTTCAATATTTTCATACACACAGGATCATATCAGCATGTGCTAGGCAGGTGCCCTGGATGGTCTAAATCAATACAACTGTCCTGTTTTCCACTACAAATTACTCGAGAGACTCAGTGAAATGAAGCTCAAGGGTTTCATTCTTTGACTGGAGGCCATGCACTGGTCATGGAAGATTTGAGTGAGAAAGAACAATACCTGGCTGCTTCTAGTTTAGGCTTTACAACCTGAAAACAGGTAGATTATGGGTGGAGCTGCCTATCAAAGTATGAAAGCACTGGGATAAATGCAGCCATATGAGCCTAGAAGTCTGACCATTTGTGACAAAATCCCCTCTGTCCTCTGATACATGAGCCATGGATTCTGTTTGTCATTTATTCAAGTTTGAGTTGGCATTTTGTTTGTTAGCAACTCCCAAAGCATCCTAATTGTTGAGCCACTGTGATTTTTTCTTAGAAGATATGTATTAGATTCTTTTCTTTGAAACCTTTTGTTTTGATGTCTGCTGTTGTAATGATTTTGTAATTACCTTTTACCTTTGTGTACTTCCATAATGATACAGGAGACACAACCAGGCTTCAAGAAGAAAAGACCTTGCTGAGTGATTCCTTGGGCCTAACTTTATGTTAAATTTCTAGAATCCGGTTTGTGACTCAAACAGGCACATATGAATACACACTGGTTCACACACACACACACACACACACACACACACACACACACACACACACACACACACACACACCACCTACACACAAACACACACCCCCCCCCTAATATTTCTACCACATATGGTAAGACCTAGCCTGCACTGATAGGGGAATGCCCTTCTGTATATATGTTTCTCTTACTGGTTGATGAATAAAACACTGATTGGCCTGTAGCCAGGCAGGAAGTTTAGGTGAAGCTACCAGACCAGGAGAATTCTGGGGAGAGGAAGCAGAGAGAGGTCTGGAGAGAGGCCATGTAGCTACTGGGAAGATAGGACACGCCAGGTATTCTCTGGTATGATAAGGCTATGTAGAAATCCATAGATTAATAATTATGGGTTAATAATTAAGAGAGAGTTAGCCAATAAGAAGCCTGAGCCATTGGCCAAACAATTCATAAATAATATGTCTTTGTGTGCTTATTTGGGACTGAAGGGTGGCAGGACCAGGCTGAACAGAAACTACACTATAGAAGCAAGGGTTGGGGAGATAAAAATAATCTGTGGCCTATGGGGCATTGTGAAAAAAAATAGAGGAAGGTAGTAATTTTAAAGGTATGGTTTATAAATGCAAGTCTCATACAAGAATAACTCCAAAATAAATCAGACGGTATTGCAAAGCCAATTTAAATACAGAGGCAAACAAGAGAGTTGGGTAGAGATGAAGAAGCAGCCAAAGGCAAATCATGAACTTAAACTATAAAATAAAGCTTTCCTTTGAAATTGTGCAGCCACTTCAACATTAGGGTAAGGCAAGGCAGAAACAATGTCCCACTGTTCTCTATGTCCCTTTCAAGTTGAAAATTTTGAGTTGTTTCGATTGGTTTAAGTTGCTTTGAATTACTGTCTGTATCTGCGGGTGGAATTGGATGGAGGCTTTATTTTATTCTGTGTGATGAACATGGCTAACAAAAATATTTTTCAAAGTAATTCCAAACTGAACAAAGATTTCACTTACTTTTGATCAATTTTTTCAGTTATGTTGCTTTCAATCATCAACTAGAAATAAGGAGCTAGTTTTTCTCAATGTGCAGTTCATGTTAAATTGCTGCTGGCTGACAAATACTGCACGAAGATTTTATCAATACATGCAAAACCACCCGTTTCCTATTTTAGTTGCTAATTACTATTCAGGTGTGTGGTGGAATACATAAAATTAAATGTGAATGCTGTTTCATTTGCGTCTTACATGTACTGGTTGTTACCATACGAAGTGTCATCTTGCCTATGCACACGTGTAATTGTTTTTTCTCTCTCTATTTGCAATCGTAATATGTTCATATAGAATTTGATTCAATCTTCAAGAAGCATGATCTGAATAAATCTTTTTGGTTTTAGAAAATCATTACCTTCTGTAGTGTGGAAATGGAAAAAAAACCTTATCTCAGAGTCACCTTTTAAGAGGCTTCAACTGAGGACTTAGTTTAATTGATCCACTAGTGCAGAAATTTTATTTTTCCTCCTCTATTTTGCTTCACTTAATTTACGATTAGCAGCTACATAAAATTGTGAGCTGCCTAATGGAAGTGGTTTCATAAATACTGCATTCCATTTTATATTCTTCAATCTATATTTCCCTTATCAAGTATTTTCATGTTAGGAATTTTCAGAGTTAATGTGTGAGGAAGTAACTAGGTATTTTAGTTAGTTAGATTTCTCTTTCCTGAAGAAAATTACTATAATGGTTACTTTTGCTAGAATGCAATTACTGTCACCCTTACAATCAATCATATTTTTATATGAGAAACTCCTGAATGCATTAAGAAAAGTAAATGAAAAAAGAGTCAGTGTGATGTAAGAGCAGACACTTGCCCTCCAACACTTAGTGAGAGAAATCTCAGATTCCTCTGTTTTAATATATATTTAACACATAATCTAAGATCACCATAAGAGTTATAGCAGCAAGAAAGTTTCCTGAAACATTACTGATAAAATTTTCATATATTTATCAACTAGCAGATAGTATCCTTTGTAGTAAACAACGTCTTATTCCTAATCCAGGAGCATCTTTAGGCCTTGAGTCCCTCATGTTAAGCCAGAAGATATCACTTGAAAAGGTTTAACACATACTTCTAGAGATGAACCATCCCCACATGAAAAATGACAGCTAGAAATTATCAGGTCTTACAAATATAGGTTATGGATAAAATGCATGTGCATAAGAATAAAAAAGAAATCATCAGGTCTCAGCTTAAACTGGTCATTAATTGAGGTCAGAAAAAAGAACTCCAAATATATAGTCATGCACTTTACAGACAGTATTCTTTCTCAAAACAGCATATTCATGAAGGTCAAAGGTTCAGTATTACATGAGATGACTGGTACTCCAAGTACACCAGACATACAATACTGGGAATATAGAAATAGTTGATTTGTTCTCTACTGTTATTTAATAACATGAATTGACATAGAGAATACATGATACCTGATAGTAATCAAAATAGCCCAAAGAATAGTGTTCTGTAGGTAAAACTGATAATTTCATGTAGCTATTTGCAGTGTAACACCAAATTAACGTTGAGTAGCACAGGCAGTCACAGTTCTGCTCCCTGCCAAATGCATTCCCTGCCTGCTTGTCTGCTTCTAGAATCTTCTCCAGCATCTTTAAAGCTAACTCCAGCCAACCTCTGCACTGAACACATGGGGGCATTTGATTCTTCCTCTCCTTAGCTCTGTCCTTCACACTGTAGACTTCCACCATCTTCCTGTCGGCCCCTGCCAGCCTTCTCTACAACCTTAGTGTTGCCAGTTTCTCCCCCGTTTCCCACACACCTTTTGCCCTGTTTCCAGTGCTATTTTTCCAAACCCTTTGGCATAGTGCACTATTTCTACCCCATTCTCCATGTTTTCACTGCTGTTCGCTTCTTCTGGGTTACCCCTGCTTTGCTGGCTTTTCCTGGTCCAGCTAGCCCACATAACTCTGTGACAGGATGCTGCTTTCTTGTTCTGGAATATGACCCTCTCCAGGCCTTTGATCATCATGAATTTCAGCTAAAAAAACTGTTCTCTTTCCCCACTCCCCTCCCAGGAAAAGTAAAGTGTTGGCTTCTCTGAGCTGTCATAGCACAGAGACACAGTGGTTGGTCGCACTTCCTGTGTTTCTTGAAGATTCCCCCTGCTTGGCTGTGAGCTGTTCAAGACAAGGATGCCTTGCACTCATTTTGTTGCTCCTGGTGCTTGGCTCAGTGCATGACACCTAAGAGCTGCTCTAAACAGAATGAAATAATAAATCATTTTGCACTTTTAATTGTGAGCCAATTTCAATGTTATTACTTAGAGATTCACTTTCTGTCTGGGAACGAGGCCATTAAGAAAAATAATTTTATCCATGTTGTAAAAATTAGCTTTTCTCAATTTACCTGAAAGTCAAAATCCATTACAGTTGGAAGATACTCTTCACTATTAAGAAGACCCTCTGTTTCTATGAATGTATATTTTTGGGGAGAGGTTTAGAAGTATGATCTGTGAGTGGTCAGTATATACATAACAGCTGCATGCAAGATTATTAATTTAAAAAATCCCAAGCAAAAGAAAACTGCTATAGGATATAGCTTTCCTCAAAGCTAAAGCTGGCTATAAAGTTCATCTGGTGGCAATTTTTCGAATGCATTTTAAATTGGACGGTAGCAGGCCAATGCTATCTATAGAAAATTACATTTGGCTCTATTGCCAATGTGTGCTATTTTCTTCTCTATACTCCATCTGTTATCAGAAAACTAATACAGGTGCTTCTTTAAGTCCCTGCCACGCTTTCTAGAAAAAGGGGAAAGAATAGCATGTAAGTGTTAACATTTCCCCTCCCACGGAATGGGAACATCATAATGCTTTGATTTTTAAGGCACACCCAATTAAGACAGCAGTTATACCAATCTGACCAGAATGGTCTTTGGGAAGTTGCTCAAGGGTTTTGATGAAATGTCAACCCTAGCAAACCACCAGTCTTTGGCAGCAGGAATAAACATCATGGTATCTTGTCTTTTCTCTTATGTTTGAGTCATATGGTGGCATATGCCTATAACCCAGAGAGGACAACTTAGAGTCCCACAGTGATCTCTTTCTCTCTCTCTCCGTGTGTGTGTGTGTGTGTGTGTGTGTGTGTGTGTGTGTGTGTGTGTGTGTGTGTGTGTGTGTGGGCATATGCTTATGATCCAGAGGACAACTTAGAGCACCTCAATGATCTTTCTCTCTCTCTTTCTTGTGTGTAAGCACACACACACATGCATATCGAGTGCTTACTATTGCTTTTATATTCTTTGAAAGAGCAGGGTTTGAACAGGGTTTCTCTGTGTAGCTCTGGCTGTCCTGGAGCTTGTTTTGTAGACCAGACTGTGCTCAAACTCACAGAGATTAGCCTACCTCTGCCTCCTGAGTACTGAATTAAACATGTGTGCCACCACTACCTGGCTTTGCTTTTATAACTTATGAGACAGAGATGGATACATAGAAATATGTGGAGATAATCCATTTAGATTGGCAAAATTTACACAGAGCATAAGTCTTAAGCCTTCGTCTTAAGCCCTTAGATGTGAAGTATCAGCATTAAATAAGTGAAGAGCATTCATGGTCTATCACTGCATCCTAAAAATGATAACCCCCAAACAGGACAAGGAAGTATAACAGAGGATCCTTCTGGCTGTGAGTCACCTGGTACATCTTAATCTTTCTACTCTATAGCACTTGACAGTTCCAGTGAATTATTTTATTTGAGACTTTATCTCAGAAATTAACTTTTCATTAACACTCAGTAAGACTTGTGAAAATAGAGTGACTCTATATCAAATCTACTTCTTAGCCAAAACAAGCAAGCTGAATGCTGGACTTACAGGCATGCATCACCATGCTTGTTTTGGTCTATTTTTCGCTATTCTTCACTTAAGCCATGTAAAAGTTGATCTACTATTAGCAAACAAAGTTGATGAGGTAGAGAGAATTTCAGCTTTATTTTCAAGGTGATAGTCTTTGCATTCCACTTTCATCTTTGCTACTTATAGTATCTGTGAATTTGACCAAGTTATTGAATCTCTTGATCCCTCATTTCCTTCAGTACAAAATAAGGAATAATATGTCTAATGGAATTCAAATGGAATTACCCATGGAACTCAAAAGGAAATGATATTTGTTTTGCCACTAGTCTTTTGTTTATTGCTGCTATCTCAGTTGCACAATAATTCCTACGCTGAACCTATGCCATAGTGTCTTCTAAAATGCTGAGTAAATGAGTGTATGCTCACTGTGTGTTAATCTTTTTCCCTCATCCTGTAGTTGGAGACATGCACAGAGTTTTCTTTTAAGCAATAGTTAGCCCCTGTTTCTTCCCTTTCAAAGATGTCCATTGGAGACACATATTGCTCTACCACACTGATGTTGATCTTAGTAGTGCTAAATGATGTTAACTTATGAGATGGGAGTTAAGATTTGGCATGTGCTTCCATATTAAGATTTTCTCTCTTTTGCCCTCTCTTGTTTTGCCAAGGGAAAGATATACCCCAAATAGCCAGTGTCACTTGAGCCATGTGATAGGACAGGCTGAGTCAAGTTCAAGGAAACTCCAGCTAACTCATAAATACAACACAAAATAAAGCAATACCTATTTATCTTGGACTCAATATTTTCTTAGTTTCCTGTGTAGAAATAGTCAGCTGATATAGAAGGGCTTAATTGTAAAAATGAAATTAATGTCAACTTAGCATGTAAAACTTATTTTTTCAAGACAGGGTGTCACCAGGTAGCCCCAGCTGTCCTGAAACCCACTCAGTAGAACAGGCTTACCTTGAACTCAGAACTCAAGAGACTCACCTGCCTCTGCCTCCCGAGTGCTGGGATTAAAGTCACACACACAACCATCCAGTGAAGCATGTATAAAATTTTGATACTCAACTATATCTTCTGTGTCTACTATAAATTGAAGTTATCAATTTGAACCATAGTTGTCTTAGTAAGGATTCTGTTGATGTGAAGAGATACCATGATCATGGCAACTCTTATAAAGCAAGAACATTTAATTGGGGCAACTTACATTTTTAGAGGTTTAGTCCATCATCATCATGGTGCAACAAGGTGGCATGCAGGCAGATGTGCTGGAGAAGTAGCTGAGAGTCCTACATCTTGACTCAAGACAACAGGAAATGGTCTGTCTCATTGGGTGTGGCTTGAGCATATATGACAGCACTAGGCCCCACCTCCACTGTGACATACTTCCTCCAACAAGACCACACCTACTTCAACAAAGCCACACCTCCTAATAGTGCCACTTCCTTTGTCTTTCAAACTACTACAATAGCTTAAGACTATCCTTTACCAGATTAATTCACCCACTAACAGGTCATTGTACTGTCATTATAGTCACAAGTAGCTGAATTAGGCATTCAAAGAACATAATTCATGGTAGCTATCCTCAAAAAGTACATAAATATATCCTCAAAAAATGGGTCTTGTCTTTAAAAAAATAGCTGACTTTGTGTAGGTTAATTCTCAGCTTCTCATCAGGATATAGAGAAAGAATTCTGTGCTGCTTACAGGCTCTGACCTGAGAGAGAAGAAACCCATCTTCATTTCCTCATCTGCAAAACAAGGATAATAATAACTACCACCCAATGGAGCTGTGAAACTTAAACGAAAGCATACATATAAAACTCTTAGCACACTGTCTGGCTCGTAGTAAGCAGTTAGTAGAAGTTGGCCCTTGTTGTGGTTGTTATGCTTGTGAGTGACAAGATGCTTAGGCAAGAGGCCAGGCTAATTCTGCCACTCTAAGCCATAATGACAGTGCATTCTAGCCTAGCTCTGTGATAGGACAGGGAATCTGATAGCAAGAACTCATTACAGGGAATCCAGTAGATCAGCATCTTTATCCTTATGGAAGGAAAATAATGCAGATCACATATTTTATTTGCATTTATTCCTATAAAGTCTGTTGGATCTATTTCAGAGTTTTTTCTCCCTCAGGCTCAAGAATTTGCACACTTGGTTATCGTTGTTTTTCACTCAATAACCATCTACAAATTTTTCAAATTTCCGATTCTATTTTGTGAAGATTGTAGATCAAGGAAGTTTTGATCTGAGCCAACCATAGTAGGAAAATAATAGGCTGAAAAACAATACATATTTTAATATTTAATTTTATTTTGTCTTGAAATATTCACCTCCAATACTATCTCCTTCTAGTCTCAGGCAATAATATTGGCCCTATTTCAGGTCTGGACTGGGCCTTCACTCTATCTCCTCACCATGGCTCTTTTGTAGATGCTGGTGGTCCAGTCTAGATCAAGGGTACCTTAAACTAAGAATTTTGTTCTTGATTTATCAAATATTTCTTTCTTGCCTGGGATGCTATGAGGGTATCAGATTTACAGCTGCTATGGATGGGGCCATAGGGGGAAATTGGTGATAGAAGAAGGTAAAATAAACGCAGCAAAGGCCAAGTGTACAAAATAGAGATTAGTTGGCTCCTTGGTTAAAACCAACAAAGCTACTAAATCTAGTCTTACCCAAGTTATCTTAAGATAACTGATAAGTTTATTTCATTGTCTAATGAACTTTTGAGTAGGATTTTTTGTTACATGCAACATAACAATCATTCAACCTACACACAACACTCTTATTCCTATGCTTGAAACTCAGATAATCTTAAATAATGGTAAAGTTTTTGTTTTATTGAAGGATAAATAACAGCTGCATTGTATCCCTATGGCATGTTTAGTTGGTTGTCTCTTTTCTACCATTTTTCTTCATTTTGACCCAGGATGCATAGTCGAATACAATTCCCTACTCATATTTTCTAAGGAAAAAGTGTTACTAGAAATTATGAGATGATCTAGTCATTAAGCACTTGCTGTGTGAGCATATAGACCTGAGTTTGGATTCTAAATACCAAGTAAAAAGCAGGGCATGATGTTCCATGACTGTATTCCCAACTGAAGAATCAAAGACTAGTAGTTCCTGGAGTTTTCTGGCCAGCCAATACAGCTGAATTGGTGACCTCCGGGTTTAATGAGAGACCCTATCTCAAAAAATAAGGTGGATTGCAATTGGGGAAAACACCTGCTGCAAATCTTTGGTCTCCATGCATACTCCCTCTTCACATGTACATACAGCCACACATCCACATACATACTCTCTCTCTCTCTCTCTCTCTCTCTCTTGCACACACACACACACACACACACACACACACACACAAACATACACAAAATAAAAATCATGATTAGATACAAGACAAAAGAAGTCTGAACAAGAAAATTGTATATGCAAATATTATATGTGCACTCATATATAATCCATACGTATTCCATAATACAACCTAAACTCTATAGACACTCATAAGAAATACTGCTTTTATAACAAAACAATATACATTATTAAATGTTAAATGTATTTCTTCCTGCAATGGAGCTATTAAAACAAGATATTGTCCTTAGGCATAAAACACTCCTTCCCTACCTAGACAGTCCTTGTGACATTTATGTTACACTCATTTGTCACACAGTCGCTTCACTTAACAACTAGATTGTGATCAAACATTACAGCACATTAATTCCCTAGTGAGACAAGGTAGAATATAGTGTGCCCTGCTGTTTTGTCACATTTCCTTTTTTTTTTACTGTAACTTTCTTTTAGTATCACCAAATTTGGTGCTTTTATCAAAATGATTGACTCCTAAATTGGAAGATTTGTTTGATGCTGAGGCTCCATAACATGGATTAGAGACTTACTGAAGATTTACAAGTGTTTGAGCATAGCTCCCCCCCCCCATTGGCCTTGTTCAGATGGTGTGGTAGGTTTCTAATCCCAAAGCTATAGTTAAAAAAACAAAGGGAAAAATGAAAGAAAACCTTCCCATCCTGAATTAATTGTAAAATGTTCAACAATTTTCCATGTGCCATCTAACCATTGCTAATTTTATTGCTCTTATGTTGATATATACCTTTGAAATGGTTGTTTTTGTGACGAAGCAGAGGAAATGAGTTAATGTTGAGGGCTCGTGAGGCTGACATTAAGCTAATAAGAATTTTCAATTATCATTGGCATGGTTAATTGTAAACCCCATGCCTAATGAAAGTTTATATCCTAAGGAAACAGAAAAAGGGATGGTGTTGTTAATGGGGTGCTGTGTGTGTGTAACAAAATGGAGTAATGCATGTCTTTCCATTAAGTGATCTATTACCAAGCATGCTTTTTAAAATTTGAGGTATTTTTCTAATGTCTTTGCCCATTTGTGGCATTTTATGACCATACCTCTCACTTCTGGGGGAGCCAAGGCAGGGAAGGGAATTACAGGGAAGAGAATTACAGTAAGAGATGAAGAATAACAGGATGGAAACAGGGATACATTCTGGGCTGATTCAACAAAGAGGTGGGAGTAGATTTCTCCATGATGACTTTTAAAGCACTGCCGATACAATAGAATCACTACTGTAACACTGGAGGAGAGGGAAAATTTGCATTCATCATTTAGTTTTTTTCCCAGCATTTTATTGAAAGATAGATTCAAGGTCACTGCACCAAAAAATCTAATCCACAGTCAAACAGGATGAGACTGTACTTTGATTCAACCTACATTTTAAATTATGTATCTTGGCACATTAAATCATCGTAAATGAGCATTGCCTTTTCTATCAAGATATTTGTAGTAATATAGTCAAATACAGTTAGGATGCTAGACAAATTTTTAAAACATTATTTCTTCTTCCTTGCCAAAGTTTCATAGCAGAAGCTCCACAGACACTGCAAGTGTAGAGAACTCTTTTGGCTAGCCACTGAACTTACTGTGGGATTTGAAACACTGTATGCTGACCAAGATTATTCAGAATTAGTTTCTTTCTGGTATGAGAGCTTTATGCTGCTTGTTCTTAGCTTATGTTATAACACACACACACACACACACACACACACACACACACACACACACACACACATCTTTAGTTTTACATATCCACAGAAATAATTTACATATGGCATTCTCCCCCCTACTCAGTGTTAGGTTTAACAGTTGTTTTAGAAGTTATTAACAGACAAATTAAAAATTCAAAAATTTAACTCTCGTTAGTGTTAGAGATACTTTTAATATATGTGCATTTGAAATAATTATCAAGCATTAAAATCCTTTTGAAAAGTATGAAATATACCATTTTGTTTTGCAAACCTGAAATAGTGCCAAAACTTTAGCTGGTTCTCTCTATTAACAATTATGTTGAAGTCTGATAAGGAACTGGACAGATTGCATCCTAATAATTGCCCATGGGCCTAACGTGAAATCTTCCAAAATCTTTACATTCAGTTGCCTATTTAACAGTAAACTCTGGGCTTAAGAACACAGACTTTGCCAGGGACCTAAACCAGCATCTGTTGAACTACATTCAAGGTATTCAACCCTCTCCTCCCCCATTTCTCCATCTGTGAAATGGAAGCATGTACTTCATTATAGGGCTTTTGCCAGAATTGGAATAACTGATAAATGTAAGTCACACAGAAATGTTTGTGTCTTGCATAGGGGATGCCTGATAAATGCTAGTGATTCTTATTCTTATTGTAAATGACTATTTTTTTTTTACCGTCTTGCACTGGTTGATTGAAAACAATCCTATTAATGATAATATTTTATTATGCTTTAAATCTTGATATGTCACACTAAATACACTAAGACTCCCTGGCCTTATGTTATTTCATCGAAATGAGAGTTTCAGAATATCTAATCAATACTTCCATTATCATTTTCTACTGCATTATGTAAAGAAGACAACTAATTAGTGAAAATGAAATTTTCTTCATCCGTGTCTCTAATATTCTGAGCAACTCAAAATAAAGTATTTAATATACATGCTACAGAAGGCATATAATTTCTAATATAATAACTTTCTTTCTTATTTCCAGGGTACTTGTGATGTTTAATTAGTTAACATTTGAAAAGTGCTTTGTGGATTAAAAGAGCTACATAAGTGCTAACTCTTCATTGTTAATAACAAAAGATCAGGTTTGAAAGAACACATCAAGCATATTGTACAAAGAAACTGTATTTTATTGTAATTTTTGCTCTTCAACTTTGTGGAAAACTGCCATTAAAGTTTATTCTTTTAAGAGATAAAAACAGAACCATCTCACTGGAAATCTCAGCTCACTTATCCAGTGATAAATGTTGGGACTTGACAAACCCACATACAAAAGTGCTTTTTTTTTTTTAAGTTCTTGTTGAGGTTAAGATAAGCATACCCACTTAACTCAGCCATGGAAAGAAGTATTCTGGAAGGTAGTGCTGGCTTCATGCTGCTTGGAGGAAAGTGTATTGATAGCTGCTATGAGCCTATGGTGGCCCCATACTCCCCATGAGCCCACAGACAGACGCATTGGGCTGTGGGGGGCATTCTGTCCACAGCAATGTCTGCCAACAAGACAATCTTTATCTCTCACTCTCACCTCTGTAACAGATCACATGAGCAGAGCTCATGAATCTTGGAGCAGCAAACATCTTTAAAGATCACCTTAATCCATCCCTTCAGTCCCCAGACACAAGGAAAGTCCATTGAGAAAGAAAACTGTGTGCACTCCGTGGGTGAACTTCATGGTGGGTGGGTGATAACGCAATGGAAACACTTCTTTTTCACAAGTTTATTTGCACAAACTGTGGGGGTGTGCTTGTGTACCTATGTCTGCTGTGTTGGCCATTCTCTGAAGAGTGGCAAACCCTAACTGACCCCGTTCTAATTCTATCTGTGGTCTTTGATGGATTTCAAGATGAAACAAATTTGGCAAGACAAGGACTTCAGGTGACGTCTGCATTTTAAGTGCTAACAGCAGACAGTGAAAGCAAGTTCCTGAGGCCTTTTCAGTGGGCACTAAGTTTTCAGGGATTCTGAGGTCTTGTTGATTTATCACACTTCTCTTTCTGTGTGTTTGTGTGTGTGCACATGTGTGTGTATGTCTACATGTACATGTATGTGTGAAGGAACACATGGAGGTCAGGGGTATCTTCTTCAGTAATTTCGTATCTTCAGTATATTCGGTATCTTCTTCAGTAGTTTACCACCTTTTACTTTGAGACATTGTTTCTCATTGCCTCTGGAGCTCTCTGTTTCATCTAGATCAGCCCAATGAGGCTCAGAGATCTGCCTTTCTCCATTTCACCCCCAGTCCCAGTGCAGGGGTTACAGGTTTCTACTGTTACATTTGGCTTCTGTCTGTAGGTGCTATGCTATGGAAAGCAAGCATTTCCCCAGATTGAACCTTTTTTTTTGTTTTTTATATTCAGTCCCCACACTCTTTCTCAATTTCCTGCTTTGGTTTCCGACACTTTTGCCTTGGAACTCCATTCCTTTGCTCGGTGGTTCTTCCTGTACCCTCACAGGGCATTTGAGATGCAAAGGAGACATTTTGAGCTATTGTAGTTCACAGGGAAAGGATCATGAGTGTTGAGAACCCAGGTATAAGCAGTCAAGCAGAACAAAGAATGGTCTAATTCAAGTGCTGAGAGATTCCGATGGAGACACCATAGTGGTAATCATCTTTGCCACTATGAACTTAATGTAAGCTTCAGACTTTTTCCTTGGAACAAATTTTGATATATTAGCTGGTAGGACATGAGAGAGAGAGAGAGAGCATGGATATGAATCCCATGAGATAAGCTCTCACAGGAGACAGAGAACGAGGGAGGAGCCTGTGGCAGGCATTGTGGGTGGATTGACCCATAGTCATTGGCAAGTTCTCCTTTTACTAAACAACCTGAAAAACTAATTTTTCCCAGCTTTCCTTTGGGATGAGTGACTATACTGCAAATGTTGACTGGAAATAAATAAGAGCCTGAATAAAGTAGGAGTCAGGGCTTCTGGTGACGTAACCTTCTCTTGGATAGGGGATGGCTGGTGGTTGCCTTTCCTTTTCTTCCTGGCCTGGTGTGGATGTGATGTACAGAATCATTGTTCAAACACAGGATGAAAGCCATGCAGAGGAAAAGCCAATGTGTTGAACATGGTTGGGGCAGAACAGAAAGTGGCTGTGGTCTCAGTGCACACTAAACAGGTGAACAAATTATGGCCACTGCTACCCCTGCTCTTACTTTATTAGACAAGGGGACATCTATTGGCTTTATTATGTTATTCTGTTTCTTAATGGTTATAGAGATGAACATATTTCTAACAATTCAGAATCAAAGGCAAAAATTACAAATACATAATTTTACATGTGCTTACTCCACCCTTTTCTCAGACTATTCTGTCTGTCAATCTGGACTGCCCTTCGCTTGACTTAGAGTAGCCAAGCCTGACCAGACTCCTGTGTAACTAATTCCAACATCAAGAACTTATTATTTGAAAGGCAATGCAGCAGGCATAAAATTCTCAAGGTACAGTCCTTTGCTCTGAAAGCTTTGGTTTTAAGACAAAGGAGACAATTTCACTAAATTCTGTTGACGTAATCTATACTGGGATCTTGCCATCACAGTTTTGATAGTGTGGAATCTGGTGTTCAAGAGGGAGAGATCAGAGATAGAGGCGCCAGGTGAGAAGTGACTACTATCATTTAGTCTGGAGCAGTGTCCACAGCATAGTCCAGATCATAAAAAAGCATCACTAGGTGTCTGAATATGGGATGAAAGGAGCACGTCTGTATTTTCAAGGACATTTGACTTCTTACTGGAACAATTGACTTTTTAGCTGCTTTCCTCTATTTTGATGATCTTGCTTGCTGAAATCACCTGTTCTTCTATCAAATATCTAAAAGCAAGAACATGAATAAGCTGATTAAACTCCTATGGAGGAAGGGTGGCTTAGTGGCTCTGAGAACTGGCTGTTCAGCAAAGGACTTATGAATGAGAATTTGTACCTTGGCAAGCTACTGAACAGCTCTTTCAAGACAATCCATTGTCTATAAAATGGGGATAAAGTGAGTATTTGTTTTATAATGCTTCTAATGTTGCTGAATGCAAAGGTATTCATGCAATGATGACTAGTACATGCTCAATGAATATCTATTGAGTGTGCAACACTGGACACTGGGAATGTAACGGGAAAGGCAAAGAACAATGAGATTATAGCCTGTCATTTAGGAGTTTAACAGTATTGGAGGATGGATATGAAGCAGGCAATCAAGTTTACTGATGTTTCCTGGGAAAACGGACAGAATTATGACAGCTCTAACTGAAGCAACTCCAGTATGCAGTATCTGGTTCTGTGTGATTCATGGTAGGTTTTCTGAGTGATGAGTTTAGTGCTTGTACACACATATGAGCCTCCCCAGGAAACTCTTCTCTAGCAATGTGAAACTAGGTTCACTTAAATTAGGTTGAGAAAACTGAGTTCAGCTTAGGTGAACAGGGGTCAAGTTCAATTGGTGGCACTACTTGAGGAGTCTATGGAAACTTAAGGACAGCGAGACCAAGATGCCTTATGTGAAGGACTGATAAATTTTATTTTTTATAGAGGTAGCACTACTTTTTCATTGCCCAACAATACTGGTAATTTTATATAGACTCATTGCTAACAACAGTCCTATGTAACATATATGTCCATACACTAATTTGTTAATTTTTGAGTTTTCTAAGATTGGGTTACATCATGATACCTATGTAAGCATGTAAACTTCATACTGCACTTGTTCAACACAATAAGACTTAGCTACCAAAGCACCCTCTGTTATTTCCCTTCCCACTACATGATACTGTTTAGAGGAATGCTTCTGCTTCAAGCATACATGGTATTTTAAAAAGAAATGATAGTTTGTTTCCTTCTGATGATGGAGGTTGTCAACTTGAAGCATCAGAAACACCAATTTTTGGGCCTCTGCATTTTCATTTGTGCAAAGCTCTGCAGCCAAATTGTTTGCTCTAGATGCATAGCATCTTTGACTATTCAGATAGCCAGACTGGAATCCCTTCTTTGTGTTTCTTCCTTTCATCTGCTACAAGTATGCTTGGGTCACAGAGACATCCTGTTGTTTCCGTATGAAAGGGCCTGTGACAATCCCTTTCTTCTTGGAACAACCTCCATTTGTGGGCAGGCATTCTGAGGTGGAGGGGTGAAGACAAGGAAGGGAAAGATGACTAATCACCTCTTAGAGATGTAGCTGTAGAACTTCATTCCTTCTGTCTCCAAAGTATGAAGGTGAGCTTCTTTGTTCTTTTACAGCAACCTTTTGTGTGTTTGGAGCTAGAGAGGTTAGATACAGAACAGATGGAAATGTTGATGGGGAACTGAGAAAATCATCGTCAAGAGCATATCCCAGGAGTTATGTTGTAATGAAGTAAAAACCAATCCTTGAAATCAGCTCTTGTTTTCAAAAACATTTGCTTGTCATTTAGAAGAAGATTTGAACTTGTCTTTTTAATCTGGTGGCAAATAAGTTGCAAATAGGAATTTCTGGTAACAAAAGGAGACATTAAGTAGACTTTTAACAGTACAGTGTCTTGCTTATTTGTATGAATCACAAACATGTTAGTGTTAATTCAGTTGGTAGTAAAATTGTTGAAATATAAAATAAAAACAATAACAACAAAAACCAAGATAGTTGCTTTCCCCATTTTTTTGTGTGTGTAATAGGGAAAAATAGAACTGTGAAACTTTATAGATGATCAGGATGGCCACAATAATTTTGTAATTAAAATTTACCCTTTGAGATTTTAAGAGCCCATCCCATGTGAAGGGATGCACGGGATGCACTCTTGCCCTGGACACATGGGAAGGGCCTAGGCCCAGCCCAGGATGATGTGGTGGACTTTTCGGAGCCCGGAGCCCACGTTGAGAGCCCTACCCTGCCTGGGGAATGGAGGGTGGATGGGGTGGGGGAAAGGTTGGGGTGGGGTAGGAGGGGTGAGGGTGAGGGGAGGGAGAGGGAGAAGGGATTGACATGTGAAACAAGCTTGTTCCTAATTTGAACTAATTAAAAAATTACCCTTTGATATGTTTGAAATGCCTATAAATGCCTAAGTATGTTTAAGAAAAGAAAGAAAGAAAGAAAGAAAGAAAGAAAGAAAGAAAGAAAGAAAGGAGAGAAGAAAAATAACAGAGAAGGAGATATCTTGGTTGGTAAATGCCATGTAAGCATGAAGACTGAGTTCAGATCTCCATCATCCACAGAAGGTTTGGAGTGGGAATGCACACCTCTAACCCTAATGTTGCAGAGGTGGAGATAGGCGTGAGGGTCTTTTCGGCTGGTTGGCCTGACAGTCCAGGCTCAGTAAAGACATATATATGTATGCATACGTATCACACACACACACACACACACACACACACACACACACACACACACACAAACCAAAAACAAAGCAAAACAAATGGAGTTGGCAACTGGAAGGTCAGAGTGTGAAAGTGACAGTAGCAACCTGTGTCTGTGTCTTCCTGCTGTGGGGACCACAGTTGAGCACATGCCCCCAACCTGAGGTGGTGGTTGTAACAGGGTATGAGCCCTCATCTCTTTATTTAAATGTGGATCCACAGTATCTCATTCAGGATACTGATGTGTTTGTCTTCTCAGCTGGCGCTAATAAAACCTGAGACAGATTTGAGCTAGCTTTTTTCACCATTGGAAGATGTTGCATGACAGTGGCTGCATTTAGGGCAATGAATGGTCTTCAGCTAGGATTGAAGGAAACTCAGAGCATGGACTGATGCAAATCAAGAAACATACAGATTTTGAACATGGTGACTCAGCAAGGAGAACTTTGGGCTAATACTCTAGGTTTCCTGACTTTGCTCTATAGTGTATTTAGTGTTGTCATTGAGAATACACAGGGTATAGATGACCTCAAGATGACAGAAGATGTTATTGTTAACAGCTAGAACCATGACAGCTGGACCATAAGAGGTCCTTGAGCAATAGCATGTGGTGGACTAACAGGACTGACACTCAGTCTATGCACTGTAGTACAGCTGGGGGCACATGAAAGGTTCCCTGCTCCAACAGTCACTCTGAAGATTTTTGCCACCTCAGGAATGGGGGACATTTCATAGTCATCCAGGTCAATTACTAAGTCAGTCTGTAGTTGCTTTCTACATTGCACCTACAATTACTTTGAGCAGTTGGAAGCTCTGCTGTGCTGTCAGGAAGATCAAGGATGGTTAGTTTGGACTGTACTGCTTGCCCTTAGAGAGTGGAAGCCAAGTCCTTGGTGGCTCACTGAGCATGTATTCTCTTCAACTTTGGAGATGGACTTGCACCTGTTTCCTCTCCTACTCCCAAACTGGAAAGCCACTCACTCTCCAAATTCAGGCCATACTTAGTTTCAACATTTTTATCACCATGTTCATTCATTTAAAAAATCTAAAACTAGTGTTCCAAATAAAGGGTGAAACTGGAAAAAAATGAAATGAACAATAATCGAGGAAGACACTTGACATTGATGTATTTGTGTTCATCTACACATGGATATACACACACATACACACTTATAGACACACAATGCACACACACACCCAAAGTAACTGCTTCTTTATCTTGATGTTGTGTAATTAATTTATTTAAATTATTTTTATTTATAAATTTTGATTTGCTAATGAGCATTGACCCATCCGTCATCTATCCATCCTTTCAGAGCCACAGAGTAAATGCTGCTAGATTTTGTCTTATCCTTCTTTATTTGAATTGACCTCATCCATAATCAAAATTGGTGATAATGATACTCAGCTGAATGTGTCTACTTAAATGCATTTGTATCTAAGTTTGTAGTGAAAAGGGAGAAATGAATGATTAATTTCCTTGATTTTCAGGAATCACTGGAATTAGAAGACATTTCTATCATTGTGCTCATATCCATGGCCAGTTTTATGATTAAACCCATAGCTCTCCAGGTGCTGTGCTCCATTTCAATATGCATTATTTGAGTGATTGGGTTTCCCATAATTGACATAATAAAATATTTTATGATGGAGTAAAGATGACTTCTCAATTGCTGGGTGTTAAATGGTATGAGAACATTCAAATGAAAGCGAAAATTTCTCTTTTGTTTTAAAGGCCCATGAACAAAGACAGAAGTTTTTGATTATAGTATCAAAGGACATTTGAGTGTCAAAAGTGTACGAGGTACTATGTAAGTGTCTGTCAAGAGAATCAACAAGACATAACCTCCAAGTATGTGAGGCTCATCATATAAACATAAAACCTGTTCATTCAGCTTTTGCTAAAAAGTGGCCAGATCCTGCTAGAATCTTTTAAAGGATGTGGACCACCATATCTTTGGCCTTCTCTGCCAATTATTTGCAGAGAAACAGATGGTTTCTGTGCCCAAATTGAGCCATTATTTTTCTGATATACCAATTTACTACTAGCCAGCAAGTTGCCCTTTAAGCCATATTTATTATCATTCTTTTATTAAATGTCCACAAATTGGAAAATGATTCTCTTTAAAGGATGGCCTTTTATCTTCTGTAGCTTGCCAACATCTGTGTAATTGTTTTTTAGATATAGACAACTGCAATATGGCTTCCAGGCCCCAATACTAAAGTATTCGATAAATTATACTCTTTATGAAGTTTCATTATTCAAATAATTTTTGAGAACTTTTCTCTTAATTAATGATATTTTATTGGATACCATTAGATCAGAGTTTTTCTTGTGTACACATGATCTTATCATTTGGAGAATTTGAGAAAATTTTATACTTTACCTACCGACTGCTGGTATTAGCTCACTATACAAATGTCCTATAATTATAACCCTGGAGTTGCAGCTATGTCCAGTATCTGTAACTGATATGTAGTTTTGAAAACTGGGTTAAGTTTGAACACTAGGATACACTGCTTGGTAAAATTTGAGAAAATTCAAGAATGTCAATGGCACAAAGACTGTCCTAGGTAGATCTATGAGAATAAGGTAACCTTTAATAATATCCTGACAGTTATAGGATGACACAATAAGATTCATTTTAAAAACAGAAGTGAAAAATATTCAGAAAAAGGTTTAAAAGGATACAACAGTATCTGTTTAATAAAAAAGATCATAGATAGTCACTATATTATAAATATCTAGCAACTTATAGGTATATAGTATACCTACATATATATTTGTACATATATGTTTGTGTATGTGTGTGTATGTAAATACATGTTTGAAACTGTCAGAAGTCTAGAAATATAAAAATAAAATTTATATAAGTCTGGGCATAGAAAAAAGCTATTTAAGGTAAGTATGATATTCTCTGTAGACCAGGCTGGCCTTGAACTCATAGAGATCCATCTGCCTCTGACTCCCAACTGCTGAGATTAAAGGTGTGTGCCACCACTGCCCAGCCTTGATATTCTCAAGTATGCTAAGTAGTGAGTTCAGATTAACTGAGGATAGAGGTAGGCTGATACATGTTAGAGAGTTTCTTGGAGTGGGGCATGTAAGAGACATCAGGGATTAGTGGCTTTAGATAGGCATGTGGAGAGGAACAGAACCTGTATTCCAAAGAGAAGGACAAGCAAGGACAAAGGCATGTTTTATGAGATGAAATGTGGGTATAATAGTTGATTGTTCGTGTGGGCAGAGCCTGAATGCTTCAGTGCACTTGTTACAGTATTGCCACAGAACAAGTAATACGTGTCTACTTAGAGACATTTAAAATAAGTATGCTTTGCATAATATACTTTCACTCACATTTTTATGTCCCTGAATATCATGTACAATCTGTGAACACTGCAACAGCTGTAAAAAGCAGTGATGGACTGAGGTGACTAGTGTCTATTAGATGCCTTCATGTACTGTGAACACACACACACACACACACACACACACACACACACACACACACACACACACACACACATTAAAGCATGCCTCTTGGTTAATGACTTGCTGACTTGTATAAGTTGATCTCTCTTAACTCTATTTGCTTAGATATAAATGAGGATAATAATAGCCTACTACAGTAACTATGTACCTACCTATTAACCCACAGCCAATTGACTAGAAGATTCTCAAGGGGAGAGTCTCGATTGTGCTTAGCATGCAAAATGAACTAGTGGTCAGTTCCATGCTGCTATAACAAAATACCCTGGGCTGTATGGCTTACACAACATATGTTTATTTCTTGCAGAATGAGAAATATAAGGTCAGGTTTCCTTAATGATAGGGACGTGGTAATGGTCTTCTTCCTCACTTACCAGTCAGCTTTCTCACTGTGTGCTTAGAGTAGAGAAAGGAGTCCTTGATAGCTCCTCTTTTTATAATGGCACTAACCTCATACTGTAAGCCCCATATTTATGATGGCTTATAAACCTGATTATTCCCCCCAAAGCTCTAGGTTTGTTTTTTTTTTTTTGTCTCATTGGCGGTTTTAAGAGATGAATGAGGGTACACACAAAAATTCAGTCCATAATTAAATTAAGCAAGTATTTATGCTACAGAAACCTGAATGGATTATTTCTATGATCAAGCGAATTGCATAACAAATAAAAATGTTTATAGACAGAATAATGTGTAAATGAGGGAAGAATCTTTTATTGCTCTATTTCTTTGCCACTTCTATGCTGGGAAACCACTAATTTCTGGTAGAACTAGAGAGTCATTCCTATGGTAAATTCAGGCCCCTAACTTAGGCAAGGTTTTTGCAGTACAGACGTTTCTCTGGGACTGTGAAACCCATTTTCTTTTTATTCATCACAAGCAACTGAACTTTCTCCTACTTAATTTGCTGATAGGAAAGACTATTTTACTGAATTCTAGCTGTCATTACAGGGTAGACATGCTATGCTGGTATAGCCTCTAAAATCCCTAGGCATTGTCATGAAATTTGGCAAGATTCTTTATATGCCTTGAGATGGCTGATCTCAATTAAGGTATCTGTAAGTCAGCCCAGTTGGATTTGGAATCGACCAAGAGACAAGCCTCTGGGAGGGTCTACGGGGGCAATTTTAAGAAAGATTCATCAGAAGGAGGAAGACTTCTATAGGGTAGGCACACCTTCTAGCAACGACAATCCAGATTTAAAGATATGTGAGGGAGGAACAGTTGCTGTCTTTCACCTGTCGGCATTTGCTTCTTGTTGGGGAGTGCATCGCTGACACAGGAACCTAGCTTTGGGCAGCCTTCCAACATAGACTGAAGACCAGCAGCTTTCCATGAGTCCTTCAAGTCTTCAGTGTCAGATTGGGACCACTGAAACACCTGGCCTTGTGGGCTGAGCAGTTACCAGGGTCTGAGGCATTATGCAGATATTTATTGTTGAAGTACCTACCCAGGCTAATAGCCCCCTTCTCATAATACATGCTCATTCTAGAATACATATTCATTTCTAGACGAACTCCATCCTCTGGAGAACCCGGAATAATACATCCCTGTGCCCCTTTGCTGACTTGATGATATCTATAGACAATGAAGCTGTGTTAGGAAGTTTCCCTTGAGAGCTAGTGGTAACCAAATGTTCCCCAATAAGAGAATCCATCAACAGTATATTGTCTCACAGTCTAGATGCTGTCAGTCAGAGGACAACAGTGTAACCAGGGTGGTTCCTTCTGAAGGTTATGATTGTTCCTGGTCCTACTTCTGTCTTCCCTGTATCTTCATGCCGTTTCCTCTTCTTTGTATGTCTATTTTCAAATTTGCTGCATTTGCAAAGACACTGGTCATGTTGAATTAAGGCTAACCCTAATGGCTGTGTTTGACCTTTACCTCTGTTACTGTCACATTTCTTTTGTTCTATTATGGAAGGAGGGAGACAAAAAGATATATGATGACCATAGGACAGATGTGGTCAAGACACTTTGAAGGGCCCATCACATCTGCTTTCTTTTCCAACAGCCTCTCTCTCTTACTGAGTTCTGACCAGTGTAATATGAGTAGGATGGTACACACCTCCTCTGAACCCGACCTCTGAAAAAGTTCCTAGATTTTCCAGATACCTCTTTCCCCATTCTTTGGATGGGTGATTCCAGGGTGTTCTTCATACTGTTGCTGAAAGGCAGAGATTTGGTCATGGAGTACAGGGCTCAGAGTCAAACCTCTCATTGACCTTTACTCTCCCTGTCACACCACCCTCACTGAACTGGGGCACAAATAAGAAAGCACCCTGTTGCCGTGTTGAGTCCCTGAGGTTTGAGGCTCATGACACAGTGTTATGGATGCAAGCACTGCTGCCATTGTCCTTTTATTATGTTTCTGGTTAATCCTCATGTCTTCTGTGAAGGTCTCCTTAGTGGGCATTGCTGCCATTGGGTCATTTTATTCTGTTTGTTGTTGTGGGTGGTTCTCTTGTCCCACCAGGTCCTGCCGCCCTGCTTCAGCCCCAAATAAACACACAGACACTATATTAGTCATTAAACTGTTGGTCGATGACCAGGGCTTCTTATTAGCTAGTTCTGTCTTACTTATTAACCTTTTAATGAATCTATGTATTTCCATGTGGTCTTGGCTTACCAGAGAATGCCCAGACCTGTTACTCCTTTGGCGGCCTGCATGGCAACTCTTTCTGCCTCCCTTCCCCAGAATTTTCCTTGTCTCTTAGTCCCACCTATCTTCTTGCCTCATTGGCCAAACAGTATTTTATTTATCAACCAATAAGAGAAGCATATATATACAGATGGACATCCCGCATCTGTGCTTAGTCCTTTTCATGCCTTCCATGAAGGCCTCTTTAGTAGGTATTGCTGCCATTGGCTCCTTTTATCCTGTCCCTGGTTAGCTTTTCTCATGTCTTCCATGAAGGTCTCTTTAGTGGGTATTACTGCCATAGCCTACCCTCACATTTAAGGCCCCAAATTGATACCAATCTTCCCACCTACTTTTATGTATTCCAATTCCTTGAGAAGTGGTCTGATATAACCATTTTAACTGGTACCTTATGTATCCTTCCAGTTTTCATCTCCCTCTTGAATTCCAGAACCAAATTTCTACTTAGCTACTGAGTATAACACCACAATCAAGTTGAATTTGATTTATAAGCAAGGAATACATTACAGCAGTTGTAATCTTTGCATGAAAATCTGTGCCATCCTCTCTGGGTAATAAGATCACCTGGAATCTTGAGATTTTCCTGCATCTTGAGATTTGAAAGGCATTTTCAACCTTTTCTGCCATCCACATTTCCACATTGCACTTAACACAATTGTCACTTTTGTTCATTCTTCGATGTTCTTTATCATTCAGGACCTCCTCACCTCATTTCTGGTGCACTTGTGGCTTCATCTCTAAGTTCTTTCTAATCAATTCTATCTGTTGATGATTTCAGAATTTTATTTTAAAGTTGTGGCTGTACCACAGCACCCCCCATCTAAGAAGTTCTGATTTCATTTCATTACCCACAAAATAAGCCCACATTTTAAAAACTTTGCACTTAACGATCTTTATTCATTAGCTCAGACCACAACCTTGACCCTTTCATGTACAATCCAACTATGTCAGTGTCTTAGAAATTACATTTATTTATTTATTGTGTGTGTGTGTGTGTAGTAGGAAGGTAGCATGGCACAACAAATATGTGGGTATCAGTGGACAACTTGTAGGAGCCTGTCTTCTCCTTCTGTCGAATGGCATCTCAAGATTTAACTCAGTTCATCAGGTTTGGTAGCAAGTGCTAACTGCTCAGTCATCTCGCTGGCTTGAATCTTAGTCGTTTCTACATTGCCACTTCTACTTTAACAACCTCCATTACTCTATAGGTTATCAATAAAGATTCTTAAGTAGAGAAGCTTATGGATTATCTACCTCATAGTCACTAGGGAACTTTAAATAGATTCTATTTTTAGGCCACACTCTAAAAGGCATTGTGGCCTTCTTAATGTAATTCACATTGATGATGTCATAAGAATGGGAATAAAGAAACATGTAGGAGCTTTAACAACAATATGGACTCCTAGGGAGATTTCAGGGTCAACTGAATCATAGTTTACATGGATAGAACTTTTCTAAACATTTCTCATATGCAACAGAGTAGTAGGCAGGCAAGCTGAGAGGAAAAAGAATGGAATACAGCAAATTAGTTTCCATATCTGTAGAAGATTGTTTCTAGATCCCTTGCAGCTATGTAAATCTATGGATGGCCAATTCCTATTGCTCATATACAGTGGCACCAAATTTACACATTGCTACACACATCCTCTAAAATGTTTCCAAACATTTCTAGGTTACTTACAATATAATGTGGTACAACACACATGCCAAATACATACTTGGTTGCTATAGTGTTTAGGCTATAATGACAGGGAAAAAGTCTATATAAGATCAGTACAACTCAATTTGTTTCTAACACAGTTTCAATCTGTAATTGATGGAAATCCTATAGATGTAGAGGGCAGACAATATTTAAAATGAGTTCTAAATAATTTTGCCAAGGGAAAGAAAAGGGCAATACCATTGTGAAATTACCAAAGGTAATTTTTGAGTCTGCATATTTATAAAAATATAAATACATTAGGATCTGGACTTGGGGAAATAAAAGTTTCTTATTTATATGGTAATTCATCATTGGAAAGTATATGAAGAAATCGAAGTTGACTTTCTCAAAGTTGTTAGAATACACCTTATGTTTAAATTACATTATCATAAATGTCACATCCACAATAAAGAGCATATGTACTCAGGAGACTGCCCCTCTTAACAGACATGAGAAAAAGCTTGCTGGCAAGTGTTTAAAGCAAGAAAACACACAGAGGTGGGATGACAAAGGTATTTGTGTCCAACTAGCTGTATATTACAACTGCCCATCCTGTCAAGTGGGACAGTCAGAGACAAAAGATCCATTAAGAACACCATTTTCTCTGGCCTAGACCTTATGTTTCTGCCCTGGATAAAAAGAACTGAAACAACAATTCAATATCTCATAATAACAAATGAACAAATGGAGGAAAAATGATTGTGACTTCATGATTCTTCATTCTGACCTTAGAAAATGAATAGGAGAATCACATCCATTTTGCTTTTGTCCCTAGCTGCAGCAATTGGCAAACCATTGAATGCTTACAGTAAGTCATTTATGGTAAGATGTAGCCACCATAGGAATGACATATTTTTTGAGATATGAGCAAATGTTTGGATCTAAGTGGTCTTTAGTGACTTTTTTTTTTTAACTTTAACTAGGATGATTATCGTTTTAAGGAATTCCGTATCTTGGAAAGGGTTAACAACATAGTGTTTTGCAACCAGATCTGGTCTGTTTTTCAAGCTGTGCTGTATTTAGTGATATATTTAGTTCTGCAGATGTCTTGAGTCTGTCATTGGAATTGGACTTTCCCATCAAAACCAGACACTGCTTCTCAAGAAGCCAGAATGGAAAGCTCAGTGCTGCATGCTTGGACCATTGTCATTTTGTTTTCCACTCTAAGTGACAATACAAAAGATATGGTACAGTTATGCTTTTTGTGTGTCTCTGGTCCAACAGCCATCTCAACATTCATTGTGCAATGCAGTTTATAGGGTCTACGTTTGGGTTTGTCTTGAATAAGGAAATTTTGGGGGAATTGTTTAATTCATTCTCAAAGTTTTAAAAAGGTGCAGGAACGGAATTTAAAAACACTGACAGGGATTTATTTATATTCTCTCCAGAGCAGAGTTGCAAATGGAGTGGGGAAGGGAATGTAATATAAAAAAGAAGTACTTAAGGTTCTAGTAGCTCAAGATTCTATAATGAGACTCTAGTCAAGGGATGGGAACTCAAGACCTGAGGAACTCTGGGTTGTATGTTATCCTGGAAAGAATACAACCAGAGATTTATATTTAAAACAAACCAGGGACTGCATTTTCAAATGCTTCAGCAATCATTGAGTAAAAGAGCCAAGCGTGTGTCTTATCTGACTGAATAGATGAGAAAACATCATTCTGGGTTTCTATCGCTATTGTGTTATTTCATCCAATCCCCCCTCCCAAGGTGTGATTTACATAACAAAGTTAGAAAAAATTCCAGGCCTAATTATCACTTTCAAAATAGGATCTGGAAATCAGCCATTAGTGACTGAAGATTACAGATTGTTTCTTCAAAAAGCAAATCTTGAGTTCAGCTCAGAAGTTACCCTTAAAAACTGTATTGTATTGTTTTCCCACACCAAATCAAATGTCTTTTTGGCATCAAAGAAAGCAGCTCCAAGCTAATTCATAACTCAAATGCTGTCACTTCAGGCGACACTAAAGCTGTACCGTTTTAAAGTCAGAAAGATAAAGGACAGTTGTGTCTGTATTGTTTCTAATGACAAGTTGCCCATGTGGTTTTCTTCATAGTCTTTTCCATTTTGTAAAGACCAAGACAGTAATTGGAAACCAAAAATATGTTCTTTCTCTTCCATCTATTGATCAATCAAAGAGACAGAAGACATGATTAAAAAACAAGGTCTCTGGGCCTACCTACCTGAAGTTATATTCTTGTTTGTGTGTTCCCCAACTGTGGAAGAGGTACAGGATGACATCCCTCCCTGAAAAGCCTGAAGTTGATTAAAAAAGGAAGATTTGTTATAATGATAACAATAATAACAAGTGTGTGTGAGCATACGTGCATGCCTGTCTGTGTATCTGTGTCTGTGTACACCAGAGGACAACATTGGGTTCATCTCCAGGAACATTATTTACCTTATTTCAGACATTGACCTGAAGCTCATCAAATAGGGCAGATTGACTGACAAACAAGTCCTAGGATCCTCCTGTCTCTGATGCTCTAGTACTTGCACAAGTGTACTCTAGAATACTAGGCATTTTTACATGGGTTCTGGCTAGTGCAACAGCTGCTTTACCAACTGAGCCCCAAAATCTGAATGTCTTGCATACTAAAATGACACTCCATAAAATCTCATGGGATGTTTGTCAGTCAAAATGTAGGTGAACTAAAATGCATTACAGTTATCTTTAATGTGTGTGTGTGTGTGTGTGTGTGTGTGTGTGTGTGTGTGTGTGTTATGTCTTACTGTGCATATGCAAATATTCCAAAATCTGATCAAGCTTGTAACAGGAAGCATTTCAGATAAGGGTATAGTCTCTCCTTCCTTCCTTCCTCCCTTCCCTTCCCTTTCTTTCCCTTCCCTTCCCTTCCCTTCCCTTCCCTTCCCTCCCTCCCTCCCTCCCTTCCCACACATCTTCCTTCTTTTCTGTTTCCTCCTCCTTCTGCCACTTCCCCCACTTGCTTTCTTTCTTCGGGAAGGTCTCATACAGTCCAAGCTGACTTCCCATTCTCTATGTCACTGAGAATGGCCTTGAACTTCTGATCTTCCTACCTCTATTGTTCAAGTTCTCAAGTGCAGGCATTACAGTCCTGTGCCACCATATCCAGCCAAATAAGAAACCTTTATTATGTAATAGAAATTTTCCCATAAGGCTTTTTGAGAGGATTAAATGAGTCAATACTGTCAAAGTGCTTAGCTCAATTCCTATAAACAGAAAGCCCACTAAGTAGTTATCATATCCTAACATGCTTTCTTCATTGAACATTCACTTAGCAAGATTCAGATCCTATCTATAAAAGAATATTTACTATTCATCATATATATATATATATATATATATATATATATATATAATATGAAATAAGTAGAAAAAATAAGTGTAGAAGTCCTGGAAACAAATACAAATATGTTTTCAGTGTGGTTAATGATTTAAGCATTTATTCAAGGACATAGAAAAAACAGCCTATTCTGCAGGCATTTAGATGTTTTGGGTCAATTTTATGTCCATTAGAAGACAGTGACAATCTAAAATGATCTGTGAATATGAAATAAAATTGCATGGCTGTTTGGGGTTTCTCTTCTATCAACTGTAGTTAGTCACTTTTATTAAAAAGCCCTCCTTTCTGGATTCTCCAGAAGGACTAAGAATATGAGATTGACCATAATTATGAGTTTTGGTTTCATCAGACGGTCCCAAGAAGTTCTAACTAAAGAATAGAGTGAATCAAACTCTGTTGCTCATATTTTGAAAATTTGCCAAACTCTTCTTGTATAGAGGTACTGTGTAAGAAATCAGGGGTAACAAGGAAAAGGTAGAATTCTGTTTTAAAAGATCTCAAGGACTTCCAGCAACAAGTGATAATGAGAGAGAACTCAATTTACCCAAGTGTGCTAGCCACAACCTATACTTCCATATTTAGGAGATGAGATGGAAGACGCTTAGCTGAGGAACAGGCTGTGCTCCATAGTTTAAGCCTGGCCTGGGCTATGTAATGAAACTGTCTGTCTGTGTTTGTCCCTCTCCCTCCCCCACACTCTATTGAGTGATGATTACTATGCTTCTTGCTTTTATTATTTTCTTTACCCCTCATAGAAAGTCTTTATATAAAAACTTATTTCTATGCCCATTTTGAAGATGGGGAAAGATCAATGTCTCATTAATTAAGGAATTTGTGTTTGAGGCACAGAAAATGGGATGTACTAAAGAGAATTGTATCTCTACAATGCTTTTGGTATACTGAGCGTCAATTCATGATATACATGAATTTAAAGTATTTAATCCAAATAATATCGCTCAGAAGTGTGTGTAGGTAGCCTCTGATAATCGAGAAGAAATGTAATGAACAGAGAGGTGAGAGGGATTCCCCACACATTGCCCAATTTTCAGGTGTTGACTAAAGAAAGGTAAACTGTGTTTTTCTGGTTTCAGGCCCCAAATTTTCCCCACAAGTGGTTTGGAAATGGTGAGGAAGAAGAGAGAAGGGAAGACCGCAGGACCATGGTATGTCTTGTGGGTGGCCAGCAGTCACCCACAAGATTTCAGTGAAGACTAACAGAGTTGTGTTTCAGAAAGAGCAATTGGCCCGCACTGTAGAAGAATGTCTCTACTTTATTTTCATTTAGTAATCATATTGACTACAGATAATGCCAGAACTTATTTATATTTCCCCCTTTGTATTTACCCCATGATATTGACATCTCAATTCAACTATAGGTGATCTTCCCAAATAAGTGTGGTAATAGATGCATCCCTATGAAGTATAATAGCATAATAAATTAGAACATGTGTTGATTTGATGAAATTAACAATGCTGTATTGTTTATCTAGCAGGATATTGCACTGATTAAGAGGTAGGACTCTAAGCAGGAAGATTCCTGGGTGCTACTTGCTAGCTCTTAAGCACTTTGCTCAAGGTCATTTAGCTAAATACATAATTGGAACATGGTGAGACATTTGCTACAATAGAGCCACATTCATAGAAAATGCAATAGAACTAATTCTACCTGAATGCTTACAGTGCAGAGCATGATAGGTGTGATGCTGAACGTGTCATACGCATCATTGCTTTTAATAAAAACATGGCAGACCTTATGCAACTAGCTTTGCATATACACTCTTGCTGTTAATGGGAATATTGCATACCCACAGGTGGGTATTATTTTCCAAGGTTAACCTTTTTGTTCATTAGTTTTCTTATCTTCATAGGGCTACTAATAGTATATATCTCGTAGAACTGTTATGAGGAATAAATGAGTTAATTCATTACAATCTATTCAACATGTAGTAAGTTCTCCATCAATTTTAGAAAGAAAAGCATAAGGCTTTTGAAACAAGAATATAAGGCATTAGAGGACCATACTCACATAAGAAAAATAAATAAATTCTGTAAAGAGAAACAGAATCATTTTTCTAGCTTGTTTATTAGATTAAAGTAGATCAAGCTGACTAGCTGCAAGATTGTGCTGTGTATCTATGACCACCAGTACAGAAATAGCACCAGCTTTTAGATTTAAGCATCCTCGATAATTTATTGAAAAAAGCCTTATAAAATGAATACTTTAAGCAATTATATGCTCACTGATTAAACCACAGCAAGTAAAGTTTAATGAAAGAAAATCAGCTTAACTCTTAAGTATACTAATCTAATGGAATATGAGTCAGAAAATGCTAAATTTAAATTCTGTGAAATTGAAAAAAAAGAGGAAGATAAAATTGCCTGTAAATATCAATTGGGTAGCATTTTGATTTCTTAACCCACTTTATATATGTAAATAATATCCATTTGCATTAAGAGACTATTAGATGAAAATGCAACCTTATCCAGGAAAATTTAAAGACAAATAGTCTGTAGAGAACAAAAGGGACAAAGGTTTACTGAAAACATGAGTAGCCAAACTTTCAAAGTCAATGTGTTAATTAAGTAGTAGAATATTCAAATCCTGGAGAGGGGGGATGAACCAGCTAGAAAAGGCACTTGCCACCATGTCTAATGACCTGTACTCCCCACAAGGAGAGAACTGTCTCCTGAAAGTTGTCCTCTGACCTCTACACATGAGCTACAAAATATGTACAAATACATACAAACACACACACACACACACACACACACACACACACACACACACACACACACACACACACACTAATTAAATGCAATAGAAGGTTTAGAGTCTCTTCTTATAAGCATTAAAAAGTGTCTGTGACAAACCCAGGTGGCTGCACGGTGCTTTGTTTCTATGCTGGGATGTTACCCAATAAGGAATTTTTTTAAGTTGGCCTTCTATTCTCTGTTAAGTGCTTCTGGGTCATGGATGCCAAGTCAGTCATCCTTTACTCTTCTGAACATCCCAGAGATGCTTTACAAATGGTGTGCAGTAACATATGTCTTTATTGAGTTGGATGGCTTTCCAAATAGGAAGTTTCAGGGAAGAATTCAAACTGTACTTTCTAACTATAGGCAATCTGGATTAATTTTTCTATTTCCAGTGGCTGGTTCTGTGGCTAGATTTCCATCTTGCTTTTGTGGTTATGTCTATTTCTCAAATATCCATTAGCTGTCATTTTGGTGGTGATCAACACCAAGAATTTTGGAACCAAATTTTTTGTTTATAAATTATATAGTATTAGATAGTACTAAAATACTAAGAAGCAAAAGAGAGTCCAGAAAATCCATTAATGAAGGAATTTGTAGGTAGTATTTAGAAGAAGTTCTAAAGGGAATGTTACAATAGGGAAGAAGAGAGGTTCAGGCTCTGCCACTTTCCTGAAGGAGAAGATAGGAACTCTAGAGAATGGCTAGTTTCCCCAGAAATCCTTCCTTGGTTGAGCTGCTGTGGATACTCCCCCAGCTTCAAGCATCTGTCTAAGGACACCCCATACTCCTTTGTGACATCTCCTTTTCTTCCATATTTCCAGATTTCCCTCTATTTATTTGGAAATACGCATATTCGTAATTAAGAAAAAGACTTTCTAAATGATGCTACTTGTGAAACAGGCACCTTTTGCAGGAGACTGTCTCTATATCACATTTTCCGTGATAGCCTTTTCTCAATGATTCTTGTCTGCTTTTCCCTGACATATTTTCTCCATAGTGCTTATCAACATCACCATAAAAATTTCTCTCACTGATCATCTAGTCCCTAAATAGATAAAAAGCTCTACAACATCAGCGACTTGAACTCTTACATTCCCATCTGTATATGCACATGCTTAGATTAAGCTCTTGTGCTTAGTGATCATCAGTGAGTATCTGAGCAATGAGGATGCTGATGACAGTGAGCATCTTTGTCCCCACTGCCCCCACACAAACTACCTTGAAAGTAGCAGTCCCACATGCATAGGTCCCCAAGGCTGAGTCTAGCCATGCAATCTAACCATGCTCTTTTTGTACAGCATAGACAGAGAAGTACCCATAACTGTTCCTTCAGCAAGTTCTTCTTCCTTTGTTACTTGACCTTCTTATAACAATCACTTGAAGATTTTGATTGCTACTTTAATTGGTTTCAGTCAAAGGCATCACTTTACTCGGTAGGTCTCCTTTTGTGCCGGCATCCCTGGGACTTTTTCTACTGTCTCTACTAATATTTTCTTCCTTATCATCTTTGACATCTTTTACATCATTGCTCACTCCTTTTCAGAACCAGTCAGCTGCTTCTCTGATTTTGATTTTGGGAAACAAACAAGCCTCCACACTATCTCCTTCAAAGCATAGTCCTGGATCCTATAAACACTACCTTCTTACATAAATGGAAATTTTGAAAATAAGATACCCAAACCTGCCAGGGCTACCGGAAGTTCATTTCACACTAGTGTATTTGTGTGTTTAGCACTGTCTAAGGCTTCCTTCCTGCCACTCCATTTGTGTCTCTGAACTTGTTTGCCCTTTAACTTCTATTGTAACCCTTATATTTAAAACCATTCCTGTTGTGCTACATCCATGGGCTTGATCCTTTGGGCCACGTTGTGTAGGACCTGGACCTTGGGTAGGCTTTGGACTGTTACTTGCTACTTCTGCTCATTTTCTCCTAGGTGTTTCTGTTCTTAAACTTAGGGAAGTTTACAATTCTACCATTTTCACACACTGCTGAGGGGCCCTGTGTCATCAGCCTGGACTGAAAAAGAAGGGAACAATGGGAAGTTAGATACTTTGACTCATGGGTGCTAGAGTGCAGAATCTGCTGAAGGCAGAAACACAACTGATCATAAGATTTAGACTAATAGTCTTGAGACTTGTGATACTTACTACAATTGTGTCTTCCTTACCCTAAACCAACTTCTAGTCTCTGATAAATCAGGCCTCCTCTAGTCATCTTCCTTAAGAGTATTCTTGTTTATAAAGAGCTCGGCATTTTTTTCTTTCTGAACAGGACAGCATTGGACACACCTTACAGATAAGGGGACTGGGGAAGTCAAGGGTCATCTTTTGTCTTTGGAATGAGATGCTTTTTATAGCTAAGTTCTCCCTGTATAAGCTATCAATCTTGGAGCATACAACATCCTTGGGGATCAAGAAGGCATGCTATATCACCCACTACAACAGCAGCTTATGGCCAGGTAAAAGCAAGATTGAGGTGGCAAAGGGATTGCTCACATACCATCTGCCTACTTGGAAGTCATGCTGTCTTCAGGGCTGTGTTGTCAGTAACTTGTCATCTCTGTGCATAACATACTTGGTCTCTTGCACATCTATTAATTTAAAAATTTAAAAGTCTGAGAGCAAACATTTATGGAGTACCTTCTAGATAGAAACTGTTGGGAGGGAGATGGAAACTCTGAAGATTATAATGAGTAAGACATGTTTGTTGTTCCCCCAAAACCTTACTGTTTGTGGGGTGAGGCAGGGAAGCACAGAAATCATACCAAAGGTTATAAAGAAAAGAAATATGACAGGTGATCAGTGTGATAAGGATGGAGAGTGCAGGCATTATGTCTCTGATTTGAGAATTAGTGTAATAGTACATGCAGATTGTATTTCTTTTGCAAAAGAAAGAATAAAAATTCTGTGATCTTTTTTTATAAGACTATTAAGCTAAACTACTTCCAACAACTTAGACAAATTTGGTTATTCATGAGAATAACACCTTTTCTAAAAGAAATAAAGTTAATTTTCTACTCTTCTGCAAAGGAGGTCATTAATTATACATTTTAGATTTCATCAATTTCAGTGAGATGAGACTAACATTTTAACTAGATGTCAAGGAAGACATAAGACACTAAGTTAAATACACTGGATGACAATAAGTGGTTATTAAAAACATAACTTGTGTCTCTCTCATGACTTTCTCACTTGAGTGCCTGCTCAGAAGCCTGACCTTAGGTAGACAAGTTGATGTTCAGAAATACTGTAAGTTTTAAACAAAAGCTTCTGAATCATCCAGGCATTTCCAGATTAAGGACAGATGGATAGGTTTTTTTTCTGTTCACTTTTTTTAAAGCAAAGAAAACCCAAACCTAACAAAATTACTGACATTCTCAGTATTTTCCATTTTCCTGAAGAAGGACCAGTACACTTTTCTCCCATTAGGAACTTACATTTTTGAGATTGGAACTTGTCTTAAGTCTCTTTAAGGCATGTGATCCTGTGTCTTGAATGTTCTCATCATCAGCAAATAGTGGGAAATGAAGAAGAAAAAGTTAAGAGCTTTAGTTGTTTTGGCTTGCATGGTGAGTTTCCCCAGGTTGCCATTCTGTGCTCATCTTGTACTGTCCTGTGTTTGGACAGCTCCCTCGGAGGCAAAGCTGGAGAAGACACACAGCGCTCTCCCTGATGCTCCATGGGTAGCTGCAGCCAGCTTTCTTCTTTCACACCATCTTCTGTTCACTTGGCCCAGATTCACAATTGGAGAAACTTTTCTTTCTCAAAATCTTTTCTCTTAAGAAATCTAATGACAAATATTAATCTATTTGAATTGCTTTTATAAAACCAGAGGCTAGTGGGAGACATCAATTTTTCAAAGAAGATTTAAGTTCATGATTTTTCTAGACTATAAGTTTAGGATACAAAAGTTCTTTAAATCCTTGAGTTTACATATGTATGATATATAAGATGTATATATCTTACACATTTATATTGAATATACATATATGAACATATATGATATATACATACAAAGATAAACACATAAACATACACTTATAATATTCACATATATGTACATACATACACACACAAATATATAAAAATGAGCTTTCAGTAGTTCAAGACGCTGCATGGTGAAAGATTGATGCAGGTGGGTAACAGCTGTCTGCTCTGCTTTCTTGTCTTACTGTCTATCATGTACATTCAGTACAGGGAAAGACCCACAAGATGTGTGTGTATGTGACCATCATAAAAGTCAAGACAGGAAACCAGACATCTTTGATCTAGGTTCACCAAGAGGATTCAGATAATTTATAAACATTTCCCTGCTTTTTTATTTTTATTTTTGCTGAGAACCCAGAGCCTCACAATACAAGTAAGCACTTTTCCACAGAGCTATGACTCACCTATTTTCCTATATTCCCACATCTCATTTTTTATTTGCTTTGCCCCTGTTGGATTTTGCATTCTTCAAAGATACAACTACTATATTCTACTTTCTGTTTGTCTGTCTGGAATCTAACCCTCCACATGTCATGACCATGTGATAGATAATTGTCACCAGACTGACCTTTTCCCCTCCAGTGGCAGAGTGAAATTGGCCCTTGTTCTATTTTGCTTTTGTTTTTATCTCCCCCCTTGTGTTATTCTACAAAAAATTGGTGACCTTAATCTTCAGTGTGGCATAGAAAGAAAAGAGAGGGATACAGTTGACACAAATTTGAAATAGCAAGGAAATGGGTCACACAGATGGGTAGCAACAATGTGGAGACTTCATGAGTAAAAGAAGCCTGTGCTCCGTTAGTGGGCACCTCAGTATCACTCATTCTTCTACCTCCAACTACCATGCATTTGATTTTTGTCAGAGAGTTTTTGAAAGACCGCAAACAAGAAACTCATAATTTAAAAATGCATAGTTACAGCTTTGCCCTCTCTTTTCAATGTTATATACAGACATTAAACACAAGATTTCTATTAAATGTGCCTGAAGCTGAGGAGATAAATTCCCAGGGTGTGAAGGGGCAAGAAAAGGCCTTTTGTGTTTTTTAAGAAGTAGCAGCAATTACAATTATGTAGATTTTGGAAAGCTTCCCTTCTCTCCCTTTTCATTCTGTCATCATTTTTGCTTTATTAGAAAACAAGAACCCATCTGTTTTTTATATGAAAAGAAAATGTTTTTTAGTTGTATTTATATGCAAGCCAATAATTTTGAACAACATGGCTAGTCTGAGGCAATACATAAATGATTTCAAGAGACTATAAGTGGCATCTACAATTTACTTTTTGCTTTTGCACTTTGGTGGGGGTGTGTCACAGACTTCTTCTTGATTTCACAATTGCTATTAATTTTTATTAAGATTATTGCTGAGGAAAAGGTGGTAGACAGAGAAGAACCACTGTGTAAAAAAGGAAATGTATACTAGCCTAGCAGCCTCTTTGATTGTGACTTATTTCTCAGAAGGGCAAGTGAATAAATCCAGAATTTTAAAAACATTGCCATTTTCTTACAATAAAAAGCTGTGCCCAGACATGATAACCTTTACTTAGATCAGAAAAAAAAACCTACTAGCTTTTCAATTTCATGCAATTTTTTCTCACAATTACATTGTAATGTGGAATTTGAACATATAATTCCAGCACACAAAATACTGAAAATGCTACTGACTCACACTGGTTAAACGCTTTAGTTCAATGCTTTATTAGGTGATTCCTATTAATTATTCTACCTTTATGAGGTATTTCTAGTCCATATAGTTGCTCATATAACAAAGCTATACCTTTCAAAATACATCCAGTTATGATAAAATTGAGGATTAAGTATGAATTTTCATTTGTTCTCTTTGATATAAACTATAAAAATAAATACCACAAACTGGGCATTGGTGGTGCACGCCTTTAATCCCAGAACTCGGGAGGCAGAGACAGGTGGATCTCTGTGAGTTTGAGACCAGCCTGGTCTAAAAAAGCTAGTTCCAGCCAGCCTCCAAAGCCACAGAGAAACCCTGTCTCAAAACAAAAAAACAACAAAAAAAAAAACAAAAAAAAACCCAAAAATAAACATCACAAGGAAAAGATAAGATGCTGATTGAGTATATTTTTGCAATTTGGGCAATAGACCACCTCAAGTTAATTGGCAAATAGAATTTAGAAATATGCAAGAAACTGATTTGTGATAACATAGTACCAAATTATAACTTAGGAAGCACCACTTGTTCCTTTGTAAGTGATACTCTGGGGACAGTGCTTTTCTTTATAGATGCTATGGCTCCCAAGCCCAAAGGGATAACATGGCACCTGAGGTCCATGTGAGGATTCTGGGCTGTCATCCTCTGTTAGCAGCTGTTCCAGTGACTAACAGATGTCTTCAAAGGAGTTTTGGGATGTATTACTGGGAATGAGTAAGGGTGGTTTGGTTTTGATTAAGGAAGTCATGGAAGCCTTTGAGAGAGAATCACATCACTATTGTTGAGCAAACAGAAAAGGAGAGAGTCCTGGCTGTTCGTATGAGATGAAGGAAGAAAATGGAATGAGACAAGGAAGAAAACACAATATGCATTTAATACTTTCCCCTAGTTTTTTTTTTAAACCGTAATTGGTATTCAGAAACAGAAAATGGACACACAGGCAGTAAATCCAGTTGAAAACTCCTCTTTTAGCATATTAACATAGCTTGGAAATCCAAGATAATATGAGTTATGGGTGACACCAGTATGTAATTTAGAAATATATTTGTTCATTGTTTTATTTAGGGTTAACTGTTATGTATAAATATTAGATTTGTAACTTCAAATAGAGCCACAGTTAAATCCCTAGATATACTGATGGCTACTGTTTAACCTTTTTAAAAAACAAATTAACATGCTGACACCTTTTCTTCAAAGCACACAGTAAATGAAGTGACCAAGGCATCAGAGTCATGTTCTGTGAAAGTATGTCTGCTTCTCACAACAGGGGGTCAAGTTTACCAGCATCTGAGGAATTCAAACAGAAACTGTTCACTAGCTAGCACAGTAAAGGCCATAGTCTGGTTTTTTTTTTTTTTTTTTTTTTTTTTAAAGACCCAGAGAAGAGGTTAAGCACAGACAAAATCCTGGTGTTATCTATAGTGACTCCTTTCCTTACTGCTCATCATGTGGCTTTCCATGCTTTGTTTATAAATTGATTAGAGTTTTTAGGTGCAAGCCACAGATTCCACTGTGGAAAAGAGAAAAGGGCTTATCAAGGTATTTTGAGTATGTCTCAAAATCAAGAGTCACTGGGCCAATCTAGAATGTAGCATCTTCCGTCAATATTATTAGGAGCTTTCCTCCCCATGGTACAGGAATTTCAGCCCAAGATAGCAACACCTCCACCCCCTTTACCATTTATGCTGGTTTTCACATGTAGGGATCAACTGCAGACACTTTCTGAAGAACCAGATGCCACCACTGCCATGTCCCCAATCAATCTTGCTCTGCATGGCTACTCTTTCATACTACTACTTTCCACATGTTTTAGATTTTGCATTTGCTTGGTGCAGCCTAGATCTTATACACATTAACTGTAAGCAACTCTAGAAGAAATAGTGCCTTTTGTTTTATTCTATGTGGGCAAGGCTGAATTCATGGTGTGGGAATTAAAGTATTGACAGTATTAAAGGTATGAGGCAGCTCAAATTAGTAAAGTTCCAAAGGGTCTGACTAAACAAACTTAGTGAGTAGTTAGTTAAGTTTCCAGTGCCAGACATCGTTTCCTTCTTGTTGATGGGTCTTAAGTTCAATTAGACAAGAGTTGTTTACTGCCAAGATATTCATGCCACTACTGCTCCCTTAGGGTTATTATGCCATGTTGGTCACTGTTGTGTTTCATAGGCTTCACAGCTCCATGGTACTGTTGGTTGCTTCCCTGCTTTGGAAGCTTGCATGGTACCTTCTGGAACCATGTTTCAGAAGTTAGTCCTCAGGGAAGGGATATCCAGGTCAGTCCATGTTTCTGAACTTCTCAGTGCTAGTGAATTTATCGTTATTGGAAAAGAATCTACTACCACTAATTCACTAAATAAGCATAATCCGTAACAGCAATGTATAAACATTTGTCCTTATACCCACAGGTAAGTGTAGTCTTCACCCCTCATCAATGAAACATCTCTTTGCAACAGAGACCACTACAGAAAATCACAGCCAATCAAAATGTAAAGTTGTGGATCCCAGTCCCATATATCCATTTATAAAACACTCTTGCACCTAAGGCTCACAGAATGTTGTGGAAGGGGTTGGAAAGATTGTAAGAGCCAGATTATCAGGGAGTTTTTTTTGTGAGATTCTGTCTCCTGGTAACTTTAGAAGTTACACTGAGAAAGTCTTATGAATATGACTGTCAACAGTAAGTTGAACGACACCAATGGATATGCCAAACTGGAGGAGAAAAAGCCCATAAAGTCTCAACCTTACACAAAGAACAATAGACAACTGAGGAAAGCTGGGAGCAGAAGAGGAGGTGGTCTTTCTCAAAAAGAGCACACCAATTGGTTGTCCAGTGCCAACAGTTAGTCCTGAAAACATGCATACAAGTCCATTCAAAGTCTCAACATATTTAGGAATAAATAAGCATATACAAATACATATATGTATATAAAAATGAAGGAGCATGGGAGAGACATATAGGAGAGATTGGTGGGAGGAAAGGGAAGGGAGAAATATAAGTTATAACATCAAAAATTAAAAAATAAACTAAGTATGTATTGATTTTGAGATGAGCTAGCAGTTAGAATTTGTGTTAGTCATATACCTGTTATGCTCACTGCAAACTGGGAATAAGATTTTTTCGAAACTTGATATGTTGAACTTGGCCAAATTATAATTTTTAAGTTTCTAACATTCAAAACATTATAAAATAAAATAAACATGTAACATACACATTTATTAAGACAGTGACAAAGGACTTAAAAGGAGGCAAGAGATTGAAAAGGGTCCTTTGGCTAAAAACACCTATTACATATAAGGTTGAATGTGATCTCAAACTCCCTCTACAAGGGAATGATGACACTAATCAAACCACATGTGGGTTTGGGGGAAACAAGCTGACTTAATGATTTAGATCATAAATCTATCAACATTATTTTTTAAATCATCCTCAATGGATTTGATAACAATAATGGATTTGAGAGATGACTTGGTGGGAAGAAAGCTTGTTGCCCAAGCATGAAGACCACAGTTTGGATCCCCAGCACTCATGTAAAATAAACTAACAAACAAAACAAAACACAACCAAGGGATATGGTGGTGTGTGTTTGTAACTATAGTGCAGGAGTGAAAATGAGGGTGTGTGTGGCTGTGAAGACAGGGAAAACCCTGGAGCTTGTTGGCTGCCTGGTTTAGCCAATTAGTGAGTGCTGGGTTTAGTTAGCAGTCCTGTCTCAAAAGATAAGGTTAACTTAACAGCAATAGAAGACATCAGATGTCAACCTCTGGCCTATACACACGTGCATAGGAAGACACACACACATACACACACACATACACACACACACACACACACACACACAGAGAGAGAGAGAGAGAGAGAGAGAGAGAGAGAGAGAGAGAGAGAGAGAGAGCACGCTTTACACATACTAGCATAAAAAGAGACAAACAGTACAAATGAAACTGCTATGAAAGGAATATAACAATGGGTGAGTATGACATGTGTTACTTGTAGCACTTGAATAGACAGAAGGACAAGGTGCAATGATGGCTCTAGAAGAAGATATGCAAATAAAGAGATAAACTATATGATAAAAGCACAATGTATAGTGATGAGCTGGTTTATGAATATTGTAAGAAAACTGGTTAATCATTCAGAAAATAAACAACTGTATATTGACTTTATTACACTAATGGATATTCCAAAAGGACTAAATAATTGGTACAAAAAAAAATCTAAGAGAAAAATGACAATGGCCAGTGGTGTGTACTCTGTGGTAAAGACCATTTCTCCCACTGAGTACATGTATACCTTCAGTTTCCTACACTGAAAATATTTGACCTTAAGAATCAAACATTTCTGCATAGTAAAAGAACACTTTCCTTAACAATCTCAAAAGAGAGTATCAGACATTGGGGGAACTATTTAAAACATTTGAGAATTTATCAGAAAACAACCTAGGTACATTATAATCAAGGATTAAGGGAGGACAGTTCTCAATTTGTTCATTCCCTTGTGGCATGCTTAGAGTGATAGTCTATGCCTCTTCCACAATTTAGTCCTTTTTTAGAATTTTCATCATATATTTTAGGATACATAGTAAAGCTAAGCTGAAAAAAATAAAAGTTTTGATTATTCATTTGGCATTTAAAAAAAAAAAACTGAAGAAAACATTTCTTCTAAAAATAAAATACTGTCCACTGTAGACATTAAGTTTTATGTACTGAATGTTTCTGTTGAAAAAAGTAGATGATTTGCATTTCTCTAAAAAGTCATGGAAAGTTTTCTGGGATTATGCAGACTCTTCTAGCTTCTTTAGCTTCCCCGAATCCAAGGAAGAAAAGGCAGGCTTTTAACAGGGGGGGATTGTGTTCCCTTCAGACTGGTATTCTAAATCTGACTTGATAGCAGAATCCAAAGTACATCATATCCCAGATAAAGCTAGCTGCTTGCCAGACTGCTCTGTTACAATTGAACTGTAAATGGCTCACATCAGCACATCCTGTCAACTTTATATAAACCCCACTTTATGTAACATGATTATAGATCCCTGAAAACTGCTCTGTACCTGCAGCTTGCAGACTGATCTCTCGATATTGTCTCCTAGACATGACTAAGAAAAGCAGCACAGGCTGCTGTTAGAGACACAGGTCAAAGAATCAGGCAGATGCTACCTGGATTTTTATTTTTCTAGATGCCTGTACCATGTCCAAAAGAGAACTGGTAAGTGTGGTCTTTCCCACTCTCAAGCCATTATTCATTGACTCCTGACTTTATCCCTCCCAGAGAGGTATAGTGGCTAGCTGACTTTGGCTACAGGTCCTTAGTACTCTATAAGAAGACATGATTCCTATGCTTAGCACATTTGGACAAGCAAGATAAATTCTTCAGAAAAGCTTTGTTCTCCATTTCTCTTTGAGGATGTTGTTGCTTTTAGTTCATTATCTGGCAGACTTGATGATGCAGAGTTCCTGGAAAGTTTAGTTGAGACTGATATGTACTCAATCGGTGTTTGCTGCATGCAAGTCCTGAGTGAAGCCCTAGGAATTCCAAAACAAGCAATGAAAGATTGTGGAGCTGACAACCTGGTAGGAGAGGCAGCTTCAAACCAGAATTTCAATGCAGCATGTTGACAAGACTCCAGAATATTGAGGGAATGTGAAAGAAAGGTACAAATCAAGGCTTGGGTCCAAGCAAGGTTTCTTGAAGGAAGAGATGATACTCAAAGTTGTGTCTTGAAAGTTGAGAATGGAATTGTTTAGGTGGGATGAAAAATCTAGGTTATGAAATGAACAGTCTGAGGAATGTCAGAGCATGAAATAGCATGGGGACATAGGTAGGGAACTCCCAGACTTCAGGGTTCTGTAGGGAAGCATTATAGATGTGGGATGGTGGGGGAAGAGGACAAAGACAGGAGTTAGATTCAGATGCCACCCCTGGGCTTTACATCTACAGACAATTCCAAGTTCTTTATCCCTTGATTTTTTCACTATCGACATTCAGTATTTAAACAAATTACCCTGTCAAGCTGTTCCCAATGAGACCACTATGATCAGTCTTGTCCAAGGCAACATCCCTTCCACCTGGATCATAGCTCTGCAATTAGTTGGGAATCTCTCCTTTCTTATGTTTCTTTCCCTCTAAAGTCTGCCCTTTTTTCAGAAGCAAGAGATTTTACTCTGAAAGTCAAATTAGATAATGACATTCTTCTGTGCTCAGGTCTCCAATGGCTTTTTCACATAATTACCAAGCCTGAGAGCTGTAAGGCCTTATAGAACTGGCCCCTATATCCCTTTCCTTCATCTCAAGGCAAATGCTCTCCCCCAATTTCTTTGTGCTGAGACAAGGAAGGCTCTTTTGATTACTTTGCATGGAAACTATCCATATTCATCATACACAACACACACACACACACACACACACACACACACACACACACACACACACACACACACCTGTCTACTTATTGCCTGTCTTACACACAGGCACATAAAGTTGGAAAAGGTAAATAAGTGCCTGTTTTGTTTACTGTTGTGTTCTCAGTTCTAGAACACTGGGGGCTTGTTCATGGAATGAGCTAAATAAACTTAGAACTGTGCTGAACTTGACAGAGAAATGACCCAGTGTGTTTCAAACAGACCACTCTGTGTGCATTGTGCATGTGTCATATATAAAGGGATGGCTTTCCAGAGTAAGTGGATAGGAATCAGAGAGAACAACTAGCAAATTCTTTTGTTAGTCTAGATCAGGAGCAGGACTGAACTGAGGCAGTGGCATTTGGCAAGAAGAGATATCAGATAGATTTGAGAAGTGTTTTAGTGATAACATTGGCCAAAGATGATCAAATTACATCTGGGCCTCCCTTCAGTGTCTTGGCTACAGAAGAGGATGATAAAGGAAGCTGGAATTGGAAGTGGTCCAGAGTCAGAGGGGGCAGGATGTGTTGCCTGAGTGCCTTCTGGGACAAGCACTTTTTCATTTCAGCATTTCCTGGGGTTGGTGTTGCCAAGGCGTTCATGTGTCCCTGGTGAGGTGCAGAAGCATTGTCTTGCTGTGGATCCAAATGACAACAGTGAGTTAGATGCATTTTTGGCACCAGATAGATGTTCGATAATAGTTTTAATGATAGTTTCTAAGCAATTGGATTTACCCTGGAGGCTTCTCATCTCTCTAATGACTAGGGCCACGCCTGCTTAGTTTATAAAGTCTGGCAAAATTACAGTGTGAACTGGTAATGCTGGGGGCTGTGGTACAAATTACATTAGGTCTGTCTCTGATATAGCCATGAGGAACTTATCTGAACCCAGTGCTTCTAGAGACTTCAAGAATACTCACTTCAAAGGAAATGCTGCACCTTTATGAACATCACAACCCAGGTACCTAACAAAACACGAAAAGGCACATAGTGTCTTGCTTGTAAAAGTTATTTGATCTGCTTGCAGTTTTTGAAGGTAAATGATCTGTTGAAATTGACACTTAGTAGAGTGTCACAATTTTGTTTTCAACATAGTTTGGGAAAGTTTTTTTTTAGCCTGAGGAAATTTATTGTCTTAGCCAAAGAAAGAATCATAAACCCTCAACCAAGAAAGATTATGAAATTATTTTGGATGATTGAGACAGAGGTCTTTCCAAAGAAAAGGTTTATCACATGGGTGATTTAAAACACTTCTGAAATTGCATCTCTAAGCAGTGACCTAGAAATCTGACAAAGTGATAATGAATTCTCAAACAAATAAAACAAACAAACACAAAAATCAGATTGAAACTTCCCACTATTGGCAGGATAAAAACTGGCAACAATAACTTCTGGAAAAGTGAGTTGGATCATATAGCATTAAAATGAGTTTGGGGACTCTAACATGAAGTCAACACATTCATGAGAATTTTGGAATGCTCAATTTCCCACAATCTCATCATTTCTCTGCCTGACAATTGTAATTATTCCTCATCATCTTGACAGTCAAATGAACTTCCTGTAGTGATAATATACCTGCTACCATCCTGCCCATATTGGAGAAATAGCTTTTCCTCTGATAGTTTATTCATTTTTGAGGCGAACTCGTTATGTTGTTTAACTATTATCTTACATTATTCATTAACTTATCACCATTTGTGGATCTGACAGGAGTTTCTAACTTTGGTAGGAAAATGAAGAGATAACAGTTGTTTTCATGATTATAAAACAACAATGACTTCACTTATGGATGTCACTAATGAATTATCACATCTATTTTCCAAGCATTTTAGAAAATATTGGACATTCATGTGTTTCCAAAACAGCTAAGGTCACTAAATAATCATGGGATTAATGTATAAGATATTATAAAGAAATCTAATTCTGTATAGGCTGAGAAAATATTCAGGAGACAGTAATGACAGGCTAAATAGTTAAAAACAACAAATATAAGGAAAATTAAAAGTACCTGATAGTTATGAAATACATAGGTATGGAATCTATCCTCTTAGGTTTTTATTCATTGAATTTTTACTTTTGTCTAAGAAGGAGGTATCTGCATAAGCTTTGAAGATGGTAGTGGAGTGGATCGTAAGGAAACAACCTTTCACACAGAGGGAACTGTGGTGCAGAGCCATGAAAGGGAAGCACACTCCTGGTAAGTAGGAGGAGAAGACAACAGGGATACAAAAGCCAAAGCTGGAACAGAGCCATGCACCTGGAGAAGGAGGAGAGGGCATGACCTGTATATAATCTCTCACCTCTGCACTTGTAAACAACTTCACCAGGGAGGAAGGAGAGATGGAGGGAGAGAGGGAGGGAGGAATGGATGGATGGATGAATGGATGGATGGATGGATGGATGGAGTTCTAGAGGTCAAAAGATCAACATTAAGGAGCTAAGGTGTTAACAAGCTACACTCCTGTTGGAGACTCTAGGGGAGAATCTTTCTTTTCTGGCCCAGTTTTCAGTGGCATCTGGATTCACCAGTGTTCCTTGGAGGCTTCACATTGTCATCTACTTTTCTGTCTCTTAGGACACTGGTTGAATTTATGGTTTGAACTTTTCATAGGAGCCTTAGATTAAGCACATTTATAAAGCTCCCCTTTCCAACAAAAGGACAGTTTTCATGGGTCTTGGGGACTTTGACTGTCTTTTCTGAGAGAATTATTCAGTTACTACGTCATTTAACAGCAGTGGAAAAAACAAGGACTCAAGCAGGTGGAGTTGAGGGGGAGAGAACACATACATTTTGCCTCTTAGCTGAGAGCACAGATGATAACCAGAGTGGTTGAATTAAAAAAATCCATTTTATTATTAATAAATAAAAGGTATTTGTTATACGGGTTATGAAAAAAATGATTATTAAATCTATAAAATCCAACTCTATTCAGATTGAACCTTTATCCTCTCACAAACTTTTTACTTCCATGGTTAAAAAAAGTAAATCATTCATATTTAGTTTCACTTTTTCTTTCCACTGACCTCTTGTTTACTAAGAAAGCATTGATTTATTCAATTATTCAGATAGTTATTCATTTTGCAAGTGTGCAGTTTACTGTGTCCAGAGATGCAAAAACAATTAAAAGTACTCTCCACCCTTAAAGAACTTAAATGTAATTGTTTGACTCAACCCCAGTGCTCATTCCCCTATGTTCTGTCTTAAGGGGGCTAATTAGGCATATTGCTTCCTTAGAGAAGGGTTTTGTGAGTAAAAATGTGGGTGAGTAAGTAAGTCTACTTCCCTAGTCAAAATTGATAATGGCCACACAGTCTTTCTCCTGCTCTCTGTTTCACAGTTACTGTCCGCTCACATTGAGAGTTTAAGTAAGCAGTTACAGATTGCGAGCTTTGGGTTCCAAAAGTGCTTCAGAATGCAGGAACAAGACGCCAGAATGAATGCACAGTGGGTGGAATCAGTTTATTTGAGGAGCTTTTCCTAGAAATAACCCATCCCACACTCGGGTTTAGAGAAGAGCGAGTTTACTGAAGAGACAGAGTGCCGGGAAACAAGTGCCATGAAATGTAACTAACATGAAAGAAACTGTGCTCTTGGAGACAGAAGCCTGGTGGTGATTAGTGGTTCCTGGGGAAGTTAGGAAAAGGAAAGGGGGATATTTGTCAGTATGAAAGGAAGGAAAGATAGTATTTGATGCTACCATTAAGATGGTTATCTGAAGAGTGATGATTTATTTGATCTCTGGGACAGATTGATTTCAATAGCTTATGGTTCAACTCAACCTCCTTAGCAGTGAGTCTGGGATCACAGAGCAGACGCTCGATCATTATTGGAAAGGGTTCTGGCCCAGTGCTTGGTAAACAATATGAACTCAAGTTTGCCCATTATTAGAATGAACGATCATTTTGTTTTTCCTGTTACTTTATCATTTCTCCCAGGATGACCAGTGGTCAGGGTTACATTGATGAAACTGAGTTTGCAAACTTTCATGGCCTTTTGTGGACTGTGATCCCTCTGGTGAGAATGAAACCAATCATTTAACTAGCTGCTTTTCAAACACAGTACTAGCTCTTTCCTAATACTTTCTCACATTGAGATAATGTTTGCTAGTAATTGTCACACAGGATCTCACCTAATTGCTGTTTTACTCATTTCATTACACAAGAGCAATGTTTATGATCTTCAAATTTTTCAACGGGATAGTAGTACCTAAAAAGTAGTCTAAATCTAAAACAGAACCTGCTTGTTATAATTTGAGTCCAATCTTAATGGGAAATTGGAGTGGTATGTCACAAGAATGTCAATAGAAATGTAGCCAGTAAGGCTGTGTCCATAGTTTCAAAGTGAATGATGGTTAATGCTAATTGTCAGCTTAACAAAATCTAGAGTTACCTGGTAGATGGGCCAGTAAACATATCTGTGGGTCATTATCACAATTATAGCTACTTTTATACTGCTGTGAAGAGACACCATGACCAAGGAAACTTATATATGAAAACATTTACTTGGGGTTTCCTATAGCTTCAGAAGGTAAGTCCATGACCATCTTGGTGTGTTGTGGGGTACATGGCAGCAGGCAGCCAGGTATGTTTCTAGAACAGTAGCTGAGAGCTTACATCTTATCTTTAAGAAAGTGAGAGTCACTGAGCCTGGTGTGGGTTTTTGCAGCCTCCAAGCCCAGCTTCCAGTGACATCTACTCCAATAAGGCCATACTTCCTAGAATTAGGAACAAGCATTCAAATATATGAACCTATGGTGACAGGCGGACAGGGTGTGTGTAGGTGGGGGGGGGTTCTCATTTAAACCACCTTAACACTATCTGAGGTAGGAAGAGCCATCCACTACAGGTGGCACCGTTCTGAAAGCAGGAATCCCTGGCTGTATTGGAGGAGAGAAAGTGAGCTGATGACAAGAATTCACACTTTTATTGCTTTCTTCTTCTGACTGTGAATGCAACATGACGAGTTATTTAAGCTCCTCTTATCTTGATTTCCATAACATGATGGACTTTACTTTGATTACAAGCTAGAATAAACTTTTTATTCTGTAGGTTGTTTTGGTTAAAGTACTTTATCATAGCAACAGGAGGAAAAGGCTAATTTATAGATGGGAACAAAGATTTTATTGGGAATTAGACTAGAGGTCCTTAGTTTATATCTGGACAATGAACTCATTAATATTTTGTCTGTACCCTAAAATTATGTTGGAGGCTGATTTTAAAGGTGACTGTACTAATTAATATGGCAAAGGGAATTTAAAGTAGCCTCACCTGCAGGCTGTGAGACAGTTATACCTCACAGCTTCTAGCCAGATTTACATTGAGAATTGGGAGCAAACAGCAGAACAGAAAGACTAAAAACACTTGTAGTTTGGTCATAAAAGCCCTTGTAATGTAGGGGCTAAGAAAGCTGTGGTTGCTGAAGAGACTAGTGCTATTTAGAAGACTCCTAGCTCCAAATTCTTAGACTTACTGCCAAATCCCAGGAAAAGAAAACGGGACCATGGCCAGGTCAAAGGAAGCACAAGAGAAATAGACAAGTGAATAGTAGAGTAAGAGTGATCTGACTGGGGATATGGGGTGGGGGTGGGGCGAAGGATAGAGCTCTATTTATGGAGTTGGGGAGAAAAATACAGAATGAGAAAGGGGGTAAAACGATAATAAAGATGTCTCGCAAAGTTATAAGGAATCATACTATTAAATTATCTATACAAAATCTAAAACCTATAGTTCATACAAGTGTGTATAAATATGCATATATAGTTTATGTAAAATTTTCTCATATGGATTGACAATGCTCTCTCAAAGAGCCAAAGACCATCTAACAAAAAAATCCAACACCTGGCATGAGAAGTCTTCTTTTGAATTGTCAGCATTGTCCAAAAGATTTCCAAAACATTACAGACTATTGCTGTTACCTTGGTTATCCCCCAGAGGTGGAAGTCCCTGTGCTATAGACACCATGCACTTAAGACTCAGGGCCCAGAGACCCTTGATCTGGAACTGACCTTAATACCTCTCCCCATTCCACGAGGTGTAGCTTTCATGGAGTCAGAAGGTGCTATACAAGCTTCCAAAGCAGGGAGGCAACCAACAGTCCTACCCAGCCTTAATGCCAATAAACCACAACAATGAGTAGTACAGCATGATAACCCTAAGGGCTTAGGTTAGTGGCTCACATACCTTGTCAATAATCAACAGCTCTCTAATTAGACATAAGACCCTCTCAACAACAGGGAAAGCATTGCTGGTACTGGAAACCTAGGCAGTTTACTAAATCAGGATAATTCTTAACTACATTCTAAATATTTTTCTTTATGCCCACAGATAAGTATAGTCCTCTGTTTATATCAAGTGAATTTCTCCTTTTAAAGAGAGAGTATTACAGAAAACCACAACTAATCAAAATGCAGAGTTATGTGTAGGGGACACCTTAACCATGCCTGCTAGGGGCTGGCTACAGGTATGCTTGACCACACCTGCTAGGTCAGGGTGATGTAGGGAAGGTTTAAGAATGAGGAGCATGCATGTGGGGGGCTCTTCTTCTGTTTCATCTTCGGCTTGCTGTACTTACTGCTGCCCTGCCGGCTGGTTAGGTTGCTCTGTAAGTAAGGCTTTTCCCTAATAAATTCCCTTGTATTTTTACCCGACTCTGTATTGGTAATTTCCCACATTATTTGTAGAGCCCAGTCCAATAGATACATCTACATACAACTCCCACACATAAGCCTTGGGATCATTATGGAAGAGAAGGTGGAAAGATGGAAAGAGCCAGAGGAACAGGGAGTTTGCTATGAGATTGTGTTTCCTACTAACATCAGAAGCAACACCCATAAAGCCTCACTGACAAGAGTGCCTAAATCTGAGCTAAACAAGGGCAGAAGTAGACATGATAAAATTGACAGGGCAAGGCTGAGTGAGGTCATGAGATCTTAACCTTGCACAAAGAAATGCAGGTAACTAAGGAATGATGAGATTGAGAAGAATAGTCTTCACAGCAAAGAGCACACCAGCTGGTTATCTAATTCCAAATGGTCAGTCATGAAAAGCATGCATACAAGTAACACACACACACACACACACACACACACACACACACACACACACACACACACACACGGGGCAATTAATGAAAAAAGAGGCTATGAACTTAAGGAAATCAACAAGGGGTGTGTGGGAGGGTTTGGGGGGAGAAAGGGAGGGGGATGATATAATTATATCATAATCTCAAAAACAAAATAAAGTAATAAAAGAAGAAAACAAGGAATTTGCATTGGAACAATAGGAAGATGTCTTGAAGGCATCTCAAAAATGAGCTAGATGCTGTTCATCATAGGTTCAAGGTTGGGGAGGGTAAACTATCTCTTCTATATACTCCCTATGGCAATTATGTTCTGTTTCATTTCAGACCAAAGTCATAGAAGCCAGCTGACAATAGAATAAACCCTCTGAAAGCATGAGTCAAAATAATTCCTCCTTTTTCATTGTCCCTGGTATCTTGATTCCAGCTACTAAAAGCTAATTAACCTAACTAGATAAATGACCTAACTAACACTAATTTCCTCCAGTTGCACATCTTCTAAAATAATTCTTACTATGCTTCAAATGACATCTTTACCAAACCTTTCCCATATTCTGTGGCTGACATGAGTTCTATTAGAATCTGTCGTTCTTTGATCTGTTTCTGTGGTACATGCTGTATCACAATGGTTGGCTTATATATGGAAATGAGATATCACAGAAAAGAGCTAAGGCTCATTGATGTCAAACCAACATGTACTAGATTTGTAACTCTAACCTACATCCTAAACTTGGGGAACCTCCTCTCCTCATTAAAAATTAAGGGTAGCTGGGCGTTGGTGGCGCACGCCTTTAATCCCAGCACTCGGGAGGCAGAGGCAGGTGGATCTCTGTGAGTTCGAGACCAGCCTGGTCTACAAGAGCTAGTTCCAGGACAGCCTCCAAAGCCACAGAGAAGCCCTGTCTCAAAAAACAAAAAACAACAACAACAACAAAAAAACAAAAACAAAAACAAAAATTAAGGGTAATTATACTCCTCAATTACTGTTAATGTGAGAATTAAATGAGATCTTGTATTTGTCACAAATCTCTTGGAGTGGGCACTAGCACATTGGGTAAATTTTGTACATTTGAAATTATTGTTTTTGTCATTATTTGTGTGTGTACATTTGTGTGTGCTACTGTGTGAAGATATACACATTTATGTGTGACTATGCACATGGAAACTAAAGGCTAAAGTTGGAAGTCTCAATTACTGTCCACCATATTTTTTAAGACAGGGTCTCTCACTGCACTTAGAGCTTGCTTATTTGGCTAGACAGTCTGTCTACCAAACCCCAGGAATCCTCCTATTTTTACCTTTAAAATGCTGGGATTATAGGTTCATACTGTAATACCAGGTTTGTTCATGTAGGTACTGGGGATCTGGACTCAGGCCCTCAAGCTTGTGTGGCAAGCACTTTAGTGATGGAGCTATCTTCCAGGCCCTATTGTTAAGTATATTCTACTTAAGAGACTGGAATCACTTTGAGGTCAAAGACCATGCTTGTCTTGTTTATCTTTATATCCTGCTTAGCATGTTTTAATATTGTTTTTGCTTCATTTGTAAGTATATACGTTTCAGCATTGCTCCTTCAGCTATGTAACCTGATAGCAGAAATCAGGACAATGCTATATATGTCTTATTAGTTTCCATTTAGCATCTAGTTAAACACAAGTATAAATGCACACACCCTGGTAGTAATTAAACTGGTTGAAACAGCCTCTGCTCAGAGTATTATTTGCTTAGTCCATTTACGTTGAGTATTAAATCTTAACTGTAGTTGTTAGCTGGAGTTTTGGGATTTACTTGTTCCTGGCAATATTTTTTGTCAATATCTGTAATAACTATGTAATTGAGAATAAGTGAAGGCATATTGCAAAATGAATACTACAGTTCCTAATGTTAAATTAAACATGAATTTATATCCAAAAATGTACAATGACTATCAGAATATATACTGACAGTGAGATTTCTCCCTTCACACCAGAGAATTCATGAAACCTGAGTTGAGTGTGGGACAGAGAAATGCCTATGGCTTAGTGCAGGTTGCTTTGTATGGTTCATTTTCTTGGTCCTACATTCTGTGTTTCTATATCCTCCTGTCTTAAAATGGATATGCAATGCTTCAGTGACAGGGTTACCATTGGAAGAGGGCATTTACTTACTGTCCTTACAATTACACAATCTTTAGGTAATGTTTTTATAGTCATTAATTAATTCTTTATGTAATTGAATCAAATGTAATTTTCTCAAATCTACAATTGCATATGAGGAACCCTGTGTCTCCCCTATATTTTGCAAAGCCTTGCCATCATGCATTCCAGGGGTTGTTGGTGTATGGAGTAGGCTTGGTCTCTGCTGGAATTACTGAAATGTGGTTTCTCTGAGATTCCCCACCCTTCTGCCAGCACTGAAGATGGAACCTACCAGGCAAGTGTTGCTACCACTGATTTATGTGGCTAGCTTCTCTAAAGGCTTTTTGAAATGCTCTAAACTAAACAGCTTGAAATAATTATGTGTATTGTAATGTTTTTTTTTTTAATGTAAGAAAGTAGCTACTGGTTGGATTCTATCTGAGAATCCCTGTTGTACAGAAGTCATTTTATGGCTTCCTATTGTCACTTTAGATTATCTTCAATGCTTTCTCTTAACTAAATAAAATTAAGCATTACTTAAATTACCTTGCACTATTAAATTCTCACTAAACACTATTGACTAAACTCGGAGCTTATTTTTAATTCTTGAAGTTTAAAATACATATTTTAAAATTAAACAAAATTCCCAAATATCCATGTAAATTTCACAGGGTCTGAAAATGACAATCATGTAACCTGCATATCATCCTCACAAAGTGACTTAGGCAATTATGTATTACTGTGAAAGCAGAAAGATTACTAATAATATTGGACCTGCCCATAATATTAGCCTAGTATATAGGGATAAGTCCAGAGATGAAGATGAGATAGTAAAAAGAAATTAACAAGATATTCGAAATTATTTAAACTTTTTCCCTGGTGTATTGTTCCCCAGTGTCCCTCTGCTCTATGTAAGTCATGTGATACATGTTATGCATGACTTTCCACCATTAAAGTGCATTTCCTATAGATATTGTAATTTGTTTTTAGCCTCAAAACTGGATTTTTGTTTGGGAAAGATAATTTTTGAAAGAGAAAAGGTTATAATTCAATTATCTTTTCACAGCTGGATAGAAATTGGTTTTAGTTGGTGTTAGAAAATTAAGTTCTACAGCATTACTTTTGCTTTGAATAAATGAAATGTCAGCTCTAGTGACAAATCTCTGTTCTACCTGTTTTACTTTAACAGGTGAACCAAACTGAGAGGAATTGGTTGTATAGCCCAAGGATACATGGGCTCTGTGACACATCTCACTGTTCTTCTCCTTATTTCCATCATCATTTTCATTATCAGAAAGGACTGATGTCATGCAATAAATGTCCGTGTCATCCCCAAGTTTGCATACTGAACTTCTAGCCTTCAACATAGTATCTGGAAAGTGGGCTCTCGTGGAAGTAATTGGAATTAGATAAGGTCGGGAGAATAGGTTCCTCCTGATGGGGTTAAACAAAATGTCACCAGAGAACTTGCCTTCTGCCTGATATATTTGGACATGGTGAGGCGGTTGCTATGTCAAGCTAGGAAAAGAAGCATAAGCTCTAAGCTGGCCATGCTGATATGTGCTCTTGAATTTCAAGCCTCCAGAACTCTGAGAACACATCTCTGAATAAGGTATTCAATACACTGTACAAGGTATTCAGTCAGAAGTATTTTGTAATGTCATCTAAAAGGGTAATATAACCAATAAGATAAAAATACTCTTTTTCATATGACCAAATTGAACTATTTTCCAAGTGCTTTAGCTGCCAGTATAGATGTTTTAATTAGAAGGAAAATAAAGCATCTAAAAATTTGAGATTTTTAATTTATTACAACACTTCTTCCTTCCCTTTCCTTCTCTCAAACCCTCTCTACTCTACTTAAATCCATAGTCTCTTTTTTCACTAATTGTTTTTGCATGCATATATGTATATACATTATATATTTATAAATGTAACCTGTCTTTTCCATATAATGTTACTTGCATGTATGTTTTTAGGACTGACTGTGACAACCAGTTGGTGTATTCTTTCATGGGAAAGGCTACCTCTCCTGCTCCCAGCTTTCCTCGGTCACCTATAGTTCTTTGTATAGGGTTGAGCCTTCATGGGCTTTTCCTAGTCCACTTTGGCTTGTCCATTGGTGTCAACCTTGTTCAGCTCAATTTGGGCAATCAAGTTTATGAGTATAGCTTCTGATATTGCTAGGAAACACAATCTCACAACAAACTCCCTGATTCTCTGGCTTTTATAATCTTTTTGTCCCCTTTCTCACAATGTTCCCGAGACTTAGGTGATAGAGTATTTTGTAGATGTATTCACTGGGACTGAGCCCCAAAACTTTGAATTTTGATTGGTTGTGTTTTCTGTATATTGCAAAGAGAAGTTTTAGAACTTCTGTCCATCCATCTAGCTATCATCTATCATGTATCTCTCTCTCTCTCTCTCTCTCTCTCTCTCTCTCTCTCTCTCTCTCTCTCTCTCTGTGTGTGTGTGTGTGTGTGTGTGTGTGTGTGCATATACATGAGGAAGAGGTCAATGCCAGGTGTTTTCTTCTTTCACTCTCCACATTTATTATTGTTATTTTAATTAATTATTGTTGTTGTCATCATTATTTATTCTTTTGAGACAGACTCTCTCATTGAACCTAGAACCTAGAACAAGCCACTGGGTTTTCTGGTCTCTGCCACCCAGTGGTGGGATTGCCAGCAAGTGTGTGCTATCACACCAGGCTTTTAATGTGGTTGCTGGTGATCCAAGTTCAGGTCCTCATGCTTTCATGCCAAGCACTTTACCAACTGAGCTATCTTATCATCCCCCAAAGATGTATCTTTATTCCTGCTGCGTGCTACATTTCAACAAATTGCAAATTCACATTACAGACAGAGGTGTGTTGCATGATTTATGTACAAAGTCTGTTCTTTGGTTTGCCCCAGAGATGAGTCTGCTTATGCAAACAGAGATTAATTTGATTAGAAAGAATATTTATAGCATCTTAAAATTTTCTCTTTCAAGTGGGACTATGTTATTTGTCATTAAGTATTTAGGACTAAATCAAGTGATTCTTAATTATCTTAGTCAAAAAGTTAGTAGCAAGGAGAGTTTTGCCTTTCTTATTCTGCATCTATATAAATAGTTTCACTAACTTTCAGTGGGATAAGATTTACTTGGCAGCGTAAAATTCACTGCTACATTTTTCTGTACCCAATTCAGAAGTATAATGTCTAACTGATACCCAAGCTTGTTGTCCCTATATGCTCATTTATTTGGGCTTTTTATGCTATATAAAATGATTTTTATATATTTGGTTTTTCCATTTTAAGTCTTGATTTCTCCATTGTAAGTCTTGATTTTTTTCCATTATAAGTCAAGTGTAAATAGGGACTGTATGTTTTGGCTTTGGGTGGGCAGAACTGTGTTCTAGATTGAGAATCATCAGGAGTGGTCAACTTGCAAATGTGTTTAAAATATTAATTGTGTTGTTAATTATAACAGAGAATTGATCTTGCTCAAGGAAGAGCACTCCCAATTGGTCATCTAATATCACATAGTAAGTCTTGGGACAATATACATACAGGTAACATTATACAGATTGGGCAGGTTGTAGTAACATATTTAGGTGTGTGTGTGTGTGTGTGTGTGTGTGTGTGTGTGTGTGTGTGTGTGTGTGTGTGTGTGTATGTGTGTGTGTGATAACAAAGAAAAAAGGCCGGCCATGAATTAGAGTGAACAAGGTGGGGTGTTCAAGGGTGGGTTTGGAGGGAGGAAAGGGAAGAAAAGTGAATGGTGTCATTCATTATATTATAATTTCAAATACCAAAGATTATCATAAAATAGGTTTAGAAAGAGAAATGTCAGAAAGATTTAAAAATGTAAGCAGTGTTTTTTTTCTTTTGTTGTTGTTGGAACAGATATGTACACCATTCTCAGTTTCTCCTGTGATGCAGATTAAACCTGGGGCCTTTTGTGTGCTAGGCAAACATGCTAATGCTACCAGCTGAACTATGTCCCAGCCATTGATAGTTAATTAACACTAGTTAATCATGGTTATCTCTGGGAAATGAGGGTGTCATGATTTTCCACTAAAAACATCATATATTTTTCCATTATTGTACTGCTGTTAAAGCAAAGATAAGTAATAGGGTTTTAAAGGTTTTCTTTTGGTAATAGTTTTAAAGCTAGTGATATAATCTAAATGGACTTATTGCTTACCAATGAAAAGACACTCATTGATCCCAGAAAGAATGTTGACCAGCAGGCAGGACCCGACACTCCCAAATAAATCACACAGAGACTTATTCTTTCTTATGAATTGCACAGCCTCGCTTTGGATTATTTCTAGCCAGCTTTTCTTACCTTAAATTATCCCATCTACCTTTTGCCTTCTGGGCTTTTACTTTTCTCTACTTTTGTATGTCTTTTCTTTTCTCTTATTCCCTGTTTGGCTATGTAGCTAGGTGGCTAGCCCCTGATGTCCTTCTTCTTTTCTCGTCCCTAGATCTCATCCCAGATTTCTCCCATTTATTCTCTCTGCCTGATAACCTCACCTATCCATTCTCTTGCCTATTGGCAGTTCAGCTCTTTATTAAGACCAATCAGGTGTTTTAGATAGGCAAAGTAATACAGCTTCACAGAGTTAAACAAATGCAACACAAAAGAATGAAACACATCTTTGCATCATTAAGCCAAATTCTATAGTGTAAATAAATGCAACACTAACTAACTACTATAACTAACTAACATTCTATAACATTTCTCTTTTTCATGAAGTGTCAGGCCTTTCAGAAGCTTTGTGAGTTTCCTAGACTGAAATGATAAAAATTGGCTGGGCCAGAAGTAGAAATAAATCCTTGTTCTGCCCAGACTAGAACTCTGTATTCTTGATCAATAACACATATTCCTTGTTTTCTACTGGAAAACTCCAATGAATTCATTCTGAAGATGCTCTCTCTCTCTCTCTCTCTCTCTCTCTCTCTCTCTATATATATATATATATATATATATATATATATATATATATCTGTCTCTCTTTTAAGTTTCATTTTACATTCCAACTTCAGTTCTCCTTCCTTTCCTCTTCCCACCCATCTCCCTCGCTTCAGTCTACTACTCCTCACAGGTAAGAGCTTCTATGAGGAGTGAACAAAGCCTGGCACATTAAGTTGTGGCAAGACCAATCCCCTCTCCCATGCATTAAGGCTGAGAATGGCATCCCAGCATAGGGAATGGGCTTCAACAAGCTAGCCCATGTACTAGGGTCATATCCTGGTCATACTGCTCTTACCTTACTACCATATTTTACAAATGGCTGATTGTTGGGATTTCTTTCTTTGACTCATTGGCAGCCCTGCTTTCTTTCCTTTCAGAAATTACTTTTGAACAGATAATACATACCCATGCTCTAAAACATTAACGAGACAGAAGGGCATAGAATGAACACTTCCTCCACAGACTTTCTGTGCCTAGTGGTAGCCATGTTATGCTCTCAGGGATATTCCCAGAATACTCAAAAGAAAAGGGACATCACAGATATACCAGGCATGTACAAAGATAGGTGTACTATATGCTTTCTTTCTTATATACTAGTTAGGTGATATACTATAATGCTAATATAAACCTGGCTTTTATTCACTTTTCTAAATACCTTCTGGAGCCTTCTATATGATTCCTATAGAATGCCTCATTCTTGCTAATAATTAAACAGATTTCATGTTTGATATGAGTCATAATTTATTTAATCAGTTCCTGGAGGTATTCATGTTGTTTACAACCTATTACTATTGACTGTGATTCTGCAATGTATGTCCCAATCAATTATAATTCTGCATCTTTCTACTATATGATTGTATATATCTCCCTAAGTAATATTTCTTGGTCAAAGGGTATATTTACATTTGGGAGTTTTATACTACCAAGTTACCCTCCAAAGGCAATGTATTGATTCATGTACCTCACTCTTCTGCCTGAGACTATTTCCCTATATTCTTACTACTGTAGAATACTACATTTTTGGCTTTTGTTAATTTGGGGGGTCAACAGAGGAATCAGGGAGAAATTTAAATCGTGTTCCCTCATGATTGGGATGATTGGATACCTTTCTTTCCTAACAATAATTTCTGTTTACTCATGCATGAACTATAGCTTTTTCTTTTGCACATCTTTTTAAATACTGCTACTCTCTGGATTTTTCCTCAGTTTGTTGCTCCTTCTTGGTCTCCTGGCTGAGTATTCTTCTATAGAGCTCTACTGCTCCATCCATCTTACATCCTGCTTATAATCTAATGAATTCTATCTAAGAGCTGAAGTCTTCCAAGGTGCCAGATCCGGCCTCCGCAGACTGTTGTTTACCTGCCTGCTTAGTATATCCACCTAAGTGTTCAGTGGCATGTCAAGTTCAACACTTCTCAGGTAAAAACCCTTAGGACTTTCTAGTTTTCTTCAAGTTCTTTCCAGTCCTCTGATGAGATCTACTGTCTAAAACCAGCTGATCAAGCTAAAACACCAGTGTCTTCCTCTGTCTCTCCTTCCTCACTCTGAATAGCCAGTGCATCAATAAGCCTTAGATTGCACCTGGAGAAAACCAATTCTAATTATAAACATTGCTACTATCCCTCCACTGCAGGTACTACTTCCCCATACCAACTCTGTCCAGCTGAAATCATTATATACTGAGATGATAACTGCTTCCAATTCCTAGTCTTCTTTCCTCATGGTTTATTTTTCATACAGCATTCAAGATGATATTTTTCATGGGCTTTGGAATACACAATTGTGATAGCAACACTTGAAGATTGAGGAAGGATGATCAAGTTTGTCCATCGCAGAACTTCCTGAACTACATAAAAGCCATTTTAATAAAATTAAGGTAACAATTCCCCCATACTAAAATATAAGTCAGATCATGCCCCACATCAATTAAAAATTATGCACTCCCTGTGTCAAACCCTTGTATGGTCTGGGCGATTTTAACAATCTCTTCATGTCTCTCCTTGTCCCCCTCTCTTTTCCAACCTGGTGTTCTTGCCATTCTTTTAATACCTTTAGGTTACCTTTGGGACCCCTGAATTTTCTGTTTCTTTGGTGACAGTGTTCTCCTCCAGATTCCTGCACATAGTATCTGGCTTCTTCTTCAGTGTTAGTCTCAATAGTACAGGTTTTCAGAATATGTTTTCAAAAAGACCCTGACATGGTTCAAATATCCCACCAAAATAAATATTAAATTGTGAGATCCTTAAAGAGTAGAAACTTAATTGAAATGTGCAATTTTTTAATTGTTGAAATTGAGGAAATGGTGTTATGTTATAAAGCTTATCTGGGAGCATTTTTTTCTTGTGTCACACTTGGGTAGATACTATGTTTATGATCACCTGAAGCTATGTCATATAGTTTGTTTCGACACATTAACTTTCTTGAAAACCATGCATTATTTAATCGAGTCAGCATCTTCTCTGTGTGATCAATGTGTATTTCTTTGTCTTTCCTATACTTCTTGGAGGTAATTGTTTATTTAATATTGAGAAAGTGTCTTCCTATGTAGTTCAGGGTGGTTCTAAATGTTATAAATCTGTATTTAAACCTCTTGAGTCCTTGATTGTAGACAGGTGTCATGATGCTCATCTTTTCTCTTTTATATCTAAAGAATTAAATATGATAATGTAATCATCAGATGCACCTACAGATGTCTTGAAAGCACACAGTTGCATCTCCCTCAGAGATACAACCCTCAGAGTTTCTGTCTCATAATAGAAGAATCAACTGGTGTGAGACAGAAGAAAACAAAAATCTAGGATCTATTATTGCGGAAACTCTGTTATCTCTAAAAAAAAATCCTAATTTTCCTCATACTAATTTTCATCCTTATTGATACCTTTTCCTGTATGCATACCTATAAAATTTAAACTTTCTGTTTTGATATTAATGTTTAAGTCTTCCACAGTGAACAATAACATTTCTAACAGCAATCTCTGAAGTCTCCAGAAAGAAGATGAGGCCCTACAACACTGATTCCACTTGATTCAACATGATGTCTTTGAACAAGTATACTCCACTCAAGGATAGGTTTTGGACTAAAACTGCTTTAGATAATTCCAGATTAGCTAGCTGAGATGGTCCACCTTCTTATAACACTTTGGCCAGAACTTCAGATAAGAACTTCAGACAAGCATCACCTAGAACTCAGAGACCAGCTACAAATGTTACAGCTAGTCCTCTTGAGACTTTATTTTGTTTTTTTCTACAGGATCACATAGAGTCACGTTCACCCCTATGACAGCTAGAAGTAATTCTAAGAAAACAATGCCTCCTTTCCCTAAAGTTGGCTTAGATGGTGTTTTGGTTTTTTTCCAAGTATATGAATAATTTTCACCTGATTAGGGTTGGTTTTAAGATGTGTAGGGTTGAGAATGGAAAATGATGTTTAGACTCAGGAATCTCTTTTAGAAAAGTATAAAGGGAATGGATGGGATCAGATTTAGAGAGATTTGTACATCTTCTTGAAAACTATTTTAGCAACTATTAGTTATAGATGGCTTACATTGCTATAGACTCTTGTATAGTGAAACTTAAGTAAAATTAATTTTGTATTCTTATCTTGGATAATTTGTATATTTTTTCAAACTTGAAATTATATTTGTCATACTGTGTAGACTCCTCTTTCTGTTTACAATGTTTTTGTGCATCTTTATCATATTGTATGTGTGTATGTTTCTACATATGCTTACAATATTTTGTATATTGATACAATTTAGGATATTTTTATCATTTTGCATTATACAATAACTGGTCAAGATATTTCAGTTCTACCTCTGATCTAGAGATTTACATATATATGTATATAGTTATAAATTTGAAGTCATTGTCCTTATGCTGCACATCTTTTTAAAGATTGTTTAAATTATATATGGGAAGCTTCAGTCAGTAACCAATATGTGTTTCTGAGTATTACAGAATATAGTTACTATGCTTCTTATACCTAGTTATGTTACTCAGGTTCTCTATGTGCTCCGAGATGTACCCAGCATAGATATTTGATCTTCAAAGACCTACAGAATATGGCATTTAAATGTTTTAATAATTTAGAACTCAACTCATGTTGACATGAGACACATTGCTCCTGACAACACTGAGCTATTCCTGAGAGTATGATGGGCACTAATGACACTCCATTTGGAGTTCATTTTCTTCTTGGCATACTGGCCTTTGGGGCAAATAACTGCCCCTGCCTTGACCACTGACATTGGACAAGCTGTCCTAACTGAGCTAGCAAGAGAAAAACATAAGAGACTGCTGAACTTTGCCAAGTCAGATTAGGACAGTCTTTCAAATTTTCCTTCTTCTGAGATGGTCTGTCAGATACTTTAGGCCTTACCCAAAGTTGATTGCCCCCATGTTACTGTGAAACCTTGGGTAACTGTCCAGGTAGCCTGCTGTTTCTGTCATTTCTTACACCTTTAAGAAGTAACCTGCATTTAAGGTCATTTAAGGTAGCCTCTCCACTATTGCTTAGATTCTTAGGTGGGGTCATCCTTATAGACCTCTGAACTTTTCCCTAGTGCCAGATTTCTCTTTAAGCCTAGGCCCTCCCCAAATGATGTGATAGACTTTGATGATCCCCCATGGAAGGCTTCACCCTCCCAGAGGAGCAGAAGGGGGATGGGATGGGGATCGGTGGGGGTCTGGGGGGGATGGGAGGGAGAGGAAACTGGGATTGATATGTAAAAGAAGATTGTTTCTAATTTAAATGAAAAAGTTTTTTAAAAAAAAGAAGTAACAAGTTTGTACTTCCTGCTTACCCTAATAATGTTATTTTCCTTCTCAGGTCTTAGATAGTCACAGCTAATATCCTCTCTTATCTTAGCTAGAACACTTAGGTACAAGACTTAGACTTTCCGGAATAGGACAGCTATCAGAGTAATCTCTGTTATATGACATTACACTGGGACTGGACATTTAGTATGTGTTTCTTGCTTAATGTTGCTCTTGCTGCTTGTAGGTCTAATTTTGTGTATGTTTTTTACCTTTCTTTCTCCTGGACTATACTTGTTATTTGTTATTATTGTATCAGGCTTAACACCTGCAGTTTTTGTATCAGGCTTAACACCCTCTTATTTAGACAAAAAGGGGAAATGTAGTGGCATCTTACTTTGCCTGTGAACTTGTGGTGGTGGCCACATCTGAGGGGTGTGGCTTCAGGTGTGCAGGCATGACCCCTTATAAGGAAGAGAAGGGGCTGGCTCAAAGTCTTGGGTTGTGGTGAGAGCATCAGAAGGGCAGAGACTGCATTTTCAGGAGCAGGGAGTCCGCAGCAGTTATTTACTATTATTTGTGTAAGTGCTTCCCTAATAAATACCTGTTTATCATTTATCTTGGGTGTTGTGGACTTATTTAAACACCACCTTCAGTTCACAGTTTGATTTCCACAGCTATCCATATCCAAACAAACACCATCCAAAAATGTTAAACATTGTGTGTAGAGAAAAAGACCACATTTATGTGAGTTTTATTTAGTTGTTACTGTTTTATCATTATTGTTAGTCTCTTGCACTCCCTTACTTACAAATTAAACTTCATCATAGGTATATATATATATGAAAACCCACCATATCAAATAGGCCTCAGTACAGTAAGGTCTTGGGTGTCAGTGTGGGTCTTGGAGTACATGTGCATTTTTTTTTCCTATGCTGAGCATTGAACCCAGAGCCTAGAGTATGTTATGCAGACACTCTACCATGGATCTATGCTGCCAGGTCATCTGTTACTTTATATTGTAGTTAACTGTAGTAAAGCATCAAAAATGTTAGTAGGAAAATTCATTCTTTATTTCTTAGCCTTTTGATAAAGTGAATAGATAACTCAGTGGATTGTTGTTTTCTGTCAATGATAGTTAATAGTCCTTTGTTTTCAAAGATATCATTCTACATTGCTGCTGATTCTTAAAAATTCCAAAAATTCTTAAGTTTTTTTTTTATTGCTACAGTATAAAAATATATGCCTGTGGATTTGAGAGGAAGCCAGAGCGTTGCACTCTTCAAAGACATTGACCTGCTGTGGATATCTGAAATGCCACCGATCACAATTCATTATTTTCTGTTATGTTCTTCTGTCATAGAGTGGCAAACACTCTAGGGAAACATTGTACACTAACTAACTCACACCCTATTATGAAATAATTGGCCATGTCTTTATTTATCACAGGCAGTACTAGAAGGAAGTGCTGGCGAAGGACTGATGAAGAGTAGCCTCACTAAGGATGGAACTAAATCAATGATTCATCTTATAAATATGAATCTATGAATTGCAAATTTAAGATTTGTAGGTACATAGGAAGTTAAATAGAAATCTGAAACAATTACCCAAATTATCTCATTAGAAAAAAAAAAAACTTCATTAAGGCTAAACAGGGATTTTTTTTTTCTGTTTAAATAATTCAACTGGACTAACTACATTAAAATTATCTAAAATTGCCTTACTCCCTGGCTCACCTTATCTGTTTAGAGAGACAGACCTTAGGCTGTGTCTGCTTTACCCTGTATGGATTGATTTGGGAACAAAAATTCAATTAATTCTATTCACAGAGGGCCATCTTTGCACTGAGTGAATGGCAAAATGAAAGCACTGGTTTCTTGTTGTCCCATTCCACTGCAAAGCCTGAGAGGGCCTGAGCTAACGGAAATAATGACCCATTTCAGCTTGTTCACTGGCATCTGTGTACGCTTCCATTTGGTGACTTATTTTAAATATATTGCCTTCAAAAACTGCTTTGATTTGGGGCAATCAACAATGCTAATTCACTGTTTGGGGAGGCAAAGAAAAGTAAATCAAGGCAGTGCGTTGTGGGCTAATATCTATGGCATGTTTGCCACGTGCTTGGTATTTATTATTGTCCCATTAATCTAAAGTAGTGGTACAGCAGCTTCTCCCTAGGCAGTTTGACACTATGACCCAGGTGCTTAAGTACAGTGCTATTCTGAAAGGCAACCTGTACAGCGGTTAGGAGTGCTGCTCTGGATACAGAGCTAAATAGCTCTGTGCATTAGTTTTTCTTGCTGTCAAGTGAAAGTCATAACAGAGTTGTTTGGAGGGTAGAAAGTTAAAACATGGAAACCAGTTAAAGAGTGCCTGGTACATGGTTGACTGTCTAAAAAATACTCCTATACATTAACATTATTCCTATTGTCCCTATGTCATTGTCATAATATCTCCCAAAGGGACTGTGTGAGAATCCTAATCCAGTCCCTGAATTTACTTCTCTTTTCACCTTTAATGACCCCCACAACACTCCCTCCCTACCACATACAGTCTTAAATAGTGAGATTGACTTTGGGATTATACATTTAGGCACAGTTATAAATCAAGAGCAAGTGAGCTATTTTGGTCTAGGTGGTACCATCAGCTTATTTCTTTCTTTCTTTCTTTCTTTTTTTTACTTTAAAAGCATGTAAATGTCATGATGGTGATGAGGTTTGTGTAGTACTCTTGGTGCTAGCATATTTTATATTCATTATCTCATCTGATATGGCAAACTGATGTAAAAGAGTGTGCAGATGTGATTTCCATTAATAGAAATTGTTGCTCAGAGAAGAAAAAAAAAACTTTGCAAAGGACTTCTTACTCATAGGGAGGGGTTTGGGGTTGTTCATTTGAGATGGGAGGACAGTAGAAGTTGAAGGAGGATCAAAAAAGAGGTTTGGTGTTACTCTACGAACTTTGAACTATTTGAGGTTGTTAATGTCATGTTTCAGTATGGTGAACAGAAAGGACAGGAAAGCAGAAAGGGACAGAAAAAGGAGATGGGTAAGGGAGGTTTATAGACTGAGAAGAAAATGGAGTGATGGGGCACTACCAGCAATTCTTCAAGACTGCTGACTACTCACACTTAAAACAAAACAAAATGGAAAAACAAACTGGACACCTAAGATGACTCTCCATGGCAGAGCGTTTCTTTTTAATTTAAATTTTTTATTAGTTTAAATAAGGAACAAGCTTGCTTCACATGTCAATTCTTTCTCCTCTCCCTCCCCTCCCCCACTCCTCCCCCTCCCCACCATCTACCCCCCACCCCATCCACCCTCCACTCCCTGGGCAGGGTAGGGCCCTTGACAGGGCCTCTCAAAAGTCCACCACACCATCCTGGGCCCTCCCCCATGTGTCCAGGCCAAGAGTGCATCCCTTCATGTGGGATGGGCTTTCAAAGTCCCTTCTTACATCAGGGAAAAATGCTAATCCACTACCAGGGGCCCCCTGGAGTACAGAGGCCTCCTAATTGACATCCATGTTTAGGGGTCTGGATCAGTCCTGTACTGGTCTCCCAGACAACAGTCTGGGGTCCATGTGCTCCCCCTTGTACAAGCCAGCTGTTTCTGTGGGTTTCACCAGCCTGGCACTGACCCCTTTGATCTTCATTCCTCCCTCTTTGCAACTAAGTTCCAGAGTTCAGTTCATTGTATCGATGTGGGTGTCTGCCTCTGCTTCCACCAGGGTCCCTTGGAAGAGCACAGAAGTGCTGTTAACTGCCCAGGGATCTGTCTAGACCCTTGTTGTTGTCTTTTAATATCCAGACTTTTTCATCTTCTGAGGAACAAGAACTTGGGATATACTCAATGTAAGTCAGTGCTCCCCACACAATAGCTATTGATTCTTGAATAGGAATTATGTTCATATCTTGTTTTCAAAGTTGCAACCATTACGCATAGAATACATGAGTATAGAGTACCAGAGCAAGACAATGGAGTACTACATCCTGCAGTACTATATTTTTAATTTAAAACAATTTCAACTTAATTAATCAATCTGAGGAATTCATCTGGATGGTTAAAATGGTCTTTGTATCTTGGACATTGCAGTAGTCTCTCTCTCTCTCTCTCTCTCTCTCTCTCTCTCTCTCTCTCTCTCTCTCTCTCACATACACACACACACACACACACACCAAAAACAAACAAACAAAATCCCTTTGTATCATAGTTAAATTGTTCTCTCTGGTGGAATCCTTTCTGCAGTTTAATCACAGCATTTATTGATGTTTCCATAAATGTATCTTTACTGAAGCATGGTTTATTTTCTGGACCACAGCACTCTAATTTCAACCACTCCAGAGGATAGCCATCATTTTCATACAATTCCTTGACTCCTTAGGAGGTCTTCCTTTCTCTTCAACGAGACAAATGAACCATTTTCCATCATTTAAGCTCACAGTGGCTGCTGTAAGGGAAGTCCTTCGCTCAAGAGAGAACAATACATTAAGCCCTCAACAACACTATATTAAGTACTGAAGGAGGCATTGATGGCCTGTATAAAGACTCTGCCATGCCCTGTCCACACTCTGCCCCATGTCCTGAGGCAGACACCCAAGCCTCAGAGGCTGAGCCCTCTGCCTGCCACCAGAGAGAAGAAGAGAACCCACCTGCACTCACTGGAAGAAGGGATGGGAAGAAGACATAGTAAGAACACACTCAAAAATAGAAAAAACCAATATGACACCACCAGAATCAAGGGACTCCACACCAGCAAGATCTGAAAAGCCCAACACAGAGGATGAAGAAGAGATGGACCTCAAAAACTATCTTAGGAAGATGATAGAGACCTTTAAAGAGGAAACAAGAAAATCCCTTAAAGGAATAGAAGAAAAAACAAGCAAAAAATTACATGAGATGGAGGAAAAGACAAACCAAAAAATTCAAGAAGTAAACAAATCTCTTAAAGAATCTAAAGAAAGCCAAGAAAAAACAACCAAACAAGAGAAGGAAGCACTCAAAACAGTTCAAGGCATGAAAGCTGAAATAGACACAATAAAGAAAACACAGAATGAGGGGATGCTGGAAATAGAAAGGCTGGATAAACGATCAGGAACTAAAGATGTGAGTATAACTAATAGAATTCAAGAGATGGAAGAGAGAATCTCAGTTTTTAAGACTTGCTAGAGGATAAACAGACATTGACCAAAGAAAATCTCAAGTCCAACAAATCCCTAACACAAAACATCCAGGAAATATGGGACACTGTGAAAAGGCCAAAGCTAAGAATAATAGGTATGGAAGAAGGTGAAGAAATACAGCTCAAAGGTACAGAAAACATATTCAACAAAATCATGGAAGAAAACTTCCCCAACCTACAGAAGGATATGCCTATGAAAATACAAGAAGCTTACAGAACATCAAACAGACTGGTCCACAAAAAGAAGTCCCCTCGACACATAATAATCAAAACACCAATCCTACAGAATAAAGAGAAAATATTAAGAGTAGCAAAGGAAAAAGGCCAAGTAACATATAAAGGCAGACCTATCAGAATCACACCCGACTTTTCAATGGAAACTTTGAAAGCCAGAAGGTTCGGCATAGATATCCTACAAACACTAAGGGAGCATGGATGCCAACCCAGACTACTGTACCCAGCAAAACTTTCAATCACTATAGATGGAGTAAACAAGATATTCCATGACAAAACCAGACTTAAACAATACATATCCACAAATCCAGCACTACAGAAAGTTCTGGAAGGAAAACTCCAACCCAACGAATATAGCTACATTCACAAAAACATAGGCAACAGATAATCCAATTTTACCAAACACAAAAAGAAACAGGAGGGCAAAATCCACACACAATGACACCACCAACAATAAATCCAAAACAAACAAGAACCAACAATCAATGGACATTAATATCCCTCAACGTCAATGGTCTTAACCTGCCCATAAAAAGATACAGGCTAACAGAATGTGTACAAAGACAGAATCCGTCCTTCTGCTGTATACAAGAAACACACCTCAACTTCAAAGACAGGCGTTACCTTAGAGTAAAGTGTTGGGAAAAGATTTTGGGCCCAATCAAATGGGCCCAAGAAACAAGCTAGTGTAGCAATCCTAATATTTAACAAATTAGACTTCAAACTAAAGTCAATCAATAGAGATGAAGAAGGGCATTTCATACTCATCACAGGAAAAGTCCATCAAGATGAAGTCTCAATCCTGAGCATCTATGCCCCAAATACAAAGGCACCCACATATGTAAAAGAAACATTACTAAAGCTCAAACCACACATAAAACCACACACACTTATAGTAGGAGATTTCAACACCCCTCTTTCACCACTAGACAGGACCACCAGACAGAAACTTAACAAAGAAACAAAGGATCTAACAGAAGTTATGACCCATCTGGGTTTAACAGATATCTATAGAACATTCCATCCAAACACAAAAGACTATACCTTCTTCTCAGCGCCACATGGAACCTTCTCTAAAATTGACAACATCGTTGGCAACAAAGCAAACCTCCACAGATACAAAAGAATTGAAACAACCCCCTGTATCTTATCAGATCACCATGCTTTAAAGTTAGAATTCAACAGCAATACAAATTGCAGAAAACCTACAAACTCATGGAAATTGAATAACACCCAATTGCACCATTCCTGGGTTGAGGAAGAAATAAAAAAAGAAATTAAAGACTTCCTAGAATTTAATGAAAATATAGACACAACATACCCAAACTTATGGGACACTCTGAAAGCACTAAGTGCCCACATGAAGAAACTGAAGGAAAGTCACATTAGAGAATTGACAGAACAACTGAAAGCTTTAGAGCAAAAAGAAGCAAATTCCACCCAGAGGAGTAGACGCCAGGAAATAATCAAACTGAGAGCTGAAATCAATAAAGTAGAAACTGGGAAATCATTATAAAGAATCAATGAAACAAAGAGTTGGTTCTTTGAGAAGATCAACAAGATAGACAAACAGAGCTCTATCCAAACTAACCAAAAGGCAGAGAGAGAGCATGCTAATTAACAAAATCAGAAATGAAAATGGGGATATAACAACAGACACTGAGGTAATCCAGAGAATCTTCAGGTCATACTTTGAAAACCTGTACTCCACAAAATTCAAAAAATCTAAAGGAAATGGACAATTTTCTGGATAGATATCACTTACCAAAATTAAACCAAGAACAGATAAGCAGTTTAAATCAACCTATAACTCCTAATGAAATAGAAGTAGTCATCAAAAGCCTCCCAACCAAAAAAATCCCAGGGCCAGATGGCTTCACTGCAGAATTCCACCAGAAATTCAAACAAGAGCTAATACCAGTATTCTTCAAATTGTTCCACACAATAGAAGCAGAAGGGACATTGCCAAACTCTTTTTATGAGTCTACAATCACTTTGATACCCAAGCCACACAAAGATACAACTAGAAAAGAGAACTACAGACCAATATCCCTCATGAACATTGATGCAAAAATACTCAACAAAATACTGCTGAATCGAATCCAAGAACTCATCAGAAAAATCATCCACTAGGATAAAGTAGGCTTCATCCCAGGGATACAAGGATGGTTCAATATATGAAAATCCATCAATGAAATCCACCATATAAACAAACTGAAAAAGAAAAACCACATGATCATCTCACTAGATGCAGAAAAAGCCTTTGACAAAATCCAACATCCCTTCATGATAAAGATCTTGAAGAGAACAGGAACATATCTAAACCTGACAAAAGCAATATACACCAAACCAACAGCCAACATCAAACTCAATGGAGAGAAACTCAAAGCGATTCCTCTAAAATCAGGAACAAGACAAGGCTGTCCATTCTCTCCATATCTCTTCAATATTGTACTTGAATTTCTAGCTAGAGCAATAAGACAACAAAAGGAAATCAAGGGGATACAAATTAGAAAGGAAGAAGTCAAACTTTCACTATTTGCAGATGATGTGATTGATAGTCTACATAAGTGACCCCAAAAAACTCTACCAGGGAACTCCTACAGATGATAAACACCTTCAGCAAAGTAGCAGGATCCAAAATTAACTAAAAAATCAGTAGCCCTACTATATACAGATGATAAAGGCAATGAGAAAGAAATCAGAGAAACATCACCTTCACAATATCCATAAGCAACATAAAATATCTTGGGTTAACACTAGCCAAAAAAGTGAAAGACCTGTACAGTAAGAACTTTGAATCTTTAAAGAAAGAAATTAAAGAAGATACCAGGAAATGGAAAGATGTCCCATGCTCTTGGATAGGTAGAATCAACATAGTAAAAATGGCAATCTTGCCAAAAGTAATCTACAGATTCAATGCAATCCCTATCAAAATCCCAACACAGTTTTTCACAGACCTTGAAAGAACAATACTCAACTTTATATGGAAAAACAAAAAACCCAGGATAGCCAAAACAACTCTGTACAATAAAGGATCTTCTGGAGGCATCACCATCCCTGGTTTCAAGCTCTATTATAGAGCCATAGTTCTGAAAACAGCTTGGTATTGGCACAAAAATAGCCATATAGACCAATGGAATCGAATTGAAAACCCTGATATTAACCCGCATACCTATGAACACCTTATATTTGACAAAGATGTAAATGTAAATCTTTACAATAGAAAAAAGATAGTATCTTCAATAAATGGTGCTGGCACAACTGGATTCGGACACGCAGAAGATTGCAAATATATCCATTATCTGTCACCATGCACAAAACTTAAGTGCAAATGGAACAAAGATCTCAACATAAATCCAGTCACACTGAATCTTCTAGAAGAGAAAGTGGGAGATACCCTTGAACAAATTGGCACAGGAGATAGCTTCCTGAACATTACACCCTTAGCACAGACATTGAGATCTGCAATTAATAAACCGGGTTCAATATTTAGCATTCATATGCGCACACCTGTCTGTAACTGGAATTCCAAGGGAGCTGACATCTTCTACTGTCTCTGTGAGCAATGCATGGCCTGGTGTACAGACACAGACAGACAAAATATCCATACATGTAAGGAAAAAAATCTGTGGCATAGATCTATGGCATGGGTTCTGAAAGAGGTGAGCACAAAGGATTGTGGGAACATAAGTGCTGGGTAGCTGGGACAGTTTGCTCGTGTCCATGGATTCCACATCTATGGATTCTACCAACCGTGGACTGAAAACATTTTAAAAGATTATATCTGTACTGACTATATACAGACTTTTCATGTGATTCCAAACAATACGATAGTGTAACAATTACTTATGCAGCATTGACAGAGTACAATGCTAAGTATTGTAAGTAATCTAGATGAGAGGATAGAAAAGGTTATATGAAAACACTATGCCATTTTTATGTTACTGACTTGAGCAGTCACAGATTTTTATATTCTCAAGGGATATGAATGTCATATCCTCAGTCAATTCCCTGAGGACATTGAGGAACAATTCTTCATATCCGGGGGACTTTTCAATGGGACTAACTGTACTAAAAGCGCCTTCGTCTTTATTTCACTCGTTGTTGAGCTGAAGAACTGAAGAGCTGGCACAAACTCCCAAGGGTGGTGAGCCCACGGGTGTATAGACTTCTGTGTGCAGTGCTATAGAGACAGGAATAAATATAAATCCAGGGCTAAGGATGCTCTCTGGTGTGAAGATGGAAACAGCAGACTGGAAAGATAGGTAGAGTCTAATCTTGTCCATCATTTTGAACGAAGTTTACTTAGAATACCAGGACAATGCTTCCCCTTCCCCCATCAATGCCTGAGACAGGTGGGAGAGCTGGTGCTGTGGTCATAAGAGTCAGAGAGTTGTCCCTGACCCCTACTAGCTGCAACACTTGGAAGAGCAGGCCCTTCATCTAGCCTGGGCTGCGAGATAGAGCCAATCCTGTTAGCAGAGGTGTGGGTGAGCCAGCCCTGAAGTTGTGAGCGTGGATGACCTGTCCCCACTACTTTTCTGTCATGTGGTGGTGGGACTGGGGAAGAGATGCTTCTCCTTACCACCTGCAACAGATGAGAGAGCTGACCCTTCCCCTTGCCAACTGCAGCATTCAGGAAAGTGGGCCCTGCACCTCACCTTGACAGCACAGCAGAGCTGTCCAGGTGATCTGAGGTGAGGGTAACCCAGTCCCAATGTTGTGTGCAAGTGAGAGCTGTCCCCATTACTCATATGACACCTGATGGCACTGGTAGAGAAGAGATGACCTCTACCCCCCACCCATCAATGCCTGAAAACAGGTGGAGGAACTGGCCATGGGGGCATAAGAGCAAGAGAGCTATTCCTACCCCTGACCAGCTGCAGCACTTGGGAGAGTGGTCCCTGTACCTCACCAAAGGCAATACAGCAGAGGCTGCCCTTACCCTGATGATGTGGGTGTGGGAGAGCAGACACAGAGAGTGTGAAAGCAGGAGAACTGGCCCCACCCCTCACTCATTGCTGCAAGAGGTGAATTAGCAGGAGCTGGGTGGAGGGGTCAATGCTGGAGAGCTTACCCTGGTGACAGGGGAGAACTGGTGGGTAGACCAACCTGCAGCTGCCCAGGCCCAGAACCAGAGTCATGCCTTGGCCCACCCATCTATGATCTGCTGAAGCATGTGAAGGAACCTGGCCTGCAGACCAAAGCTGCAGGGTCTCCACAACACAGGGCAACAATAGGACATTCAGGAATATCCCTAGTGAGGGCCCAGCACATTGTAATAGAAACCAGAGGCCTTGAGTCAGACCGATGACTCTTTGCAATGACTAAAAATACATGGACAAAGGGATTTACTGCAGTGTCACACTGCAGCTTCCATGACAAAATTTAAAATTCCCCCTTTACCCTCCCTTTTGCTCTTAAATTTTGTTTAATCTGGGGGAGGGGCAGGGGCAGATGGCAGATGCAAAGGGACAGGGAGATGAATGGGATCAAGATACATGATATAAAAGACACATGAAATAAATAAAAAGAAAGTTAAACAAAAGAAAAAGAATACCTGGGCAATGGAGGCAGGAGGGCAAAAGGATAGGAGCAGAAAGACCGTGCACTCATTTTTAGATACCATCCTCAGGGCTCCTGGGTGAGGGATGGGTTGGGAAAAGCCTATGTTACTGAGGGCAGTGGGGAGATGTTTGGAGAAGTCTACAGGGCACATGATGGCAGTGATGAACAGAGGGGACAGTCTTGAAAGACAGTAAAGTAGAAGTTATAACTTGATTGGGGGGGCAGGTGGAGGAGATGGGGGAAAGGAAAGAGGGCAACTCTTCTTCAGGCTTAAGAATTTTGTGCTTCTTTTCCTAAGAGAGGGCGCCCTGGTGAGCAGCGGGTATGAGCTAAAGTTGCTTCCTGCAGGAAAGAGCCTTTGGGACTGACGCTACCTGTGATGGCTAATGTCTTCTTCAGCTCCTGACAACTACCTCTGACACATGGCTTTGGCCATTCCCATCTCGTTCTCTCCTCCCTGGGCCCCTTTCATGCCTGTTGCTGTTCTTCTATCCTCGCCCAGCTGAACTAATGCTTTTTCCCACCCCTCCCCCTTCCACTCCTCCAGCGAACCCCCCACAACATGCATCTACCACAGAGAACAAATACTGAACCAACACTTTTGTTAAACAGCTTGACTGCTTTGTGGACAGGGATTTGTCAACACATCTGTTCTAAAGGATTTTCTTTTAATAGATTTTTGTGGAAACCAGATCAGCAAAGCATGGTTACTATGGCCTGCCCCCAGAGACCTGGGAACTGCTATAGTAAGCAGAACTGATTAAATGATACTTTACCTGTTTACACTGAAACTCAAAATCTGTTCTTGAAAATTACCTCTATTGCTTGGCCAAAGGCAACTGAGGAGAGGAATATACTATTTGACATATTCTAGCACTGCGATCTGAAATCTCTGTCTAAAGACAATGGGCTCCTTCTTTAGTCAGAATAATGCACCATAAAGGGTAAAGGATCCACCATTCAAAGCAGAGGAGGCCTGAAAAGGGAACAGCGAGGCTTTTACATTAGTGCAACAGAAAGCACTACCAGTTACCGAGCTAAAGTATGGGCCAAGCAGATGACATCTGGACCAAGCCTGGGTACACATGTATTTCTCAGCCATATCCTTTTGAGATGCAGGACAAGTCACTCTTCTAATTCCAAGACAACATATAAGTTATAGGAATATGTAAATTCGTTAGATGCTTGGCCCTCTGAATAAATGTCATCCCACCTCAGGAACCTTTTGAGATAAGTAGATTCTGCCAGCCATTATCCTTTCACAGTGGAAGACATGCTTTGTCTTCACCCTGAACACAGATGAAGCCCCTGGAGACAGTATGGTAGGTATCCTGCCACTGTAATTAGAAGCAAGGATTCTAGGCAAGTAGAATATAGCTTAACCTTCCTCCATCACTTGCTTCCTGCCATTGTGATTTTAGGCAAGTTCTTCAGCTTCTTTGAACCTGGAAATCCCCAGTCTGTACAAGAAGAACAGCATAACTCACATCATTGCTTTGCACTAAAAGGGTAACTCAACTGCTGTGCTTACAGAACCTTGTGCATCCCTTGGCATATAAGGAAAGGTTAGTAAATGTGACTGAATGATTAGGGGCTATCTGATGGGAAGACATGGTTGGAACTCATGGGTATACCTTGTTACAGAAGGCACTGGGAAATATGGATGTTTTCATGCTGTGTATTTAAGCAACTGGTCTGTCTCAATGGATTTGCTGCAGAGAATAACTATACAGATGGAAGCATTCTGGGGTTTTTAGAAACCTCGCTGCATTCCCTGTGCTCAAGGCACTACAATCAATACAATCCTGTGAAATGCTCTCACTGGCAGTCAGTTTCACTCTCTAGCTCTGATCGTTTTTCACAGTCAGAATTCACCATGCTCCCACAGGACACATGAAAGGTTTATCACAGAAGCCAGAATCTTCTCTTTGATTTTGTCCATTTCTTTTCTTTACTAGTGAGAGTAAACATCTTTAGGATCAGAATAGAGCATAGTTCCCAGCTCAGGCTGCAGAGGGTCAGTAGCTGAGCTGTTAATAAGGTGTGTGTATCCAGGGATCTACACTGAACCCATTGTAGTGTCCTTGTCAAATCCCAAAGCAAGGGTAACATACTAAGAACTAAGAGAGCTGGGAACATCGTTCTATGCTTATGGGTCTCCATATGTACCTTGTAATGTCATTTTGCCCATGAAGCAATGTCTTTTTGAGTATCTTTTTCTAATACAGGTATTCTGTAGTTAGAATACAGTAAAACTACTCTGTAGTTGACATCTGACCTCCATCAATTGTGTTGGGCTTTGATTTAACTTTTCCTTTTTCTTTTGCATGGATGTATCAAATTGGGATAAGTTAGCATGTGTGTTTTTGTGCGATATGAATATATGCTTTAGCATAATTTTCACACAAAATCTAACTTTCTGCCATATCTACAATGTGTCTGGGAGACATTACCTGGCAGAAAAGTGATGATCTTCTGACTACATGTCTTCAATGTCTCTCCTCCTTGGTTTGAAGTCATCTTCTGTGTGGTGGTTCCCTGTTTCAATCCATTAAATGTACCCTGCTTCCCTATCTGCACACTTGGACATAATATTTGAGGTTACAGCTTGTTTTTTTTTTTTTTTTTTTTTTGTATAGTGCATGGCTTAGTGGGGCCCAGCCTTTTAATACTTTAATGCTGGCATCTCTCAGAGCCATAACTACCCCTTCACTGCACAGTTTATTCATAGGTAAAAGTTAAGATTAAGAAGTTTTCTGCAGGGGCTGGAGAGATGGCTGAATGGTTAAGAGTATTGGCTGTTCTCCCAGAGGACCCAGGTTCAATTCCCAGCACCCACATGGCAGCTCACAACTGTCTGTAACTCCAAGATCTGACATCCTTACACAGACATACATGAAGGTAAAACACTAATGCACATAAAATAAATAATTTTTTAAAAAAGAAGTTTTCTGCAGTATGAATTTGAAGGTTATTATTTCTTAATACATTTTGTTGTATTTCCTTCTTAGCCTCAAATTAAAAGAGATTGTGTTTCTCAAAATGTTCCCTTCCTTTATAAATATTTCCAAATGTCACTGGCAAAGGAAAATGTTTCTTGGACAATAGATTGAGAAAATGCTACAAAAACAAATTGATTTCTTCTTTATGGGACTCATCAGGGCCTACAACATGATAATATTCATCATGTATGCAGTATTTACAGCACTGTTTTGTAATTATTCTCCCATGTTGCTTACTTTATCATTTTTCTGAACAAAACTAAAACCCTGGATTCTGAGGACTATATTTTGGGGAAATTCCTTGGGAAATAATGCTCTAATTTTCTTAAATGAGAAATGGAAACAAAGAGAAGGGTCATATCTGAAAATGAAATTTGGTATGATCATTTGACATATTTCCTTTGGATATCATTAATTATAATTATGGACTTTTGATTGATAGGTATCTTGGGCTAAGAGAGTAACTAGAGGAGGCTAATCCCTGGTCCACTCTGATAGACAGCTATCTTCAAATAGCATCTCTGTCCTACAGTTGCTGAAGTTGATCTCAGCACAATCAGTGTCACTGAAAACACAGGTTGTACCATATTAAAAATATGGTAATATGGAACAACCCTACAATGAGGGAGTGAAGAGCAAACACAAGCCATAGGCCTTCTCCAGAATCTGCAAAGCTCAGTGGGCAGGATGCAAAGCATAGGGCCACTGATAAAGCTGGCACGGCTCAGCCGCCAGGCAGAGTACCGGAGCATCTGCTGAGCATCAGTGTGGCCAGACTAAGGAAGGAATTGTTTTTTTAAATTTAAAGGTACTTATTTTATTTTATTAGTTCAAATTAGGAACAAGCTTGCTTCAGATGTCAATCCCTTCTCCCACTCCGCCTAAAGAAGGTCAAGAGAGCATCCCTTCACATGGGATGGGCTCTCAAAATCCAGGAAGGAATCTTTTAAGGTGTTTAATCTGTTCAGAGAATCTAGTGACTTACTGGATAAATATTTACTAGGTACCTATAAAGTGGGAGGCACTGTCTGGTCCACTTGAGCTACTGAAATAATGAAAGAATTTTCAGCTCTGTAATATTTCCATTACTCTACTTAATCTGTGCAACATTGAATAGGTGAGAGAAGGATGCTCATAAGGAATCGAGAGTGCGGGTTTTTGACTCTGCAAGTTGCCTTAGAAAACAGGATTTTTTTCAAACTCTTCATTTCTACTTATGAATAAATAAATTTGAAGGGTTACGCAATTTGGCTGAGAATAACACTCCTAACAGCAAAGGCCAGGTATTTCCCCTTCTAGCTATAATCTCCCTCTTCAGTGTTTGTTGCTTGGAAAACTGGCCTGGAGGTGGACAAGACATGCAGGCAACAGAAGTGTGCTTCTCAGAGAGTGGTCACAGGCTGCCCATACACAGCCAGAATTTGATGTTCTCTGCTGAGGCTGCTAACTGAAAGTTCAGAAGAGAGAGTGGCTTGGGGACTGTATCAAAGAATGGTTTGGCAGGGTGAAGGGAGAAGGGACCCCCCGCTGGCTGAGAAGGGTGAGCCAACTGGTGCCAGAATTTGTGTTTATACCCTGCTGGATTATGAGAGTACAGTGATGTATTCCAATTAAATTTGCCCAGACACTGGGAGATCGTGTTTCATGACACGTTATATGTGCAACTTTGTAAGTTCTCCATGAGAAGATGGGACTTTCATGTGTGATCACATACAGAAAGGGGGTTTAAGGCGTATATTTCTGTTGTAAACATTCTATGAAGTCAGAATTTTATTTTCCCTTGATTGCAACAGTAACTGTAGGAAGGTCAAGGGTGAAAAAAACATGCTTTATTTTTAAACTCTTAGTTTAAAAAAAAAAAACCCAAAACTTTATTTGCTAAAAATGTATGAAAGAAAACACATAAAGTATATGACACAAGTTATATATTCCTGCTCTCAAAATCTTGAATATAAGTTGATAGGTGGATGAATACCATTTTCTGATGAGCAATCTACAGATATATTAAGCCTCAACACTGAAGCATTATGTGGTAATGTCTGCAGATAGGACCATGCCCTGATCCCTGCTAGAAAACAATACACAAGAGATATGCAAAATGCTATGATTCAAGGTTGGATTTTTCACACTTCTTAAAGAAATGTGGTGTGTTTGGGAAACCAGAATTGTTTCTCACAATGAAAAAACCATAATAATAAAAGAGCCAACTTGGCCCAGCCTTTGCCTACTTGAATGTTAGATCTTAATGCATCATTGAGAAGTACACGATTTACTTTTTGGAAACAATTTGGTATGGATGGCATGATTCAAAATACTGCTTGCAACATCATCTATAATAATAGCTGTTATTTTTTTTTTTGAGATGATGTTATATCGGCCCAGATCCTTCTAAAGTCAGTTCTGACATTTATAAGAGAGCAGTTAGCTCCTTGCAGACAGCAAGCTCACCATCCTTGCATACTTGTATCTAAAATAGTCCTAAAATTCTCTTTATTGCCTCTACACTGTTTCCCAAAATGAAGCATGAGATCATGGTAGTATTTAGTTATCGGTTCAGTTTCCTGTCTTCCTTGATCTTTTTAAAGCATCTCTGTCCTAACAAAATGACCTTCTAGCGTAATATCTGCTCATGTGACCAGCTGTTTACAATGTGTGTGTTCTGATCTGATTCTTTTTGATTATGTATCAGGACATTTGGTCATATGGTAGGTGGCAAGTATCATTTTCCCCCCTGAATTGTAACATTTGATAGGAATTAAGTCAGCCCTCTGTAAAGCAGTTTCTTCCAGCTATCTTCAGTTGTTGACTATAACAGTTCTAAAGGAAATAGATGAAAAAGCTTCAGTTAGTGAATATGCCAAGCTGTGCTTTGATTATGAACCTTATTATAAAAATATATTAAACGTCTATGGGTTACATGTCTCAGATCTTATCTGCAAAGGAATGTATGCATTTGAGAACAAGGGTCTGTGATGTGTACTTACATTTGTAATATTGGGTATTTAAATTATTTTAGAAATCATGGCTGCATGTTCTTTCAAGGTACACTTATTCAGCACCGGTCCTCAGCTTCATTGCAAATCTATTATGCATACATAATGCATTCCACACTGATGTAAGATGAAAGTCACTGCACCCACTAACATTCTTACATAGAACATTACAGGTTTTTTTTTTTCTTTGCAGGAATGAAATATCCCTCTTATGTTACTTCATCTTGTTTTTTTTTGGCAGTGCTGTTGATCCTAACCTTTGACATAGGAGAATGGTTCTGACTTCATAGAAAAATGTAGCATATCTTATGCAAGCCTTCGTGAGCAGCTATTTTTGTTTGTAGTTCTCAACAGGAACAAGCAAATACTGCAGTTTAAGTTATTTTTAAATGTTTTAAAATAGTGTTTGTTATTTCAAGGCATCAAAGAGTAAAACATCTTAACAAATACTGGTCAGTTGTGTTTATTGCCTGATGTCAACACATTTGTCAGTTTGAGAAAGTGTCACAATACTAGAAGAAGGTGGCTTGTACTCCTTGAGTCATATGCTAATGTGAGAAGTGCCCTGTGTATTTCAGATCTGTGGCTGCACAGCATAAGCATCTTACTTTTCACAGCAGAGTGTTAGGGAGGCTGGGATGTTTTTCTTCTACAGCACAATTGCAAACAGGATCACTTGTGCAAGAGAATGGGAGGAATTTGTCTCCTGTAGTTTCATTTTCTTTCCCATAGTCATTATACTGTTGATATACTTAGAGTAAGCCAGTTACTGACAGGCATGGGTAGAACAGAGAATTGGCGTCCAGAGACCTGCATTCTCCCAGAGACAGCTATTTGACACTGAATTTAAATGCCTTGTATCTCAGTGTCTTCATTTTGTAAAGCATTAGGGATTTAGACTAGTGACTAATGCTTAAATTGAATGTGCACAGTTGTTTGGAGCATTACACGTTTCCAGCTTCTCTAGGGCTGGGAACTCATGAGAGAACACTTGTGTAAAGTGCAAGGCCTCCAGTTAGAACCCCAGCATGGGGGGTTGTGGGAGTGGAAGTCCATTTCCCCCATAGCTCTCAACAGACTAGAAAACCTGACAACTTGGGGTCTACTTTCTCAGACAACAGAGACTTCCTGAGTCTGCTGTTTCCTTCACTTGTCTGTCCTTGTTTGATGGGATTTTGGTCCCTTGATCTTTTAAAATGGTGTGACTTTTTGGGATTTGTTTCAAGGAACATTGTGGGAAAAGTTTAGTTGCTCTGAAATTCATCAAATTCATTAGACATGCTATTCTTTTTTTCTACCTCACAGAGTGTCGTTTTGCTTTGGTTCCTTGATGTCCTTATGCGTTCACAAGGTTCCACACTGCCTGTGCAGGGCCATGCCACTCTGCCCTCTGTCTAAGAGCAATGGCAGAGGCACACTCTTGGCTTTGATTTTCCCACCTCGACTTAATCTTTCTCCTTCCGTAATTTTATTGCTATTTAGACAATGTAAAATAATTTTTGCTTCACCAAAAACTAGAGAAACAGTGGCTTTCTACTGACAAAATGTAACACACATATAGAACTGGGAATAGAATAGTAAATTCCACTTTCTAAAGTTGTACTGTGCTTGTTCACATTTTTGGTTACCACGCTGTGTCTAATCAGATTCTTGCAAAGCAATGCTATGCGTGCAATGATTCCTCTATAACTCTTTGGAGACAGAGCCCAGCTGCTGTGGTGAGGGCTAGCTGCTGCTTATGGCAAGGGATCATCTTTCACTAAATATCACAGATGGTAGTCTATCCTTCCCACTACCGAGCTGATGATATAAGCTTTGGTCAGGCAGAGGGGAAATGTGTATCTACAAAATGTGTCTTCAAATACAGCATTTCTGAATCAGGACCAGCCGTTAGACATCTTCAGTTAACCCCAGCTCTGATTCAGAGAAAGAATCACCTTAGTGAAGAGAAATCTAGGGTAGTCAATTAACCTTGAATTCACAAGAGCAAGAACAGTCACTGACAGGAATTCCTTTCTCATTATTCATTCAGAATTGAATTTGTGTAGAAAAACAGTAATGCCATTATAGAGAGACAGCTGAAGAAGGTGATGTCCATTTGCTGAACGAGAGCATTGGTTTCTTATGGAGTTGCTGCATGATGGCTGTGCTAAGGAACTGTAATGAAAAACAAACAACAGACATGGCTTTCTGTCAAATGTGACCCATGAGGGGCTTGGGCATTAACAGTTAAGGACCAACTCAAGATAATGTGGATTTGCAAGATGATTTTCTTTCACCTATGGATTAAATTGGAAAAAAATCAGTGATCCCAAATGCAAATATCTTTGTTCCCTTTTTACTGGATGGATTCCCGGGACTAGACTAGAGTTAATGCAAATTAGAGTGTTCAACAATTGATTCAGAAAAACAGCCAGCTTGAAACATAAACCTCTCAGCAGTGAGGTCTTGCAGAACACAAAAATGGGAATTTGAGTCAGGAAACAGAGGAGGCAACAGGGTTCCTGATGGAAGGGTTGTCACTCATTGTAGGGAGCCTCTTGAACATGTCTTCAGTTAGTGAATTTATCCACTCTCCCCACCCTCCCCCAACTCCTATCTGGTCTCTCTCTGTTCAACATTGGTTATCCACTAAAAGTAAAAAGAGAGAGAGAGAGCAGCCAAGTGCTGATCTGGATTTGTGTAAGATGTATTTCCTTAGGTTGAGTATTTGGGTAGGAACATCCCTTCCAAAACTGTGGGGAGCATAAGGGTGCATTTTATGAAGCACTCAGGCAGTGATAACTAGAGCACAATAGGCTGGTGGATCTATCCTGACTCGTATCTAACTATATTCAAACTAAACTTTTTGTAGTTCCACGGAAAGTGGAATATTTTGAGTATCTTGTAATGAAATCCAATACATGATTCTACCTAGGGAAAAAAAGTTTGGAAGAAGGCAATTTTGTGAATATTATTCTCAAGCTTTTTCATATCTGGTCATGATCTGGATCTGGAAACTCCTTAAATATAAATAATTTGGTAAAATGTGATGACAAGTTGTTCCCCGGTATCTTTGGAGCTCTCATGATCTGATGGAGGAGGATCATCTGCCAGATTGTTAAATGAGGGTAACAACCAGTGCCAGGCAAAATATTTTAAAAGATGTTTATGAGTTAGCAATTGACAAAAATTGAGTTGAGATCGGTAAGAATTTTACCAGCTTCTTTTCTTTTAAGTGTGTTTAGACACTGGAGGTCAGATGGACCAGCGTCTTCATTTTACAGAGGAGAAACTGAGCACACGTAAATGTTGCATTTTACTTGCATTCCATCTCAACAGTAGAACGAGAATGAGTTCTTGATTCCTTGCCCAAGGCTTTGATATGAGGACCTGCTGCCTTTCATTCTCCCACCAGATCAAGCTGCTGGCTTGGGTAGAGTTCTAATTATTGATATGTCATTTCTGATAAAAAGTTTATTTTGTGAAGCCTGAATCACATTATGTCCTTTCAGCACTGTAAAAAGGAGCTTAATTTGAATGTCCTTGTAGCATACTGCACCATCAAGTGTACCAGCTTAGCCAGTACAGTATCAGCACCAAGCTCCAAGAACACTGTGTAACTTTCCCACCTGATGCTAGCCCCTATCTGTCATGTTCAGCTTTAATTTGAAAGGCTGCCCAATTTCCCCCAGATCTGATTACTCTTACAGAAAGAGGCTGCCTTTAGAGTATAGAGATTTTCAGGGACTCCTGCCCAGCAAGTGTTGCAGTTCCCCTACTCGGATACCCCTTGGGGAGGGAGTGGGAAAAAGCAGCACCAACGACTCAGGTACAAGCTGTAGACTCATTTATTAAGGAAATTAGACCTGCCTTTATACCCCCCCCCCCAAGGTCCCATTGGCTCAGGCGGCTTACACTGCTGCATGTCCTTTTCTCATTGGTGTCTCTGGGTCAGGAGTCTCTCCATCAATGTCTCTTAGTGTTGAGGCAGGCTTGGTGGCTTGGCTCAGGGAAGAAGTGCCAGCGCAATGCACATGCGCACGGAGACTGGGCACCTGGGACAGGGCTACTGCGGCTTGGGTAGGCTGGCCGTAGTTTCTCCTACATGCCTGCCCACTTCAGATCAGAGCACAGAAATGAAGGAAATGTTTTTTCTGAAGATATTATTAGCATAAACACCAAGACCTTGTTGTAAATAAAGCAACTACAGTGCTGGGCCATCTAGGTGTCCTAAAAATGTAATTATGGAGCTGAAGCTAGATACAGACATGATGTCTCTTCTTTAGGCTTCTTAAGCTACTGGTCTAGGGATGCAAGACACATTGAAATTATAGTTTTGCGCATCCAATTTGCCTTTTTCCTTTTTTATAAAGATTTCCAAAGTTTGAGTACACACTAGAAATAAGAGACACTTCCTAAAGAGAGAAGGCTATGTCGGAACTTGGGGTTTAGGGCTTCTCTGTGTTTCTCTAGAATCGTTTCTAGAATGGGCAATCTACATAGCTACATAAATTGCCATAGAAGTCGTGGCCTGAAAAGAGGAAAAGATGGTGACGGAGGACATAGAAAAGGCCAAGAAAGTGACAAAGGAGGACGTGAAAGAGGAGTGGCGAGTATGCTGTCTGTGTCTCTTAATCTCTGTTTACTTTCATTTCATCAAATTTACTCATTTAGCATTTAGCTACAAAAGACAGCTGCTGAAAGTGGACGATAGATTTTAGAACTTTGAGTTTGTCATTCTGCTGTTTCTGGTGAGAAAGTACATTGCTGCCACCTGCGCAAGATGAGCCGTTCCTCTTGATAATCTCAAGATAGTGTGTGTGTGTGTGTGTGTGTGTGTGTGTGTGTGTGTGTGTGTGTGTGTATGTGTTTGTGTATCTGTTTGTCATCAAACAGTTTGACTATGGAATTCCTTGGTATGGATTATTTTGTCCTACTTGGGGTTCATTGAGCTCCCTGGATCTTCAGATAAATGCTTTAAAATAAAGAATTAAATTTGGAAAGTTTGGAGACATTATTCCTTTAGCTTTTATCCCTTCTCTTGTCTCCTCGGAAGTACCTGTACATGTATGTTGTATGCTTGATATTTCACACAGGTGTTTGAGGCTGAGTTCATTTTCCAGCATCCTGTGTTTTAGGGTGGCCAAGTTCCCTTGGTGTATTCACAAGTTCTCATTTTTATTTTTATTTTTATTTGCCATGTCAAAAAAAAAGTCTCCAGTGAGTTTTTAAAATTTCAGTTATTACACTTTCCAACTCCATGTTTCTATTTGGTTCTCTGAAGTTTTGTGTTCTCAGATTCTGTTTCCTGAAGCACTGCTGTCCTCTAATGAAGTTTTCTTCAGTTCTTTACAACTATTTATGATGCTGCTTTCAGGCTTTTGTCTACTAAACTCACTATCTTTTCCTTCAAAGACAATGTCTAGAAACTGCTTTTCTTTCCCTGCTTCCTGAGTATGGGCAACCATTCCTTGTTTCTTTCCATGTCTTAGTGGAGCCGATTTGCAAACTAGACCATTTAGATGATCTCTCACAGCAACTCTGGGTTCTGACTTTTTCCTCTGAGGAATTTGTGTTTGTTTACTTTGTGTTTGATAATTTTTCCTGGACTAAGTCTAGAAAGCCTATCATCCTTGCAGTGTGTGGCCCCAGGGACCTTATTTAGTTTGTTTTTCTTATTTTTAGCTTTGAGCCTAATTGTATCTTAAATGGCCTTCTTCCAGTCAGTTATTGGTGAGAGGCTATGCCCAAATTCCTGGCTCTACAGCATGGCTTTCATTTTCTACTGACAGAGTGGGAGCAGGTAGCATATTCAAACTTCAGATGGTCTTCAAGTCCCCATCAACTCTCAATTTGACAAGAATCTCTGTAGTAAGTCTCCCTGCTGTGTGCTCAAACTCAGCTCTTGTAAACCAGGAGTGTACAGGTAGTGCTGAATGCACATGGCCTATTGTGGGGAGGTTTCTCATATCCTCTGTGGAAGGCTTATTTTCCCAAGCTGTGTTGCAACTCTGTCTTGCTCCAAACCAACCAGCAACTTTAGGCTAATGGAACCCTGGCCTTCTCTTGACTGAAAACTATTGTTTTTTTTTTTTTTTTTTAAAGCTAACAATGCTAAGTCAAGTGTGTATTTTGTAGGAACAGCATCATTTCTGTCTTTCGTAGCTTTCCCCTGTCAGACTACTGACCTGAGAGCTGAAGGAGTAACAGTAGCAGCCCTGGGCAAAGTGCCAGGCTTGTAGTATGCTCATATATAGTTCAGAAGTTTTCTCTGTTTTTTTGTACAATTTTGGTGAATTCCACAGTACTGAGATGATGGCTTTTGAATGTTTTGTTCAACTTTATAGTTGTTATCAGGAGAGAGGATTTTTCTTATATCTCTATTCTGTTATAGTGGGAGTCACAAGTCTCCTAACCTTAGTTTGAATAACAAGATCTTCACTGAAGATAAACTTTCCATGCCCCATGAATGTAAATATAAAAGTAAGCCCATGTCCTAATACACACACACACACACACACACACACACACACACACACACACACGTATGCTAGTATAGGCAGAAGTAGGAACACTCCATTCATCACTCATCCTTCTAGAAGCCAGTAGGATTGAGTCTCCCCCATACCCCTTCTTCCATTTCCCTGTGAACATCAGTGTTTTCATTTTTTGGGCACTGAAAACCAAAGTTCAGAGGATTATTTTCCTCTTGGCAAGAAAAACAGTCACTTACTTTTCAGATTGGGAGATTGACAGTAGAAGGATGTCATCTTTTTCCTTTCTTAGGAACAAATATTTTTTAATGACATAAATATCTCTTCCATCTAGTGAGTTCCTACTATATGTTTTAGGTATTTTGTCAAGCATAAAATGGGCAACAAAATGAATAGTTGTGTGTACAATTATCTTCATTATTGAGGCTTCAGGAAACCAAGGTCACTTGGCAGACAAGTTGTTGTGCAGAAAGAATTCTAGCCCAAATCTGTTGGCTTCCTAATTCCATGCTGTTGATGACCGTTTATGTACCTTTGTGGCACCGCTGCTCCTAGACATCAACTAAATTAGGTGCATATGTGTTTGCAAGACCGGCTCCCACGATGTGGCCCTGCTGGTCATCTGCCCACTGATTCTTGTCTGTCTCAATGGAAGTCTTCCTTGTCCAGCTTTTCCTCACCAGCTCACTGAAATTCATCCTAAGCTTGGTAATACAAGACGGGATCCAGGGAATTATGCTTTCAGACATTTTGTTTTTTTCAAGCAATATTTTTTTTCAAATATAGGACACAGCTGGTTAGTGGTGGGGTTCCCTAGGGAAGTATTCTTCCCCTCTGTGGACTAACAAAGAACGGCTATACTAAGGTGTGCTCTTGTGGTTGCTAATTTAAAGAGGAAAGGAAGTTAGGTTGGGCAGAGGGAAGAGCTGGTCTATGAAGCAATTCCAACTGTGGATTTATACAGCCATATGAGGAGTCTGGAAGCATGAGTAGCCTTTTCAGACTTGAGGGCCCTTTGTGTTCACATGGACCTATCTCTCCTGGATGTTGTCACCCTTGGCAACAAGTCAGAGATGAGGTGGGACTCTAGCTGGTGCCTCCCAGAAGTGGGAACCCAGGAAGAATAATTAGCCAGCATTACTGCCTCCCTCTTACCTCACTGGGGAGAACAGTCTTAGCCTGCTCCTTAGGAGAATGGCACCCACCACAACCTGCTTACATCCATATAGGGCATTTAAAGAAGTACTTTTTAATTTTCTCAGTAAAATACAAGTTCTAAATGTGAACCTTTTGCCAGGCACTGCTGAAGAATGTGAGGATATGACAATGAAAAATGGTCTCAGAGCTCCTGTTTTTTTTTTTATAATGTTGTGACCTGGAAGATACTGTTCACACTCTGACTCTCATGCCATCTCTTGTTTAATCAGAGTTTGGTTCTAGGCCAGTAATGCTGTGTGGCCTAATTGAAACCAATTTTGATCCCTTATTAAGCTTTAAGCATCTGGTTGTACTTTTTAAAATGATTTTAAATTAGTGGATATCGTTCTTAGATGGAATTATACTGGATCAAGCTTAGAAGCTTTTATTATTTGCAAAGTCACAATCACAAGTGGAATGGACTGTGAGCACAGGGACCTCTGATTAAAAAACAAAACAAAACATTGGTAATGGGATACAATTCAACAGAAAGGAATAACTGTAGTTGAATTTGTTACCCAAGATTCTCCTGGCTTCTGATCATCTCTATACTAAAAAGAAATAGTATTTTTTAATTGTGATTACTTTTGATAATTATTTTATCCTAGAAGGTAAATTATTAATTAGGGTGTGCGTTATAAATTATTTTTTATTAGGTGATTTCTGTCTGACAATAGTTTCTAGGATTTTTTTAATTAAAGAATGTGTCTTGGATTTAATATTGATAGCTTTGGGCTCTGTTAAGGAGGGAGCCTAATCTAAGTTCTGCCTTATGACTGGACATGTAGCTGCAAACAGAGCACCTGCCTAGCTGAGATAACTGGTGAATTATATGTGCGGATGTGTACACTTCTGGCTGAGGAGCCATTTCTGAGTGCAAGTTTCCTCATGGTTTTTGCTGTAGGTTTAAAGTCAGTATCTATGACTATTGCACATGTGACAGGAAAAAAACAAAACAAAACAGTCATTCTGGTCTGGGGATATTGCCTAGCAAGTCTTCAGTTCTGGGTTAGATCAAGCACCAAGACAATAAAACAACTAGTCTAAGAATAAAAAAAAAAAAAAAGAACTCGGAAGAAGACAAGAAAACTCAACTCCATGTGATACCAATAAATTTGGATTATTAAAAAATTTTCGACGCCAAGATGGACGCTGGGTGGCTAGGGACCAGCTCCGGCGGCGTTACCTATTTCCTTCCGAAGAGGGGCTGGACTGCAAGGACAATGCCAGACCAGAAACCACAACTGTTGACAAAAAGGAGAGACCTCTTCTAAGACTTCACATTCATTCATTCTGGATTCTGGATTCTGGATTTTGGCACCCCTCATTGTGACCTATTATGTTGATTTCTTTAAAACCTTCAAAGAAAACTTTCACACTAATAGTTGGTTTCTCTTTGATGGGGCCTTGGTGTTTGTCAGCCTGTCAATTGCATTTTACTACATAGTCTATTTGGAATTCTAATATTGAAGAATATGGTGTCAAGTACCCAGCACTGGTGTCCATCACGACCGCAACTTTCATTGCTGTAGGGATTTGCTTCAACCTGGCTCTGTGGAATTTGTGGTCATTCTTCATTCCCTTGCTGCTGTTCACGTAGTTTATGGGGGTCGTGATGCTCATCCCATTCCTCGGTTAAGTTCAAGGCTTAAAAACATGACCATTAAAAGTAAACGAAGTACCCAGCTTGTGCCACTGACATGAAGGAGAAGCCTAGTGTGCGCTGGTCTCTGAAGTCAGTGGTTCCTTGAAAAAATTGTGACTTTCTAAGTCGGGTTTTAAAATCAGAATAAATGAATTTCTTTTGGGTGTTCTCAAACAAGTGATTAGTAGTCAGCAGTTTGTGTGAGCCAAAATCAAGATGTGTGACTCTGTCAGAATTTGGAGACAGTGGTCACCTGTTAGAGAAGCACAGTGTGTCCACAGTTTTAAAGGGCCTGGGGACTAGCTGCCCTTGTATAAGATGACTGGACCCAAGTATGAAGGAATTGGGTTGTAACCTTTAGTAGTCTCTTGATTGCTCATATTTGTCACAGCTTTTTAGGGAGCAGACCAAAGGGAAGCATTTTACGGTTTCCTATTACTTTGGATTTTACCATTATGTAAGTTATTGGTTTTTTGGCATTTTTTAAACATATGTACTTTTAATAATGTTTAAGTATATATATTTTTTCTGTAACATCAATAAAATATTTTTATATTTTTTTTCTGTGTGGGTATAAGATAGGATATCGTGGCTAAAATTTACTATTGATTTCTTTAAACTTCATAAGTATTAGCTAAAAAAAAGTAAGAAAAACTTAGCCAGTAATAAAATTATTAAAAGACAATGGTATAAAAGTGGAAATCAATTTAATCTCCAGTATGTCTTCCAAATGGCTGTCTTTTGTTTGGGAAGGTCCTTTGAATGGGATATCTTTGGGAGGAGGATATAGTTCATATACATCATAGAGTGAATGGAATAGCAATTCTTTCTTTATTTCTTTTTTTCTTTTTCTTTTTTTTTTTTTTTTTTTTTTTTTTGAGGTAGGGTTTCTCTGTGGCTTTGGAGGCTGTCCTGGAACTAGCTCTTGTAGACCAGGCTGGCCTCGAACTCACAGAGATCCACCTGCCTCTGCCTCCCGAGTGCTGGGATTAAAGGCGTGCACCACCACTGCCCGGCTTGGGATTCTTTTTTCCCCCCAAGAAATGATTTTTTTATAGTTCAAATTAGAAACAAGCCTGCTTCACATGTCAATCCCTTCTCCCTCTCCCTCCCCTCCTCTCCCACCCCCCACCAGCCTCCCATCCCATCCCCCATCTACTCCTCAGGGAGAATATGGCCCTGCTTGGGGGAATCCCCAAAGTCTGTCACATCATCCTGGGCAGGGCCTAGGCCCTCCCCCATGTGTCCAGGCTGAGAGAGCATCCCTCCATGTGGAATGGGATCCTAAAGCCCTTTGTTTTGCCAGGGATAAATTCTGATCTACTACCAGAGGCCTCGCCTCCTCATTGACATCCACGTTCAGGGGTCTGGATTAATCTTATGCTGGCCTCCCAGACGTCAGTCTGGGGTCCATGGGCTCCCCCATAGCAATTCTTACTCAAATACTTTGCTTTGTCCATAGGAAAACCCACGGTTCCCTTTCAAAGTAGACACAGTGAGGATCTACCCATGCATTACTTATACTAAGAAGCAAAAGCAGTTTCTTCAGACAGTTAAGCTTAGCTTTGTGACCTGAAGTCTCTGCCATGTACTTTGAGAAAAAAAATTGCTTTTGTATGTGTGTGTGTGTATGTTTCTCATTTTTAAAATTTACTTAGTAAAAACTTTGCTTTTTAAGAGATCTTTGGATTTCAGAATTGAAATCATGCATCTGTATTAGTGATACCTGCCTTGCCCCCTCAAATTAAGATGAAATCTAACGAGTCATTTATTTCCAGAAAGTTATTCTAAGACTTCAGGTATCAGAAAATTGAATGAGTCCTGGGGAAAGAGATTCTTGGTTTGGGTGCTGGGAAGCCCTTTTTTATTGAGGGATTAAGCAGGATCTTCTGCCTCAAGGTTGGCTTCTGATCCTCCATTCAGAAAGGAAGACTGCTAGCTTATGCTTCACACATAGTCCTGTCTTAGGGTCTTGTCGCATGAGAGCTCCTTCAGCAAATATGTGGGCTTCTACAGTGACAAGAAAACCTTTTTCCTAAATGTTACAGCATAGGCAAGAAACAGGAAGAAACACTGTCAAAGAGATAAGGAAAATAGAAAACAATGGAGCAAATCTAAACTCCAAAGAAACGAAGACCATTTAAGAAACAGACCAAAACAAACAAAAAACCCTTATCGAAAGTCAGGAAACTATTACATAAAACAGAACAACTAAGAAGCACCACCAATATGAAGATAACTTGAAAACATGTTGCCACAAAATCCATTATGTTACATAAAATGCATTAATTAAAAGGAAAATATGTTAATGTAAGAGCTGGAAAAGTAAATAGAGAAACTCTAAGACTGTAAAACTGTAGTAAGAGGAAATAGAAACATATGAAAATACAGGAGATAAGAGAACAAAGAAGAGACCCAACATGTGAAAGCAAAGGCAGTAGAAGGAAGAGGAGAAGCAGGGAAGCAAGGGTGACTGGCTGGCTGGATGCACTGAATGTTTCAGGACTGACCCCTGAGCTCTGGCTTATGGGAGCTGGTCCTACCTGCAGGGAGCCCCACTGTGTTAGTGCTGAAACAAGTTAGGAGAATTGTTGAGTGACTCCATTTATTAAATGAGTAGTTTTCTCCTTATCTCTCTGACCATGTTGGTGATGATAGGGCTCAGAAGGAGTGTGCCAGGTATTTTCCAGAAAGAGCTTTGAGTATTCCCATTAATTCAGTAGTGTAGTGGGAAAAACAGGCTATAGTGTGTGTGTGTGTGTGTGTGTGTGTGTGTGTGTGTGTGTGTGTGTGTGTGTGTGTGTGTCTGTGGTCTAATAGTATATAAACCGGTGTATAGATGTGATGGCCTAAGACGTAATCTGGATAGATATAGTCTGTCGTTGGTTGGGGTGATGAGAGGGGTTTTTCTTTCTTTTTTTAAATTGTTCTGTATTTTAGGAAATAAGTTTATATTACTTTGTTTGTTTTGTTTTGAGAAAGGGTTTCTCTGTATAAGAGCCTGACTGTCCTGGAACTCACTCTGTAGACCAGGCTGGTCTTGAGCTCACAAAGATCCACCTGTCTCTGCCTGCCAAGTGCTGGAATTAAAGGCATGTGTCACCACTATCCGGCTATACTGCTGTTATACTTAAAAATAATAAGGTCGTTTCTATTTGGGGGATCTGAATTTACAATAAAATACTCCCAGGATGAAAAGATACTTTGTGCCTGGGAGACTAATTTGTGCTGGCAGAAGCCAAGGGAGAAGAACCTCCCAGGGCAGTGAGAAAGGCCTGCCAGGCAAAAATGGAAGATGAGGATGTTGTAGAATCCTGAAGATACATCTGAAGAGATACTTCCTTTCCTTTGAGGTTCACTCATCATCAGTGTTTTATAAATTTCCTGAGATCAGTCATATTCATACACTAAGGGCCGATACTATACTGTGCAATATTATCTACCAGAGGATAGCAGAGGTACAATCAGAGTCTGTAGAAGTGAATATGAAGGAGTTCAAAGATGGGAAAAAACTGGGGCATGGTCACCTAGGACACATCTTCAGGTGCTTTTTAATAAGCACTGAAGATTTTACTACCATCTCAGCATCCTTGAAGGATTCAGTAGCTTTTGTCCTCACTATTGTCAGGAAGGCACAGTTTCTCTGAGTTGATCTGTGTAGATGGTTATCTTAAGCACTTCAAAACACAGCTAAATAAAGTAGAATTGGTTTCTTCTTTCCCCCAGAGCAGATGGATTATTAAACATGACAATTTGAAAACTGACTTCATTTAAGCAGAAGTTACAAAATCTAGCTCTTTGCAATGAAAACTGTCTGTGTGATGGTTCAACTAGTCAAGAGCATTCTTAGTGGGATTCACTGGTCCTGACCTGGAAAGAGACAATATTCTTTATCCTCATGATAGTATAAAACTTAAGTGTATCCAGTGTCCTTTGGGCCTCTGTTAATTAGATAATGCTTCTAATAGTAGCAATAGAGAGTTACAGTATTATCCACCATGGTAAACTCTCTTCCTTACAAAAAAGACATTATGTTTGTAAGATTAAAAATAAATAACTCACACTCTGAAAGTTACTTTTTCCTACAAAAATGCTATTGTGAAATTTTTTATTTGAAGGCAGAGTGTAACAAAAGCAGGGGGAAGGTAGGGAAGGCAGAAAAGCTGATTTAATAGATAATGCATTGCATTTAAAGAGCTTGAATGCTGTTACTTTTCATCACTTAACTTTTCAAAGAACACTTTCAGCTTCCTTATTTGCATGTTTCATTGTTTTCAAGCCTTTACACTGTATGCTTAAAATGCAAATGGAATAATATAAGAATAATGAGAAGTAATACTTGGAAATGTTCTGAAAAAAAATGTTGCAAAAAGAGCCTAGTTTCCATCTGATTGAAAAGAGGTGAGACTTGGGAAAGTCAGACTGGGTGTAATTTTATCTTAAGCTCTGACTAGAAGCTTCGTTACCATCCTTCCTTCTCCTTTGTAGTGGTGAAAATTATTGAAGATTTCTTTTTCACCACTCCTATCCTGGCTGGGTTGTGTCTACTTGGCAGAAGCTAGACTTCTCTGGGAAAGGGTATCTCAACTGGGAAAATGCTTCATCAGATTGGTCTATGGGCAAGACTGTGGGGGCAATTTTTTGATTGGTAATTGATGTGGAAGGGCCTAGATCACCCCCTGCAGTGCTGTCCCTGGGAAGGTGGTTCTGGGATGTGTATGAAAGCAGGCTGAACAAGCCAGTAAGCATCATTCCTCCATAGCCTCTGCTTCAGTATCTGCACCCCAGTTCCCACCTTGACTTCCTGCCCTGACTTCCTCATGATAGACTGCAAATAAAAGCTAAAATAAACCCTTTTTTGCCCACGTTGTTTTTGACCATGATGTTTATCATAGCAACAGAAAGCAAACTAAGATACTACTTTGTGCATATTCCCCCCTCCCCAACATTAGGTGTCTTTCAATCAATTAACTCAGTTTAATAGTTTCTAAGAATATCTGGAATGTAGAATAAACTGCTCATTGTTAGGAAAAGTAGCAGTTGGCCTAAAGACAACTGTGTAGAAACGCCAGCCAATCTTTGGCTTCAGTTCCTTTGATGCCTGGTCTCTCCATTGGATGATGGACTAAGAAATCAGACCCCCTGGGGCCAATCCTAGCTCTGCTGTTTGTCAGATGCACTACTTGCCTTCCTGGTTTCCGTTTCCTCATCTGTAAAATGTGTAATAGCAACAGCTTTCTTGCCAGGTGGCTGAAATGATTAAAAACATACAAATAAAGTGTGTAAAGAGAATCTGCTTAGGAATAGTGTGAGCACAGGGTCACCATGTGTGTGAACACAGGGTTATTATTTTGCAGGTCACTATGATCAATAGCTGTGGGTTTCAGAAAGGCTAGGATGCTCTTTGCCTGTGGTTTGTGATGTGGCCTGGAGGCAATCAGCCAGTCAGCCAGCTTGCCTGGATCTGGTTGGTTTCCTGGGGGCATGGTTGTTTTAGTATTGATGGGAATGATGGGCCCTATTGAATATGAATGATCTGTTCACTATAGAGGTAGAGGGATCTGAATCCAGTGAGTTATGATATCAAACCAAGTCAGTCAAATTGTTTCCTCGGGGTTCAAAATTATCCTGACAAGTAAGGCAAGACATAGCCGTTACTTTTCAGAGGATGAGAGAAGAACCATTCCACACAAAGGACCTAAAGAAACAAAGATGTGGGGCAATCTAAGGCAGATCTGAGTGAGAAGCGTGAAGGTGTACTGGAGGGTATAGGGGATTCTAGGCTCAAATCTATGGTATCCGGCATACTAAGGCCTTAAGAGCTACACTCAAGGCTAGATTTACATAGAGGTGAGGGGAGGTGGGTTTGGAGGGGTGAGGTGGGAGGACATAGTGCAATATGCATTATTGCATTCCATTATTGCACCTTGCATTCCATTTTTCTCTCGAGAACTAAGGTGGCCACCTCAAATAGATTAAAGGGAACAATTTGTCATTAGCCCTCATCTTAGGAATAAGTAATTACATAACTCCCATTTATCAAAGTTTCAAGATAGCTTTCTTTATATGACCAGAGAATAAGTAGTTTTGTTATCTTTTAGTTTTAAACTTGGGGGCATTCTTGACTCTCCTTCCTCTTATCTCCCTTATCTCATCAGTAGTACAATGTGTTAATCTTTGTCTTCACAGACAATTTTTCTTCCCATTCTCTAGCTCTACTCAAGACACAATTACATGAGGTCCTTGCACCCAGTGTTTTTTTTTTCACCCCAAACCATTCTAGATATGGTGCCCAATTAGTCCTGCTAAACAGCATTTTTGTCATGTCACCTTCCTGTTCTGCAGCCTGCTCGGGCTTCCTATTAGCACCTGGATCTAGGGCACACTTGTCAGCTGCCTTCACCATTCCTCTATCAAAGAGCTCCTCCTCACTACTACTCTCGCTTCTCCCACTGTCCCTCAGAGGCCATTCATGACCCCCAGGCCAGCCTTCTTTTTGTCTTTAGATTTTATAGATCCTGTGCCTGAGTTCGTTCAAGGTGCCCCCCACACAGTACTTTTCAAGAGGGAGCTGATCTTCCTCTTTAAATCCACAGCTGCTCTCTGAGAAGAACCCAGTGTAGAATATGGAGTTTATGAAATAGTAACTGCTCAGTGAATGGCCAGTAAATTTGTGGGTGTGTTCTGCACTGCTTTCCTGTTACAGCTCTTTATAAAGAACAGGGTTGTCTGCGAAGTCCAGGCTATGTCAGGGAGTCTGACCCTTACCACCACCCGTCAATGAAGGTGGGTAAAGTAGAAGTGTTTATGTTTGCATTTCACACAAGGAGCCGGAATCACCTCCGATGTCAAATGTCAGAACCAGCACTAGATTCTGAGAACTTTGGCCTCTAATTTTCTTAAAACATAGTCTATGTTTTTCGTATTTTCTATCATTTTAAGTATACTTCTTTTCTCATTTTTTATTAATTTTAATTGCTCATATTTACATATCCATCTCCCCCATTCCCTTGACCTCTCATCCTCCCATGTTCCCCACCCAACCTACCTCAACCTATCCCAACCTACCCCTGACTCCTCCCCAGGGATAGTGAGGCCCTCTACCAAGGACCTTCAAAGTCTGTCATATCATTTGGGGGAGGGTCTAGACCTTCCTCGCTGTATCTGGGCTGCAATAATAACCCTCCATAGGGAATGGGCTCCCAAAGTACATTTGTACTCTAGGGATAAAGACTGGCTCTGCTGTTAGAGGAGCCATCGACTGCCTTGGGCTCCTAGCTGGTACCCACATTCCGAGGGTTTGGTTTGGTCCAATGCTGTTTCCCCAGCTTTATGACTAGGGTATCAGTAGGTCAGGTCCACTCTTTCTGCAGGTCTCTCCATGCCCATCTTGGCTCCTTTGCTCAACCCTCCTCCCACTCCACAACTGAATTCCAGTAGTATGGTTCAGTGCTTAGCTATGGGTGTCTGTTTCTGCTTCAAACAGCAACTGGATGAAGACTCTCCTTTCTCTCCCTGCTCCTGGGCTCCAATTTGGTCAGGGGTTCTTGTCCCCATCCCCTTCTTTGAGGGACTATGCAATCTTCTTTTGGGGTCTTCCTTGTTTCCTAGCTCCTCTGGCAGTGTGGAATGTAGGCTAGTGATTCTTTGCTCTATGTCTAAAAATAAAAGTCTTTTTGTGATTGGGTTATCTTACTGAGGATGCTTTCTTCTAGTTCCATCCATTTGCCTGCGAATTTCAAGATTCATTGTTTTTTTTCCGTCGAGTAGTACTCCATTGTGTAAATATGCCACATTTTCTCTATCCATTCTTCCGTTGAGGGGCATCTAGGTTTTTTTTCCAGGTTCTGGCTATTACAAATAATGCTGCTATGAACATAGTTGAACATATATGTCTTTATTATATGAGTGTGCATTCTTTGGGTATATGCCCAAGAGGGGGATTGCTGAATCTTGAGGTAGACTGATTCCTATTTTCCTGAGAAAACACTATACTGATTTCCAAAGTGGTTGTACAAGTTTGCACTCCCACCAGCAATGTATACTTCTTGACATAAACACTTGGAAAAAATATTAATTCTCAGTTATTCTAGGTGCTTGCCAACAGCCTACTTTGTTTTTGGTGTTCCTCAAATTTGGGACACAATACATGGCAAGTCTTGGCCAAGGTGGTGAATGGCAGGGCTGGCCCTGATAGGCCCTTTTCTCTTGAAACTGCAGTCATAGTGTGCCAGCATTAAGATTGTGGTCCCAGGATCTGAATCGCAAGTGATGCTGCCTTGAGGCTTGGAGAGCAGCCACCCTGTACAGTTGACTCACCTTCCTGCCAGAGATGCTGTGTGAAATAGTTAACTTGTGCCACATTAAGTCACATGGATCTTGATTTAGTTATTTTGTTTGTTACTTAGTTTTGTGACAGGGTTTCATGTAGCTCAGGCTGACATTGAACTTGGTATGTAGCTGAAGATGACCTTGAATTCCTGATCCTCTTGCCTCCTGAGCATTGAGATTATAGCCCTGGGTGGTTTTGTTTGCTTGATTTGTTTTAATCTCAGCATAATATAGTTTATCCTGATAGTACCAAATTGAAATGTTTAATGGAAAACACATAAACATCTCAAACCTTTGGGGTCAACTTAGGCAAATAAGAAATTTTTTTTTCTTAACTTCTAGTTGGAGCAAACAAAGACTGATATTCAAGTCAGTCTCTCAACTCAAACTGCATGATACTTCCCAAACATTTAAGACTAAGAAAAGAAACCAGGCAAGGAACATGCAGACCAATAGCTAAGGATGCTTTTTACAATTACACCCACCATCTTCAACTCTCTACCCAGTCATCTTCTTTCTCTTGTCTACCTAGTTTCTTCCTTCTAAAGCGCCATCTGAAGAACTGGAAGACATATTATTTGTCATAGTGTTACCAGAGTAGCACCAGCTTGCATAAAGATCAAGTGGAAAAACCTGGAGCGCATGCAACAGATAAGTCTGCTGGCTTTGTGCCAACTTCTTGGTCACCATGTCCTGTTCCTGCCCTTTGCAAGGAAGAGGCCAGCATCAATGTTTTTGTCATGGGGAGGAGGAGGAGGAAGAAGAAGAGGAAGAGGAGGAAGAGAAGGAGGAGGAACAGAAGAGGAGGAAAAGGAGAAGGGACAGGAAGGGAGGGAGAGGAGGAAGCCGAAGGGGAAGAGGAAGGCAGGAGTCTTATAAATATCTTCTTCTAAAAGTATCAATTCTGCTGTCATGGGAAGGGGGTGGAGGAAGAGGACATTAGTTCCTTTGAATAATCCAGGTTGTCATTTTTTATTGTAATAAGCCCAAAGGGGCTTCTTTCCATCTTCTCATTCTTGACTGAACTACAGGGATTAGAACTTTATTTCCATAATGTCCTGTATCTACATGTATTTATATCTGTTTATAGAGTTATACTCATAATTGTCAGTCTTTATCTCTAACCACATATAAAGCTAGCTGACTTTATATATGATTATAAATGTACACATATAGTGTGTGTTACTAAGCTTTTAAAAAATCGTTTGTTGGGATTTTTTTTTTGAGGTAGCATGAGGTAGAGACTGTGGTTTCAGGCTAATTAATATGTGATAATTAGCATGGCCTAGCAAGAAGATAATGATATTTCTTTGAAGCATTATGGAACCGAATAGGTTATCCAATTCATATTTTAACCTCACAATGTCAACTATTAGGAAAAAACTGAGGGGGAGGCTGAAAAGATGTTCCTTGGGAGAATTTTTGTTGCTGAAATAAATGGTACCAATAGGCTCACAAAAAGTTCCCTAAAACAAGTGAAAAAAAATGCTACAGTGAAGATACAGATAATTTGGGAAGCTGCAGCCATCTGGCTATGGTCAAAATAGCTGCTTCTGATGCCCTTAGATGGTACAAATTATTGGCAGACCTCAAAATCCAGAACGGGGATCCATTTTGAGATCAGATTTTTTTTTTTTCTTTCAAGACATGTTTACAAAGAAATCAAGACCATAGGCAACAGAGGAAGAACTGAAGTGTAGAGAGATCTTAGCATCAGAGAATTATGATTTGGGCCCCCCGCCTAACATGAGCAGGATTTGACTGAGAGGACAGCTGGCTATCCGGAGCAGCCCATTCATTTGGCCTTCTTATTTACTGTAGCCAACAATGTCCCAGCTTCCAACTCATGGGCCTGTTAGTGATGCAAATCATAAGGGTGTGCGGACAATGACAACTAACAGGCTCTTTCCCATATGAGACTGGTTATCAACAACAACAAAAGTATTTGGGAGCTTGAGTGTGAAGGTGGTGATTTGTAGAGGGTGCCATTGGGAGTTGAGCATTCGAATTAAAGGTACTCTGAATTCATAATGTATTGGCCAATAAAATTCTGGTGCATTCATCTTTCTGAGCTGTTCCACGCCTACTAGAGTAGGGACCACACAGCACCTCACCAGCCCGATAGCCACTGTATAGCTAACCACTCCACACCTCAGTTCTACTCTTAACTCCATGGTTTCTGTGAATGGAGCCCCCTGTCACACACACACACACACACACACACACACACACACACACACACACACACACACTCTTCTAGGCTCAGCTGTATTATATTTCCTCCCTCTCTTCACAATTTCCCTTCTGTTTTCTTTTTCATTTCTCTTCCAATTTTCTAGGAATTGTCCCCATTCTGATTTCTAACCATGTGTGAGGTCAGAAAAGGGGAATCACATAACTTCTTCAAAATGCTGGTCTTCAGAAATGAGGAGAGGAAAGAGGGATTGGTGTTCTTGTATGTGGAAAATAATTTGTATACTTTAATATACACTGTAGATATTCTATATGTAGTGAAAAACATTTAAAAATGAACAGTTATATAGAATATCAGAGGATAAAAGGGCATTTACTCCAGATGGATTTTGTACACATTGCCTTCAAGTAGTTCTTACCTTGTTAAAAACACTGAAATTTTCTTTTATGCCTTCTGCTGAGATGGGAATTGATACACAGTATATATGACCCTACTTCTTGTCATTGGTATGTCAGAGATTTTTTTTCTGGGGTTTTGGGGGACCACTTCAAAGAGATTGGTGATCACTGTCCCCAGAGGCTTAATGGAAAGTTCTTGGCCTTTGGCTAGGAAAGATGTTTTGCATGTATGCAGATTTCATAGACAGGGGATCCAGCAGTTGTTCCAAAAGATTATTAAGTCTTAGGAGCAGATGTTACAGTTACAGATGTTGATTTGTAATCAACCTGCTTCTTACGAGGACAACTCTACATGATTTCATTTCTATGTAAATAACAATAGAAATCTGTTTATAGACTAACACTTCTTATGAATCTTACCCAGGATATCCCCAAAGTGAAATGATTCTGATGAATTTCCAGGTAGGTTTTGACCAAAAAGTTTGTCTGTGCTAGTCAGATAGGCTAACTTCACTGATACTAGACCCTGAATATGACATGGCTAATACACAGCAGACATTTCTTAGTTTCTCATATGACAGATGATAGCAGATCAGCAAAGTGACCCTTTCCCAGGAAGTCACTTGGGGACAGGAGCTGATGTTTGACTAATAGGGAAAGGGTAGCAAACGACATGTATAGGAAAGTCTCATGATTGATACATGGAAGTGTCACTTCCTACTGACCACATGAACACAAGTATCTCTAAAGGAGGATGGGAAGTAAGTCTACCTGTCTATTTCAGTGGAAAATATGAGTTTTAGTCAATAGTTTCTACCAGTGTTCACTTATCAACCAATGTCCATCATAACCACCAGAAAAAGGAAGCTTCATTCAGAGATTTCCATGGGAGCTCCTTTTGCTAAGGCATTAAGAAAACTGTGACTTCATCCAAGGAGAGATATTTATTTAGTATGTAAGGTTACATATCTCCAGCACTGGTTCTGACTGCTTTGCCCCAGATCAAGTTGGGATAACATTGCTTTCATTTGCCAAGTGTTTTTTACATCCCAAGGGTTCAACAAAATGTTTAGCAGAGAGTCACTTAATTAAATATGTCATCACTGAAAAAGCCTGCTGGGGTGTGCTTGCATGCAATTTCTATTTCAAAGCTAGGGCCATTGCTCAGGAATTGCATACCATGGATCTGGACTGCTCACAGAGTATAAACCCTTCCACATCCAACATTCCGGTGATCGTGACAGTCTTCTGTGGACTTTTCTGCCATCTGAAAACCAAGCAACAGGTTTTGGTTTAGTAGTCAGTAGAGGTGAGTCCTTCTAGTGACTTAAAGATCCTTATGGGCCTTAAATGGTAAACTGTATGTAATCTGAGGCCTTGCTGCTGGGTTACTTGAAAAACCAGTTATTCGTCCTACAGAAGGACTGCCATCTCTAATCAGAAGCTATGTCTTTGTCTAAGCTAATTAGGTAGGTAAAAGGGCAAAGCAAATAAAACTGCTTTGGAGCCAACTGGATCCTGCAGGTCTGTGGGGCCCGGGGAATACTGAATAGTCTTCCAGTCTCACTGCCCTCTGACTTTAATGACTCCCTCCTGGAGTCCAATGCCTCTGTGAAGAGTAGGGGATAGTTTGGAATTCTCCCTCAGTCTTGCTGTCTGCTGGTGTTAATAACTACCCTTCCTGGGTTTGGTACCAGTGTGAGTCAAATCAGTGCCCTGTTTCATCTCTTTCCCTTACCTTTGGCCCCTGCTTGCTTATTTTCCTGAAGGAGATTGAAGGTAAATGAGTGTTGGCAAGAGGTGGTAAAAGATTGGCCTGGCCATGAACTGTGCTAAGGGTCCTGGCACCCAAGGGTCGGTGGATGAAGTTGTTTCTCGTCCATGGGTTTAGGCAGGGTAGAGGAATGGGACATAGGCTCTGAAGTCAGGCACACTTGATTCAGCCCTCATCTCGCTATCTACCTCTCTTTCTCTATCTACCTCTCTAGTTGTAGTTCTATCAACTCTCTGATCCCTTGCTTTCTTAACTATGAAAGAGCTCAAAACTGTCTCCTTTTCATTGAGTGGCTGTGAGGACTGAGAGCATGTATGCCATGCTCTTAGCTGGCTGCCCGGCATGTAGTAAATGCTCAATAAATATTAGCTGCAATTTGGACAATATGGGCAATTTGGACAGCTTTCCCTCTCTTTCATGCCCCACACTCTTCTTTATTCCTGATGAGAATTAAGGGGTCCCAAATAACTAAAGGCACCAAAAGTTCCTTCCACTGAGTACTGTTTCAGCCCCTGCTGCCCTCCATGACCTTTGAGATCAAACAGCTTGGTGGCTCGGAGCAGTTCTTTCTTCTCAGCTCTATTTTGTTCTTGATATAGCTGTTCTATTCACACACCTTGCAATCTGTGAAGTTAAAATTAACCTATTTGCCAACCTGCGTCTCAGTGAGAAACTGAAAAATTACACCTTCTCTACGCACTAGACAGTGTTTCTAGTGTATCTTTGATGAAGAATATGTTAAAGCAAGAGATGGCTTAAAGGGAAAAGACTGAGTTCTATCGTGCCTAATTTTTTTCCCTTTGGAAGAGTCCTCTGCAAATGTCAGAGCTGGGTTGAGAGAACAGGATGTGACATGGAAGTAGCGTAGCTGCGTCTCCACACACGGTTTAGAAATGGGGAATCTTGGTGTGCCAGTGTAGCTGTCAGCTTTGGGCATATGGAACAATCTCAGGAATCAGACTCTTTCCAGTAACAAGTTTAGCAACTTCCGAGGGGTGGGGGAGGGACCCTCACTGCATTTACAACCCGTGGATGCCTTCCGTCAGCAGTTCAGAGGAACTGCTTTTTCATCCTGGAACAGGTTGACGTTTTTTTCTGGCTTCAGGGAGGGGCAGGACCACTGTTAGCACATTGCCACCTTTGGTCGTAGGTGCCGTGCATGAATCTGACTGACTCCTGCCTCTCTATTATTGCAGCCCATGGCAGGTGGCCAAAGACGGGTCTGTTCGCTTTGTTCTTATAGAGGGCTTGATGGGTTCTATTGTTAGCCTCTGAGACAGGATGGACCATTGCGCTGCGCTGCACAGGGTAAATATCCCATGTTTCTGATCTCTTTCAATAGGCTGTCAGAGCCTGTCCTCAGTTGTTTTAGTGTTTATGTTTATCTCCTATTCCTCTCCCACCTCCTCAGTAAAGTTTCAAGAAACTTTGTAGTCCAAGAATCAGTAGGGGTTGGGGGGCACAAACTGGGGGTCTGACTCAGGATCTGAGTTGAAGAATTATTATATTGTGTATTTTTAAAATCTTCTCTCTCTCTCTCTCTCTCTCTCTCTCTCTCTCTCTCTCTCTCTCTCTCTCTCTCTCTCTGTGTGTGTGTGTGTGTGTGTGTGTGTGTGTGTGACATGTATGTAGGTTTCCTCAGAGGCCAGAAGAGGGTGTTGGGTATCCTGGAATTGGAGTTATTGACAGTGTGAGCTATCAGGTGTGGGTGCTGGGACATGGACTCTGGTCTTCTGGAAGAGCTTGGAGGATGCTTAACCACTGAGCCATCTCTCCAGCTCCAAATTAGTTGCAACCATCTTTGGATAGGTGCAGACCATATGTTTCTTATGTAAAAAATTGAGAAATTGAGACAAAGTTTGGCTGCCTAGCCCAGGCTTGTTTGAAACTTGCTGTGTAGCCTGAACCTGCCTTGAACTCATTACTCCGAACCCCCTCCCTCCATGTCTATCTTTTGAGTGCCAGGGTCATGGGGATGCACAACCATGTCTTACTTAGGCCACAGAAGTTTTAAGACATTAAAAAAAATGACATGTGATTTGACTCTTAGAGATATGGTAGTCCAATTATAAGGGTTGAGTGTATCTCTCTCCTACCAGGAGCAATGGACACAAAAGTGGGGAGGGTAGATGTTGATATGGTGTGTGTACTGAGGGCATCAGTTGTAGCTCTCTGTCCTGAAATATATTTGGATGTCTGCAACTTTAGCAGACTCATTACTTTGGACATTTCAGTTATCAGGAGGCCACCACCTCCATCTATCTATAGCTGACAGGGAAGTGTGATCTTTTTTGTTCTTTTTCTTTCTTTCTTTCTTTTTTTTTTTTTTTTTTTTTTTTTTTTTTTTTTTTGGTTTTTTCGAGACAGGGTTTCTCTGTGTAGCTTTGGAGCCTATCCTGGCACTCTTTCTGGAAACCAGGCTGGCCTCGAACTCACAGAGATCTGTATTGACCTCATTCTTCCCCTTGTTTGCATGCTACCTTGCTGATACCTCAGTATCAGAGCAGTTCAACTTTATAGACCAGTGCCCAGTGAATGAAGCTGTGCATTCCAGATTGAAGCCTGGGGACTTTCTTGACAGAGGTAGAGGCCAAGTTGTCAGCAGCCATGTGCTCTGAGTGGGTATAGGACACTTGATGCCTGCAGCCCTTAGCTCAGACCTCACTCCTCCAAGCTTTCTGCTCTTAGTGAACACAGGAGTGATGCTTCAGTACCCTTCCTAGCTCCAGTCCCAAGCCCTATCCAACAGACTCAGGAAAGAGATAATCCTGGCAGTCATCTTTGGGGCCCAGCTGTTGTATTCAAAGGATGATTTAAATTTGCCTAATGAGTCCTCTCATTGGGTGGACTGTGGGCCAGAGAGAGACTTAGGAACTGTCAGAAGCATTTGTAGGGTGCCAAAGAGTGGGGAGACTGGATCTATGACAGATAGGAGGAGGAAGGAAGAGCCTTGTGATTTCAGGGGTTAGTAATGTCCCCACTCTTTCCAAGATTTATTGTTCCTTTCTGTCTTGAATGACATGAGCTAGTGAAGTCCCATGTCTACATATGTTGATTTGAATTACACTCTTGTCACTGGCACCTAAAAGAAATCTACAAGTTCAGCAGTTGACAGTTTTTGGTTTCAATTCCTGGATGTCTGTTTGCAGCTTTCCCTTGGGCTTTGATGAGGGAGCTGCTGGCCAATTGAGGATCTGCCATCAAAGGCTTTCCTATTTTCGACCCTGCTCCTTTCCTCATAGCATACTTAGTCCCTTAACCCAAGGTGACACCATTTCATCTATAGCTGATGAAGGCATGGTCTGCTGAAATTGCTGACTTCAGTAAGTGGGGCATGGCTGGAGGGCAACCCAAGTGGAACAGGCCCACTGGGTAACCAGCTTCATGCTTAGGAGCTCCGTCCTGATGTGGCAGTGCAGGGAGCTTCAGGCTAGCGAGTGGTGATTTCATTACTGGTGTGTTCTATCACTGTGAGCACAGTTAGTTCCTGAGGAAGTAAGCTTAGGTAAACAGAGCAAATCTTGCTCCTGCATCACATTGACTTTCCTGTCTCACCAGGAGATCACTTTTGTGTGTTCCTACCATTGTGATGTAGTCTGCTGTGAGCCCTCACCGGAGGCTGAATAGATATGAAAGAGTAATCTTGGACTCTCACCTTCCAAAACCACAGGCTAAATAAACCTCTTTTCTTTTGAAAGTACCCAGGCTCAGGCATTTTGTTCTCATAACAAAAAAGGACTATACCAGGGAGCTGGAGGGCATATTTGTCAAAGTGAGTCTTGTCTGTTGATGGACAAATATGGGCATCTATATGCTTGTTATACTTATTATCCAATTGACAGCACTATTAAATTAAAGTGCAAATGTATACTGTGTGTGTGTGTAAATAATTTGTGTTGTATTTGAATATAATCCAGAGCACTAATGTCTATTTTATTAGGTATACTTTAAGTTTAGGGATTTTAATTTTAATATTTAGAATTATATTGAATCGGATGCAAACTGGTAAAGTGCTATTTATAAGAAAAATTCTTTAGAAACACACACAGAGAGAGAGGGGGGAAGGAGAGAGAGAGATACACACAGAGAAATGCAAGCACATGTGCACAAGATTAGAGATTCATTATAGATATTAACTCCCAAAATCAGAGGACAAGAGAAGTCCTCCGTATAAGAAGCTCTGTCATCATCAGGCTGGAGAGCCAGAGATGCTGGTGCCGTTATTGAGCCTGAGAAGCAAAAACACTGGTGTTCAGGATGGGAGAGGATGGGAATCCCAGCAAAAAAGAGATTAACTCATTGTTCCTCCACCTTTGGCCAGTCAGACCCCTTAAAAGATAGGAAGATGCCTGCTCATATTGGAGAGAACCATTTCCTTAAACCCCACCTAGAAATAGTGGCTGACCAAGCATATGTATCAAAATGAGACTCTCCACCTCAGGTTTGAGAGCCAGAGCCTCCAAACTCTGACCAAATTCCAGGGCTGTAGGTCCTAGTCCTTCATGATTGTTTGATGTTCACTTCTAGAGAAATGGCTGCTTGTTAGGAATATTATACACTCCTAATTTCTTCTGGGTTTCTGGTCAGTTTGCTTCTTACAGAGGCATGGGAGAATGGAAGAGAAGTTATCTACCTCTGGTTTTGCTTCTGGATTTCCAGTCTTCTTGTATCTGCCCATCCTTTCTGATCTACCAACCTGGTCTCAACATGGACCCTTAGATCTAGAAGGGAATTCATGGATTGACTGACTGACTCAAATCTTCTTATTATACAGTAAAAGGTCTAATCTACACTGATTAGTTTCATTGCTGTGTAGAGGTCTTGGAACTCCTCGGATAGCACTACTTCCAGCCATGAGATGGGATTTTTCCAAATTAGTTTTCTGTATTGAAGCTAAACCCATTCTCTGTCACCGTATATGCCCTCTGCAAAGCAGAGTTGGTGGTATTCATTTTCTGCCAGTGTTTAATCATCTCTCAATTCAGAGAGATCTGGGCTCATGGGACTAGAGAGAGAGGGCACACAGGCAGGAGATTGACTCATGACTGCATAGCAAAGCGAGGAACCATGGAAAGCTTGTCAGTGAGCAGAGACTGATGCAAATGGCTCTGCTGTCTTATAGGGTGGTGACTGGGAGCCAGTGGAGATCAGGAGACTGGAAGAAAGGGCTGAGGGAACCCTTAAAGTCTGGAGCACCATCTTCCTTTCCACTACCCCCGACCCTGATTCTTGTGGTGGTGGTGGATGTCATCTGTACATGGAAGGCCTTCAGTCACTAAGGGAAACAGAAACAGACAGCATGGGTTGTATTGCTCAGTGCTTGTCAATCCTGATGATTCCCAGGTTTAGATGAAATGGTTAGCAATGAAAAGCCTCTCTTAAGTTCATGTGTCTGCTGAACCTAACTGATGGGCTTATGCGAATCACCGAGGACACATCACAGAGTGGGAAGGTCTGGGAAACAACATTTTCTGTACTTCAAGACATGCATCTCTCTCTCTCTCTCTCTCTCTCTCTCTCTCTCTCTCTCTCTCTCTCTCTCTCTCTCTCTGTGTGTGTGTGTGTGTGTGTGTGGCAAGTTCTTAATGTGCTTCCATGTGAATAATTTATGATTGAAATTCTCCCACCCTGCAGTCTGACAAATTTGTGTTGAAATTAAAATGATGAGTCCCTTGAGAAAAGCACTGGCAAAGAATTATAGAAATACAGATTTTCCTGTTGGCACAAAGCTAATTTATTTGTTCCTTGGCTGAGTAGGAACGGCCATGGAACCAAGGAACCTCTACAGGGACCTCTTGTTAGAAAATCCGTTCCTTCCTTTTAACTTCCATTCCTGACTGCTTCACTTCCTCTTATCTGAACACAGACCTCAGAAGGTCCTTAGACTACTACAGTACACAAATGACAAAACAATGCTTTAAATGCACATGCTGGAGGCACATGGCGAAGGCACACAGTGTGTCCTGGACCATTGCTTCCTTTAATAGTGTGGTATAATTTGAGGAAGGTAAATTAAGGGCTTCCATGTGCTTGTCCAGCTCCTCTCCGCTGCTGGCACACCACCCAGTGCTTGTTTGCTTATGCTACAGTTCATGCCATTTTATTACTGATATCTTCCATTCTCTTTTCCCAGTATAATTCTAACTTCGGGCTTAGCTTGAGGAACAGTGGCTGGAGATACCAAGAAAATGGTTTGCTACTTGGACCATCCTAGGCTGAGTAAGTGGATTATGTGAGCTACGTGGCAGAGTTCTTTCTCATAGGCCTGTGCCTACCCGATCTGGGTAAATTGTTACGATGACATAGATTCGCTGAGGAACAATTGCCTTACCTTCACAGTTTTATCTCTTAGGGGTTTCACTGCAGAGAAGCCCTGTCCCCAGTCCTCCCAGCATGGGGTACACAGGTCTTTCTGGCTGCCTCTCTGATGCACCTGGAAATTGCAGGCCAAGCTAGATTTCTAGACAAATCTGCCTTGGTGTGTGCTTTCCTGACTACCTTTGACATACTATTCTCCAAACCAATAATTTCTTCCTTTCCTTTGATGGGATAGTGTATTAATTCAGCTATGGTGGTATCTCCATTCAAGAATTTACATGTTCTATTGTCCTCCTTCCTGTGTTCTCTTCGTGTTCAGGGTAGATTGTGTGGTTCAGTTATAACATCAGCGAACAAGGCTTATTCTATTTGGGGCCATGTCTTAATGTTTTAATCTTGAGCTAGTTACAGCAGGACCACAAGGTACCTGCCCCAACTTCTGATGAGGTAGCTGTATTTAAAGACAGATAGAACAGGTGAGGGTAGACAAAGACGGGAGACGAAATGTTTTAAGTTATCTATCTCTTTTCCCTTAGATACACTGGTAGATATAGGAATGTTCTAGAAGGCCCCAGAAGACTTTCACATATATCTCATTGGTCAGAGATGTCTATGGCAACTCAACATATGTGTTTGGAGCTTGAAGAGGTGAGGATCCCTCATCCAAAATGCTTGTAACCATTGATGTTTACATGTCAGATTTTGTGTTGGGATATTATCTGGGATGAGACCTAGGTCTAAACAAGAATTCATTCATGTTTTATATATACACCTATGAAACATACCATACAGGTAATTCCCTATGGTATTTTAAAAATAAATTTCTGAGTGATAGTTTCATTATGTGGAATTTTCTACTTTTAGTATTATGTCAGTACTCAAAATGTTTAGGATTTGGGAACATTTCAGATTTTGTATGCTTTGGGTTAGGGATACTCAATCCATAGCCGAAAAACATTCTGGGATTTCCAGGATGATTTAGATGATCACCACTTAGGCACATGAGCAAGCATGTTCTAGTCCTGCTGAAGATACTCCCTGGTATGTAAGCAGGGCATGGCAGTTGAGGAGCACACTGAACAGTTTTCTCCTACACTGACAGGGAGTAGGACTTATTCCTAATGAAGCATCCTTTCTAGTCCCAGGGAGTACTATGAATTTTGCCATCTGAGCAGCTTTACAAGCTGAACTTCCTTCTTTTGCCAATGGTGGGATCGAGTATGGTGCAGTTCTGGCCCATGAAATATATGGTGACTTGAGCAGGTTGTCTTCATCATCATCACAAAATAGCTTTATGTTAGGAAACAAGTTTCTGACTAACAAAGATAGAGGGAAGGAAAAACCACACTTTTTTTGTGATAAAAATTGACTGACTGATTGTGATGACTGGTGACCCTATTACAGTCATGAGGAGAGATGAAACATCTGGGCTTTGCAGGCAGTACCAATGACTCAGTCAACCAATCCTGCAAACCCATAGTGAGCTTCTTATTGTAGGGAAAAGAATTCTTACTGCTTAGGCCATTCAGAATCACTTTTGCTATTACCTTTCAGCCCAAAGATTCTCCTGGAAGGAAGGTAAGGGCAATTAATTAGGTCAACTTTCCAAATTGGATAACTTAAATATTATTCCCTGGACACTCTCTTCGGTTCAGAGCAATCCATGATCAAATAAATCTGGGGGATTTAAAGCCATATATGGTCCTGGGAGTTAGTGGTCAAATTAGCATATCAAAGGCTCAGAGCAAGTGATTCTTAAAAAGAATTCTTACCTCTGCTCAGCATCCTGCAGCTCCATTCAAAGAGCAGTGGAAAATAACACATAGGTGTGAGATGCCTTTGGAAAATAAAATTTGCTTGATGTAGTAATTGGCACCATAAATAAAAGCATCCATGAAGTCTTCTGCTCTTGCTCCCCTTTCAGGCTCTGTCTATGTTTGGCTCTGGGAAACCCTTTAGACACCTTGAGGAGGATTCATTATTTCCACTGGAAAGCCAGCTCTTATTCCTATCTTCATAAAACCTCCTCATGTTAGTAAACAAGAGGTGCTCACTGATCAGTCATCATGGGGGTGGTTCAGAACTGTGAAATCTCAGTACATAGCATGGTGCCTCGATTATTCCTTATGTAGTGAAATGCTTGGAACCAGATGTGTTTTGGATTTCAGATTTTCTTTCTATTTTAGACTAATTTATGTACATAATAAGATATGAGATTGATTGGACTCAAGGATAGATGGACCTCAAATTATCCCAAAAGTCATCTATTCTTTCCACATACACATCATAAGTAGTCTGAAGGCAGTTACATATACAATTTTGGTGCAAGTTTTGACTGAGAGCCATTGCTTCAGGTTGCATGGGGGGGCTTTTATGTTGTTGGTAAGCAAAAGTTTTGGATTTGGAGAATTTTACATTAGGGATGCTCTGCCTGTATAGCACACCCCTATGTAATGCTTTTCCTAGATACAGTCTAACTCATGGAAAACTGGATGAATTAACAGAAACTCCACCCTGGAGTTGTCAAGAGAGGAGTCTGGGGCAGGCAGAGCATGCTCCTTCCACAGGCTCTGGTGGAGAATTCCCAATGATTTTGGACTTGCTCCTGTGTGTGTGTGTGTGTGTGTGTGTGTGTGTGTGTGTGTGTGTGTGTGTGTGTGTGTACCTGTGGACACCAAAGGCTGATGTCAAGATGTCTTCTTCATTTGGTCTCCACCTAGGTTTTTGAGACAGGGTCTCTTCCTGAACCTGGAGCTGCTGTTTTGCTTAGACTGCTTGGCCAGCAAACTCTCAGGATCTGATCTGCTGGTCTTGGCACCCCAATTGCTATAATTAAAAGTGCACTTTGCCATGCCTGGCTTTTTATGTAGGTATTAGGGATTCAAAATGAGAATTTTATCTTAATTCTGAGCCATCTTCTTGGTCCCAGCCTAGTCTATCTTCTGTTGGTACTAGCTGTCCTTAGCTTGTGGCAGCCTACTATTGCTCCCGTCACTTTGTGACTGTCTGCCCTCTGTGTATGTGTATCTGTGTTCTTGTGAGTCACCATTGAGATCAGGCATGCCCTAATCCAGTGCAATCTCATTTTAACTTATTCTTCCTGTCAAACCCTACTTGCAAATCCAGTCTGGAGAAGGACAGTATGGAATACTTTGGATTAGGTATAACAAATGGGTGGAGAAGGAGACAGAGTGGAATGTTTTGAATTAGGTATGGCAATGGGAAGCACTCATGAGAAGACTATAAACCAATAGTTCTATATTGGAAAAATGAATTACTTGTGACCCCCCCCCCCTGTTACTGTGACAGTTGGAGACATGTGTGCAGGGTCAAGCAGTGAGATGTTGCCACTCACTGTACATGAGAGTGGGACATAGATAGACTTGCTTTATGCATTAAAACAACCTGACTCCCCACAGAAGAGAACCTATGGAAAGCAGAAGGGATGATACACTGGCTGATCTTAGGTCAACCTGACACACAAACTAGAGTTACCTGAAAGGAGGAAACCTTCATTGAGAAAATGTCTGTACATTGTCAAGCTGTTAGACATTTTCTTAATTAGTTATTGATGGAGGAGGGCCCAGGCCACTGTGGGTGGAGATATCCCTGGGCTGCTGGTCCTGGGTTCTATAAGAAAGCAGGCTGAGCAAGCCATGAGGAGCAAGCCAGTAAGCAGCTATACTCCATGGCCTCTGCATCAGCTCCTGCTTCCAGATTCCTGCCCTGCTTGAGTTCCTGTCCTGACTTCCTTTAATCAAGAACGGTGTTGTAGAAGTCAAGCCGAATAAAACCTTTCTTCACTAACTCGCCCCTTGCTTATGGTGTTTTGCCATTGAAGCAATAGAAACCCTAACTAAGACAGATGGTATGTGCTTTACCTGTAAATACTTAAAAATAAAAGATGGGTCTATTCACCAAAATAGATATGCAGAGGTAAGACTTGTAGGTCAAATTCAGATGCAGGTTTTGAGGCTTAAACAAAGAAAAAATCTAAAATCTTGCTTGTTACTTTTTAAATGTGTGCTTGTTTTTTGTTTGTTTGTTTGTTTTTGGAGAGGGTAGGGTCTCACTTTGTAGCCCAGGCAGACCTAAAACTCACTGTGCAGTCCTGCCTAGCTTTGAACTAGTGGCAATCCCCTTGCCTCACCTACCTCACCTGCCTCACCTTACCATGTACTGGGGTTATACGGACAGTATCATGCTCAGATGTTTTATTTTCCATTCTCATTAAGATTGGTAGAGTGGCTTAAACTCCTCCCTCATTCCCAAATGTGATCCTGGTGATTTGTAGTCTTGTAAAGACCTGTTGCAGTGTCTGGATGCTCTGGTGATTAGCCTCAATCATTTCAGTGTAATTCCAGCCTGGCTCCATATGCAGAAACTCGCTAGAGAAGACTTTGCTGCGTCTCATATAGACCCAGCCCAGCGCTTCCTTCCTTTATATAGTTCTTTCCCCTATATATAGATCAAACTGTTTCTAAAAGTATCTCTAATTCCTGGTCTTCAAAGTCTTCAGAACAGCTCTGAAATTTTCTCCAGAAATAATTAAGGTTCCACTCAGACTACTCATTTAAGCCAGCTGTCGCCAAATTTGCAAAGGTCGTTTGCTCCAAAATGACGTTCCTTTGGTCTGCTCTGACACCAGCTTTGGTTCACTGCATGTTTGATCGCTGGGACCATATACGTTCTCCCATAGAGCCACTCAAGATTTCACCTGGAACCCTCAGATCACGCACAGGCACTGCCTCTGTCTGCCGCTGACTTCTTTCATAAATGTCATCATACTTTGTTGGGAAACTCTGGGTTTTTACTGGCAAAATTGTGTTGAGGCTTAACAACGCGAGAAAACAAATCCTTAATAGTTTGCGTTAAAACAGAAAGACTCTGTATGAAAGTCAAAGGAAAGAATGATTGAAAGAGGCATGGGAGAGTCGAGGCTTGGAGGCCGACAATCAGAACAGAGGTTGGGTATACATACTGATGAACCGTCGATGCTTACTGCTTGCTGCCCTCTACACTTTCTAGACAGTCGACCGATTCAACAGCTCTGACTCCAGCAGTCTGTCACTCCCTTCGGTGATGGAGGCCAGAAGGAGAACCACTTTGCTTCCTAAAGGCCTGAGCAACGTTCTTGCTGGAAGGAAGCTTCCTTCCATCTTGAGAATCATTTCACACAGCAACTGCAGAAGGGAGCCCGGTTGGATGTTCGAAACTGGTGGTGAAGCCTTTCAGGAGAAGGCTACGGAAACTCACAGAAGATCACTTTTTCCTTCACAAAGGCTGAAAAATGAAACACAGTAGAAATTAGACCCAGGCAAGGCCTGTTAGCCGTGATTCCTGTAAAAGTTTCAGGGTTGATACTTCTAAGTAAAGCATGATTTCAAGTGTTATGGTCAAAGTGTTAAATCATCATTCAGCACGTGTGCGTGCGTGCGTGCGTGTGTGTGCGTGTGTGTGTATCAATATGGGGAAGAGTGTGTATTATATAAGGTAATGGTCATTGTCTGCATCAGTTCAGTGACCGGTGTATGACAAACACTAAATATTTGGTTTCTGGCTATGTCAGTGAATTAATCAAGCCTTCTGTGTTGGTAAAGTTGTAGAGCCTTTACTCTTATCTAGAATTTCCTTATTCAAAACCCTTTCTCCATTTTAAGTGGCATCTGCTTTTTACCTCCTCTTCCTTAGTAGAGTCATTGCTAAGTCCTCAGTACCACTGTTGCTTGGTGTGTGTGTGTGTGTGTGTGTGTGTGTGTGTGTGTGTGTGTGTGTGTATGGTTACCAGTTCACAGCGTTGTAAGATATTCATCAGAAAGGAGAGATGTCAAATTGAGGGAGATTATTTCAGAAAGAGTCCAGGAGAGCAACCTTAATCGCCTCCCAGGCCTGGTCTTGTAGGAACAGAGGCTCAGCTGTTAGAGACAACCTTGGGAGTACCTGGGCTTTGGAAAATAGCACAAATTATGGGGAAATATAGCTAGGGAGTGGACATTTGTATTTATAACTTAGCAATGTTTTCCATAGCGGGCAAATTATAACTCACAGCATACAGTTTTACACTAGCATTATTTTTGCTGAAGACCTCTGTCATAACAGGTATTATTAAAGGTAATAAGTACTTGAGAAGCAGGAGAACGATTCTTTTACTGGAACATTTGTGGAAGTATCCATCATTGTGGTGTCAAGTGCCTTATGTTTTAGTTTCTGGGGAGCACCATGACCTGCAAATAATTGTATAAAGCTTGGTGATGGTAAACTGTCCCCCCAGTGATTGTGCCCTGAAAAGGTGCTGGGTTTCAGGAACATGGACACAGATACGTTGAGATTGGAAAAAGAAAAATCCCTAATGTTTAATCTAAGGTCCTGTAAGAAGTCATGTGCTAAAAAAGAAAGGAAGTACACATTCTGTCTAGGGTGGGTTATAAGGAGGAGTAGAGCTGGAAGATGGAAGCCAGGTGCCCATTCTTCCTATCTACCCCATGGAGGTTTTTGGAGATGCCTACGACAGATATCAGAGCTTGATAGATGGCTCCTCTCAGCAGTGTGGTTTGCTTTCTTTTTGATCTGGGCCTCTGGGATGCAAAAGCATTGGAAGATAAGAGTTAAAGAGTGTGCATGAAGTCTTCATGTCCAGCACTTGTAGCTTATAGAGCATGGGGCCATCACAGTAGTCATTTATTATAGGATATTTTATTTGTTTTAAAAAGTAGATACTGCTAGGGATATGCCCCATTGACAGAATGCTTGCCTAGATGTGCAAAGCCCTGTATCCCATCCTCAGCACAGCAATAGACAAATAGTAAACAAATGAATAAATGAAAAGCTTTTTATAAATGAGGCTACAGAGATGGCTCAGCAGTTAAGAGCACTTGCTGCTCTTGTAGAGGTCAGGTTCCCAGAACCCCCATCTCCTGCTCACAATGACCATCCAGCTCCATGAATCCAATGTCTTCTTCTGACGTCAACGGATGTTCCCCCCCACACTTAAGTCTTAAAGCATTTTATAAAAATGGTTTTAGTGGTGTGCATCTGTAGTTCTAACTACCTGGGAGACCATGATAGTAGTATCAGAGCTTGAGGCCAGCCTGGGCAGCACATGGAAATAAAAGTAAAACCAACAGAAAGAAAGAAGATATTAAATATATAGATTAGTTACAAAGGCTCTTGTTTATGTCCAAAAGCCACAGTCTCATTGACAACTAGTATAAATTCATGCTGGCACCAGGTTGGTAATTCATTTCTTTGATACACTGAATTCTGGGTGCCCAATTCCAGAGTTGGGTGTGTTGTTATGAACTATCCAACAGTCTCCACACTCTTATATATATACTGTCAACAAGAACCAAAAGATAGGCATTTGAAACACAGTTTCTATATTGGAAGCCTTTCAATGTAGCTGGAAAGAATATTATATCATCAGCCGACATTTTGCCACAGAGAGCTAGACCTTCGGTGCCATCACTGAAAGAGGACCTTCTGTGGGGTGCTTTATTGTCTAGCCCTTACACATCAAGTTGGCACAGGTGACTCTGGTCTCTTTCCTTGTCATCCCACCCCTTTCTGATGATGTCATCACTTGTACCATTGTAGAAACAGGTCACTGTCATCACTGTCATGAAGTACAGACTATGTAGCCTGCTGCTTTCTCCAGTGTGTGTGTGTGTGTGTGTGTGTGTGTGTGTGTGTGTGTGTGTGTAGCCAGTTTTACTGTAGCTCATCCAGTTTTTCAGATCTGAGCCCAGGTACTATCACTCACAGTAGTTTCTGGTCACCCAGTCAGTGACTGCCCCTCACCCCACTCCCTGGTGATACAAAATGTGCACAAACCAGAGGACAATATACAAGTAATCATGGGACCCAGAGAGGTTATTCTCTCTGAGTTGTATTAAAAACTATAGGTCACATTGTGCATTGTGCAATATATATGTGTGTGTGTGTGTGTGTGTGTGTGTGTGTGTGTGTGTTTACTGTACAAGAAAATAAGGCACTGAATGTTAACAAGATTTATGGACATAAGAACAAGGTCTTCCAGAGGCAACTGAAATATGTGACAAGCATTAGCATTTCAGAGCAGTGATGAGCTACTTGTGTGAATTGATGTGACTAAGAATTAGACAAGACATATTAAAAGCTGAGGCCATTCAGGCTTAGAAGCAGCTGAATATGAGCAATTATGAAGCAGTTAAGCCATTAAATAAAACTGAAGATCTTGTGAACTGCCAGAGCACGAGGCACCTCCGTGTGACCAAGCACTGTGTCACTCATACTCTGCTCTCCAAACATAAACATTGGGAAGTGTAGGTGCCAAGGGTAATGCAGAGCCACTTTAAAGGGACACTTTTCCATGTGGCAATCTATTCTGAGGAAGCCATCTAACTGAGCGTGTCAATTGTGTGAGCAGAATGTGGGATGAAGCAATTGAGGGCAGCCTTTGGTGTGGGCACATGTAGAGAATGGCTCACCTGGCCTCTGAGACGACATTCAGATGGGTTACATTTGCTGGCTCACTCCTTCTGTGAAAAGTATTGCAAATATGGGCAATGTTGTCTGTGGGAAAATGTTTGGTCTATTTCCATTCTGCTTGAGTGTTAGGCACTTTAGCTTGAGAGGGCTTCAAGAACATATTACATGAGGAGAAATAATCCTAAGAACATCTGTTCTTTACTCTAATCACTGTGACTTGGCTGTGTCACTTGATAGTAAATAAGATTATTTCAAGAAAAAGAGGGTGAGTCAGTTTTAGTGCGGGGTCTGGCCTATGGGAGAAATTCTGTGTCTATATGCACAAGTCATTCTGAATGGCTTAATTGGTTGTCAATAGAAACATCTAATATTTATTAAGAATCTGCCATGTGCTAAGTATATGGGGTAGCAACATTTACATGTTCATTCATGTGAAGCAGAGTGCTGGATTAAAAAGGGCATGACAAGTGTTTCAGTCTTAGTGTACTTGCCAGCTAGCAGTGGGGGAACTGATCAAGTCATTCAAAGCACTCAGCAGATGTAAGGAGGAGACGTGAATATGTTAAATCTATCTGAAAGTGTGTGATTGTGTGTGTGTGTGTGTGTGTGTGTGTGTGTGTGTGTGTGTGTGTGTGTGCGAATGTGCGCGTGCGCCTGTACAAACATATATCGATAAGAGTAGTTTTTAGAGGACTTTTTGGCTCCAGATTTCCATGGGCCGTGCATGCTTTATAATCATATATAAATGTTAGGGTCTTTTTCCACGTGTTGTCCATCTGTATACTTCCTGACTTGTTTTTCATTAATTGCTTTTTTTCCTTATCATGCCTCTTTTCATCTTGGTATTTTTTACTGGATACCAGTTACTGTGATTTGTTCTTGTTGCATGCTGGGTATTATTTGTTTCCTTCTGGGCATTCCTGAGCTTCCCTCACCCCAATTTAAGTTAACTGGAAAGCATATGACCCTGAAGATTTGTTTAGTCTAGGGCCATTTTGCCCACTATTGAGGCAATATACAGAGGACAGCAGCACCTGACTAACCTGTGTATAATGAGGGTTTCCCACAGTGGTAAGCAGAGCCCAAATTTTTTCTAGACCAGTGTGAAGTCGGACTGCTCTTTCCTCTGCTCAGTGTTAAGCTTTTTCTACATATGTGTACACATAGGTGTGGCATGGCGAACCTGCTGAGGTCAGTGCGTGTGGTTTGTGCAGCTCCTTCCTCTCCGGTCCTGAAATCTACATACTGTGGCCTTCCTCCACAAATGTTCCACCCTATCCTCTCTAGCTTTTTGCTTGTGGCTTTAAAACTCTGTGCAGGAAGCAAAAGTGGATAACCTGATATAAGAAATCCAATGAGTTTGTTTTCCTTCATTCTGGGTATTTCTGTCTCATGCTTCTTCTTGTCCAGTATCTGACTGCTAGTCTTCCATATGGTCAGTCTGTCTTTAAGGCTGTTTACTGTGAGAGTACTTGTGATTTAGAAAGTCCATCATGGCTCATTGGAGGCTTTAAAGAAATGTCCATCAAGAGCATCACATATTCAAAACAGAATCAAATTTTATTTTCCTAGCTGTGCTCTAAGTAATATGCTGTCTTCACAACCCAACTGGCATCAGCGCTGACACCTGAACCAGAGTGTGCATTTACTAGAACAACTTCTGGGCTTTTCTGTGTAAAGTCTCCCCTGCTTCCTGCTCAGCTTCATTCTTCTTTTGAGAATCTTTGCCTCAGTGCGTTAGCTGCTCCAGTTTGAAACCTTCTACCCTTCTGGATTCTATTACTTATTCAATTAATTGGCTATCCCTTTTGTTTGCTTTTTTTTGTCTTTCCTGCAGTCAGACCCCCAAGTTTATGTCCAGCTCAGTAATTCATATATCTGTTTGTTGGTTACAATGTAATTTAATGATGTGTTTATATTGCTGTATTTATTAGCTTTGAAATTCCTAACAGTGGTATCCATTTTCTGCCCTCAGGACATGCTCACATTTTAATTACTACTTATGTATTAAAGAATATTTCTAGTAACCTTTTCCCCTTAAAGTCTTTCATTAAGATAAGTTTATTGAAAACAAGGGGTGTAGGAAACAACGAGAATGAGAAAATAAAAGGCAGTAAACCACACCAAGTTCCACATTGTAGTGTGTGTCAGCTGCTGCACTGGCCATTTTTCTTAGTGGTATGATATTTCAGATTTCTCAAAGCCAGAGAAAGATTAGCTCCTGCTGGCCTATGGCCACTAGCTTGGGAGTTACAAGACCTGATGCTGTTATCCTATAGCTTGGGTGAGCCTACTCTGGTCAAGCTTATTCTGCTCCATGTAGCACGATGCTTGACAGCAAAGCCCTGGGTTTAGGTTGAGTGACTCATGGGACCAAGGAAGAGAAATGTGGAGTCTTTTATCTTTTGGTTTCCAATTCAGAGCCAATCAAAGAGTCCCTGGGTTTAATGACCAGTTAGAGGATCCAGTGAAATAAGCTGTTGCTGTCAATCCTGCTCCTAATGAACAAAAATCCCCATAATTCTGTGCCACATGGTATCCTTTGTTCCATAAGGTTGATAAATAGGCTGTGAATGGAATGGTTTCTGGAAACGATTTCTGCACAATTTCTCCCTCCCTCCTGAGAGCTTAGACAGTTTGAGAGGATAAACTATAGGTAGAAGTACATCCAAACTTCATTACTCACCCAAACACATAATCTGGAGATGTTCCAAGGCTATGGGCTAATATGGAGATAGGATGGGAAAAACCAAGGATCAAAGAAAGAGTCAAAGGAAGGTGAGATCTGCTGTTGGTTGGATATGCTAGAAACCACTATGTGTGGGGCCAGCAGTCAGCAGTCATAGAACTCGCAACTCACATGTTCTAGGTGGCAGAAGTCAAGTCTGGGAAAGGAAAGGTGCTGAGCACACAATAGAGTAGCAGACTTAAGACCCTTGTAATAAGAGTTGGGCACCCAGGCTCCCCACCTTATCATTAAGTCATAAAAAAAATTCTAGTGAGAGAATAGGAGTCAATTTAACAAAGAAGCATGTACGTTAAACAAGATAATGCAAAAATGAATGTAGATTATGACAAAGGAATTTAAATGATTTGAGATGAAGCTGGGCATGGTGGCAGAAACCTGTCTGTACCTCAGGGATTGGGTCAGGAGGATCATTTGAGTCCAGGAATTTGGGGCAATACAGTGGAATCTTGACTCTTAAGCACAAATAAACACAAAAACACAAAACGAATAACTTAGACACTATGTACTCTGGGAGAAAGCAAAGAGGATAAAGAACTGAAAAGGACATGTGAGTCTGTTGGTCATGGCACCTAAGAAGTGTGATAATATTTTGTTGTTACAAATAAAGCCTGTCTGAAGGTCAGAGAATGGTGCTTGCCACTAGCTAACCTTAGAAGTCTGGAGGTCTGTACAGACAGACAGGAAGTGAGATGGTTGGGCACAGACAGGAAGTGAAATGGCTGGGCAGAGAGAGGATATAAACAGGCAAAAACAGGACCTTGTTCTCCTGTCCACTGAGAAGTTAAGGAGGCAAGGTGTGGCTGTGGCTTGCTCCTTCTCTCTGATTACCCAGAATTTTCTGATATATCTGACTGGTGTCAGTGAGTGGGATCACCCCATGCTCCAAGGTTCACAGAGGAAAAGGGGAACCTGCTGCCACAAGCTGCCAGGTGCAGCGAGTTGCCTTCCCATGACTAGTCAAGTAGCGGCAGAATCCAGGCAGCTGGCTGTAGTGTTACAAACTTTGATGTAAATTCACAAAAGCTTAAAAAGGGATTTTAGCAGCAAAAGAACAGAGACAAGCATGACTTCTTGGTAGCAGCATTTTCTTGGTGGTCTCTGTTTTGCTAGAGACAAGCAGAGACTCAGTTCCTTTAAGAGAGGCTTTCTGACTCAGCCTAAGTGGAAAAAACCACAGGGCTCCCTTTTAAAAGGTCAGGCCAGCTCAGCCGGTAGAGCATGAGACTTTTGATGTGGGTTCATGCCCCACGCAGCTGACAGTGGCAGTGACCACATCTCTAAGTCAGTGGCATGCTCCTTGGAAGACAGAGGCTAAGAAAGCCGCCACTTTAAATTTGGTGATGTTGTTTAACAGTTAAAAGATTGTGGGGCCAGAAAAAGGTAAAGATTTACAATAAAGACAGATTCAGATGAAGAAAAACCTCTAAAGGTTTACACTGTGTTTAAAAATACATGAAGGCTTGTAAGAGAAAAAAGAGAAAGAAGAAAAAGCATAACTGGGTGTTGGTAGCACATGTCTTTAATCCTAGCACCCAGGAGGCAGAGGCAAGCAGATCTCTGTGACTTCAAGGCCAGCCTGGTGTACAGAGTGAATTCAAGGGCAGCCAAAGTTACACAGAGAAACCCAGTCTCATAAAAGAAAAAAAAGTAAAAGAAATATAACAATAAAAAGCCACATAAAGATGAAAAATACACAGAGAGTCTGGATACTATATGCTGTGTTGTTGTCTTTAAATTGTTTAATTGCCGAGGAAAGAGCTATAGCTGCTAAAATATATTTGATTATAAGTGCTGCTGAATTAATCCAATTTACACAGTTTAACAATGCTTTGACTTCAAAATTTAAGTCTAAGGACAGGCTACTTGGGAAAAAGATTTTGTTTATGTTTCTACAGACAACGAAAAGCTGTGGATTCCTTACAGACTAATACGGCTTGATCAAGCAAGACCTAATGAAGCAGTGACCCAACTGATCCTACATTCAAAACAGTTGAGATGATGCAACCATAGATGACTACAGCCAGATTTCTGTGTTTTATCATGATCCCCATGGTATGGACATCACCCACAACCAGTAGGAAAGAGTTTGGAATGAACGATGCCCAAATTCCCAAATATTGTTTATAAATGTTTGTTTTCATTTAAATGGGATTGGTTATAAACGGTGATGATCACAGTCAATCTCTTTTTAAAAGAAAAACAGGGGAATAGGATATGGAGATGAATACTTTACATTAGTATGGATTTTCATTTATTGATACAAATTTAAGTCAAAAATTATAATTAGGTTAATTAGGTTTTCAAGATATACAGAACCATATTTGAGATAGATAGTCTTCAAACCTTTCAAAGACCTACAGAATATATAGCATTTAAATGGTTTAGGATTTTTCTTGACATTAAGACACAGCTGCTCCTGGCACACCAATTACGTCAGAAAGGAGGATGGGCATCAAAGAAACTCGTTATGGAGTTTGCCTTCATCAGGGCAAGATTAGCCATTTGGGCAAGAAACTCTTCTTGCCTGGACTGTTTGTTGCTGTATAAACTGGACATGCAGGACCAACAAGAAAGTGACTGCTGAACTTACAAAACAAGGTGAACAGTCCTAAAAGGTTTCTGCTGAAATGGAGAAGTGTGTCAGACACACTGTGGCTGAAAATGGATGCCCCAATGTTACACAGAGGAATTTGGGTGACTGTCCAGGCAGCGAGATGTCTTTGTCAGTTCTAGAGTTTATATATTATTCTTCTGTGGTCTTTGATGGAGTTGAAGACAGACAGTTATGGTTATAGTTTTCTTCAGTTATTATAAAAGATGTTACCCTTCTTTTTATTTAGACAGAAAAGAGGAGATGATGGGGGAAGTCCTTCTGTGTATATGTTTATCTTATTGGTTGTTGACTAAATACTGGTGGCCAATGAAGAAGCAGATTAGATGGAACTAGGAGTCAAGGAGGATTCTGGGAAATGCAGTAAAAGGAAGTCTTGTGATACAGGCAGGAAGTGACATAGAAGGCAACTCATATATACACAAAGGTAAGAAGGAAGTCATTTCCTATTCTCTTGCTCTTCCTCCTGGTATCTGCTCTGGAGTCGCCGTATGATCTGCCGGCAAGAGAGGGCACCAGCGCAAGGTGTCCTTATAAAGTCTTATAAAGTCTTATAAAATATATAGATTTATGATAATTAAGACTGAGCTAGGAGATGAGCAATCCTAGTCATTGGTCAAGCAGCATTTGTACCTAATATAAGTCTCTGTGTGTTACTTGGGACCTTAATGTGGCAGCAGGCAGAACTGGGGCAGCCTGGCAGAAAGCACACACGTGATGGCAGGGCTTGGGCGGCTTGGAGGAAAGACTTATTGTTACTGACTCCGGGTTTTTATTATTAGACCAATTAAGAACTCCATTTTACAAAGAAGTGTATTGAAAAATCCTTGCTCATGGGTTGGTCTCAGTTCTTCTATGTTTATCATATGGAGTACCTCTCTACACTGTGGGTGATTCAGTTGTTTCATGAAACATCTTTCATAGAGATGACCACAAAAATCAGGCTTACAACCTGATCTGGTGTAGCATCATAGGAAGGACTGGGGAGAAGACTACCATCTTCCCGGTGGAACTTTATCGTGGGGGAAGTTTTGACTATGTTTTTTTGCATCAAGTACTGAGTCTGGAATCCAATTTCTAAAAATGATGCAAGTTTCCCAGAATGATAAAATACCCAGAGTATGTTTGTCTTCAAACAAATAGTGGATAGCTGAATAAAAATATGAACATTAGAGCTGTGTCAGAAGGTTCCATTTCCAGAGTTCTCACCAGCTCAGCTTGAAGTGTCTCTGAGGATTTTCCTGCTTGTCAAATGAGTATGTGTGTACCCTCCCACTCCTCACTAGCTGTAGCCACCCCAGCTTGAGCACTGAAAGATGACCTTGAAACTGCTGTAAGAGTTGAGTTGTACTAGAGAGCTGTTTTGTATTTGATTGTCCTTGAGTTTAAAATCAAACTCAAGCAGTCATTAAGACAAGTAAGTGGGAGCTGTTAAAATTGTATGCTTTAGTATGCTCCCCACAGTTGGAAAGTCACTTTGTGAGGTTGGAAGAATTCTTCCTAAGTCCCCCTGGGAAGTGGCAGGCAGCCTTTGGACACTCAGTTTCTTCTGTAAAGTCAGGAGGTTGTATCTAAGAAATCTGTGAGGGTTTTAGATGGTGAACATTCTGCAATGCATTTTAAAAGAATAACAATGTTACAAATAAGTAAATAGTAAATAAATAAACAATGATTCAGATGACTGAAAAGTCAGAACACTTTCCTTTTGCAGAGGTTTTGGTACTGAAATTTAGGATTAGCACAAGAAGCTAATCTTTAGGAGCTGAAGTTTCACCTGTTTACAAATTCCTAATTTGTGTCTGGTTAGCTAGTCTTGGCAATACAGAACTTTCATAAAAAAAGAAAGATGTTGGACAATGGTGACCTGCACCTTTAATCCCAGCACTAGGGAGACAGAGGCAGGTGGATCTCTGTGAGTTCCAGGACAGCCAGATATACATGGTGAAAGCCTGTCTCAAAAAACCAAAATCTAAAAAAAGAAAAAAGAAAGAAAAGAAAAAGAAAAGACATTGGGACGTAATACTTAATATCTTTATGAAAAATATGTGGTAATTCAATATATAATGCATAGTAATTGAACCAGGGTAATAGGACTTTCCATTTTTTCAAACATAGTAATTTAAAATTTTTATCTCTTAATTATTCATGGCAGGCATGAAGAGGTCATAGGACCTAGTTTTCTCCTTCCACTATATGGGTCCCAGGTATTGATTTTAGGTAATCTGGCTTGGTGGCAATGCATTTACCCACTGAGCCATCTTATCAGTGTAAGCATAATTTCATTGGAAATTTTATGCTTTTCTAGGCATTTTGATGTACACTGTAGAATGTTTGTGTCAACAGTTACCCCACTGTGCCTTAGAAATCCTGAAACAATTCCTCTTCCCTGAGTTATGGAACTCCCTACTGAATTTTTCTCACCCTGGGTTAACACTGAGGTTTGCGTTTGGTATTCTAGGACATCTCCTGACGGCTCTCCATCGTATTTCCTAGGCAGAGCCCCTGATCTCAACCCATCTGTTTCCATTGTTAGGCTGTGTTGTTGAGTTCAGAATAAAAATATAAAAATTTAGACTACAGAGTAAAAATGAATTTCCCTATGATATATATCTGTGGGCATCAGAAGGGTCAGAAGAGGGAGAGAGAACCTGGTTTGCATTGTCTTACTGTACTCCCCTGGGCTTCTCCAAAGGCTAGCTATCTCTGAACCTTCTGTGACATGGTGAAATTCTGGAGTTCTTAAACTTAGACATAAAGATTTTTGATGGAAGATGGAGTGTTGGGGGGGGGTCAGAATAAACTACTTAATTTTGGGGGTCATGCCAATGTGTACTTAAAAGGTACATTGGCAAGTTTATTTTCTCCACCAATGCCTCTTATTTCTCCCTCTTCACCCTTTAAATGTAAGGCATAATGAAGAATCCTTAGGTCTTTGGGCAGTCTTCTTCCCCCACTTGACCTATGACATATCCATAATCCCTATGACGTATGACCATGTCCATACTCCTTATGACCAATGACCATGTCCATACTCCCAGAGAGTTCCCAAGAGACACTTTACTTACCAACTTTTCAACAACCTATCTTCCACATGCATTGTGGCTTGTTTCAGTAGAGGACTCCCTGTCAATCATTGGTGAGGGAAGTTTCATGCTTCTGAACATCTTTGCTTTACTCTAGTTTTTTTTTTCTTCTTCACTTGCTCTAAAATGCTGTGAAGTATTTGTCAAATGAATGTTTTCATATTAGTACTATAATCATTTTACTTTTGTAATGATGTTTTTGGTTTGTTTGCTTATTTTCTGATTTTCCATAGATATGCTCATCATTAATTCAGCCGGAGACTCTTTAGTGAAACAGGATTGGTTCAGGTTTAACACAAAGAACAAATCCCTCAACATTGTATTTGCTTGATTGTTTGAGGCAGAGGCTCAGTCTGTCTTTGAACTTGTGGTCTTCCTGCCTCAACCTCTTTAGTACCTGGGATTAAAGCATGTGTCCCCAGGCCTGACTCTTCAATATTTTAGTATATTAGAAAGAAGATTCTGAGAAATCCTTTTCCAGGAAAGATTCAATCAGAAGATGGGACTTTGTCATTTCTTGAGTCCCATCTGTCCAAAGTCAATCCTATATTCCCCAATGGCACTCCCCCAGAGAGCCCAGACATGGCCACTGCAGGAGCACTAAACTATTCTTGAATATTAATATTCCTGGGGCACCATCTTAAGATGTAAACTGTCAATAAGTCTTCTAGCTGACAGCTGTGTATCCTAACATTTGAGAACAAACAGTGGAGGCTATTTTGTTAAGCAAAGTAAGCCAGACACAAAAGAAAAGGTCCCAAAGTTTCTCATTCCTGAAATTTAAAAGGTTGATCTTCTAAGAAAAACAAACAAAAACAAAATACAGGTCATTAGAGACTGTAAAGGGGGAGGTGTGGTGGCCTCCCAGTTGTTGATTTCAAAAAACATTTGCCTCTTCCCTTGTTCCTTATATTTTCTTAATGAAGCAAAATAACATTCCTTTATATTTTTTATTGAAGTTCAATTAAGAGAGTTCTGAAAGAAACACCTTTTGCTAGTTTTAAGCACTATGTGTGAAGTCATTAAATTTATTCTTTGCTTCATAACTCTGTACTCATTCAGGAGCTAGCCTCATGATACTTTGTCATAATACTTTCAAAGTTTGTGTTGAATTACATAACTTGAATAAATAATTTCCAAAGTGGATGAGTTTCTTCAGGTTCCAGGTCCTGTTTTTCTTTAATTAAATAAGTACTTTCTCAATGATAACTTCAATATTGTATAATGAAGTTGTACTGCACTTGATAAACACTGAGAAAAAGATTGTGGGTTTTTAAAATTCTTTTAAAATTTTCAGTAAAAACTTTATTTTTAAGAATTTGTAAATAAAAACATCATGCACTAAAATGAACCAGTCCTAAAGTCTATTTATTTCAATGAACTTCTATACAGTTATCATATGTAGCAATAAATTTGCCTCCATACCTATAACCATGCCCAAAAGGCGTGGTTACTGCTACAGGTGCAGAGGTGAATAATTGCTATAATTCCCCTTTTAGTCTAAAGAAGAAGGTTTAAGCTTGATACGAAACTATATACAATGATAGTGAATATCAAGTATGTTCTAGGAGAAGGAAATATAAAAACATACACAATTTAAGATCTACTACCAGTGAAGCAACAAAGAGCAATTGGCAGTCCAGTTGCAGAGTAAAGGCATAACCGAGATTACTACAAAGTTGTCCTAAATTGTAAAGTTTAAGTTGTGTACCTAATATTTCTATCTAAGAATAGAAGACAATAACTGTGACAGTTGAATCTTCAACCTCATCAAAGACCTGGGAAGGAAGATAACAATACTAGGGTAGGCAGGAAGTGCAGGCGAAGACAGAAACAGCAGACTACCTGGACAGTAATTAACCAGACTCAGTAGAATAATAGATGTTTATTTGGGGAAAGCACTTACACAGGAAAACAAGTGACTGACTGTTGAAGTGTTTCTGCTCCAAAGATGCAGACACCGCCTCCCAGATGTTCTCCGAGACCCAAAGGACCTTCTGAGCCCTGACTCTTTCCCTTTAACTGGTCATGTTGCAGGTGAGGAGGTGAATATATCCCTACAATCATAAAATAGAATGAAATAGAATAGATGTGGGATCTCACATTGGATTTTACACTTTAGCATTCATATATATTCATACATGTATATATGTGAATGATATGTAAAGTGCACTGATTTGCCACTAAAAATAAAAACATACATAAAAGAATAAGAAAAACAATTAGCTTTATATCCTTTTTCATGACTTAAGTGGCAATTACTTCCAGTCCTTTCTTATCACTTAATTGTTTTTATTCTTGAAAGAAATATTAGTGACCTCAAATTTGATCTTAACTTTTTCCCAAAAATGTCTATAACTGTAGGTATATTCTGCATGCCCTATCTCTGCTCCCAGTGTCCCATATATGCTTTTATTGAAAGTCCTACAATAAGGAATGTGAGGCAATAAACAAAAAGGAAGGTAAGTAGTTGAATTCTAGTGGCTGAAGTTCAATTGTAGCTCCACCATTTACCATGTGGGACTATAGATAAATTAACTAATTCCCTTAGACTTAGTTTTCTTGACTGTCAAACAGGGACACCACAGATATTTACCTCATAGAACAGTGAAATAATTTATTGTGTGGTACATGAAGTGCTGCTTGGTATATACTGTCTATTCATTACAAGTCGGCTGGTAGTGGTCCATCAGCTGGCCATAGATAATGAAACGTGGTACATTTACACAATGGGATGTTTTTCAGCTGTTAAGAAAAATGAAAACACAGCATTCACATGTAAGTGGACTGAGCTCGAAACAGTCATTCTGGATGAAGTAATCTTGGCAGAGAAATACAAACACTTTTTTTTCTCATTGCTGACTTTAACTTTGAGTCTTCACATATGTGTGTTCCCATCTAGTCTATCCATAGAGGTCAGGAAATTAGTAAAGGGCCATGGAGAGGGTTTTCAGGATATGCAGATAGAAAGCAATGATATTGGGGTAAAGGGTTAAAATCGAATAGTGGAGTACAAAGGCTAAATGGGAGGGCATGGTTAAAAAAAATACAAAGGGATGGATAACTATCATTAAAAGCATTTCAAAAACAGTCATCTGGAAACCTACTACTGTAGAAGATTCCTAAAATACATATATACTTATGTAAAAAGATTTAAAGTGGAGTTACCCTATAACAGGAAACAGTGCTCCTATTAGACACCACAGGAAACAATGTCCCTATTAGACACCAAGGGATAACAAATTCAAAGCCCAGTCCTGGGAATGTGTTACCTCTTTTGCAGTTGCTGAAATCGGAGGTCTTGTAGTCCTCCAAACATTACAGGCTATTGCCAGTGCTCTTGTTTACCCCCTGCACAACTCAACAGTAACTCCCTATTGCTGAAGATACCACACACTTGATTTATGGAACACTATGGTACTTACCTAGAAGCTTCATTCTTACTGGCTAGTTTTCATAGAGCTGAAAGGGGCTCTGCATTCTTCTGGAGGAGAAAAGAAATCAACAGTGTTACCCAGTTAGGAAGCCTAAAGTTACAACAGTGACTGACCTCACAAGATATGCCCATTGGTATAATAGTGGCAAATGTTAAGGGAATAATCCAAGTTTCTGTTTGGATTAAAGGCCTGCTCCATGAGTTGAAACCCATACCTTGGCACCATTATCTGGGCCAAGAACCTGTGGCTAGATAAGGCCCTAGGGGAGAACCTATTACTGTTACTCTGCTAAATAGACAAACTATTAAACTGACTACTAATGAGTTATAAATTACACCCATAGATTAGTGCATCTCTGAACTCTCAACAGAGAAGCTGCTTAATTTTCTACTAGATGGTGATCAGCAAAGCGACTGAGAAATGATCAAGGTGGAGAGAAGATAAGACTGTAAAACAGTCATCCATAAACAGCTAAGTGGTCTCCTACCCCTCCTCCCATGGATCATTGATGAAAAGTAGGAGGAACACAGCAGATAGGCATCATCCTCAGACACATTAAACAGCACATCTTCTACTTCAGCTCTCCAAGTGTTCCAGGACCTACTGAACATAACTGGGTGTAAATATTTAAGAAAAGACCTAGGTAGACAGACGACTAATAGGATTTGGAATTTGTGGCAAAGAGAGGAACAACCTCTTTATTCCACAGACATGACTTTGTTCCTTTTGGTACTTTGTTTCATCAAGAGGTGTTCATCTATGTTTAACCAACCATATATAAAGTTATGTCTGAAGCAATTTCCTGGGATATCTGATTTTCTGCAAAAGATTTTTGTGATAAGCAAGGAAAAAAAGAATTTGCTGGGTAATTTTAAGCAGCAAAGTAAAAGAGATGGGGTTATATGAATAGTCACCTTAAAAAGGAATAACAAATGGCCTCTAAAAACCCCAATGCCAGGTGTGGGATGTCTCTCCTTAAATGTACAATCACATGTGCCCAAAATTCAAGCTATTGCCATTACTACTATTTACCCACTAGAATTTGATAGCAAGACCATAATGCTGAAGACCGCAAACACACTTGTTACAGCACATGGAGACACCAAATTGATACCGACTAAGAAGTTTTCTCTATGCTGTCTAACTCTCATAGTACTAGAATGTGCTATACAGGCTCTTGTGGGGAAAAGACATTAAGCTCCATTCAGCCACTAACCTGTAAAGATAACCAGTGTGGCAAGACATGCCCCTGGGTTTGAGAGTGGCACAAATGTTATGGGGGTAACCAATCATGTTCTAAAATTGGATTTAAAGTCCTCTCCACAGGAGAAAATATATGCTTGATACTATAAATGTGCCAAGAGCCCATGGTTGGGAGCTCATATTCCCCAAGGTTGAACATACTACCATTCTTTTGCTAAATGGACATAGTGTTATACTCATTCCAAATTTCTATGTTTCTACCCATCCTAGCGGTTTCTTTGCTTAGGGGATGGTGATTAATGCAGAAAAAAGTGGTCAAAATAGAGAGATTAAGGGACTGTGGAGTGCTCAGCCACAAATCGGACATCTATATCAAGATCCTCTTCTACGGCTCAGGGACTATCGCAGAAAAAGGTTAAGAAAGATTGTAAGGGCCAGAAGTCAGTGAAGACAGGATTAAACATGTATTCTGCAGAAGACTCCTGCACTCAGGAAATCATGAAGCTGTGGTTGTCTACACAATATCCTCAGAAGATCAAGCTAGTCAGCATTCTAGCATGAATTTGGAAGGGGTCTATGAACACTCTCCCCTAATTGACAACTGATGGTTCCTGGGGTAGGGAAAGTCATTTTTTAAGTTGATTGTCATCAGTCAATCATTCTTCAGTGAATGGCTCCATACCCAGAAGTACAGGGACAGCACACATTGGAGTTGGTGAATATTAAATTAAATAAAAAGGAGGACACAAAGTTGGCGGGTAGGGAGGTGGGGTAAATTTAGGAAGAGTTAAAGGGAGGAGTTAGGGGTGAATATGATCACAATACATCGTATAAAACTCTCAAAGAATTAACAAAAAATATTTACTTACAAATAATAAAAAAGAAAAAATTCTGATTAAGGCCTCAGATGACAAAACAGTTTCAGGATTATGTTCTGTGCTGTTGTGGGTGACAGACTTTAAGAGGGATGTTTCTGCTTTGAGATCAGAGCTTCGTCTAGGCCTTATTAACTCTGGATGTCTGAATATACCTCACGATTTCTAAGCCTCTGCATTTCAACTTTAAAATGCAGGCATCTCATTTACAGAATTATTGTGATGATTACATGAAAAGTACATAAATGATTTAACATGTAATATCCAACAATTAGTGAGTGTTCTGCTTAGGTTGTTTTGTTTTAGAAAGAGGAAATGCCAATGGAGGAATTACATCTATCACAATGGCTTGTAAGCACGTCTGTGGGGTACTTTTCTTAATTAATGATTGATATTAGAGGGTACAGTACATAGTGGCAGTGCCACCCCTGGGCAGGAAGTCTTGGGTATATGAGCAAGCCAATGGGAGCAAGCCAGCAAGCAGCATTCCTCCATGGTCTCTGCTTCTATTCCTGCCTCCAGGTTCCTACCTAGGCTTTCCTCAGTGATGAATTGTAAGCTCTAACACGAAATAAACCCTCTTCCTTCCTAGGCTGCTTTTGGTCTGGTGTTTTTCACAGCAATAGAAAATGAATTAGGACTGTGGGTTGGTTGTGAAGACCTTGGGAGCTTCATTAGAGTCTCTGTGCCTGGGCTTTCATGCCTGTCAGAAATAATCAGGACAACAATGGATAAGACAGTTGTAAGAATTTAATGATATAATAAATGCAAAGTTTCAATTTCTTTTAAAATCAGTTGTCTGGGTGTATTGCTCACAGGCCTCTTCTGCTACCATTTTTCCATGGGCACCATCCTTTCTGATTATCTACTTAAGGATCATGGCCCTCAGATTTCATGCTGGTGACTCAGACTTCTTTGTGGGGCAGAAACTCCAACTTGACCTTATTGGTACCCAGTGCTACTAGTTTTTAATATTCCATTTAAAACTCATGGTTCTTTCAGTGTTCATCTCATCTGAGTGTCAGTAATGAACATAGTCTGGTAGATCCAGACAACTGGAAAACCAACATAGGCAGTTACATTTTCTAACTCATGCTAAGGGAAATGTTCTGACTTGAAAAATATCCTGAGTCTATTCAAACAAAAAAAATCATCTTCATTTATGCAGAAGTTAAAGAAGAAAATGTTTTGTGGAAGGAGTATTTTGAGACAGTGTACCTTTCCTCTTCTGGCAACGTTTTCTTCAGCACATACAAAGAAGGAAGTGAGTCAGCACCCCACCTCTGACAGGCTGCTGCTGGCAAGGGCTGTCTTTTCACAGGGAGACTAGATGCAGGTGTTCGTCCCTGGAGCTCTTGTAGACCTAACTGGCTCTCTTGGTATGCCCTCTACAGAGAGATAGTTTGTAAGATCCCATTTTTGAGCAGACCCAAGTACCAAACACATAGATTTTTTTTCCTTGAGAGCACAATGGAACCTCTATTTTTATCTTGGCTGGAAATGAAAGGGAAAGCTTCCAAATGTTCAGATCCTCAGATGTCTTTAGTTTGGATGGGGTAATATGAAAGATGAAGACAAGGAGGGGTGTGACTGAAGTCTCTGAAGTCACGAAGGGTCTGAGAAGGGTGACTACAGACTTACCAACATCAGAAGGCTTGAGCTGTAGTCAATGCCTTAAACCTTTGTGAGTGCTAACTCACTGTACTTATTGGCAGCTTAACAAATAGCAGCTAAGTGACTTCAAGGAAATAGTGTAGAATTCTAAGAGACCTGTTTAACAAATGCACGGAAGTTTACTTCAAGAGGTGCCAACAGCTGGACATGGAATTTAAGTTCCACACTGAATCTGTAATTGAAAGACTTGGATTAAAGTATATCCAAGACCCTTGGATATCATGGCTCTGTATGTAATTAGTGAACGATCTGAAATGCTTTTGAGATAATCCCTATTTTTCAGAGGTTGACATGCTGTAAGAAAAGATAAACAGGAACAAGAAACATCCTCTTTAGTGTTAAGTTTGAACCCAAAGGTTCAGAGCATCACGTTGCATGCAGTGACCTTAGATTAGGAGAAAGTGAATATCTTTTAAACTGACTAGTGAATTCTTTATTGCCTAATTGTCATGTGACAGAACAAATGAGAATGTTCTGAATATTTGCCTCTATTCCCAAGTGTTCCTGAATTCATCAAATCCTTGAGAGTTATCAGATGCTCCTGATGAAATTACATTATTCTTAGCAGCAAAGATCTCACACACATACACCCCCTCCACACATCTTTAGTTAAGTATCCCAGTATTTGTTTCTTGACCTGCAGTAATTTTATTAGTTTTAAAAAGCCATAGTGAGCAATTCAAATGGATTGTGTGCTGTTATGGCAAATGCATATTGATTTGATTAAAAATGCATTAATTTCTTTAAATTTCAATAACAATGGTTTCATTTTCAGAAAGAAAAGACTGGAAATGTGCATTCATGTAACCTGATAAGCTCAGATAAGTAGTATTCAGTATTTCTGGACTGGAATGTTTCCCCCTATACATTTAAAGCAAAAAATCACCACCACCAAGAGATGTATGTAGTACATATGAAGAATTTAGAAGCAAGAAAGCTCTCTTGACTTAAATTAAAGTCAAGGTCACATGTACCCTGGCAGAGTAAAGAGGGAGCTGTGAAATTGTCCAGGGAACTTGAAACAGTCTAGACAGTCAATCCAGATTGTCTAAAGAGATATGCTAAAGATGCATATAAGAGGAAGAGACACAAAGATACACATAAGAGGAAGAGAGTCATCTGCTAATATGAAGACACAGTTTAGGAACAAACCAAGTTTGTGGTAAGAGCCTTGAGGTCTTCTCTTGAAACCCATTTTAGTAAAATATTTCCATAAACATGGAATTTATAAGTAAATGGGCAGAACTTGCTCATTTATTATACATAGCCATAAAATACCTAAAAATAGCTTGATGTGTATGGACATTTGCTCATTTTCTTTTTATGTCAAGTAGATGGAATTAAACAAATAATATCATATCAAACTCCATGCACTACACAAAATAAACCCAATAAAAACACTTGCCTGGAAAGAGGAAGAAACTGGTGTGCTCAGAAATCTTTTATGAACTAAATTTAGGACAGTTTTGTTGTTTTTCAGTTTTCACTGGTAAAATGAAGTTAGAGCTGAAAGAAAACTAGAATTCAGAACTTCAGAGAATGGCTTGATATCAAGTCTAATAAAATATAGCTGCATAATTTTATATCATAAAGACATACTATAATGAAGTTTCCAACAGCTAATTATGGAATCTGGAGAATGGCTAGCAAATTAATAAGTTAAGCTTTGGCTCTCTCTTCTCCCAAGATTAGGGCTCTAATTAGTGGGAGCTCACTCATCAGCTTTAGTATCAAACTGACTGACCCACCATTTGAAAATAGGGCCTTGAATACTACCATGTATGTTAAACCTTCACCAGTGTTGCATTCTACACTCGAAATCAGCCTCAGGAAGTATATTCACTATATTTATGGCTTGAGTAAAGATGGTAGATTTCACTAACAAATATTTATCTTGGAGAACAGAAATATGAACAAAATCACAGCTTGGGTGTGAACTGATTCTTCTCTCCAGTGCAGACTGAAGGCCACATGTGTATGCAGGCATCCCCAGAGCAGTGTCATGCACTTGCCTTTCTTCCAGGCCTCATATTGACATGATTTCATCATGATGACTGTCCTGGAGTTGCTCTAGGCATTGTCTTTGTTCCCAGAGCTCAGATGTTCAAGATAGCAGTCACCAGTCACTGTGGCCACTGGGCCCTGGAAATGTGAGTAGTTCAAACTGAGATGTGCTTTAGTGTAAACCACATATGGGAATTAAAAGATATGGCACAGGAAAAGAATGTAAAATACCACTAATCTTTTATATTGGTTACACAGTGAAAGTATAATTTGGATAAATTGAGATGAATAAAATGATATTAAGGGGAATTTCATATGTTGACTGTTGACTACCTCTTATAATGTAGCTTCCAGAAAGATGTAAATTTGCATAAGTGGTTTCACATCTGTGGCTCACATTGTATCCCTGTGGGACAGCACCTTTCCCAGGGATCTTCTAGAAATGACCCTACCTGTATGCGCATTTTCAGGAACTCTCATGGTGTCCCATCCATATTCATTGCAGGTTCTTCTCAGCTTGTTTTTGAACCATTCCTACTCAAGTTTCTAAAGAGGGAACCAACTCTGCCCTTTTAAAACTCATTGCCCCTTTTTCTGTTATTTTTCTTTTAGTTCCACCTTATGTTAAATACACTGAACAGTTTAATTCATGGAATACCTGTTGCTATTATTAATTTGAGCAGGAGGCCATGCAGGGCTCTGTGTCTACAAGCTCATGCCCTTATTCTCATCAAAGCAAGGGGCTGGAAAACAAAACTCTAAGTAACAATGCAATGTCATAAGTGCCACAAGCAAATAGGATGGACTGGAGTGGTTCTGGATAGGTACCAGACATGTTAAGGGCCAAGTTGAGTCCTGAAAAGTAAGGGGGTTTTTAAGTTGTGAGGCAAGATGGGGGAAGTGGGCCCACACAGATGGAGGTGGCCTCGTCAGGAGGTGAGAATACAAACTGTGCCATTTAGGGAGACAAGCAGTGGGAAAGAAAGGAAACTCAGGCTGTAGGTCAGCTGGCTATACCACGATGGCTGTGCCTAGGGAGACTGGTCATAGTCTTTCTTCTGAATTGTCTCTATTAGCCACATGCAGTAGGTAGACACTATTCATGGAGCTATTTCATACCCCTTCTCTCTCCTTACTTAGGGCCATGTGGCATTTCAGAGTCTTACCTAACAGTCTCAATCCATGACTTGCCTTGATTAAGATCCTGGGCCAGCTCCGAGACAGAGCTTGTTTTGAGGGAGCATGAGGTCCCACATTCCATCCTCAGCTCCAAGAACGCAAAGCAAAGCAAAAACGTTAGCAGTTTTTATTTAAAACGCGCTTGTCATTTCCCTGTGCTTTTGCATTCTGTGGCGGTCATGAGGAGAATGAGAAACATGTGAATGGAACTAAGCCATCTTGGGCAACAGAGTCCAGGTTTTTTTTTTTTTTTTTTTTTTTTTGGACTACCCTGTAACAGGCAAGGCCTAGACATTTGAGAGAAACCAGCCAAAATTAGTTCACTGAGCAACCACGAACTGCAAATTGCTAAGTGCTCATTCTCTGTGTGGCTATTTCTTTTGCAGCATTACGGTAAAGATATGCAGCTGAACCCTCTACTTCAAGGGCATACTCTTCTTTTTTCAAATGTTTTTATCCTTTATTTTAGTTTTGTTTTTTATTTTACTTATTTATTTTGATTTTTGAGACAGGGTTTTTCTGTAGTTTTGGAGCCTGTCCCAGAACTCACTCTGTAGACCAGGCTGGCCTACAGCTCACAGAGATCTGCCTACCTCTGCCTCCCGAGAGCTGGGATTAAAGGTGTGCACCACCAATGCCTGATTAACCTTTATTCTATGTTTGTGGCTGTTTTACCTGCACCTATGTGCATTGCCCAGATTCCAGGAAAGAGCAGGCCCCTAAGACTGGAGTTACAGGTGATTGATTGTAAGCTTCCCTGTAGGTGCTGGCAATTAAACCCAGGTCCTCTGGTTGTGCAGTCAGTGCTTTTAATAGCTGAGCCACTTCTCCAGATCTAAGAGTATATTTTTTCTGCAGATTTTTTTATTTGAATTAGAAACAAGATTGTTTTACATGACAATCCCAGTTCCCTCTGCCTCCCCTTCTCCCCTACCATACCCCTCCTACCTATCACATATCCTTTCTGCTCCTCCTAGAGGGTGAGGCCTTCCATAGGGTGTCATCAGAGTCTATTGTGTCCTTTGGGATAGGGCCTAGGCCCACCCCCGTGTGTCTTGGCTCAGGGAGTATTCCTCTATGTGGAATGGGCTCCCAAAGTCCACACCTATGCTAGGGATAAGTACTGAACTACTATAGGAGGTCCAGTAGATTTCTGAGGTTTCCTCACTGAAACCCATGTTCCTGGGCTCTGGATCAGTCCCATGCTGGTATCCCAGCTATCAGTCTGGGGACCAAGAGCTCCACGATGTTCAGGTCACCTGTTTCTGTGGGTTTCACCAGCCCGGTCTAGACCTCTGTGCTCTTCACTTGTCCTTCTCTGTAACTGGATTCCAGTTTAGTTCAGTGATTAGTTGTGGGTGTCTGTTTCTACTTCCACCAGTTGCTGGATGAGGGCTATCAGGTGGCATATAAGTCAGTCATCAATCTCATTATCAGGGGAGGTCATTTAAGGTAGCCTCTCCTCTGTTGCTTAGATGGTTAGTTGGTGTCATCTTTGTAGATCTCCAGACATTTCCCTAGTGCCTGATTTCTCTGTAAACCTAAAATGTCTCCCTCTATTATGGTATCTCCATTCTTGTTATCTTCTATTCTTCCCCTGACTCAACCTTTCTGCTCCCTCATTCCTCCTCACCTTTCCTCTTCTCCCCTTCTTATTCTCCTAACTCCCTACCCCCCTTCCTGTGCTCCCAATTTGCTCAGGAGATCTTGACCCTTTCCCCTTCTCCAGGGGACCATGTATGTCTCTCTTAGAGTCCTCCTTGTTTAATAGCTTCTCTGGCAGTGTGGATTGTAGGCTGGTATTCCTTTACCCTATGTCTAAAATCCACATATGAGTGAGTACATACCATGTTTGCCTTTTTGTGATTGGGTTACCTCACTCAGAATGGCTTCTTCTAGTTCCATCCATTTTCCTTCAAATTTCAAGATTCCATTTTTTTTTTCTGCTGAGTAGTACTCCATTGTGTAAATGTACCACATTTTCTCTATCCATTCTTTGGTTGAGGGGCATCTAGGATGCTTCCAGTTTCTGGCTATTAAAAATAGTGCTGCTATGAGCATCATTGAACAGATGTCCTTGTTGTATGAATGTGCTTCTTTTGGGTATATGCCAAAGTGGAATTGCTGGATCTTGTGGTAGACTGATTCCCATTTCTAAGAGTATATTCTAAAGTGAAGGATCACAGCTGTATTTCTATAGTCATACATATACCCAACATATAAGTAGTAATCGTCAAATAAAGATTTAGATTGTCAAAGGTTTTAATAATAAAATTCTAGTCATAAAATGTGTATTTTATTTTTCAATGTATATTTTTGAGAATTTCATACATGAGTACTTTACTTACATAATGTCCACCTCCTCCTCCCACCAAGTCCTCCTGTGTCTTTCCCTTTCAAATTCATGACTTCTTCTATAAGTATTATTGTTAGACACAAACACCCCCTTCACAAACATGTACAATCTACTAAGTCCATTTAGCATTGCTCCTATGTACACTGACCATTTGTGATTCAATAACCTATCAGGGAACTCATTCTTCAAGAAAGCCCAGTCCCTCTCTTTCTGTAGTCATTGGTTGCCTGTAGCTCCTTGTCCTTAGGCTTTGGGAAACATACTGATTCCACACTGGCACATCAATTGTTGTAGCTAGTGGCCAGGTCTTGTTTTGGCAAACATGCTGTTGAGATTTTATGGGTAATAGCTTTCCTGTTACATCTAGAAGATAGTATCTAGGAAAAAGTATCCAGCCTCTTGGCTCTGAAATCTTTCTACCCTCTTCCAAGATGTTCTCTGAGCTTAAGAAGTAGGGTTTGCATTGAAGATGTACTAGCTGTGGCTGAGAACCCCACTGTCACTTATTCTCTATGTATTGAGCAGTTGAACATCTCTGTAAATGGCTCCGATTGCTGCCTTGATGAGGAGTGGGAACAACTCTTATCCATTTATATAAAGATAAGGGTTTCTTTAAAGGGACACTTTGTTGAGCTAATATTGTTATCCTTCAAAAACTCAGAGGTAGCAGAAACATCCATTCCCTCCCCTTCTGTCTTTGGAAAGGCCCTACAGGCAGCCCCTGGAATGGGAAAGGTCAGGGGGCTGCATGGATTGCTCTGTGATTTTTCTGTACCTGCTGGGGATCTGGTGGATTCGGAGCACTTTACCTGGTGGTGCATGCACTTTTTAGAGAGTGGCAGGCATAGAAGAACTGCCCAGCACAGCCTCAGGAATCTAAATCTCTCTGACAGTCTCTCTAGAACGCCTGTCATTTTCAGTAAAGCCTGGCTTTGACAGACGCTAAATAGACTGCCATAGAAAGTCGCTGACTTCTGTGGACTTTGGTCAGGTGGGTCATAGTTGATGGCACCGTGTCATAGTCACTTTCCATCACCAGAGGGGTGAGGGAGAGCTGTTCAGAAGAGCCTGTTCACCTTGCTGTGTGGCTACACTTCAGGATGCTACTAGAAAGCAGGAAATGCTGGTGGCCTCTGCTCCAGATCTCTTGAAATGCTTGCTGACATTATCAAGAGTTATTGACTACCTGAAGCCCCTTCTTAAGACAAATAGACAGATGCCAAGAAAGGCAGCCACAAATAGATGTGGAAATTAGTTCACTTTAGAAAGCCAGCCTAGTGCTATGCTCTAGGAAGCCAGAGCCCATAGGAAGGGATCCAGGTTCTTCTGGGGAGATCTCCCTTGGGAATCAAAGATATAACGTCACCTTGGAGTCATATCACCTGGGTTCACATCCACCTCTGCCATTTACCTGCTGCATTATCCTGAGCAGGAAAACTTGGTCTTGAGCTCAGTTCCCCCTCTTTTAAGATGGGCAATGATAATAGCATCAACATGAATTGTGCTAAGGACTAATGAGACAAAGCATGGAATGTTCATCAGAGTGCCAGGAATATAAGGAGTTCTCCAAAAAGGTGGCTGTTGTTATTAGTGATTGCTTTAGTCTTTGTTGATTCTTAAGAGCCAAGTAGTGAGCAAAAATAATGGAGTTTGTACTGTATTGACAAAAGATGGATCTGTAAGCAGCGAAGTTCAGCTTAACAGTGTATCAGTCATATGCTAGCTGGAGATACCTCTGCTGCAGAACCCAATTGTCCTGAGTCTCAGTCACTCAGCCCTGCTCTCCCAAGGCTGGACCACAACCTAGTGGGAATGAAACTTGTTCAGCTGCAGGCACTGCGTGGCACATGCTGCCCAGGGATAACTCTTCATTCAAGTTGGCTGGAGTCTAGGCACTGTAGTGACTTTGGATGACACAGAGGCTAGGCATTTCAACAGGACAGTAACCACAACAAACAGCTGTCACCATGGTTGTAATAAGGGAAAAGTATATATCTATAGCTTGTACATGCGTGTATGTATAAAAGGCTATCTAGTTATTACTTCTTTGTTCAGTTTTTCACTAAATACTTATTAATCTTTATCATATAATATATAGATTATGCTCTGACTATAAGTAGATACATTTCCATTGGTAGCTATATGCAGTTATGTTTTTCTTTTCTTTATTTCTTCTTCCATTTTTCTTTTCTTTTTTTTTAAAGAAGCTCTGGTAATTCAGGCTTGGCTGGCCTAAAACTCTCATTGTAGATCAGGCTGGCTTCAGACTCATAGAGATCTGCCTGCCTGTACTCCTGAGTACTGGGATTAGAAGTGTATGCCACCATGCCAGGCCTGATTCATGTTTTGATCTAGTTTGCAGACTGCTTCCAGATGTCCTTCCTAAATGGCTTCTTGCTAGATTTGGTCAATTGGAGGCATCGGAAGGAATCGGGTAGAGAGCTCCACTGCTTCTTGCTGTGGCCCCACCTCCTTCTCTGAGACAGCATGGACTTTACTCTGCTTCTGCATACAGCTTCTGTCGTGAGTCCAGCTCCCACCGACTAATGCAGATCTTGGGCCACATACTGTTCTTTCTGCTTTTGTCCTTCAAGATTCAGGGATGGTACCACTTCTGATTTTGCACAAGTCTGGGTCATTTCCCTTTTCTTTTTGTGGATGAAAACTGTGCTGAGTTTTCTTTTTTCTTTTAAAAAATGTTTTATACAATACATTTTAATCATATTCTTCTCCTTTCCCAATTCCTCCCAGATCCTTATCACCTCCCTACCTACCTGACTTCAGGTTCTCCCTCCCTCCCTTCCTCCCTCCCTCCCTTCCTCCCTCTCTCCCTCCTCCTCCTCCCTCCCTCCCTCCTCCTCCCTCTCTCAAAAAGGCCAAAACACAATGCCCCCAAATTAAATAAAATCAAAACAAACAAAGCCCAATAAGACAACAATACCAAACAAGCCCCCCCCGCCCCCCCAAAAATGAAAGCTCTCAAAAAGAAAGTATGGATTCTGTTTTGTATTGGCCAGCTACTGGGCATGGGGGACTGCCCCATGTGTTTGATAAACTCAGGGACATTCCATTAAAGAAATTCATTTTCCTTTCCCCAGTGACAAATAGTTTTGTGGTTAAGGGTGGCTTTTGTGTCTACTTTCCCTGCTCCCCGCTGGGATTTTGTCTGGTGTGGACTTACGCAGTCTTGTGTGTGCATTCAGTCTCTGTGAGTTTGTATGTATGCCAGCCCTGCGGTGTTTGGAAGATGCTGTTTCCTTGGGGTCACTCATCAGCTGTGGTTCTCACAATCTTTCTGCCTCCTCTTCTGCATAGATGCCTGGGCCATGAGGGGAGGGGTGAGATGAAAACATCTCACTTAGGGCTGATTGCTCCACAGTCTCTCACTCTCTGCTCACTGTCCACTTGTGGGTCTATGTTAACTTCTCTGTACTGTAAGAAACTCTTCTAATGAGGGTTGAGTGATTCACTGACCTATGGATATAACAATCTGGGTGCCACGGAAGTGATTAAAGAGTTACTATACTCTCAACTTCTCCATTGTCTTTGGTGCTTTCCCCCCAAGTTTAGTTCCTTCTGTTAAAGTTCCTGGTAAAGCCTGTGTTTACCTAACTATGCTTCAAGTGTACAATCTCAACACCTAGCATTTTTGGTAGAGGACACAGGTATTTTTCTCATGTACCTATAAATATAAAACTGCCACTGAGGTATACTGTGAACCACAGGGTGGGTGAAAGGATATGCTAAACCAGTCTAGGACCTTGTTACTTCCACTGAGGACCATTCATCTGCAGCATTGCCAATTCCTTGGAACAGTGCCACCAATGTAGAGTCTCAAATCCCATCCTAGAGACAACTCATTCAGACCCATCACTTTAGCAAGGTCCCTAGCCCAGCAGAGTTCTGCTATGACAACATCTACTTTCAGTACGATTTCTATTTCTCAGTCCTGCTAGTTGTGTTCTACTAAGCTTTCCCTGGGTCCCTGGTGGCTCCGAATTGTAGCTCTGTTCAGAAAGTTTGTAATGTTTCTTAATGCTGCCTGAGCAAACAAACACTTCAGGTCAGAATACAGCCAGTGCAGGTCAGAGAAAGACTAGGGTGACAGTTGGGATAATTCTCTTAGAAGGGCCAGAACTTTACTTCTTTTCTGGCTACTTTGGCGTATTTGGAAGCTGAGCTCTGGAAGATTGAGTCTTTAAAATTCACAGAAGCATGTTGTGGGAAAGCAAATACCTTTCCCAAAGTGACCATATCTTGTATCATTGGTACAAAATATTTGAGCACTGTATCCTTTCCACAACAATGAAATTCAGGCAACACTCCTATGAGCTGCTCTGTAAATCACAATGGGGAGTTGCTGAAGCCAAGACAAAGCAAATATACACAGGTTTTAATGACAATCTCTCTCTCACTTTTTGTACTTCTTTGTTCCTTAGCCTACCCATTGATGTTTTTGAATATGCTCTTTCTTTCTCAGTGGCCATTACCCAGAGGCAAGTAAGGCAGAAATCAAAAAGAAACTGGAAGCCAAAGGCCATGTTCAACCTGCTGAAGTATAACAAGTACCATGCTTGTTCTTGCTTCAACTCCAGCCACAGACCTCTTAAAACTTCCCAAATTTCCCGGAGGGCATGAGTGTCTTCATGTCCATTCATATCTTCATCTGGTCGTTCATCCATATCCTTCCTAGTAAAACAGCAAACAAATGTTTTTCTTTGAATTTGAGGATCAATCATAACAAACTAATCCAACCAAAAGAGGGAGGAGCAGGATTTCTCATTGTTCCCAGTGAGTCAGAAATAGAGGTGACAACCACTATTGACAATCACTCCTTGTGATTGGCATCTGGAGTTGGAAAGAGGCACTTTTGTGGAACTAAACCCTCAACTTGTGGAATCTGATGCGGTCTCCAGGTAGATAGTGTCAAACTGAGTTAAATTACAGGATATAAAGACAACATGGAGTGAATAATTGCTTGGTATATGGGTAAAACTGTGCATAGAGCTGGTCACAGAATTGAGCAGGGTTGAGTATGGGTAGAGGGACGAAACTTTTTTATTTAACTTCACACCCCCCCAAGCTGTTTTGTGAGCCATACTACCTTGAGCAAGTGCTTTATATGTCTGTTGCTCAAATGGTTCTTACAACAATACACTTTAACACATGGCTCAAATGGTACCTCCAACAACACACCTGAATGCATGACTCAAATGGTACCTACAATACAGCTTAATGTACACCTCAAATGGTGCAAGAATATGCTCTGCAGAAGAAAAAACCTAGGTATTAAAAAATCTACATTTAAAGCCGAACTCTAGTGGGGAGTGAAAGTGTGTTAAGTCTCAAAGTGTGTTAAGTGAATTGTTCTATAGTATCTGTGCTTGGGTGAAAATAAACTAAGGATTCCATTGCCCCCTTACAAATAGCTGGGTTTGTTTGATTGTCTTAATGTCGTCTTGTGTTCCTCTTGATCCAGGTTTCAATCTGTGTTTCCTAATACTTCTTGGTTATTTGTAACCATGACACTAAGACTCATTTAGCTAATGTTTACTGAGAATAAGCATTCCAATAGGCACCATTCAAGGTATTTGTAATACCAAGAGATTAAGTTGTTGTGCCCACTGGGTTTTATATTTTAAATGAGGTCATGTTGCTACAGCTGTGGATATCATGGGGATACTGGGCTTGGTTCTGCCTAAGGCCCTGTATCCAAACTGGATGAGTTGGAAGCCTTGTGGCTCACAGTTGCTTTTTGTCCAACTCTGATCTTACAGTGAGTGAAAGTACTCATGTTCACTTTATTTCTGAGCAACCTATTCAGACTGCAGACTGCCCCCCTACTCCCCCTAGCCCCACCTCCCACACAATGATTGCTCATTCACTGATGACTGTGTCAAGTCTACTGTTGACCTCTTGGGAATAGTGAGACCATCTGGTTGCAGGTTTTTTCTTTTATTTTTATTAACTCAATTATATATTTATCCACTCATCACTTCAAATAGCATTTGTTGAGAACACTATGCTAGATATTTTGCTTGGAACTAAGCATACATCTCTAAACAAGACAGAGTGACACTGTCTTCATGGAACATCTTTTCTAACAGAGAAACTTGTAGGAAAGTGTGCTACACTACCAAACTCCCTAAAAGGGCTCTGTATACTCTGACTGTATTACCTCTGTGAGGAAGTGAAGCTGAATTCTGGAGCATGGAAAGTGTTACTTAAGAGACAGAAGAAAGTAATGAATTCCATGCAGAGGAACAAGATATGCAAAGGCTCTGAACCAAAGCGAACCTTCTGCAGGCAAGGGGATTGGATAAGGATTGCAGATTTGGATAGGAAAAGACATAGGCAAATTAATGGGTATTAGGAAATAAAAAATGTAAAGGTGTGATGGTTAGGTGGATATTAATGCTAATTAAAAGGGAAAGTCAAAGATGAATATTAATCAGCTTTCTCGCACTGTGACAAAGTACATGAGATAACTTGAAATGAGGACAGACTTATTTTGTCTCATGGTTTCAATCTATGGTCATTTGACCTTGTTGCTTTAGGCCAGTGGTGGTGTAGACTTTCATATATGGCTGAGTTAATTTCTCTACTCTATTGTAACCAGGAAATAGAAAGAGAGATAGGAAGAGGCTAGGTCTTAATTTCCCTTTCAAGGGCATGCCCCGGATTACCTAGCTTTCATCCAATAGGCTTTGTCTCTTAAATGCTCCATCACCTTCTAACAGTGATCCAGGCTGGTGGCTAAGCATTGATACATGGGACTTTGAGGGGACATTCTAGATTCAAACTGCTATAGGTGGCATCTGTGTTGCTGGCCAAAGCACCTGGGAAGATGGTGGTATTGCGCACGAAGATGGAATGTAATGAAGAGGACTGCATTTCTGAGGAAAATGACTTGAATTTTGGACAATTGGATCTGTGATTACCTTTAGGACATTGAAGAGAGGAAGTTGATATACAAGTTTGGGGATTGAGTGTAAAGTTTAGATTATAAATTGTGGATTGTCACTGACTAAAGTATTTCTTTCACCAATAAACTGGGAGGAAATCTATGAACAGTTAAGTCTTAGTTGGATATCTATTAGAAGTTAAGGTCATTTTTGTAATTGTTATACCATGTTTGGCAATTACTTGAGTACTTTATTGTAATGCAACTAATGATGAGATGGAATTTGTTGAAGAGAATAGGTTTGGATTTTATACAAAGAAGTTTATTATTGAAATGTTAAACAATTAAAGTCGTGAAGGTAGAGGCCTGATGATGAGATTAGTGTCCTATATGAGTGGACGAAGTTAGCTCTGTTAGTGCTGTTCAAGGACAATGTAAGAAGGCAGCCATCTGGATACCAGGATGGGGGGCTGCATCAGATATGGTCTTATCTTGGACTTCCAGAACAAGTAAGTGTTTATTATTTCAACTTCCTTGTTGTTTCAGAAACTCAAACAGTGATTCAAAAAGTATTTTATTTATATGGTGGTTTTGCAGATTGATGACTTGGGATGTGTGCAGCGTGGCTGCTTAAATGTTGGGAGGGAGCTTCATTGCTCTTGGCTAGGATCATTCATGCATCTGTTGGGGCTGATTAATTTGTGACTGAGATGCTTTGCTCTTTCTCTACATGACTATTTACTCCCGGGGAATTGATCACATGGTGATGGTCCATGAGTCCCAAAAGAATAAGTGGAAACATGCAAAGTTTCTGGTACAAGGTTGCAGCTGTTTTTTATCTTTTGGCCAGAACAAGTTGCAATCCCAGCTCAGATTCTAGGACTGAAAAGCTAAATTTCACTTCTTGGTGAATTTCAAGAGCATGTGGGAAAATTTGTAGCTTTTTTTTTTTTTAAATCTACCACACAGATACCTAAACATCTAAATTAAAGGAGAAGTGATGAGAGAATCTAGGCTCTCAGAGAAGCAAGATATCTGAATGCCATCTGTAGGCAGTATAACCCAAGGAACATGGCTGTGTAACCAGAGAAAAACTGGATTCAAATCTGACTGTGTTGTTGACTGGCTGGGCTCTTTTTTTGTAATGACTATCCTGAGAACTTGTGAGCATGTTATGTAAAGAAAACCCTTAGCATGGAGTCTGGGTTGTGGAAAGCAATAACAAAGGACGATTCCAGTGGCTGGTATTGTTATAGGATGGCCTCCAATTACAGAAAGGCTCTACCAGGATGCAGAACAAAGGCTAAGCAAGAAAGACGTTGGCTGTGGATGGAAGAAAGAAGAGACCTTGCAGGACCATAGAGACCTAGAGCCAGCCTGAACTGAGGATCAGGTACCAGGACTCTCCTACCTTTAAGAATGCTGGTTAGCCCAAGCCTTCTAACAACAATACCCATCATTTCTTGAATACTTACAAGGTGCTAATCACTAGTCTAAGTGCTTTCCAAGTATTAACTTGTGTTTTTGTTTGTTTGTTTGTTTTTTGTTTTTTGTTTTGTTTTTGACAGGGTTTCTCTGTGTAGCCCTGGTTGTCCTGGAACTCACTCTGTAGACCAGGCTAGCCTTGAACTCAGAGATCCTCCTGCCTCAGCCTCCCAAATGCTAGGATTAAAGGCATGCACCACCACTACCTCCCACCTCATTCAGTCATCTTAATATCTCAAGGGATTCTTGTCATTTTCATGTTATACACATACGTGTAGATATTGAGACATAAAGAAAATCAAGCTTATGCAGCCCATTAGTGGTAAAGCCAAGATACCATCCATGTCTGTGTTATTCCCTACTCCAACAGTCTAACTTCTCACTGTATTGTGTGGAAATCCAAGGCGGAAAAAGGAAACCAGACAAATGCTGCTCAGATATTTCCAGACAGATAGGGAGGATTCAAGTGGGACATTGTGGCATCCAGTGAACCATAGCTAAGGGTCTGCCAAGGGTGGGGGATAGGAGACAACTGTCTGGGTAACTAAGAGCACCGTATAGCATAGCACTCCTGTTTGCACTATTTCTGGCATTACATTTTCTAGTCCTCAAAATGAAGAAGGTGAGAATTACTTTTCTTCACAATTATGCTACTTGTAAGAGTAGTTGCCACTCTCTGCTGTCATGTTCTTCCCTCTTAACTCTTAGCTTCAGACTGACTCCCAGTCTGTACTTGGTCAAGGACACCAGTAACTTGTTGGCCACCTCCAGTGGGCCATTTACAGTCCTTATTGCTTTGTGTTGAATGCCTGGAGCAGGAAGCTCCGACCCTATATCAAGGACACCCTCAGGGGATCCACTTACTCTGGACTCCTCCCTGTATCTCTATTCTTTATAGAAGCATATTCCTATGGCCAATTTCAGCCATCTCTATTCTTTCCCTTTTATTTTCCATTATTTTGAAGTATAACAATGTTCCAATAGTCTCTGACTAGTGGTCTAGAATACAGAACTCCGATGTGGGTTGGTAACTGTCCTCTTCTGAGCCTACATGGCAATACTTTGTAATCTGGGAGGTAAGTCATTGCTACTTTTAATATACAGATAAGGAAGTGAGAGTCATAGAGAAAATGAACATATAGCCAGTTGAAGAGGCATCTGGATACAAATACGAGTCATGGGATGCCCCAGGCATTTGGCACCATTTTTCTGGCTGCCTCAAGCTGCTTCATAGAACTCACAAATTGTGCACTGTGGGATCAATAGCTTCACCTGTAATAACACTGGGTGTAATTTGCATTTATTTTGTTGGTTGTTGGCTGTTATTTATTTACTATTATTGCCTTTGGGATACAACTGAACCTGGCTGATTGATTAAGAGGAATCTCAGACCTGCTTCCCAATTGCCCGAGATGTGAATGCCAAAGGTCTGAATTCTATTTGAATGCCCGAGTGCCTCTTTTCTCTAATTTGTAGCCAGAGTCTGCCCTTAATGAGAATGTCCTTGGGATTTTATAAGACGGTGGAAATGTTCTGGGGAGATTTCAGATCAATAGCTCTTCCACAGGACTCACAGATTCAGAGCAAGCATTAGTTCAGATATTAGAAATTGCAACCCAGGCATGAAAGCACCTTGGAAAAACACATATTTTATACCTAGCCCCCCTGGGATCAGGGTGTCACTGAAGCCAATAAGTTAAAACTTAATATGTGAAGCTTGATAGCCAAAGCAGCATATTAAAAGAAAACGAGAAGTATTTCTTGACCTAGTAATTTGGAAGGAGAGTAGGTGAAGTATGTAAATTAGAGAAAATTCAAAGGTGAGTCATTCAGGAAATGTGTGGTAGATGTATATCATGCTAGCTGCAGCTCAGAATTGTAAATCTCACACCTGAAATCTATTGAAGCAGGGCTCCTAGAATTTTTACCATTTTAATACTGGTATTGTCATTTGCTTGATTTTTGTCCTATGTGGTCTGTGTTTATTTAAAATAAAAAAATTGAATTAAAATGTCTCTTGCTGAACATGTAATGATGTCTCCTTGAGGGAGTATGTAGTGACTTGATGGGAAACATCCAAGGGCTAGGAATTACGGCATGGGCATGAAACCCATTTGCTTTCCCCTTCCATTTTCAGGTTAGAAGGAACAGCTGGATGCAGTGATCAGTGAAAGGTACCAATGAAAGAAATTCAGTGTTTCAATGAACTTGTCCACTAAAGAAGTGACTGATCATGTTTGATCTGCTTGCCCAGATATAAGTATGTATTAGTATTGTCATTTCAAGAGAGAAAAGCACCATGACATCTCATCTGCCAGCAACTCTATCCCTGCCCAAGTCTCATTTGTTATGTATGGGAGTTCACTCATTCACCAAGTATCTATTGATGCCACTCTATGACAGGTTCTGTGTTATACCAGTAATGAAACAAGCAGAGCCTTCTGGTCCTTAAGAAAATGACATTTTCTGGTGGAATAGATGGATAATTAAAAAATAAATATGGCACTAGGTTGAGCTGTTCTAAAAAAGAAGCAGGGTAAGGGAAATGTATATATTTTATGGAAGAGATTCTTTAAAAAATAATTATATCCATTTATTGTGTGTAAGTTTGTGGGTACAGGCACCAAACTCAAAGAAGTAAAAAATGAGAAGCATAATGTAGTATCTTTTTAAGTGTGTGTCACAGAGTGACTAATGGAGATAGTTTGATAGCATTCCCATTGACAGAAACAGGTTGGCTGTACTATTGAAGGAATATAGCAAAAGGCTTTACTCTACCAGTTGCATTATCCGGAAGCTAACACTCCCTGAGCTTAGAACTACAGGGTTTTATCACCTTGTTATTATAATGAATATTAAGATGGTCAAGACCACTGAGCAATGAGAATTTGAATGCTGATTTAGTTTATCATTTTACCTTGTCCCCAGTGAGGACAGGAATAAGCAAGGCAATTATCCAACTGAGGGGAAAACAAATCAAGATGCTTGGACCACACGATGCACGGTAGTCATTCTTTTTGACAGGTTGTCATGGTGTGTTAAATAAAATTTCTTATCCAACATTTTAGGGTGAGAAATAACATGGCATAGAAACTTCAGCAAGAACAGACCCGGCTATTTGGGGAAGTTTTACCTTCAAGATAAACATCGTTTGTTTACTTAAGCAAGTAACTATCCATCTGCCATCTCATGCCCAAATCATCTTTAGTCTATTTCAGGATTTTTTATCTTGGTTAGAAATTATTTGTGTGCATGAAACAGAATACATTTGAGCAATCTTAAGAAGTAGAGAATTTATTAGAAAGATTTAAGACATAGCATGGAACCCAGGGAGTAGAAGGCAGATGGACATATAGGACCTGGAATTTAACTAGAAAACCAAAATGGACAGGAATTACTTTCCCCAGAATCTTTATCCTGTCTTGTTTCTACCTCTTTCTGCTCATGGCTTCTGTGTCTCTCTGAAGAGTGGCTGTCTAGGCCTCTCTGGGTACATGTCTGCTCCTTTTTATTTATTTTTAAATATTACCTTCTTGTTTCTTCTTTAAAAGAAACTCACTAAAGTTAGTCCCGCCTAAATAAATATGCACACTGTAATTATAGTCAGTAAACAAATTTAATATGCTTAGGGAACAAATATGGGTTTTAATTTTCTATGTGCTATATATGTACTTTCCAATCATTTGCATGGAACTAACTATTTTGTGATTGTGGTAAATATGGAATGAAAGGCTAAGGTGAGATCTATCTAGGATGTCCCAGTGGTCTAGGACCACATCAGACAGTAGAGTATCAGTGGGTCAGAGGTAGGCTTCAGAGAGGGTTAGTTGAAACAAAGCCACAGCCAAGTGCGGGCCCAGAGAAGGAGTGCCTTTTTCTTTCTGAGTTTATTTAATTGTTTTCATGAAAATGCCCTCAGAGAACTGTCAGTAACATGATAGGGTTAGCGCTTGTAAACATTTTTATGTGATCAGTGCATCTCTGTGTTCCTTTCTTTCTTGTTTTATTTACGCAACTGTGACTATGTTGTCTGGAATTCTGTCTGTCCTAGACTGTCCCTTGCATTGTAGGACAGCCAGCTCATAAAGTTAAGATCCTATATGTCTTCCCTTCCCTGACTTAATCCACTTCTCAGAAGACAGCAGAGTGGTATCCCCCTTGTTCTGCAAGGCACCACCAGGAAAAGCTGGTTTTTGATTTTCCTAGCTTCTGTCATCCACAGGTCAGTTTCACACTGCTTGGCAAGGGAGTGAAAGTTGTCAGTGTTTTGGCTTCTGCCTACTCACCAGCTCATCTCCCCCACCCCACCCCCCACTCTCCGATCATTTCACGCTACAGTAACACTGAATTGCTTGTAGTTCTCTTAGCATACCATGGCATTTCACACTTCCTTGCACTTGTACACACTGTTCCTTCCTTGTGGAATGCTCTTCTGCTTTGTGCCCTTGAAGGCCTTTCTTTTGTTCAGATGTCACATATTTTGGATAGGTTTCCTTGTGATCACAAATGGGAACTTTGTTCTGAACACCTTTAGACCGTCAAACTCCCCTAGATTTACTTTTATACAGCCTCAGAGTAATTTGTTTATCCTCATTTCTCCAGGACAAGAGGTCAGAAGCAAGGCACAAGTTCCATCACCTGGGGTTGGCGGGGGGGAGGGGGGGGCAATAGGGGGCATGGCAAGAGCTGTTTCACTCTTTGTAGAATCTCAATTCCTATTACCCTAACGGTGCTCAATGCATGCTGCTTAAAGAATACACCGGTAATTCCAACTTGGACTCCCAGAAATATTGTATATTGGAAGGTTCAGTAGACCGTAAACCCAAGAGGTCTAATGAACAATAGTAGAAACTTTACAGACATTATCTCTTTTGATTTTTCAACAGCTTAAGAGATTTTTAATACTCATTCATTTTATACATGAAAAGCTGTAGCTCAGAGAGGTTGAAACAACTTGCTCAAAGTTATCCTTCTAGAAGTTGGCAGAAGTAGGATTTGAACCTTGCTTTGGACCTATGTGGCTTGAACCTGTGTGAATCTCAACTTCTGTCTCTAAGGAGCTGGGTGATCTCAGGCAGTTGATGTAGACAATTAAGGACATGTTTTCACATCTAAAGTGCAGAGTAGACTTTCCCAAGGGAGTAGTTCTCACTTTGTGACCATGCTAACAGATTATCTGCTGACATAAGCCCATTCTCAGTGTTGTCTTTAGTGCAGGGAGGTAACTGGGCATCAGGAATTTTTTTTCAGGCCCCAAAGATGTCAATGCACAGCTAGGATGAAGAAGTGATGCTCTAGCTACGGATTTTTTGACCTTTAAAGTACACATTACACATCTGGGGGTCTGGCTGTGTGAAGATTCCTGACCAGTACATCCCCATTAACAACAGGCTCCCAGGTGTACATGCTACTACTGGGTTTCATACTTCACAGACACTATCAAGTCAAGGTAGAGAGCCTGTATCTTAAATGACAAAATCTAAATGACCACACTTATTAATTACATTGTCTTTACTGCTAAGAAAATGCAGTTTACCTTGTTCATGATTCATGTGAATCAGCCTTTACAAAGTTTGCTCTTGTCCCCAGTGGCCCTGTTCACTGTTGTCTGTGTACTAGTTGGTACAGCTGGCACACCTCCTGGTAGGTACATGGTAGAAGATCCAGTTGGAGGCACAATTGGAGCAGGATCTTGGACAGCTAATTAGGGCAGCTGCTGTAGTATCAATTCAAACAATCAGAAATCCAAAGTGGAGCACAATGCAAAATTCGGCAACTCTGGTTCTTGTTCAATGGCAAACTGCTTGGTTATTGAGAGTCTGAAGACTAGTTCACCAGGAGTACATCAAGAAGGCAACCACAGATGAGGGCAGAGGACAAGGGATTTGTCAAATAAAGCTGAGCCAAAGGGTTAGAGTGAGCTAGGCTTCCTGCAAGAAGACACTGTCAGTAATCATTCATCAATCTATATGTGATCATCCCTGACTATCAATAATCTATTTTCCCCAAGTGCATATATGCTGTCTGCAAGTGCATTTGAGGGGTGAGTGAGTAGTGTCAGACAAGAAACCTGGCTCATAAATGCTATAGGGAGAGTTAGCTACTAAACCCCTAGGTATTCTCCAAAGCATCTCACAGCAACAGTGGCGTATGAGTGGTAGTGCCAACTGACCCATTCCCTGGAACTCCAGTGCTGCATGAGTGTGGATATAGTTCCAAATGTCTGGTGTCCACATTACCAAAGAGAGGGATGTACCCCTTTACAAAGAAATACACAGAAAAGACACCTGAGCACAGCAGGCATTAACGGAAATACCCTCCCTCAAAGTCTAAAGAGCCATTGGTGTGTTCATTTAGGAAAAAAAAAAAAAAAAAAAAAAAAAAAAAAAAAAAAAAAAAAAAAAAAAAAAAAAAAACCAACTTCAAAGTCTTATTTTTCTCCAGATAGTGTGTAAGTGTGTAGTGTGTGTGTGTGTGTGTGTGTGTGTGTGTGTGTGTGTGTAAGATTAAATTTTGCTTAGTGTGGAGGTAGGACAGGATTTAGATGGCCTCTTTTCATGGTCTTCAAGCCCTGAGTTTAGTTAGCACTGTGTTTGTGAACTTGAAAACCCAACACCTTAGCTACTCTGATATCCTAGCCAGTGAATGTTTTTCACAGATTTCACAGCAGCAACAGCCCACCTCTTTGTTTAGCCACTTGAAAAGGAGGATTAAAGAAAAAGAAGAAAAAAAGGGAGAGAGACTAGCTAAAACAGGGCAGCATGGAGCTTGTTTTTTTTTTTTTTTCTTTTTTCTTTTTTCTTTTTTTTTTTTTAAGGGACTTCTAAACCCTGCCTGTTCCTTATGGAATCTGAAGGCAGAACCCAGTTTACTCTGTGCAAATTCAGTAGCTCCAGGACCCCTGACAGAAACCTGCATCACCCCTTGCTTGAGCGATGTTTGTGCACTGTCTTTCTCAGCAAGGCCTTGCTTTCTTCCAAGGAACACACAGGCTGGAAATTCCTGATCTACCTCTATCACCAGGAATCTAACCTGCAAGCTTATACCTGAATACTGAAACCTTGGGGTTCACTGCTCAAATATAATGCCTCAGAAAAGAAGAAAAGCAGCAAACAGAGTCTTCCTAACCTTTGCAAATGTCACGCACTATTTATATAACATTTACCACTTTTATTTTCCAAAGCCTGGGGTTTTGTGAGGAGAAAGGGCCAGGCACCCTAAACCAAGCCACATTCCTCCAGGTTTTAAATTACAGCTCTCTTTCAGAGGGCCAGGCTCATTGTATAGACATCACTCCTCCGGGGCTCATTGCCTCATAAACAACTTGAATTCTATTTCTTGGATAATTCACAAAACCGGTTTTCTAATTGCTTTAGGAGGCTTTTTTTTTTTCTCAAATTAAATGAAAACAGTTGCTCTAAAACACAAGTTTTTATCTGTTGCAGGGAGCTTTGGAAATTCCTTTGGTCAGGGCCATGATTAAACAAGTTTTTATTTTCTAATCAAATCTGGTTCTCTAAAATTAATCAAGTCTTATTATCTAAAATTGTACTTTAACCTGAACTCCTAGCTTTGTTACTACTTAAGATCTGAACTTGTCATGTGAAGACCAGTAAAGTTTTTGTTTGTTTGTTTGTTTGTTTTATAAATACAAGAAAAGTAGGAGGCCTTCGTCTTATTTTGACAACCATTCTAGCTGGATAGATAAGAAACGCAAACAGAAGTCAATACCACTCAGGGCTAAAGAGAGCATGTACCTTCTTAGGAAAGGTGATAGGTGAGTACATAAAAGCCATGGCTTTGCTGAAGACACTGGTTCCCAAGATAATATAGACTTCCTACATTTGATCTGTTAATAAAAAATAGACGGTATTAGACCATGAGCCCCTAAGAGCACGAGGGGTCTAAACTGAATCTGCTCCATCTTGTCCTAAACTAGTTGCAGATTGGAGGCAGAGGTAGCTGACCAGCAGTGCTCTAGCCGTCTTTGACCACTACTTCCTTCTGTTCTCACAGAGTTTAGAAAAGAATTGATTACTACATTTCAAAATGCTGATGTTGCAAATGAAGATACGTATTTCTGGGGCTGGAGAGATGGCTGTTGTTGGTCTTCCAGGGGCCTTGAGTTTGTTTCTTAGTCCTCACATTAGTCTGCTCACAACTTCCTGTAATTCTAGCTCTAGTGTGTTAGCATAAAGCTTGAAGGGGGACCTTGGGTGGGGGACCATGGTGGATTCCTTGGCAGGTGAAGGTGACTGAGGAGGAGGGACAAACATGCCACACAGACAGAGCTTAAGTGAGAAGTTTCATTAGAAATGGTAGGGAGGGGGAAGGATAGAGAAAAGAGGTAAAGAGACAGAAAGACAGAGAGAGGGCAGAAGACAAGAGGGAGACAGGAAAGTCCTGTCTGCCCCTGGGGATCAGCGGGAAGAGAAAGCGGGAAAGAGAGCAGAAAGAGAGGAGAGTAAAGAGAGAAGAGCTGGAAAGAGAGCAAAGAGCAGAAAGAGAATGTAAGAGGCCGGGGTCTGTCTTTTAAAGTGGTCCTTTGCACCTACGTGCACACTAGTACCCATTGAACCCTGGGCTGACCAGAGTACTGCCTGAGTGCAGTCTGCCAGGTGACAGGGGCAGGCCGAATAATGCTTGAATCCTTACAAAGGGGATTTGACAGTCTCTTTTGGCTCCCATAGGCACCCACATATACTCAACAGACACACATATACGTGTACTAAACTAAAAATAATTATCTGTAAAAAATAAAAAAAATATTTAAAATGAGCGAACAAATGAATGAATATTTTTAAGGGTAAAACTCCCAGTTTTAAACCCTGATGATCTCATTTGATCCTTGGGACCCACATGGAAGCAAGTAAAAAACAACTGTAAATATGTCTCTGACTTTCAAATGTTGTGGCAGTTGTGCCTGCCTCCAAAATAAATGATTATAAAATTTAAAAGTAAAAGGATTTTTTGTTTTGCTAAGTGTTGTGTTGCAAGAGTAAATTTTCTAGCACTTGGGAGAGTAAGGCAAGGGGATAAAAAATTGGAGGCCAGCCTGGGCTATGTAGTAAAAGCATATCTCAACAAAAGGATAAGCAGAGAAAAATCAAAACCAAGAACAATTTCTGTCCTGTGTCGGACGATTCTGCAAACAGCCCAGCCATGTGGTCATGACTGGTTGGAGCCAGACAGAACTTCTGAAGACAGAGCACATTCTTCTTCCAATTTGCCCTTAGTTTGCTGAGATCTGCTCACCTCAGCTCCATTGCCTCATTAGTCTTTCTAGGATGTTAATTTTATTATTATTATTATTATTATTATTATGTTTATGTTTATGTTTATGTTTATGTTTATCAAAAGTCTACAGCCTGAGTGTTTGGCATGGCCATCCAGCAAGGCCCAGAGGTGCCACAGACAGTTAAGGATCTCTTCCTTCCACTGTCTGGTAGAGACATTGATTTTCTTCTTGTGAAGGCATTGAAGCATAAATGATAGTGATGTGTGTCTCCCCCCCACCCCCCAGAATGAATTCAGGAAAGCTATCATTTAATCTTTTGGAGTCTGTTTTTGGATCTATAAAATGAGAGGTTAGATTATTTACCTACACATTTGACCAACACTTAAAATATACTTGTTGTGTGCCACAGATTTGAAGATGCACCAAAGGGCTCAGCAGTGGAATGACACAAACTGGCATGTAGTCGTGTTTTGTGTTGGTACCCAACACTGAACAGTGCATTTGAAAGCCTTTGGATGATTTCCCACAGTGCCCTGCTTCCAGCCAGTCAGGGTCTCCATTACCTGCCTGATCTGTTAGTCATCTGGGTTTCCAAATAGTCCCTCATCTCTACAGTCATTTCTAGCTCCGACATCTTGTGGTTTTCCTCTTTGCCAAAATCCCGCCTCATTTTCTACCTTGCCTCTTCTTTGTTCTGCTTCTTCCTGCATCTCCTCTAGCCTAAGGCTTGCCAGGGGCTTGGCTTTTCAAGTCTGCTGTGGAGTTTCTGGTGAGAGAATTCTTCTGGCTTCATCCCTTTGTTGCTTTTCTTCCTCACCTTGACAATAAGGACACGGTTCTCAGTTTTACTCTGAGGCTCGGTTTACTGTTTGCAGCAGATTTCCCCCCTTTCTCTGTAGCAGCTGTTCTCATTCTTCCAACCAGTTTTTAAAAGGCTTGATTTGGAAATACGGGCACTCTGTGCCTCTTTAGAGATTCATCCGTAACTGTCAGAGCCTTTTCATTCCCTGTCTTTTGTATAGGTTTCTTTTATGAGCAAAGTAATTTGCATTTGTCTTTAATTCTTAATTTGTCTTTGCATTTACTGTGGATGTAACATGCAGCTGAATTTGCATTTCCTTTTCACTTCCATTCTCATGGACTAGGGCTGTCTGAGGTGTAAACTGTGGATAAACTCAGGAGTATGCTTGCTGAGCTGCAAAGTTACTGGCTTTGTTTTACTTATCCCTTTCTTTTCTCTGTGCTGTCTTATTATATTTGGATGCTGTAAGCAAGCTGTAATTAAACACAACCTATCCTTTCAATACTTATTCCCATTAGCTGAAGATTTGCCCTTTAAATGGCAGTTTCGTTCACTTGTCAGAAGTCCTTTGTAACAGGATGCTATTAGATTCTTGGGTATAAAAATTTGGGTTTTATTTTGTCTTTAACATCACCCTGGGTCCAGGTAGCTCTCTGGTCCTCGGCTTCTTTATCCATAAAAGGGAATTCTTAATAACAATATTTCACAGTTCTTCTGAGTAACAAATGATAGGAAAGGTATGGGACTGCTTGAGAAGCCACACTCCATTACTGCCATGGAGCACCCTGCCCACTTGTGTGTAGCTGCAGATGGAGCTTTATTCCATGGAGTTTTGTCAACAATAGCCACTGTGTTTCAGATCATCTCAAGCTTCCCATTAGAAGGGCAAAAAGGACCAGGCTAAAATCCACCCACAGCCCCATGCTAGGAGCCTCTCTTAGCACTGGGAAATAACATTTAAACAGAAGGTTAATGCCTTACACTAAACCTGGAGTCCTGATGTGTCTACGAAAAGCATTAGATCTAATTACCCTTCCTGGAATGGCAGAAGCTAGAAGTGGCCCTATATATTCCAACATTCAATTACAAGGCTGTTCTTTCGAAATAGATTTCTTTTAAACTGTGTTGTAGAATGTTGAGAAAATTGTTAGTTGCTTCTATTGCCCATTCTGTAGAAATATATAATTTTTAGCCTCTCTGAGAGGGAGGAGAATTTCAAGTCAGTGTGAACTAATTGTAGGGAATGCAGTAGTTCTCAACAACGTCCATTGCTCTCTCCTGATGGCTGTCACTCATTTGTGCCTAATCAACAGAGAATCCTTGGAGGCAACAGAAGGGTCTAGAATAATGCCTACTTGGTACTGGAGCCAGGGCCATTCTTAAACAATGATCTTCCTTCTCCCTCCTCTATTGAGGTACACATTTTAGAATTTGGAATTAGGCTTCAGTAGGTAGAATTAGTGAATCTATGTGTGTCGGAGTCAGTCTGAACATTTAGGGAGTGCAGCCCATCCCTTGTTCAGGATCCTTTCTCCCTCAATTCTGATGGCCATTGTTCACAACAGAAAGCTTGCTTACATTTGGGGAGAGGGAAGTTTCAGGATTGCCTTGCCAGAATTTCTGCTCTTGATGGCACATATGTGGATAATAAGTGATGTGGTGTTACCGAAATCCCATTGCTCTTAAGATACACTAAAAACTGGGAGGCCAGAGAATGAAAAAAAAGGACTTAGGCTGAGTGGTCAGAGTCAGCAGAGGGCATCACATGTGGGGGGAAAAAAGAAAAGCAAAACAAAGCACATAAATATTCTAGAAGAGGGAACCCCCTGCTCCCCCCCCCCACACACATTTAGGATGAAACTGTTCAGTTCAGAGAACTGCATTGTAAAACTTAGGGACAATATATTTCATGATGGCTGGAGTGCTTCTTGACACAGTCTTTGGAAGAGCAAAAGACATTGCTGTCTTCTTGGAGTTTGCCAGAGTTTTTTGACACAATATTAACTATGAATCAGAGTTTAGGAAGTAGATTTATTGTCCCATTTACCCCTGCCTGAGTGGATGGAATGCAAGTTTTCTATTGAGTTATCTCTTTGGAAGCAGCTGCCCAACTTCTGTGTCTAGGAGGACAAGCCATTTGTTCTTTAAAACGTATGTGCTTCAGCTGGGCAGAGTGTATATTTCCCTCTGACCTGCTCTCTCACCAGGGGAGAGTCCTCTCTGTTCAGATTGCTGACTGACTGCCTGTCTGTGGTGCTGGGAAGCCTTGTTCAAAGATCTCAAAGCCTGGCTGCATCTCTTTCCTAATGAAGCACCCTTAGCTCGAAGCTGGGGGAGAAGGTCCATCTGGCTTCTGCCATATGTGTGTATGCTGTCAAACCAGTAAACACGGCAGAGTTTGCTGACAGTGAGGAGTTTCAGTTAGTCAGTCATAAATTAGGGAAGAGATACGCTGTGCTCCTGCTGCTGCTGCAAGCCTTCATGCTCCAGATCAGATCCTATACCTACCGCACCAGGGAAGGAAGGCATGGTGGACCCAGGAAACACCTGGTGGGAGGTCACACACATCAAACACATGTAGTCTATAGTGACAGTGAGAATGGGTAAGAGACCAAAACCCCCAAATCATCCCTGAAACACCTGTTCCATGTCTGTTTGCTTATGCAGTTGGTATACTGGATTTTCTGTTTTAACACACGTATATCTAGTCAATCACAGTTTTTTGTTTTTTTGTTCTTGGGGGTGAGTATTGGGTAATGTCTATGTGGAGCCTTTAAAAATATTTTTGTGCTGGTGAACATATGTGTATTGTCTTCCCAGAATGTGCGTTATTCTTGTCTGATAATCAGGTAGGGAGACAATAATTAAAGTTTAATGCATCTGTCTTTTTAAGGAGAAAAGTGCTTTCTGACTCCTAATGGCAAGTTTCATTATTATGATTTTAATGCTTTTAGACTAAAGGGGAGTTTGCATTTAGGCTGCAAGAAGCACAGCTAAACTGTTCCTCTAAGACAGCTTTGTTTCATTTATGGGTTTGTGTTGAAGTGTGTTTTAATGTATTACATTTTAAAGAGACCGTGATGCCTTAGGTTATTTGAATATCTTAAGTCAGAATTGCTTTAGAAAGTAAATAACTGTACTTGAAGATATCACAACAGGAGGGTCACAGGAGTTTCTGGGCAGATTATCACACCCTGAACATCCCTCTTACCTAAGAGGTTCTACGATGCCTACAAGGCCTTCCCTTACTTTTTCTCTGTAAAAGTAGAATGTAAAGATTCTTTGAAAGAACCATCTGGTCTTTTGTGTGATTAATTCAGAAATGGGCAGGTTCTAAGTTAGCTGTGTTTTGCTTCTTTGGGGTTAGAATTTAGAATAGAAGAAAAAAGGTTTTGATGAACTAGACAAGAAGAATATGTTTCAATGGGCTATGACTGTGAGGTGTGTGCATGTGGAGGTACATAGGGTGTTTGAGGGATGTTGTTCTAGCTCCCTGACTTCCTCTTTCATTATTTGATACAAGACTGAATGATGGATATTTAGAAAAACTTCACTCGTTGTACATATAGCTTGTTTTAACTGTTATTTGTGATACCAAAACTTGATGTGCTTCCATATTGGCTAAACAGCAAACCCCTCTCAAATTCACATCTGCTTGGAACTTAAAATGTGCTTTATTTGAAAAATGAGTCTTCTTGGGCATCACCATTTATTTCATGAGTGAACTGTAACACTGGTTGAGGATGGACACTAAGTCCTTATGAGGAGAGGACAGAGACACAGAGAAGAAAATCCTGTGAGGGAGGAGAAACTGTCACCACCCAAGTACAAGCCAAAGAAGGCAAGCACTCTGGTGACCTCCAGAAACTAGGAAAGTGTGTGGGGTCAGATCACCCTCACACTGAGCAAAGAGGGAAGAGCGCCTTCTTGGATGTGCCATCCAGTTGGAATGCTCACTTGTTTGGGGTAGTCTAAGCATGGCATCTCTTCGAGAGGAGGTCTTAGAGGGCTGGGAAACCTCATCTTCATAAAGAGAAGCCCAGTAAACCTGCTGCTCAAGGGAAAACCTTGAAGTCATTCCCGACGCATTCTTCTCTCTTAACCATTGTGTCCATCACCATGCCCTATTGTTTCCTCCTCTTTGAAGATCTGCTTCTTTCCATTCTTCCTTCACCCCCTCTGTCAGTATCTCACCCCAAGTTGTCATCATCACTGCCTTCTGTCCTCCTTTATTCCTTTCTTATAGTCACAGTGACCACAAAACTGTGAATTGTAATATATTCCCTTATGGAGAATAATCCTACAACTTCAAGATAAAATATGAACTCTTTAGCATAGTTTATATGATCTGGCTTTTTATTAAATCTCCTCCTGTTCTCTTACCTGTATCCCATGATTTGTGTTTCTTTTACTCTCTTAAACAGGAAGTTTCCCAATCTTAGCAGTGGCTCTTCATCTTGGTTGAACATTGGAATTACTTGGGGAATTTTAAAAATTGAGTCCCTTGCTAGATGTGACCCTACTTCCCTGATAATCTCCTACCCATCTGCATTCCATAAGTCTTTCTTACAAGAAGCTACTTCCCTCATTTCCTATTCCCACAGTATCTTCTACTTCCTTACCAAATCAATCATCACATCTAATTGTAATTGCTCCTTTAATCCCTTTCCTCCCATTAGAACAAAAAATTCATAAGGGCAGGGATTGCATCTGGTTTTGTTCAATATTCTATCTCTAGCCCCCAAGTTTGTGCTTGGCATTTGAGAAATCAATAAATATTAAATTGATTGAAGTGCACACAAATACCTAAGGCTGTATATACTGGTTAAAACTCTTATTGTTTCAGGCAGTCCATTTTGTGGGATTGGTTCCTAGAAAGGTCGGGAATTTTCAGCTTCTTTGCTTAAGGAATGTGACTTCGAAGCAACTGTGCTTCCTTCCTGCCAGTGATTTTCTTTGGAGTATGGTGTTACACTAAATCTTTGCATGGGCTTTATTTCTCCAAACACTGGATATTCAGGATGCTCCTTTCCCACCCTTAAGCTTGACCTATGTTCCATCCTACTTATATTCATTGTTAGGTCAGAATTTTCATCTAAGTATATGTGGGCATGGTTTCAAGCACATCTGTTCAAACCTTTGTTGCAGATTCTGGGTGGACTTTATGAATGCATATTATATAAAAGTTCCAGAGATGAATCTTGGCACAGGTTTGTCTTTCATGCTCTCTAAGAGTGTGAAACAACTATTAGGACATGAAAGAGGGTCATGAAAACTCATTTGATCTATTAGTGGAAAGGGGCCAAAAGGGGAACCATGTTCACCACTTTTGTCTCCTAGCCAAGGCTCTGTTTTTGTACCTGGGGCACATTCTAGCAGTCCTATATCCTTCATTATGGCTCCTTTTTATTGTCTAGTCTGCCAGAGTGACCTCATGGAGGTTGCTACAAGGTTGATAAGATAGTGGCTAACCACAAAAGGAGATCTTTGGGGCTGGTAGAACATTGTAAAAGTCTTCAAATTATGAATAGGGGTGACCTCTTTTAGCTTTCATATCAAGGATCTTTTCCTCCCAGGTACCTAACTGAGGCTGGTTTCTGTCAATTTTGCAAGAAAGGGACCTGGCACCGAACTGTGGTGTCACTAACTGTTCCACTTTATGTAACATAGCCTTTAAAACACTTCTCTTAAATGTATGTTAGGGTTGGGCTATTTAAAGCTCAAGACTTATGCCGCTCAGACATGAAGCACAACACTTCAACATAGCTTTAAGTTATGCAAATGATTTCTTCTCGGTTGCTTCGAGAAAGCTTTGTTTTGTCATACTGGCCTAGGGCCAAACAGGTAGCGTGATCTGAGTAGGCAGCCCTCCTACTACCTCTCCTGTGGAAGACTTCAGCCAATGCTGTTCTTGAACATCCAAGCAGGCCAGAGGTCAGCCTGAAGAAAGACATGTGGGAAGGTGGCCTGGTTTGCTTAGACATAGCTAGCCCCTGCCTGGAGGAGTGGAACTGAATTCTATCCTAGTTATATGGAGGGATACTTACTTCTCTGTCTCACGTTTTCTGTTTAGTCCCAGAGAACTGCTGAACTGGGTTGTCTTTTTCAAAAGTAAAATTTTACTTCTTAAACACACTAGTATTTGTACATATGCATAAATGGAGTACATGAGTAGACACCACATGCCTGTATTCTAAAGTGACCTGAGTCTCTTTATCACTTAGAGCTTTAACCTTATGGGTTTGGATTCTAGTCACTTCCGAGTCCTAGAAATCCATTGCTGTCTTGTAATTTCCTAGGTTTATTATGGTACAAATATCACAGTTTCTCTCTGTCTCTCTGTCTCTCAGTCTCTCTGTCTCTGTCTCTGTCTCTGTCTCTCCCTCTCTCTCTCTCTCTCTCTCTCTCTCTCTCTCACACACACACACACACACACATACACGCACACGCACACGCACACGCACACACTCTTTTAACCTCGAGCACTTTATAAGCCTCAATCGAAATCCCTCACTCCCTATAATGGAGCAGAATCACATCCTACTCTACATGACCTCTTAATATCTCCTGACTCCATTTCCCTTCCTCTCATGTCTGCTCCCAGCCAACCCCCTCTCTATTTTCATAGCACTGTTTTCTATGTAACCCCAGATCTCCCCTGTTATGCAGAATGGTTTGGTCCCTGGGAGCAGCAGCAGGAGTTGGGAGCTGGGGCTTCATTTCCAAGCCTGACCACAAGCCCCTGGCTGCTGCTGAGATGCACCATTCTTACAGAATATCCTTGGCTATAAACAGCTTTCCCCCTTGAGTATTTGATTTCTTACCATGTGCTCAGGTGTATCATGCATATGGATATAATGGATACTGTGGAAATTTTAGAATGTACAGGTGGGTTCTCCTGCAGGCAAGCTGTGTGATGTTATTAGCCCTGAGCTATATAAAACCATCCAACTTTAAAGCTCAAATCTGCACTATTTTTGGTACAGAAAGACAGTGATGCTGAGGAAGAGGAAGAGAAGGACTGGAGTGGTCAGGGATAGATGTGCCACTTCCAAAGTGAATGGAAGGAATATATAAGACAGCCTGTGAATATGAATAAAGATACTATACAAAGCACTCTTCTGAGTTCTTAGAAGAAAGACAGATGCTATAGAAGCACAAGCTACCTCATTAATCCTAGTGGCATTCTTATGAGAAGGAAGCCAGAGAAGATGACTCCATTTTGAAAACAAGGAAATGGAGAAAGGAGACACCACTTGTCCCTTAAATTGTGATTATCACTGTTGTAATGGCCTTAACAAAGCCCTTCTTTACAAAGTCTTTAGCAGCCAGTTTCCATGCATTGTAATTTGTTATTATTACTAGGTGCTGCTCAATACTTTTTTGACAGTCTCATCCATCCATCCATCTGTCAGTCTGTCCGTCTGTCCGTCAGTCCCCTGGGCCCTTTCCATTGCTTTAGCCTTCCCTCTTCTTACTGCAGCTCTGCAGGAGAATATTGAGGACTGAACAGGTACTCAAATAACCCTTGTGAAATGGTGGGCAGTGTGCTGTGGAGGTGACAGTGGTTTAACCACCTATAGTTTCCTTCCCAATAATTTTCTTCTTTTTCTACTATTAAGAATAATTATGAATATTTTTATCTTAAAAAATTAAAACAGGGGCAAGAGAAGTGCCTTAGTGGTTAAAAGTACTTGTTCTTATAAAGATCCTGGCTTCAATTCCCAACATCCATATAGTGGTTCACAATAATCTTTACCTCCTCTTACAGGGGATCTGGGATCTGACACCCTCTTCTGAGTTCTCTAGGCACCAGACATGCGTGTGATGAACAAACATACATGTAGACAAGACAATAATACACATAAAATATAATAAATAAATCTGAAAAGTAATTAAAACACTATAGACTTCCATTTATTTATAACCATCTTCACAGACATAACCACTACTTTATTATAAGGAACATACATACAACACACACACAGATAAGGAAAGCAGTATCTATAATATGCTATTTCAAAAAATATATATAAATGTATAATATATTATATATACATATACAGTATATATAAATAATATATAACATTATTGTAGTGTATATTATTTTATGTATAACATATATAATATTTATAATATATTTTAATATATTATGTACACATATACACACATCTATATTTCCAAGTAGTAGCATATTACAGATATAACTCTATTTCTTATTGTTTTTGTAGCATGACTTAGCTTAGTGATTGTTCTATGCCTGTTTGTCTGTTGCTTCATTTGTAGTGTTCCTGTATATAGATAGAGCTGCCACCATTTAAAATTTTTCTTTATGGTACAAATTAGATTACTTTAAGTATTTGGTATCTCAAATGATGTTGCAATGAGTGCCTTGGTGCACATATTTAATATGTGGTAGTATATCTATGCAGACCAGGCTGACTTTGAACTCACAGAGATCTGTCTGCCTTTGCCTCCAAGTGCTGAGATTTAAAGGCATATCCCACCATATCTGGCATGTAGTTATGTATCTATAGAATAAGTTCATATAAATAGAATTGTTGTCTTTTTTTTTTTTTTTTTTTGGTTTTTCAAGACAGGATTTCTCTGTGGCTTTGGAGGCTGTCCTGGAACTAGCTCTTGCAGACCACGCTGGTCTTGAACTCACAGAGATCTGCCTGCCTCTGCCTCCCGAGTGCTGGGATTAAAGGTGTGTGCCACCAACGCCCGGCTAGAATTGTTGTCTTAAAGAATTTATGCATTCAAGGACAGCACTAACTTGTTCTCCTTAGGAAAAAAAGATTGTTTTAGTATGCGCAATATGAGAGAATGTGATGTTTTATTTTTATTTTTATGGTGTTGGAAACAAAATCTATGGCCTTGTGCTTGATAAAAGGTGGTCTACCACTGAGTTACATTCCCAACTTGGAGTGACACCTTTTGGAAAAGCTCTGTGTATGACATGGAAACTTGGAAGGTGCAGACACAAAACTATAGCACTGTAGCATGTCCTACATAGAGAACGGACAACATTCGTGCACAGAGTGTTCCATGTCCTGTGCCCCATTGTAAACCTGTATGCTTCAGTTCAAGACAATTTGGTAATTTGTGTGTGGTTTCATCTGAAAGAATTGGTATCTTAATTGTTGAGGAAGCTATTCAGAGATGGCAAATATTTACTGACATCCTTCTGTGTGCTAGAAGTAGAGAAAATATATCCTTTGCTATAGAAATTTAATCCTGGGAAGTAGATATGACTACTCTCATTGCTTTTGTGAGGGAAATGAAATTCAGGTTACGTAACTTAAGACTTCTGTGTATTAATTCTTCAACCCTTTATACAATGCCATACTGGTTTCCTCTACTATTCATGTGATTTGGAAGACTGAGGATGTAGTCAGTCAGTGCAATTGTATTTTATCTAAGGAAGAAAGTTTCAAGTCCAACAGTACTGCAGCAGGGCCATATCCAAGTAAATGCATTCTGAGTGTATCCATGGAAACAGAAATCACCTAGTAACAAAAAGATACTTTGTGGTGTAAAAATCTCAACAACATTGTAATTCTCAATGACAGGCTTATATTAGAGAATATGCTGTCATATATGATGACTCTGCTTGAGAAAGGACACATTTTAACCTCAACATCATTTTAGGATTTGGTAACCCAAAGGAAAGAGGGCATAAGGGAGGGAGTTATTTCTTAATTAGGAGCACAGCAAAGCTGAGACGCTACCAATGGCCAGAATTCAAGTCTCATTTTTACTGCTATGATGAAACCCGATGACAGAGTGCTTCACTTCCAAATACAGATTGACCTCCAGTAGATCCAAGAAAACCTTGCAGTCATCTACTGGCTTTCCCCTACCAGGAGAAACTGTTACTGGAATTTTACAGGAAACTAGGGATAGCTCTTTGTGTCTCCTATGAGGTTATGTTGATAAGATGTGCCTACTATGAAAGTATCATTAGATTAAGAGTCACGCTAGACCAAACGAAAATCTCATTTGAGATTTACCTGAATCAATGGTTGACCTTCTCTAGGTGCAAATGCAGTTACCTTTGAAAGCATGAAGAGCACTGCATCACTCCCATGTTGAAAATATTGCAATTACCTTCCATTTTAGAGAAATTAAATAAATAGTTCTTAATGTACCCTACAGTATCAGTCTTTTACATCTTTAATCTCAATTGATGCTGCATTCATTTCCCTGCAAATGTGCTTGTCAGGCCACATTAGTCCCTTTTTATTCTTCATAAAGCCAAGCTCCTCTTTGACTTCAGGGACTTTGCTAGTTTTTTTGCCTGATTGTTGTTTGCTCATCCATCTAATATGTGTGCCCATGAGGCTCACGTCACCAGTGAGAAAACCGAGTATGGTTAAGTGCATGTGTCTCCTCAGATGTCCAGCAAGAAGAGACATAAAAAGCGATGGTCTTGCAATGAGAAAATTACTGGACCAGACCTTCCGTTGAAGGGAGTAAAAACACAAATTCCTGCAGGAACCAGAGGAAGAAAGATGGACAATTTTTGATGGCAGCACTTAGGACTTGTACATGCATCTATTGCTGGAAGAATTCTCTATCCAGAGGGAGGAGTACGTGCATTTTTCTTCCATACTCACATTCTACTTAATGTTTTCTTCCACCAACGCAAGCTAATGAACTCTTTCTTCATACTGCTAGCATTTGTTTCTGTAATTTTAACTCAGTGCTCAATCATCTGTTTCCTGATCTACTTGTAAATAAGAACAGAGACCACAGTTTCTTATCTTCTGTATTGTCTGCTGAAAGCCCAACTCAGTACCTTTCACATTGCAAATACTCAACAAATAATTGTTAGGGGGCTGTCTTATAGCTTTACACGCCTTTTTCTTTCTGCCCATTGTGACTAGATATTCTTCTATATGAAATCCATAAAGATGAGAATTCATATCAATGTATCTTCCAGCTGACTCATCATGGAGACATTCACATATTGGAAGCACATAGTAAGTAGTGCTCATCCAGGTGTAGTACTTGGAATTATTTGGAAAGGGTGTTCTGGGTCCCCCTCAGACCTCCTGTATCCACATTAGATCTTGTCTAATAAACCTCCAGGCAATCCTGGTGCACACTAAATTTGAGAGCCACCAGCTGTCAGCAAGCAAATCAAGGAAGGAAGCTGAGGCCAGAGGGCAAAAGAACAAATAGGAAGTAGAACACGAAGGCGGTTAGGGTGATCACTTTTTCCAGTCAGCTCTGACCTCATTTCCTAGTGTCGTGGTTGGGCCTCTGGCTTTGGCTTATTTAACCACATTTTACATTTCTTCTTTTTGAAAAAATTGTTAATATGTTATTTTGTTAATTTATATTTTTCTGTGACATTGTATTTATAGTGATATAAACTGTTCAGTTAGAAAGCAAATTCTATGGGCACAAAGAAGAGCTTATTTTAGAGAGTTTTCTTAGAGTAGTGTTAATCAGTACTCCACAACTTCTTTAAGCATTCATTACCATGTTGATGATCGCACTGTTCAAGCACAGTCCTGACATGCTGGAACATGGGAAAACTTGGAACCCCCCCCCCCATCAAAAACCACACACACACACACACACACACACACACACACACACACACACACACACACACACACACACCAACACCAACAAAAATGAAAACAGATCAGATTATGAGGTATTTGGAAGTCCTAAGGAAATTGGGGGACATTGAAAAGTTAGATCACCAATGAGATAAGGTGTAATTTGCACAGGTTAATTAATAAAGTGTGACCTACAGGAAAGAGAGCAGAAGAAGCTTTCCTAGTTAGTGATTTGGATTTTGTCATAGAAAGAGAACAAGCATGTTCAGCACTAACACTCCATCTACACACCCACAAGACTTTCTTACTCCAGTTTTGACAAGGCAGTTTGATTTTTGATTTGACTAATCACCCACTCACTGTGCATTTCAAACAAAGGCCCTTGGCCTTAACCTTCCTTTCTTGCTATTACTTTGGTTTCTTTTCTAACTTTCTGACTTCAGGCCCTCTCTGTAGAGGCACCTACTTCTTCCAGGGTCCAAGACATCTGATGCCCCCCCATCTCTTCCTTCCTTCCTCCCTCCTCCCTTCCCTCCCTCCCTCCCTTTCTTTTTTCTTTCTATTTATCTATTGTTTATTTGTTTCAAGACAGGGTTTCTTGGTGTAGGGTTTCTCTGTGTGGCACTGGCTGTTCTGGAACTCATTCTGTAGACCAGGCTGTCCTTGAACTCAGAGATACACCTGCCTTTGCCTCCTGAGTGCTGAGATTAAAGGCTTGTACCACCACTGCCTAACCTGATTCATTTTTATAAGAGCGGCATTTTTCATCATATAGGCTGGATCTCTCTCTCTCTCTCTCTCTCTCTCTCTCTCTCTCTCTCTCTCTCTCTCTCTCTCTCTCTCTGTGTGTTGAAAGAAAGGAAGTAAATAGATACTGAACAAATCACATTTATGCTTCAGTTGTTTTCCTCTTAGGTGTGCTCCCCTTGTTCTTGAGGACATTCCGGTAGAGACCACTGCTGTTCTTAATCTTCACTAAACTTGAAAGAAGTTTTGATTAACTAACTTTATAGTGGTGGAAAGAGCTTTTGGCAATCTCCAGTAGGACAGATGGCAGTGTGCCTGGCAGGGTTTGATGTTCTGAGATGAGGTTTCCATCATCTCTTGTCTAGCCACAGAAGGTGTTTTGGAGTAGGGAAAGTAAAACTGGGTTTGATGTGGGCTCTTTGACTAGATATGTGCTTGTGGGAAATAGTCTTCTGGCATGGACCTCTGAAGTTCTCTGTGATAAACAAGCACCTCAATGAGCATTTGATAAGGAAAATAATGAAACCTCAACAACTACAGCAATAAAAATATTAAAACAGGAAACTGAATTTCACACAGGTTTTGGAAAGTGTCTGCATGTGATAATATACAAAAGTATATTATGGATCAGGACAGGGCCACAGTTTTCAGGAACCGGGTAGGTTAGATTGGGCAGGGAACACTGAATACTTAGGGGAATGAGCAAAGCTATACTGCAGTTTGTATTTTGGATGCGTGCTAATTAATTAAAGGCATGCAGCTATCCTGTGAAATGAGTCAGGGTTCCTCATTTCACATATGAGGAAGCAAGGGCTCAGAGGAAAAATGACTTGCCAATCTGCCAGCCAGAGAATCATTCCAGCCATACTGTTAGTATTTCCAGTGAGGTTTCAATGGATGGCTTTAATTTCATATCTAATCTTGGTCCATGCAAGGCCACCAAGGTAAAGTTTCCAGTTCTCTGAAGTCACTTACTTGGTCCTGCCTGAAAGGTTGATTATGGTCAGTAAGGTCTCCTTGGAAGGTGTGGGGTTTTTAGATGCTTTTCGTGATGGTTTAAATTAGTACTCTTCTTGCTTTCCTACCATCAACGCTCTATGCCTGAGTGCTACTTATGTACCAGACAAAATAAAGAACAAACTTTCTGGAAATTTAATTCATTCAGTGATTGGTAACAGAGAAACTTGTTAATTTGAAATACCAACAGCCCGGTGTGATCTGAAACAATAGAATAGAAAAAAACCCAAAGGGATGAATTTCAGATTTTGAAGCAGGGGAGTAGGAGGGCGTTAGTGGTAATAACGGCAATAAGGAAAAGAGCCAGTGAGAGTGATCATTCCAGATTCAAGTTTTCTCCTATGAGATATAAGCTGTGTGTATGGTGAGCCCATGAAGGGTGCACCATCCCAGGTGTATTAGAAGAGGAGAACAATGGGGGAACTGGATATGCTTTGGGAGACTGTATCAGTCTACCAAAGTTATAGAATGTGGGTGCAGTTATTGAAGCAGACCCTGAAGGCAGAATGCAGAGGGCATGGGTTCTACAGATGGTGTGATAGGTAGCTTCATGTTTCAGCTTGCCTGGGCCACTGGTCTGACAGCGTATTTAGAGCATTTTTGAGGGTGTTTCTTGATGCGCTCTGAGAAACCAAGTAAAGCAGATTGCTCTATTTTGTCCAGTATCCAACCTAGTGAAGGTCAAAAAAAAAAAAATCACAGAAAGTCTAACAGGTTCTCAAGTGATAGTAAATGCTTTGTACTGACTGAGCTGACATGGTCTCTTTCAGAACTTCCAACCAAAGTCAAGATATCTTTTTGGGTTTCAAGTTTTTCAGCTTTTAGACTTGAACTTATACACCCAACTCTGCTGGTTCTCCAGTTAGTTGGTAACCATCTGAAAATCTTGCAACACCCCAGCTTCTATGATTCTGTAGTCCAATTCCATACCCTACTCCCCTTCTATAATAGATGGAAACAGAGCTCTATACAGCTTCTGGTATTTTGAAGGATAAAATGCCATCTGAGAGCAATGGTAAGCAGTGGAAAGCAAAAAAGACAGGGAAAATCCAGTGTGAGGTTTGAGAGAGGCACACCTGAAAATGAGAAAATTTAGGGAAGTGGGCAGTGGGAGATTCCAGCTGTGAGTTTCATTCTAGAATCTGTAGATACAGAGATCATCACCATTGCGTTTAGCCAATGTGAAGGGAACTGATTAATTAGCGACAAGCATGATCTTACAGTATTGGGAAATGTTGAATTTCCATGGAGAAGTTGTCAGGGTATTTCAGAATGAGTCATAGGAACTAAATGTTTAGGGGTGCATAGTGTATAACATATGATTCATAGGGGGAATTTGATGTTCTAAAAATGTCATTGAAAAGTAGGTTTTCCTGGATTTTTTTTTTTGAGTTCAGATTTGCTTTATTAGTAACACAGCTCTAAAATGAAGTGATTTGCTTAGGGGACTTGAGTTATAAAAATTCGAATTTTTATAAATTAATTTTTGTAGATTAATTTTAATATGGAAAATTTTATAATGATATTTTTTAAATTAATCTAGAGAATAAATCTCAGTGGGTATTGAATGGCTGGGTGAAGAGCTTAATGCCAAGTTCTAAAGGGAGTTCAGAAATGAATAAGTAACAATATAGTCATAACCTCAAGTCCTACTTTCAATATGTATCAATACACCTAAACACGGTATATTCTTTCTTCCTCTAATATCTGTCTAGGGGTATATCTTAACCAAGATATAATCAAGGATACAGAAATAGGACTGGAGAGATGGCTTTACAGTTAAGCACAATTATTGCTCTGCCAGAGGACCCAGCTTCAGTGCCTAGCACCCACATGATGTCTCACAACCATCCATACCTCCAAATTCCAGGGGATACAACAGGCATGTAAGAGGTGCACATACATGCATGCAGGCTACACACACTCATATACATATAGTAAAATAGATAAATCTTAAGATACAGAAATAAGTTCTGTGTAAAATGCTAAGACATTTATAAATACAAACTCCCAAGGGGGGAAATTGGTAAAAGGAAGTCACTACTCCTTTATTTGGAATGATGTACAATTGATGTCTTTGTACTGCTAATCCACTAATAGATAGTTGCTACGCAAATGATATAATCAATGCGGAAAAGAATATAAACTTGTTAAACAAAAAGATTAGCATAATAACAACTCATATTTATTTAGTCAGTATTAAGTAATATATTTATGCCCTTTAATGTTTTCATTCATTTCACCATTATAATATTAAGTGGTGGACATTATTACTACTTCCATTTTGCAAATGAAAGAACTGGGACATTAAAAAAGATACTGCCCAGGGTTAGACATCCTGGAATGAAGTAGATCTAGGATGGACGTGCAGGTCATCCGGTCCCAGAGACACAATATAAGATCGTGTTATTATGATTAAAATCTTCAGGAAAAAATCCATGCAGAGAGAGAATGCATTGATTTTACAAGGTGGAAACTCTTCCTAATATAACCATATTCCTTTAAAGCTATTATCTTCTATGATCTGCTGCTTAACTACTCACCAAAATAAACATAATTCTGTTATTTGGAAAGTACTCAATGCATTGCATGGCTCCTTTGGGGAACCTGTTCACTGATTTTTCTGGCATGGGGTGTTTTTAATCTGCAATGGTATTAACTAAACTTCACCATTTGTTTTCTCTCTTGTGAACTGGTTACACCCAATCTGAGACCTAGGGAGATAGTTGATATTAGCGTAGATAGAGCTAAAATTATACTTTGCTAGTCAATATTTCTTTTGGAGGACTTGGTGGAGCCTGAACCTCAGGTTTACATGAGGGCCTCTCTGTTTTATTTTTATTTTAACCAAATTATAATTACATCACTTGTCTCCTCTCCTCGTCTCTCTGACCCTGCCCATATGTCTCTCACTCCCTCTCAATGTGATGACTTCTGTTTCTTTTATTATTATTATTATTATTAAACACAAACAAATATAAATATACAACCTGATGGATTGATTTAGTGTTTCTTGTGTGTATATAATCTCAGGTTTCATCCCTGGGAGAGACTAATTTTGACTTCTTAGCAGTCATTAGTTGAATATAGTTCTCTGTCTAGGGGTGGAACTCGGGTGAGATTTTCCCCTCACATGTTAATATATCTGTTGGTATTATCATTGCTCATGTCTTGGTTAAGGAGTCAAATTGTTGAAATATCATGGGTACAGCTTCCCTGTCATTTCAAGAAAACACAATTTCACAGCAGACTTCCTGGTCCTCAGACTCTTAAAATCTGCCTGTCTCCTGTTTCTTAATGTTGCCTGAGTACAGGAGTTGTGTTGTAGTTTGCCCATTAGGGCTGGACTCTCTGCAGTCAATTGGCTTTGCACTATGACCAGTTGTGGCTTTGCAGTCTATTCACTGCAAAGAGAAACTTCTTTGATGCAGAGTGACAGTTATTCTTATCTGTGGGTATAAAATAGGTTTTTAAACGAGAATTTCAAATCTCTGATGAAAGAGATTGAGGTAGACATTAAAAAAGGGAAATACCTGTAATGTTTGTGGATTATAGAATTAATATTGTGAAAATGATATCCTGGAGCTGGAGTTACAGGTGGTTGTAAACTTAGCCTGGGCATAGGAAGCTAAACTCTTGCCCCCTGGAACATCAACAAATGGTCCTAACTGCTGAACCACCTCTACAGCCCTGAGAAAAAAACATATTATAATGGTATCTTTTAATAGTGTTTGATTGCTTTGTAGTACTCACTAAGTCATTTTATCATTGTATCATTTGATCTTTACAAAATATTATCTTTATTGTGCAGGTGAAGAAATAGAGGACAAGATCACTTAAACTGCAAAGCTGGAATTCAATCCCTATACTTTTTTAAAGGTGTGATCAAGCTATGCAGTGTGTGTCTGCCTACCAACCCTTCCTCCCTTGCAACTAGTATTGCTCACTTAATACTATATTGTGCACACTTCTCCAAGCAAACATGTGAATAGAACCCATTATCTTAATAGTCACATGATAACTGGCACCATAAGTTTGCATTGCAGTCTATTGACCCTCGCCATCCTTTGTAGACACGTAAGTTGCTTAACGTTTTTGCTATTCCTAACAACACAATTGCCAAAAACACCCTTGTTCCACATGTCATATGTACTGGTACTTTAATTTTTATGGGACTGATTCCCAGAAGTGGACCTGCTGAGTCAAAGGATATAAGCCTTTACAATTTTAATGTCATGTCAGATTCTTCTCCCAAAAGGCTGGATCAAAGGCATTTCCATTGATGATGAATGAAAGTGCCCAGTTGTCTCTGTGCCTACCAGCACTACAAGTTCTCATTTGTAAATGTTCTACCCTCTTATAGGATGAACTGCATACAGCATTCTGATTTTAAATCTCAGCTTGTTTTTCTCTCAAAATGTCTCATACACAGAGATATGGAGTAAAAAAAGAATTTAAATTATCCAGGGAGATAAATATTCAAAATTTTATAAACTTGGGTTGTGTTAAAAGGCTGCTTTTTGGCTTCAGCCACTGCTTTGCATGCACATAAGATATCAATAAATAATAACCATTATGACTGAGCATTAGAGTTGATAGTATGGTATGTTATGAGCAATTCTCCTCATTAGCAGCACTATTATTTTGGTGTTTGCAGCAATCTAGTGTTCACAGTTAAGTTGAAACAAGAGCCATTGTGTATAGAAGACATTTTTAGCTCATTTACTCAGAACCCGCTTTGCATACAAGTGTACTTGGTTCACACCATATGGTGTAATGTCAAGACTAGAAGTAAACGAAAGTGAAAAGAAAAAGGCCTGTTGACATGGGGTCATATCACCATGTACTTGGATGCTCATGATGGCAGAACCGAGTTACTCATTTACCAAAGTTTCTGAAAGGACCCAGATCTTAATTTCCCTCTGAATGACCCACATAATTTCTGGTTATGAAATGGAAAAGGTACTGTTCTAATTGCTGATTTGTTAAGAGTTGCAATGGTGCTCTCTGGACCATCTCTTCAACAAGAATATTGGAATCCACCGGCTTCTGTTCATACATCTGAAACATAGCACAGACCTGGGCATGTACAGTACCAGTCTCATGCATGATATTTTTAAATTGTTGAACTGATTGACGCTAGGAATTGTCCCCAATATAGCTCTTATATTCATTTGACTTTATTTCTGATGATAGTATAGCTGGCGAGAGAGACTAGTAGGAGTGTGTTTGCATGTATTAAAACATAAGAAATGCAATAAGGAAGGGAAGGATAGACAATTCTTTAAGCCCCCAGCAAATCTGTTGTATGACCTCACACACGTTTCTTAACCACTCTGACCTCAGGTCTTTCATTTATAAAACACATATTAAAATTACTGGCCATACACTACCAGAGAAGCTAGGAAATAATGAGGACCCTAAGAGAGACATACATTGTCTCCCCTGGTGAAGGGGAGAGGGACAAGATATCTTGGGCAACTTGGGAGCATGGGGAGAGGGAGTTAGGAGAAAGAGAAGGGGAGAAGAGGAGGGGAGAGGAGTACATGAGGGAGCAGGAAGACTGAGTCAGGGGAAGACTAGAGGAGAGCAAGAAAAGAGATACCATAATAGAGGGAGCCATTATAGGTTTAAAGAGAAATCTAGCATTAGGAAAATGTCCAGAGATCTACAAGGATGACCCCAACTAACAATCTAAGCAATAGAGGAGAGGCTACCTTAAATGCCCTCCCCTGATAATGAGATTGATGACTAATTTGTATACCATCCTAGAGCCTTCATCCAGTAGCTGATGGAAGCAGAAGCAGACACCCACAGCTATACACTGCACTGGACTCCTGGAATCCGGTTGCAGAGAGGGAGGAGTGATTAGCAAAGGGGTCAAGACCAGGCTGGAGAGACCCACAGAACAGCTGACCTGAACAAGGGGGAGCTCATGGACCCCAGACTGATAGCTGGGAAACCAGCATAGGACTGTTCCAAACCCCCTGAATGTGGGTGTCAGTTTGGAGGTCTGGGCAATCTATGGGGCCTCTGGTAGAGGATCAGTATTTATCCCTAGTATACACGTGGACTTTGGGAGCCCACTCCACATAGAGGGATACTCTCTCAGCCTAGACACACAGGGGAGGGTCTAGGCCCTGCTCCAAATGATACAATAGACTTTGACTATCCATGGAAGGCCTCACCCTCCCTGGGGAGCTGAGGGGGAATGGGAAAAGGGGCTGGTGGGGGGTAGGGAAGGAGGGGATGGAGAGGGAACTGGGATTGACAAGTAAAACAAGCTTGTTTCTAATTTAAATTAAAAAAACGAAAAAAAAGTACCAGCCATATTCCAAATTTATAAGGATGAAGTTACTACGTGAAACATAGTCATCTCCAGAACAGAGTACATCTTAAATAAATTGCAGTACTGTTAGAGATATGCTGATTCTTACTTAGATCCTTAGAATAATTCACCAGAGTTCAATCAGCTAGCCCAGAGAGAAAATAAAGTCACAAATGACACTCCCCACCAGGGTGGCGACAGACCAGAAAGTCTGCTGTGACAATGCTTTTTTTTTTTTTAAGAGGCATATGGTATGATTTAATGTTGGTGTAAGCTTCTTCTTATTTTATAGACTTGCAGTATTGTGGTTTGTTGAAAGCAACCTATGATATGAAGGGACACAAATAAGCCAACACTTCTCATGTGGAAGAATACAGAAGTGTCTGTCATGGAGGTTAATGAGCATGTTAGCAGACACACCACTGCTTGGGAAATTTTGATTATTACCAGATAAGTGTCCTAGGAGCTAGTAGAGAAATTGACATTCTGCCATAGCAACAACTTTGACTGGTTACAGCTTATGCCATAAATAGCTCAAGAGATGATATGGTTTGAAATTAAAAGGCCAAACAGAGCATGTGTTTATACATGCTCAATTCATGCCTTGCAGACAGTGACTAGAACATTTTTTTTATTCCATTCCTACCTAGGTGCTGTTATTTGTTGCCATGACACTGGCTCTAGGAATGGCGCTGAGCACATTCAGTCATTACAAGTGATGGATTAGATAGTAATTGATGTGTGCTATGAAACTCACATCTGGGCCTTCCACCAGCTGAGAGCCAGTTTGATTTGATCTGGCAAAAAGGAGTTTTAAAGCATTTGGTTTTTAAATTACAGTGATTTATAGAAAAGTACCTCTCACGATGACTATCAGCTGGTAGCAGGTTGAGTTCCCAGAAAAAGTGCTTTCATTACCGTGATTCCTCCAAACGGCAATGCCCTAGTGTTCTCATTCTCAACATGCCTCCTGGGACTGCGTCTTCCACACTAGGATGTAGTACAGTGGGTTGTAAATTATTTGGGGTTATTGGGCAGTGCTTAGATTACCAAATCTGTGAGAATGAAGCACTTTATTCCACAGTTGGGGATTTTTTTAACTTTATAAACGTACATGAACAAGAATATACTATTTTCTTTTGATTCAAAGCATATATAATTTTCTGTACAAAAACTGCTAGGACCTTAAATTTTTCCATTTCTACATCCCGTTCTGTCATATTATTTCCCTAATGAATATCATAAAATCATCGGATATGGCCTTCTTCTCTTAGATTCTCCTTTCCTAGGAAGACTGGCAGAAATTTGAACTCTTATTCTTGCTGCTGATTTCACCTTAGGATGATTAGTTTTCTGTCTATACATTATCTTTTCTAACAGTTTTCACTTTACATTTTTAAAAATGTCTGGTTGGGAAATAAAAGATTTTCCCTCATTCTTAAAGGAACTTGAAGCATCACTGAGCAAGAAAAGTGTCCTAGAACTGGGTAAGACAGTCTTGGAGGATCACTGTCGCCCCAGATCTGAAGGAATCATTAACACCAACTTCCCTTTTGCTGTTCTGTGACTGATGGAAGCCCATGGAAGGGAAGTTCTAGAGCCAGGGAGAACATTTAGGTGTCTTCAACCAAATACTGTTTTCCTGTGTAGGTTCTTGCAGTAGCTGCTAGTGCCTCTATAGTCTGCTGCATGTTTGAACACTTGGCATCTTGCTCGATAGTGTAAATTCTGGGCAATGTCTGAGAGTATACTCTTTTGACAATGTGCGTTTGAACATTTTATGATGTTTATGCTGTTGGTTCTCAAGCCACAACACCTGACTGGCAAGGATCTGGAAGGTGCTGGTCTCTAGACGTTTCTCTTTCCTTTTGAGATTTTCTTCTTTGAGATAAAATGCATGTGGACATAAATTTTGGACTGTTTAATAGTATAATTATTAATATCTTACAGTCCATGTAAGAGTCTAAGATAAAGTATATAATTTGATTTGTAATACTGAGTACCCACAAATGTGCTAGGTATTTTCCTTTTTGTTGGGCATAGAAAGGTAAATAATACAAACAAAATCCTTAGTCTCACAAAATCCCAATCCATTTTGTAAAAGAGGATACACCTATAGAGGAAATACATAATTATAAAAAATAAACAATTTTATACTAGGTAGAGATAAGTGTTAGTTAGACCAGGGTGAGGGGCAATGGATGGGTGGGATGAGTGGTAGGGATGGGATGAGTAAAGGTTTGTGGGGTGGTGGGGGCTGGTTGAGGAATACTAAGAGGTGAGTGAGGGGTAGTTGTGGGATGGGTGAGGCATTGTGTGAGTGATAGGGTGGCTGAGGATTAGTGATAGGATGGTGTGGCAGTTTGAATAAGAATGGCTCCCACAGGCTCATGTTTGAATACTTGGTCCCCAGTTAGTGGAACTGTTTAGGAAGAATTAGGAGGTATGGCCTTGTTGGAGGGGTTATATCATTGGGGATGAGCTAGAGGATTAAAAAACCCATGCCATTCCCAGTTAACCCTCTGTCTCTCTGCCTCATGCTTGAAATTAAGGATGTAAGTTCCCAGCTACTGCTCCAATTCCATACCTGCCTATCTGATGCCATGGTTCTCCCTTGATGGTCATGAGCTCACTCTCTGAAACTGTAAGCAAGCCCCCAATAAACTCTTTCTTCTATAAGTTGCCTTGGTCATGGTGTCCCTTCAAAGCAATGGGAAGGTAAATAACAGATGCCAAGCAAGGTATAAACAACATCAAGGTCTACCCACCTGCCTTACCTTTCACTGATCAGAGCATCTAGTATGGTCTCTGGTATTCCCAAACAGTTAAAACTCTCCATTTTATACATGAGTGTCCTGAAATAAAATGGATGGCAACTTATTGGCTGCACCTCTGGGAAGGTACAGGGTCTGGGTCCAGAAGAATAGGGTACTTTAAATAAACACTTTCCTAGTCTTGTCACTCCACATTATTGCCTCTGACAACAGGGCTTCCAACAGCACTGAATCGAGTTTTAAAACAGTGTTCTTAAGATGTTTAAGGGTCAGAATAGAACAGGGGTAGTAGTTCAGAACCATCTTCTCCCCTGTGAATAGAAAGATGTGAGAGCCAATAGACAAAATTCCTACAGTACTTGTATTCCTGGTTGCTAGGGACACAGAAACTAAGTAAATAACAATGACTTGTCAGGCATCTTTCAAAAATGCTTGGTAATTGGTCAGGAGAGCTACGATAGCTGGCCCCTAAACTAGGCACTTTTTTTTTTTTTTAGAGAAAAGCAGCTTGCCCTACAAGATACCCTTAGGAAAGACTTATGAATAAGTATCCCATTGGAAGAGAATGTTGAATTGGTGAATACTCTCAAAATTGGTAAATCAAGAATATCTATTTTTATTTCTTAGAAAGAGATTGGGGATTCAAAGAACTGACTACTCTTAGCTCTCAGCGGGCTCTTTATGTGGCAGGTCTGTTGAATAGTGGGGGTCATAGAAACACTTGAGAAATTCTGAGGTTTCTTAGCTCTTTGGGTATCTACTTACTCCTTACTCTTGCAAACACGCAGGTAGGAGGCACCCATCTGGGCAATTTGTCTTCTTTGTGTAAGCTGATTTTGCTCGGTTTAGAACTTCAGTCTGTAGTTATACTGATCAGAGGACATTCAGTGAGGGAACTTGGGTGGGTTCCTGTTTGCTCGTTTTTGGAGTATGTAATATTCAACAAAGAAAATAGATACAGTGAGAATACTTTTTCTGTTGCCTGTTGCTTAAGGGTTTTAATTTTTAATGCTGGCTAAGATCAGAAAACCTCCATTATTATCACTAATCATTTTGGAATCATCATGTCAATTGTGACAATGGAAAATAAAATCAGATTTTTGCCAATGGATATAGTCAGATTTATTCAAATGTAGCAAATTTTTGGTTCATTAACTAACCATGTTTGCTTCATGTATTTGTATTTGCCAAACACTGAAAAATGTATATGTTTTAACCTGTTTTTGCAAAACCACCCTCTGAGGCATATCATAAAATTTTAATTTATGCTTGTGTTCCTGAAATTTTTCTTGTAGTTTTGGAATGATCCTTTCAGTTCAGTCCTGGGTTCCTTGTACTATTATTCCAGGAACATTTTCAGTTTAAATATATAGCATTTATTTTTAATGCCATTGGGAGGCACATAAAAGAACTATAGCATCTATCAGTTATTTCAGAGATTGTTTTGGTTTACTCATTAAATAAACTCATATCCCCAGTTTCTCTTCTTCTGCCCATAACTTCTTGGATTGGCTTCTGACCCCAGCTTAGATAAAAATGAGAGGTTAGAAGAGATTGACAAGTAAGGTGTCTTGAAGAATGGTACAGTCCTGGAGAATAACTTGGATTGTTTTATGTGCAGATATTTTGAAATCTAAAAGAATCAAAGTCCTAAATTTGTCCTCCTACTCCCTATTTTCACGTAGAGGGCCCTTCTTTACTTCAAAACCCCCAAGTAAACAAGCTTGATCTGGAAGATGACAGGTTCAGCTTTTGAAGTTATTTTACCTTTATGCTGAAAAAGTTATTCAAAACTCAACTTCTAATTAAAGTCTTCATCCTCTCTCAAGCAGAACAGATCAAAGGCATGAGTGTGGGGATCCTGCCCATCATAGCTTCCTGAGTTTTCATCAGAAACCACAGAGTTTAGTCAATGAATTTAAATAATGCAAAATACTGTGCAATATGCTGGGTACAGAACCTATACACAGGGGGTTTTGGCTTAAAAATATTTATGTTGGGTTTGCCTTACCTTTACATACAAATCTTTGTCATTTGTCATATTTTGTTAGGGTCAGTGCTCATGGTGTTTAAAATATTTTCATTTGTTTCCCCCTAAACAAAGTGAGTATTTGAGGACAGTCTTATTGTGGAAGCTGCCTAATGCTTGAACTGACTTTATACCAATGGAAACTGAAATTTTGTAAAGCAATTATCAAGAGTGTAGAGGACTTTGGATCAAAAGTAGGCAGGGTTCAGAAATGAAGTTTCCATCCTGTGGGGTAAATCTCTCGGAAGCATCAGAGTAGCAGAGGAAGCTTTCACAAATCTGTACCCTGGAAACTGAGTCTTCATAAGCTGCCACAAGGATCCCATAACTTCCCTGGCAGCTGCTGAAAACTAAAGACATGGTTGTGTGAGCATAATGCATAGTTAGGCCACTTTGCCTCAGGCTACCAAATAAAAATGGAACATGCCATTAGCCTTATTGAGAGGGGATTTTAAATACATTTCTTCAAAATTATGTTTTCTTTTGATTTTTTTGTGGTTCCTCTTATTTGACTCACATTTCTTGAGGAGGCTGGTGTGGGGGGTATACCCAAGGGCCCCTCTTTCTTACAACCTGACATGGGTTCTCTATAATCCACAGTTTTTTTATATTGAACACTTTACAAGTCTTGAATTAAATATCAAAAATATCTCACACATATACACACATGCATGCACACACACATGCACACATATACACACAGAGAGACGTTGACATACATAGATACACACACACACACACACACACACACACACACACACACACACACCCACCCCAAAAACTGCAAATCAAAGCAAATCAAAAGATAGTCCTCTTAAAAGAGCAAAGAACTCAAATATGGTTGTGTGCTGTGAAGTATAAGCCCAAGGATTCTGTCTGAAAAATGAAAAATCTGGTAGTGCTATCTGACTTGCTGTGGCTTCTTATGGGGTGTTTTGATGGTCATCCTTTCATTCATGCCAGCCTTCAATAACCCCTGTTATACAATTCAGGCTTCAGAGGAGAAAGATATGGTATATCTTCTAGGGAGCATGTGGGGAGTTAGGAAGGTAGAGGTGACCAGAGGGTGGTGGAGCCTTCACACTCTCGTTATATTGGGATCAGAGGGTCACTATAAAAGGTTCAAATTCAGCAGAGCTAAATGACACACATTATTATGTTAGTTGGTTGATAAGAGGTATCTGGATTTAACCACTGTTAGCTGAGGGGTATTTGTCCCTGTCTGAGACTCACTGAGGAGTGAAGATTACAACCATTTCAAGCATGGAGGCTGTTAAAGCAAGTTAACTTAGAAGGATCCGGGCACATAGTCATGACTTCTCTGCTACATTTCACAGGTCTGTTTTCTTGTTGGGGACAGGATGATTTTACTACTGTAAGCAAACAGCATGGAATGAAACTAAAACTTAAACCAAGATAGGTTTAGTTTTTGCCATGTTTTCCACATCTGTCCTCTTAAGCACTCACCTTTGAAGAGGAGCAAAGTGGGAATGTTAAATTTTTCTGCAATACAGAACTCACAGTATGCTAAGCTTTAGGACACAGCCTAGCAAGTTCTGACTAGAACAAAGCCATAGCATGGCTTCCAGTCAAGCGCAGTTACATATTTCATCTAGATGCTTTAAGAAGAAGAAACAACAGGGAACTTTTAAGAGACTTCAAGCCCCATTTCCCCACCCGATTCATCAAGTATAAATTTAGGTAAGTGTACAGAACATAAGCATCCAAATAGATTCATTTGATTATATGGCTCTTCTGTCTAGGAATCATGGAAACAGGATGTTTTATTTGATCTCGGGATATAATATTACTGAAAGTTTTTGCTAAGGTTAATAAAAAGAAAATTCAATAGATACATTAAAATGTCTGAATTAGGCTTCAAGAATTAGGACACTGAGATCATTGCATTTAGAGCTTGCAAGTTGGACTTCTGACACCACTGAGCAGTGTGTGTAAACCTGTGTGTGAGTGTATGTCTGTGTACATGTGTGTGTATATCTATGCTGAGGAAGTTGTTCTAGGAAAAGAGATTTCACTGGCTCAATGTGTTAAAGCATGCTGCTTTAGAGAAACACTTTTAAGTGACATTTAAATTCTTCTATTAATTCAGCTTGGTATAAAAAATGATAATTTTCTTTTTCAGAGACCATTTACCATCATTCTCATCAATATTTAACCATTGGGAAGCAGGGGAAGCCTATTAGGTTATCTCAAGGACTGTTTAAAAATCTGTGATAATTTGAATAAAAATTCAGTCTGAGAAAACTCGGAGAACCTGTCTGTCTAGAAAGCGTCCCCCCATCCCTACACACACACCCGTCTTCTCTCTCCCCTCCCTTCTTCAAATTTTCCTGATTTCTAAGCCCAGGGCAAGTTTAATTATAATTAGTTAATGTTAGTTAATTAGGTAATGTTCATATAGTGCTTTGAAGATGAAAAGTGTTTTAGAAATGCTAAGTGCTATCATTATTAATATCAGCAATGGGGGAAAATTAAGCATGCTGAACACTTTTAGAAGCTGCAGAATTTGAATGTGAAGTGGTTGGTATCACGTGACTCATCAGTTCCAGCATCACAATTCCTGTTGGAATGTGAGACAGTCTTTTGTCTTCATTGTTTGAATGTCCAGTGTTCTCTTCCCCTGTCATGTGCTGTCACTACTCAGAGAGTCGAGAGAGTGAAATTTCATGCGAAATACGTACACCCATACTTCAGCACATTCGCACGAAGATAGGTCTGGCCTACAGTGTGTAACCACACTTAAGTTTGTCCCTGAGCTCTAAGATATTGCATGGGTTCTTTGGGGCAAAACAAACAAACAAACAAACAAAAAACAAAAAACAGTTGAGAAGTAATAACAGTAAAAAGAACTCTCATCCGATTACCTAATTTATGTAAGATGAACCTGACAAGTAAAAATAGACACTCTTACTCACAAACACATGGAACTCTCCTAGTTGTGATTAAGATGCAAACTTTCAGCATATGGCTTCTAAGCATTAGAAGTGAGTGACTGTCCTGGCTACTTACTGAATGCACAGCATTTACAGGTTATATTATATTGGATGGTACTTCAACAGCTTTTTGTGAGCTGGGCTGAAGAAATCAGGTCAACAGAATTTTTGACTTACAGGCAAGGGAAGGGAGCCCAGGCCAGAGTTAAGTTCAGGTCCGGGTGAAGGTTGCTCTTTGGAGAAGAATGATAATTGGAAGCTCTGCCTTCCTCTCCGTTTTCCAAATATGATTACCTTCCCCTCAGTTCAATTGCAAAGAGGCTTACAATGAAAAAAGGTTACAGCTTCTGATCTCGGAATGAAATAAATCAGTTTATGGCAGAACAAAGGGGCAGAGAGAGATTGGAGACTGTCTCTTGCGATGGACTTCTCCAAAGGAAGTGAAGACTATGTTGAGTGATCCAGGCTTGTGCAAAGAGAGATAGAAAACTCTGAGCTCAAGATTCCTTTCCTCTTTGTTTAGATCATCAATTTCATGCTGCCTTTCCTTCACGTAAATTGTTTAGGTAGGAGGAATACCAGGGAAGTGGCCTAGAAGTATCTTGGAATTGAGTTAAATTGTTCCCAAGGGTCCAAATTGGTTTCTTGCTGTTTGGTGGAGTAATTTGTGCATCACACCGAAGGGCTAATAATGAACACTTCACTTTGGCACTTGGAAACAGACACATTCAGATCATGTTAATCAAACATAATTAACTTTCAAGGAAGGAGGCTGGGAGAGCAGGCCAAAACAAATATGCTGAAATAGAACAGGGATGAATATGAAGTCCATACAGTTGGAAAATGTACACACATAGAATTACTATTCGGTTTCTAAAAACCAAACAAATGAAAACAAAGCAAGACAAAAGAGTCTACCTAAATTTAGCAGCTCTGTTGACTAAAAGCTTTATCTGCATGCCGTGATGTGGCCTGCATACAGAGCAGGCAGGCCCCTGACTACCTCAGGGCCATTGGCCAGCACCAAGGCTGAGGGAGGGAGGAGGCCTAAGGAAACCGCATCCTTGGATGAAGGTTTCTGAGCTTTGAATTTTAAGAAGGCTTCAGATTCTTATGAGGAATGGTTAGACAGTGGGGGACTTAGTCTAGTTGAGGGAAGACTCTAGAAGTGAAATATGAGTATTTTAAATTAAGAAATAAAATATTAAAAATCTCTAATAACTGTAAAGAGATTAGCTCAGAATGGCTAAAGCCATGGAAGGAGTGCTTTGGGTCTAGGCTTCGGAGCCTGTGTATGTGGACCTATGCTTCCTTAAAACTCTTATCAGAAGCTCCTGACTCCACTCTGGGTTGGCTTACTGGTTCTCGGGAGTTCTTTCAATGTATGTTTATCTTTAGTGCCAAATGCAGCGCTCTATGTCCTGCCAGTTGGTTTTCCAATCTTGCTGTGCTTTCGAATTTCCCAGGGAGTCTTTAAAGTACCTGCCCCACTTCCTGGGGCTCTAATCGAGTTGGCCTAGGGTAAGACCCAAGTGGCAGTATTGTTTTCAAGCTCTCCAGGTGATTTCAATGAATCCAGACCACCAATTTAGTCTCAATTTAGCTTTGATGATCCATTTCTCAATTTCTCTTGTTCCTCTGGCCTCCTGCTGGGACATTTACTTGTAATTAATATAATGTCTGATTTAATTCATTCAATGAGCAGCAACTATCAGCGCTGTGCTATTAATCACATCTGAGTGTACATGTACCTGATTTCTTTTTTTCAGTTGAGTTTAAAATCCTTTGGATATGTTTGGCATTCCATATTCCTTATCTGCAGGATTGCACGAGTGTAAGGGTTTTTTTAAAAAAATTGTTATTAGGAACAAGTGAATTATTTCTTACATCATTGACAAATAAATTATGGCTTTTGATAGCTGATAGTAAATGTAAGAAATTCACCATATCCAATAATTTAAACATGGTAGCTCAGCTAAATTACTGAGACAGTATGAATACTTTCTTGGGTGCATTTGTTTTTGCAGTAGATAAAATTATAAGGGCTTGCCAAAGGTGCCCCCTGAAAGAAACAGAGTAACATGTGGCTGAACCTGGGAGTGGCTTAGCAGGACTACTTCCAGGTTGTTGGGGGTTGGTAGTGTCATAGCATACACATTTAACTCTTTCTAACTAATGAGAGTGTTTTAACTTTCCTCATTGCCTGAGAGATCATACTTATTGGAATTATAGGACAGAATGTCATTAAAGCCTTGCACGTGGATTTGTGCAAACCAGAACAAAATTTATGTCCCAAGAAACAACATGAAGTAACTAAATTGTTAGTAAATTCCAGTACCACCTAATAATAAGACTTTGTATTAATATAGCATCTTGCTTGGAAGGGCTTAAAGCATTTTATAGGCTATGAAAGTTAATCAAGTTGGGGATTTTTCAGCCATAGTGGGAGTGAGATCCAAGCCTACACACCTCCAAGCTGTCAAGCTGGCTTTCTTATTTACACATGTGTACCCTGTTAATGTGGAGACTTCAAAAAGGCTCAGGCTCTTTGGCCTTCGAGACATTACACTATAAAGTGAACTTAAATTATTCCTGGCTAGTTGGTGTAAGGAATCAAACAATGTTTTAACAAAGAAAACTGTAAAAAAAAAAAAAAAAAAAAAAAAAAAAAAAAAAAAAAAAAAAAGGAAGGAGGGAGAAAATTATATACAGCTGTGTGGCATTAGTTTGTCACCATTGTTGCTGAACTACAACAATCCCCATGCCACCCCCCCCTCCAGTTAGTTATTGAAGGAATAGTTGTAGGGAGGAAGAGTCAGCTTGGCTTTTCTTTATTTATTGACTTTTCTTGTTTCTCTTTGTTCTAAAAGTATATATTTTTTCTTTGTAAAAATTATTTTATGTTTATGAGTTTTATCTGCACATATGCATGTATACCATGTACATGCCTGGTGCCTGTGGGGGCCAGAAGAGGGCATTAGCATGGAATCCCCTGAAACCGGAGTTACAGATGGTTATGAGCTGCCTTGCGGATGCTAGGAACTGAACCTGGGTCCTCTGAAAGAGTAGTAACTGTTTTTAATCACCTTGCCATCTCTCCAGCACATATATATACATATATATATATATACATATATATAAAACAAAGGTGTATAATCGTTGATGAAAATGAACTAACTAACGAAATGGACTAACAAGGCAGGGTTTCTTGACCATGGAAAGGTTAAGAGGCTAGTAGTAACTATCTTGCTGCAATAACACAGAGTGGATCTTGATTAATTTCATAGCAATGAGGGCAATCATTTTATGGAGGTGATTATACTGTAAGAGACTTCAAACAAGAGGAAGAAATGCACCCCTGTGGAGACGGAAGTTTAGAATTTGAGTTAATAATAAGACTCAATTAAATGACCCAGGTCATCAAAGTGTGTGAGCTAAATTTTCAAATCTGTGCCAGTGGGATGTTTCTTTCTTTGCGTAGGAAGTTCTTTCTTGCCAGTTGATTGACTGTTTACTGTGGAATTAGGTTTTTGTATAGGCAGCCACTTCTCATTTTCTGTAAAGTAGGGACTTTAAATGTATTGCATACAGCAAAGATTTTGCTTAAAAAATTTGTTTTATCTATCTTACACGTGCAGGAGTGCACATATGTGTGCATCATGGGTGTACAGTGTCCTCAGAGGCTAGAAGATGGTGTTGGATCTCCTAGACCTGGAGTTACAGAAGGTTGCTATGAAGGTGCTAAAAATGGACCCAAGTCCTCAGCTGAGAGTGTTCCTAGCTGCTGAGCCATCTCTCCAACTTCTTGTCTACCTTCCAAAGAAAGAAGCAGATGGAGCTGACTTTAGAGGTCTGCTTTATTGCAATAAATTCAGTGAATATTAAGATAAAATCACAGTATCTACTCCACATTTACACATACCTTGCCATTTTGAGTGCATGCAATGCCAGTTATTGTGCACACTAAACATTTGTGGGTTTTTTTTTTTAAGTAGAGGTTTCCATGTGGGAGGAGTAGCTTTGGTGATTCAGGTTGACTTTACATGGGGCTGAGACCCTAAATTTTACAAAACTTAATTCTATAGAAAAATATCCCTGCCCCAGGTTACTGGTTTTCAGAAAGTTTTTACCTACTCTAGTGTCTTGAAGAATGTTACCTATGTTTTCTTCTAGAAATTTTAATGTTTTGTGTTTTATGTATTTTTAAAATTTTGATTGTATTGAAATAGTTTTTTATTCAATATATTCTAATTATGATTTCCCCTCCCTCAGCTCCTCCTGGTTCCTCTCCACTTCCTCTCACATCCAGATTCAGTCCCTCTCTGTCTCTTCATAGAAAACAGACAGACATCTAAGGGATAAGGATAAAATAAAATAAGCTAAAACAAAACAAAGCAAATTGTAATAAGACAAAACAAATAAGCAGAAGGAAAAGGGCCAAAGGAAAAGCATAAAAAATACACATATGCAAAGATACACACATTTGTACCCACAGGAATCCCATAGAAATACAAAACTGGAAACTATAGTATATATGCAAAAGACCTGTAAGGCTAAGGATGGGGAAAGCCCTTATACAACATTATGAGATAGGGAACCTCCAATATAGAGGCATCTTGCCTTGCCAGTGAACTTGTAGTAGTGGTCAGACTCTTTGGGTATGGTTTCAGGTGCAGATGTGACCAATTAAGGTAGAGAATCACTCTCTTGGTTCCAGAAAGCATTGGAAGGGCAGGGACTGCATCTTCTGGAGTAGGAAGACTGTGGCAGTTATTTACTCTTTTCTGTGTAAGTGCTTCCCTAATAAACACCTATTTATCATTTATCTTGGGTCTGGTGAACTCATTTAAAACCCACTTTCACTCCAAAGATGCCCTTGAGTTCATTTTCTGTTGACCAACTTCTACTCGGCATGGGGCTTACCTTGGAGTAGTTTGTTTCCCCAGTGAGACTCTGTCTTAGTTAGGGTTTCTATTGCTATGATGAAACACCATGTCCAAAAGCAAGTCGGGGAGGAAATGTTTATATCAGCTTACAGTTCCACATTGCTGTTCATCATCAAAGGAAGTCAGGACAGGAACTCATAGAGGGCAAGACCCTGGAGGCAGGAGCTGATGCAGAAGTCATGGAGTCTTGCTTCCCATGGCTTGCTCAACCTGCTTCCTTATAGAACCCAGGACCACCAGCCCAGGGATGGCACCACCTATCATGGGCTGGGCCCTCCCCTGTTGAGAAAATGCTGGATCTCAAGGAGGCATTTCCTCAACTGAGGCTCCTTTCTCTCTGATGACTCTAGCTTGTGTCAAGTTAACATCTGAAACCAGCCAGTACAGATTTCCTTTGGAGAAAATGAACTTTTTCATTTGCAAGTGTTTAGCAACTGGAGATAGCTTCTGGGTTAGGGATCGGGGCATGTGCCCACTTCTCTTTCCAGGTATAGGACTCCATCTAGTGTAGACCCACACAGGCTCTGTGTATGCTGCCTAAATATCTGTGAGTTCATATGTGTGTTGGGCTTGCTGTATTTAGAAGGCCTTGTGTCCTTGGTGTCCTCCATCGTCTCTGACTCTTGCACTCTTTCTGCTTCCTCTTCCAAAGGGTTCCCTGAGTCCTGAGGGAAGGGATTTGATGGAGGCATAGGTAGTCTTCTAATTTTCTGTCCACATTTTTTCCCCAATTGCATAAAGGAGACAGGCTTAGGCGGTTACCAGCATGACTTTATTGTTTAGTTGTAGTTATAGGGAAATGCAGCTCAAAACCACTCTGACATACCATCCTACTCCTATCAGAATGGCTAAAATCAGTAATACCAATGGCAGTCTATGCTGGAAAGGATTGGAGAAGAGGAACTCTCCTCCATTGCTGGTGGGAGTGCAAACTTGTACAAGCACTTTGGAAATCAATATGGCTGTTTCTCAGGAAAATGGGAATCTTCCCAGTCTACCTCAAGATCCAGCAATTCCTCTCTTGGGCATATACCCAAAGAATGCACATTCATACACTAAGGACATATGTTCAACTATGTTCATAGCAGCATTATTTGTAATAGCCAGATCATGGAAGCAATCTAGAATGCCCCTCAACTGAAGAATGTATAGAGAAAATGTGGTACATTTACACAATGGAATATTACTCAGCGGAAAAAAAAACAATGGAATATTGAAATTTGCAGGTAAATGGATGGAACTATAAGAAACCATCCTGAGTGAGGTAACCCAGTCACAAAAAAGATAAACATGAGCTTTCATCTAGTAGCTGTTCAAAACAGAAACAGGCACCCACAGTTAAGCACTGAACCATACTCCTGGAATCAAATTGTGGAAAGGGAGGAGGGAGCAAAAACAGTCCTGCAGAAACTCGAAGAAACAGTTGACCTGACCTAGTAAGAGCATGGAGACCCTAGTCATAAAGCTGGGGAAACAGCATTGGACCGAACCAAGCCCTCTGAATGTGGGTGCCAGCTAGGAAGCCAAGACAGTCTATTGGACCTCTAACAGTGGAGCCAGTCTTTAACCATAGAGCACAAATGGACTTTGGGGGCCCATTCCCTATGGAGGGATACTACTGCAGCCCAGATACAGCAAGGAGGGCCTAGGACCTCCTCCAAATGATATGACAGACTTTGTAGGTTCCACACGGAGGGCCTCACTATCCCTGGGGAGGAGTTGGGGGGTTGTTGGGGAACATGGGAGGATGGGAGGTGGAGGGAATGGGGGTATGGATATGTAAACATGAGTAGTAATTAAAGAATTTTAAAAAATGATGACCACATTTAATTGGCTGTCTAATTGGTAATTTTTTTAGGTAAGAAAATGAGAATATTTATAGCAAAAGCAAACAATAGCACAGATATGTGAATGTCAAAAGTTGAATTACTATTTAAGTTTTTCTTTAATTTATTGTTTTTACTTCCTTATTTATTAACTGAAGTTCCATATTATCACATGCATATTTGATGCCTCACTACTCCTGGATTAGATGTCATTTATGAATATCAAAACCATTATTTTTTTCTATTCTACTTATAATAACCTGGTTCATCACTGGAAGAATCAGGAAAATATCCCTTGTTTTTCTGGGATTCAGATGAGAAATTCTGATTGAGAAACATTTTTGAAATTGTTTTGTTAGTACAAATTGGTTGTATTTAGGTCAGTCAGCCATGTGTAGAAGGGGTGAAACACCATCACCAAGAAGTGAAAGAGAAAATATCAGATAGCAGTGAGAATTAAGTGTATAGCAATGGCAGGGAGAAAAAGCAAAGGAGTCCCCAGCAAGGGGGTGAGGCAGACAGAGAACAAGGCACAGACCCACAGTGAGCTGCTTTACTCCCTCGAGGACTCTGTGGTGTTCGCCCAGGCTATGTTTGAATATAGGGAAAAGCAGGTAGGTCTGTATTCTGAAACACTTATTCTCAGGGTCCTCATGGTTATAAATAGGAAGCAAACATGAGCTCAGTTCCATCTTGGTAACCCAGGGAAAGTCATGCAACTGTGCTTAGCACCTTTAAAATGTAATCATGCATTCTTAGGTGTGGGTCATTTACTGGAGCATGATCAACCACTATTGGACTCAAGCATATGAAGTTGTAGGGGGTATTGAAAGATCCAGAAGGAGTTACAGGGGGAAGTAAGGGCTGAAAATGATTGAAACACAATATATGCATTATACAATTCTCCAAGAAATGGAAATATTACACTAAAAATGCAATCATAGTATTGGCATTCCAGGGCCGGTTGTTTGAAGTAAATGATACTTGGTCATTGTGGGGAAACAGCCATTATAGCATGACTAATAAGTGAGATGAGATCACCCATTCCAAAACAAAGTAGGACAAGAGGACTTTGAAACAAACAAACAGGTAGCCTAAGGGAATATGGGCTTGTCTGTCTTTCTCTTCAGAATATGACCCCTTCACTGTATAGCTCCCTGTGTTTCACATTGCTGTGCCTCTTTCTCTGGCTACAGGACACAGAGGCTGCCGCAATCATGAGCTCATCATTCCAGACTCTGAAATCTACTTCTGCCTACCATCTAGGGGAGTGGACCAAAGCCCTAAGCCAAGGTGGATCTACCCCACACAGCTGCTATGATGCATCTCTGTATGAAGGGATGGATGTAAAGGTAAGCCGCAGAAGTAAGTTCTTTCCTTGGCTGAACCATAGCACAGTTATTTCAGACATCCCTCCTGACTGATTTTTGCTTCCCCCACAGGACAGCTCCTTTTCAGGTATACAGCTCCTGTTCTAAAGCTCTCCCTTATGGCCAGTCAGTCCTCCATCTCACAGAAACTAGTCTCAGGAAAGCAGCTATTCAGGCCTTGTACAAAAGCAAATTAGCATCATTACCTTTCCCAGAGGTGTTTGCAGTTTGAAGTTTTTATTGCCAGCTTTGGAACTCTGCCCCTATTAAAGAGATTGCAGAAGATTTTAGAATTTTCTGGAAAAGGGCTCTGATGGGCAGAATCTTATAGACAAAATTCTGGAAGAGGTTTACTGTCCATCCTTACTCTCTCAGCAGACCTCAAGGCTGATGCCTCCATGCCTACCCTATTCCTCAAACTCTGTTCTGTGCAAGGAACTTTTTATTATTGTTGGGAAATTTAGTTCAGGAAACACAGTTATGTCTGGTGTACATTAGGCACTTAATTCCTGTTGAATGGTGTTGTTAGATGGCGGTGTAGGCACTCTTCTTGGGGTTTGCAGATGCTCATCACCCTTTCTGGGCCTTCATAGGCTCATAGTTCATAGTTCAAGGCCTTCTCAGTTCCATGAGGGGATGTATCTGTCACTATCTATTATACATTTAATTATAGATTACAAAAAAGAATAGAGGAGAGACTAAGTGGCTTTCAGACATTTTCTTTAGACAGTTTAAGACTTTGGCTAGCTTTGTTGATGTGATCTGGCCTTTTGGAGGTTGGGCCTAATAGCTTTTAGGACAAAGTGTGAAATGCTGCCTCTTTCAACAGGGTTACATGGTTAGAAGGGCCCCTTGAGAGTTCCTATTGCAGGCTGCTAGCTTTTCGTTTCGATATTATTGCTGCTGTTCTGAGTTTTAAATATTTTAATGAAAAATTTTATTGTATTTAGCCTGGCTTTTAGCAAAGGCTGCAGCTTTAAACATTCTAATAAATGAGTGGGAGACACGAATAAAGAGAATTAAAAATGGAACCCAGCTAGCTTGCATAGATGATCATGTAGATTGTAGAACATGATAGAGACTGATGTTTCTGAATGAAACACGTGTACAAGCAGGTGATGGAGACATGGGTGACGCCTCTTTTCTCAGAGCTGGAACAACCACAAAATTGCTGCCCATTCCTAGCTAGCATGGTATTTGATTGTCTCTTTTCAAGTGTATTATTTTTGCTATTGTTGTAATAGACATTCTGTGTTTCAGAATTCTGCCTGGTTATACAATATGCAAAGAAAATGAAGAAAGTAATGACTAACCTAGACAGCCTGACCTTCTTTATATATCTTCTGCCTCTTGCAAATAAATGGTGGAGCTCCAGTCACAAATGTTAGACATCTATAACTTATGGAAACGGGTTTGACTTTCTAACCTCTGTATTAACTTCCCTGGTGAGCAGCAATGTTCATTTTGTGAAATGGTACACTATTTCATCCTACCTCTGGTTTCCATAAAATAAACAAGCAATGACAAAAGCTTATGTCTACTGGGTAGTTTGTTTTAAATACCTTCTTTTGCTATGGTGGTGAAGCAGAGGTAGAGGGAGGTAGGCAGACAAGGAAAGGAAATCAGGCAATAAGGCTTTTTTTTTTTTTTTTTTTTGGTTTTTTCGAGACAGGATTTCTATGTGTAGCTTTGGAGCCTGGAAATCAGACTTCTTGTGGAAGATACTTCTTATTCCCAGAAAACATTACAAGGAAAAATGGTGGGAAGGAATGGGGTCTGGTATCTAGGCAGGGGGAGTCCCAGGAGGCCTGTAAAATACCCAAGCCAGCTTCTGCTAACAGACTTCTAGACTTAGCTTCTCCCATCCTGAATGTATACAGCTATTACTTTCCCTTTCTCTACAGCTTGGTCTTATGTCTTTCCCAGTTCCTGCCAGATAATAAACTCAGCAATCCCCTAGAGAACCGCCAACACCCTGTTACAGTGGTAACTCTCTCCCTCCCTCCCTCCCCACCCTCTGCTCCTAAACATTGAAAGACAAAATGGAAAGTAATTCTGATCCGTGATGATATTGATCACTTTTCTGTTGTCCTTAGACTGATTCCTGGCCTTTTGGAGCCTATTCCTGGCACAGTCAGTTCAGCCAGAGAGATATAGGCAAGAAATATGAGGGATAGAAGACATGAAAGACTCTTTGTTTGGTTCCTTTCTATCTCAGGTTTCATCCCAAGTAGTGTCTCTGGTTTTCAAATATGTCCAGTATTGATGGCCATCCTACAGTTTGTACATTCTATAACTTGGCTTGCTTAGATCCAGCTGGATTTGGGATCTGGTACTATTCCTCCAGCCCTTCTTCCTATTTGTTTTAAAAGAAATCCTAACACATTATTTTCTGATTATGCATATTACAAGACCATTATGGAAAAAACAAGTAGAAACAACATAAAACTATAAAAAGAAAATATTGAATTACAAGAAATCCCACCATCCAGCAATAGCTATAATCAACATATTAGTGTACTTCCTTCCTGTGTCTCTGCTATGAATAACGATAAACTGGGAATGGGGTCTGGAAACATCTTTTGGAAACATCTACTTGCTGCTATTAGTGGCTTCTTGGTGATGATTTGCAGATGAGCTTCTGTGATAAGAGTGCATGCTATCAGAATATCAGTCCTGTTCCCAAGATGATTGCCATGAAGGCCAAGATATAGCACACCATGGACATGGGCCCCTGATCCTTTGTGTCAGCTGTGCACACTCCCCAAAACAATAAGCCAATCAGCTAACCATCCAACCAACCAACCAACCAATCAACCAACCAACCAACCATCCAACCAACCAACCAACCAACCAACCAACCAACCAACCAACCTATCAAACTAGTTTTCTTAAAAGCCATCTCCAGAATAAATATCTTTGGAACTCATCCTGTTCTGTGCTTTTCTATGGTAGTAGATAGGTAATGACCAGCTTCAAAGTGCGTGTGCGTGTGCGTGTGCGTGTGTGTCTGTATGTGTGTGTGTGATTCCCAAAGGAAAGCAAACTTCAGTGCAACTTAAGGAGACACCCAAACAAATATTTTCAAAATCAAAGTCACTGAAAACCTCCTGTTGTGTGTCACCTTTCTTTTGATGAGTGGGCACTGTCTAACTCATTGTTTCTTCATCTTGTGACTGAGTATGAAATTGAATTTAACCCTACTTTATAGGTATGGAATCAAGGCCAGTGAGGGAGTAATGGAACCCAAAGCACTGAGCAACACCTTCTGACGTTGACTTCTTGTCTTTGGGAAGGTTAGAATTTCTCAGCTATAGCCCTAGGTCTCACCCCCACAGACTCTAACTCCAGAGGTTCTAGGATGGTGACAGGTGATTTGGATTTTCTGAACATCCTCTGGAGTCAGTTTTAAGAGCTGTTATTGTGGGACCATGTCATAGTACATTGACTTGTCCAATTGTTTAAGCTTGTGGTACATGGCACATGACAATCTTTCTGAAACCTGAATGTTTGAACTGTCAGTCCTCCAATTTCAGGGTAGTGGGATGGACACTCCTGGATGTGGAGTGTTCTTTTTCCTGCTTTCATTTAGCACATACATAGTTTCTTGTGCTTGTTGCCTTGTCCTATTGGGCACAGGATAATCTCCTCTTTTGAAAACAGAAGGTAAGCCTGTGATGACTGAGGGTGACCGGGAGAAGGTAACAGCCCTGGGTTTTTCCAATTTCTTGCTGGGCCCTGCTAGTTTTGGTGTCATAAGAATTTCTACTGGATTGTCTTCTATGTTAACATGAATTAATTATAAAAGAATATAAAACTAGCAGGCTCTTCTCCTTTCTAACATTTCCTCTTGTCCTAGCTTTAATTGATTTGGTAGCTGTATGAATAGTAAATCTGAATCGTTTTGAATATGCTACTGGATCAAGGTGTATATGTTAGTTAGGTATCTACTACTTCAAAACAACAGACCCGATACTGAGGGACTCAGAACAACAAACATTTATTGCCCTATGGTTTCATTAAGTGAGGAATCTGGGAGGGGGTTGGCCAAGTGTTCTGAGAAGGGTGTTCATGAGGTTGTAGTCAAAACACTATCTGGGGCTTTCGTTCTCCTGGATTGACAGCAGCTGAAGAATCACCATATTAAGTAGCTCATGGAACTGTGAGCTGGAACCCTCAGATCCTACTGGCTGTTGTTGTTTGGAACCTCAGTTCTTTCTCTTGTAAGGTTCTCTATAGACCTAGCTGAATGCGTTTGTGGTGCAGTGCAGAATACATCCCATAGTGGATGCATTCTGTCACTCTGCCATTCTCTTAGCTCCAAGTGAATCATAAAATAAGGCACACACTTAAGAAAAGAGGAGTTAGGAGCCTGGCACACCTTTAATCCCAGCACTTGGGAGGCAGAGGCAGAGGCAGGTGGATCTCTATGAGTTTGAGACTAGCCTGGTCTACAAGAGCTAGTTCCAGGACAGCCTCCAAAAGCCACAGAGAAACCCTGTCTTGAAAAACCAAGAAAAGAAAAAAAGAAAAGAGGAGTTAGGCCCCACCTTCTGAGGTGCATAATATCAAAGACTGGTGGGTAAATTTAAAAAGTATTCCACTGGATAACTCTTAAATATGCTGCCCTTTCCAGATAACAGAGCTACATACTAATGAGGCTTCATACTGTTCAGTGCAGTCTCGGTTGACGCTTTTTCTGCCTTACTGACTTTAGATAGGGAAGGAGGGGACATTTATGCTTCCGGTTGATTTTTTAATATCCTCCCTGACCGAGATGCACAGCCAGCCTTTCTGGTTCTGGACTGTATTCACATAGCAGTCACCTAGCTACTGTTCCCAGCCAAAGGTTTTTCTCCCAGGGCATCCCTCATCTCCATTCCCAGTCAGGCACTGGCTTTTCTGGTTTTCTGATTTTTATTTTGAACATTTTTTTCTCTGGCAATCCCACTCTTTGTCCTCAGTTCAGTCTCAAAGAGAAACAGAACAAGAATCAGAATGGTATTTATAAGGAAGAGGAAAATCTTTTTTCTGCCTGTGTATTCAGGAGTTGTGATACCCACTATATCCTAGCAACAGTTTGGGAGGTAAGGCAATGCTTTGGGAGAATCAAAGCAAGTCTGACAGTAACATCATGACTGTTGAAAAGGCCTTTGAAAGATGACAAAGCTGCCAATTATATGCCTTTGAATTGGATTCCATGCAAACCCTTTTTGGAGGAATCCCATGTGCTGGGGGTCTGGGCAGTAACAAGGAGGAAGGAAGAAATGAGGGAATACAGCCTGCCAAGTGTATGAAGCAGTTCCATTGGCAAGGAATGATGTCTGTTTTCTGGGTTAGGTCACTGAGACGTGGCAAAGATAAGCGTAGGATCATAATTTTGTCTGACTTTTTGGGTCACCATGCCACAGAGGTCTATAGAGTACCTATAGGAAATGTCACTGACCATTAGTAAGGTGACACAGGGGAGCTTCTCTGTGTAGGTCACAGATGGCAAAGGAGGATGAAGGCCATTTCCTAAACTCTGTCTTGTCCAAGGAAGGTCTGCTTCTGAAAAACCCTTGGAATAAAGACCTGATCATTGTAAGGGTATAGGAGAGGTGCTGCTAATATCAGATGATGAGTTTTTTTCCCACTGTGTGTGTGTGTGTGTGTGTGTGTGTGTGTGTGTGTGTGTGTGTGCGCGCGCGTGTGTGTGTAGGTTGAGCAGGACACATACACATGTGTGTACCCATGTGGAGGCCAGAGAAATAGTTGGGTGTCTTTTTCTAAGGATTTCCTCCTTGTACTTTGAGCTAAGGTATCTTACTTACTAATCTAAGCTGGCTGACCACTGAGTGCCCAAGATTTATCTGTCTCCACCTCTCAGTGCTGGGATTACAGGTACATGCAACCATACCTGGCTTTTGTGTGGGTGCCAGAGATTTGAACTCAGATCCTCTTGCTTAGATAGCAAGCACCCTTCCCCATGGATATCTCTCCAACTCCAAATGACACATTTTTAGTCCTTCCTAAGCATATGGGTTAACTTTTCCTTGATTATTGTCCCTATTTTTAAGAGTAGATGGCACTGTGCTCTTTTATTATAAAGTGTCTTCCTCTCTGAGGCTATGACAGACATCAGAACAAGAATGGCCAATTACAATATTTTATCTCCCCATCCAAGGACCTGGAAAAGCAGCCCTTTTGTGACTGGCAAAAGTCTTTGAATTTCAGGGGAGTTGTCTTTCTCAAGGTCACACAACTATGGGAGGGCAACCCAGAAATGGGATTGAGATCTGTCACAGCTGGCACCCTGAGTACCCCACTTTGACTTATAATAGACAGAGCTGATAGTCAGAGAGTCATTAAGAATTCCCATGTCTCTTTCATGGCTTTAAATTTGAAAAGTAATGAAATGATCCCTTAGCTTTGCTCAGCATCTTAATCTACAAAATGGGCTAATAACTGGATTAATGTGGGGATCAAATGAGATATGTGAAAGCATCTTTTACACTGGAGGTAATTTATATACAAGCCATTACAGTCTCTCTCCTTTAGATGTGTTTAAAGAGTCTGAATGCATTGGCTTTGTTCTTATGAATAGGAATAGGGTTAGTTCTCCTATGACAGGCCCCAGGGAGCTTCTTTTCCATTTCTGCTGTGTGAGGAGGCAGCAGAAAGCCACCAGCAGTGGGACAGAGGAGGTATTCTGACCAGACACTAGCTCCTTGATCTTCTGCTGTCCAGCTTCTATATTGGTAAGCAAGAAGTTTCTATTTCACATGAGTGAGCTGAAGCATCAGTCACAGCCCAAGCAGACCATGATACATATTTTAACCAACTAGTGAGCACGTGGTAGGTGCTAGTTGTGTTTGGTGCATTGCAATAAGATTGAGTGTTCTGTTGAGTTGATGATAATGGGATCCCCACCTAGTGCCCTGATGCTGTTTCTTGAGAACTAGAGAGTAAGGATAAGAAGGGTGATTAGCACTGGTAGAGCAGAAAGCTCTCTTTGTTGGGTCTGAGTCCTGTGCTCTCCCACACTTTTGGAGTTGAGCAAATGATCACTTTTCTAGAATACAAGAAATTGCCTGTTTTGAATATTAATGTTTTACGAGGATTATTTAGTGCAAAATACACGAATGACCGCCCAAGTTTCAAGTACAAAGGGGAAAAAAACAGGTTCTTTGCCTCATATAACTTCAGGTAGGGAAGAACAGTATACAATGAAGTAATTGAATAAATAACATGAGAGATTTATAAGATGAAATTTTTCTTTATAGAGAGAAGGTCTTGAATGTAAATGTGAAATATTTATCTTCTTGCTACTTACCATTGTCGACTTTAAATGTGGCTGTCTAGTTCATTAATAATGAAGAAGACAGCAGAACACCATCATTCTTGGGATGACTGTACAAATTTATAATCATCTATCATTTCTAGGTGCTTACTTTCATTTATTAGTTTTCTATGCATCAATATTAAAATTGCTTTCATGTAATGTTTTCTAGGACTCTGTAGAGATGAGGTGAGCTTCTGATAAGGTTGAACTATGGATGCAGTTGGTAAGCGACTTGGATCTAAGCCTTATTTTGGTGTCAAACTTGCAAAAAGCCCCTTAGTCCAATGCTTCCTACCACCTCATGTGTTTAAGAAGACAACTAAGCTGAAATGAACAATGGCCAGTAAAGGAGCTGTGGTTAGCACCCTGCTAGCCTGTTCTTTTCAAAGCTTTTATTCTGTCCTAATAAGCCTCACACTCGGCCCCTCCCCATAGCACTGCATTTTCTGGGAGGATGTTATTGCGGCTTCCGCTTTACCTTCCGAATGCCGGTAGAGATGGTGGGGAGACAGAAGTTAGGCACAATGGATTCAGCTTTGGAAAATATTTTGAAATGCCTTATGCAATTTTTTTCAGCTCATAGGATTTGCATTGGCATCATTCCCTGCCTATCTAACCACCTTATTCCCTATGAGACAATATTATAAATTCCTGTAGCCATAACCTCAATTTCCCCCAGAGTGACCAGTTCCTGTAAAGTAGGAGGGAAAGAAGGAGGAAAATCTAGCACAGTTTCACATTGGAATTTGGCTTACGTTAAGTTTCTACACCCTGATAAGCCTCTCTGCCAATGCAGCAATCCAAATCAGACCAAATCAAACCAAATTAGAAAAAGCCCATATTTAATGGATACAACTCTCCCAATGCCCTTCCAGCCCCTGAGAGGAGACAGGAAAGAGAGACTGGAAAACCACACATCTGTTTTCTGGGAGGCAGTTTAAATAACATGTGGGAGTGGTCTTGTGAATCTCTGGGGGAGGGGTCATCATTAAGCAGGCTTTCTGAGATGCAGCAGGGTTTGGAGGGAGACAGGGGCAGTGGGCGTGGGTGGAACTCCACCATTAACATCCCAGACTCTTTGGGTTTATGGATGCCAGGGGCTGGGGTGAAGCTTCTACCATAACACACACATCTTACTTTCCTCCAAATTGTTGTCTGTAGTCACCTGGGGCTTCTTTTCAAATCTAGAATAGGTGGTGGGATACAGAACCATCTCTCTATTGCAGAACATTTGAAAGCTGATGCTCCCAGAACCAGCCAGAGTGTTATAAATACAGTTAAGCAAAACTGAGAAAAGACATGAGCATAGGAAAGAACAGAGTCAATAAGTAAGGGACTGTTGAAATCTCTGCTCTTGTCCTGATATGCCCCTTAAATTCTATTCGGCATCGGATGACCTGTAGATATTACTGCCTATTTTTAAAACAGCCAACAAACATGTAGCAAATACTGTGCTGGAACATGGACAAAGCAATGGAGGAGATAGCTTACCCCTGCACTCCTCAAAGAGGTTACCTTCATCAGCATCGGGCACCAAGACATGGAGACTTGGTGTCCCTCTAGATACCTGAGCTCCACTTCAAACTTGTTGGAGCCTGGGAGGCAAGGCCAGGGCTCTGATGGTTAAAGACATCCAGATCAATCACCTCAATGTTTGAAGAAAGCGAGTGAGGGAATATTAGGTGGTCCCTGGTTAGAACTGGAAGGGCAACTTTATAAATGCTGTATTCTTAGACCTTGTTCTAGAACTGGCCTTATGACAGGTAGGAAAATATTTGCTTCTGTTCGTTCCACCAGTTAAAACCAAATGCTATAATCTAGTTTGCTTATAAATAACAGAGTCTCACTTTTTCTACTTCTAGAGGATGTAGTCTCCAAGATCAAGATGCTCATAGACTTATTTGGTGAGGACATGCATTCTAGTTCATAGATGGTGCCATTTCGCTGACAGCACACAGTGCAATGGGTGGAGAATTTTTCTGTAGACTTGTTAATAAATACACAAATGCTGTTCATGAGGCTTTAGTCCTTTCCCAGCAGCATTTATCCTGACTTCCTAGTCATAGGGGTTAGGAGTTTGAAGGGACACCACCTTCAGTCCCATACATGACCCTGTCTAAAATGATGTTGGGTGAAATGACTGTACCATATATTGTAGCAGCTACTGCAACCAGAAAAAAGGTACTACTGTTCTATGGTGGGTGCCTTAGAAATATGACTTAGAGAACTGGTTTAAAAGCCTTTTAAATACAGAATAAGAAGACTAATATTTTGAAGAGAAAGGAAAGGATGACTTTTGTATGCTTCTTAATGCATATGTACAGCTTTGAATGGATTTATTATAGAACTCAAGAACTGAAGATTAAGAAATTAAGGATCATGATACTTAAAATAGATACCACATTTTTTTTTTTTTTAGTTGAAGCAAAGCAATCTGCCAGGCAGGTGAGATTTCTGAAATGGTAACAATGAAATATCCAAGAGCCTGGGATGCTATTTCTCTGCCAGTAAATATCCAAATGCACTTTTGATGAATATTTTAAAATTTACCTAGCAACATGTAGATAAGCAGAACTGGGGGAGCAATCTTCTGATGCCCTTCTCTCTTTAGGTTGCTCACAGAACTTAAGTTATGGAGGACTGCTCTACACTTACACACTGTTCTTCATCTGCGGAATCGAGCCAGCACCCAGCCCAGTGCTTTCTTTTTAAGGTTTTTGGATTTTCCTTTGTTTTTGAAATCAGCAACAGCTATGAAGAAAAAAAAATATCCTGGGTATTTTTAAACCTGTGTAATTGCTTTTTTCTTTCATCAGTTTAGTATTTTTTCCTTCCCTTTGCTATGAATGCCATTGCATCACAATCAGAGAAAAGGGTTAAATCCAGCTGAGGTTTCCATGAGACCAGTGAGCACACCTGAAAATAGCATAATTGTGACTCATGTATATTTTGCTACTGACCAAAATATGTGCAGATCCTCTGTTTCTTAGGAGGAATGGTGTTCACAACTTAGAAATCCTGCAGTAGTCTGCTGATATACTTGTGACTGGTGCTATATTTGTCTTCCTTTTCTGTGTCTCCTGTTGTATTTATCTCTGCTTCATATCTACCATATTGTGAAGTTTATAAGGGCAACGGCTCTCTGACATCTCAACATTTTCTCTGTGCCCTGCTAGTAGCAATGGCTAATACATTAAAGGCATCGAAGGGGAAAACAATCACATGGCCTGCTCTATAGATAGACTGTCTATATGGTTTGCCTCTGAGGGTGCTTTGTTACAGGCATTCTGTCCTGTGTTGGACATATGAAAAAAGTCAACATATGAAATCGGACACATAAAAAAAAATCAGGGTTTATTTTGACTCATGACTTTGGAGGTTTTAGTTGCTCATGGTGGGGACTCATTGCAGGTAGAGTGAGTCACAGCGTGAGAGTCAGTAAACAGAGAATGAATTTTGTGCTGGCTGCCTTCTCATTCTTCCCTTTGACTCCATCTGGGTCCCAAGACTGTGGAATGGTGCCATGCTCATTTAGGGCAAGTCTTCCCTTCTCCTTAGTCCTTTTGAGCAATATATTCAGACACACCCAACGTGTTCCCCCCCTTTTTTTTTTCTTTGCCAGAAAGCATCTGTTAAAGTTCTATAGAGGGCTCAGGCATGGAATGGAGACAATAGCAGGTGGCAGAGATGTGGAGATGGAATACTACTGACAAGGATAGACATACCCTGAGGATACCTTGTGGGAGAGGCTGCTAGAAGCAATAAGATCATAACAAAGAGGCATAGTTTGCATTTTTGCTAACATTCCCAAAATGAGAAAGGGGGAAAGTAGAAAATCTTGTCTATTTCTGCAATTCTATGTGAGACATTTAGAAATGCCAATGTGCAGTCAGGTGGTGGTGGCACATGCCTTTAGGCACTTGCAAGGCAGAGGCAGGGGGATTTCTGTGAGTTTGAGGCAAGTCTGGTCTTCAGAGTGAGTTCTAGGACAGCCAGGGCTACACAGAGAAACCCTCTCTTAAAACAAAACAAAACAATAAAATAAATGCCAATGTGCTATACAGTCCCCCAGGAGTTATCTCTCTTCCGTGTATAACCCCAGCAACCGCACTCAGCAGAACTGAAGACAGCTGTAATCTTGCCGAGTGAGGGATAACCTGTGAGAATATCCATCCTTTCTCAGATCAGCAAGAAGCTTTTTATTTTGTATGTAAAAGGGTTTTCCAAAAAGGCAGTCTCTTCACTTAAAATACTTTGGAAAACAAGAGTGATGGGAGTGGGCCAAAGGTGACATGGCGGGGGGTTGGGGACATGGGACCACTGGAGGACAGTCACAGCATTGCCCACAGAAGAAGCATTGACAGGACAGTTCGTCCAAGGATTCCTTCCCACTGTGGCCCCCACACCCTTAGCTTTCTTCAGAGTGCCTTCCCTAACTTGCAAAGGATGTAGACATAGAGTTGGCAGTAATTGCTTCTGGTTTTGTCCTACTTGGGAGTGTTGGGAGTCCAGCGAAGCAGGAGATTTTAGACAGCCCATTCCAGGACAGCATGCCAATAAACGACACCATGGCTTTTGGCAAAGACACAATATTCTTTTTAAATTTTTGTCTTTATTTAAATTAGAAACAAGCTTCTTTTACATGTCAATCTCAGTTCCCTTTCCCTCCCCACCTCCCCTGCCCCCACCAATCCCCCTATCCTAACTCCTTTCTGTTCCCCAGGGAGGGTGAAGCCTTACTTGGGGGATCTTGAAAGTCTGTCATATCATTTGGAGCAGGGCCTAGACCCTTAGACCCTCCCGGGTGAAGACACAATATTTTTATGAGTTTTTCTGATACAAGGAGGACTTTTCTTTGAGTGTAGAAATCAAAAGCTAGTCAAACGATAGCCCAGTTACCTCTTGTGGAACCACAATGGGGCAGGTAAGATTGAGAAAGAGAAGGGGCAGGGGTTCTGGGTGCAGCTGCTGTGTTCCAGGGCCTGTCAGCATTTCCATTACTGAAGCCTGGGGGGCGGGGGGACTGTAATTTAATGTAGCTATAAAAATTTACTCTCTGAATTTAAAGTTATTGCCTTGCTACTTACTTTGCTGATATTTTGCATTTTTTGAGGAGAGAAAAGGATGCGTTTTCTTTCTGTGTTAAAATTAGAAGAGAAACAGAAAGCTTACTTCATTTTTTTTCTATTTTTGAGAGACCGTTGAAATAAAATAATAAAATACAGGCTCAGATTTACACACTTTTTTCTTCTATTTCCACAGCACCCTTAAACCGTATTCTTCTTTTTGCCTTCTATGTTATGAGTACAAAATCTTCTGTCATTTATATTATTGCTCTCTTTCTAGCTATTACTCTGTACTAAACAAATATTTTATACTGTCTAAAATCATTACGCTGTGGGCTCAGGCAAAGAAGAACAAAGCATTCTCTACATATTAGCGAGTCTCTTTTTTTTTTTTTTTTTGGACAAGCATCCAACTTGCTTTATGTTTATATGTTAGATTATAAACCCCGAGAGTAACAACTGACCTCATATGTATAAATACACTTAAATGTAAAACACAGCACAATGTCCTGAAAGCTCATGTCTTCAAAAATAGTGACTTGTTTTGGTGTCCACTTTCTCCCTCCTACCTGCCTTTTCCTTTCCCCTAATTGAGATGCACAAAGCAACCTGTACCAAGGGATGCTTGGGAATGAATGGATCTTCAAAGATGTTCATTTTCTAATCCTTTGAATTGGTGAATGCATTACCTTATAAGGAAAAGAGGCATGGGAGCTGCTGATGAGATCCAGGCTGCTGACTGGCTGATATTAGAAAAGGAAGACTGCTGTCAGAGTCCCATGTAATCACAGAGGTCTCCAAACTCAAGAGCAGGTAAGTGGTGTGCCACACAGGTACTTAACCTTTGCTGCTGGCTTTGAGAGAGAGGACCAGACTCCATGCAGTGTCTAGAAAAAAGGAAAGTCAGGGAAATGAATTCTCCTCATGACCCTTAACACCCCAAGTTTAAACCAGAGAGATTTGTCTTGGACTTTTGATGTCTGGCATTTTGAGATGACTAATTTATTTTGTTTTAAGCCGCTAAGTTTGTGGTAACATGAACACTAGCAATATTAAACTAAAATACAAAGTAGGTACAGAATGTATTACTCAGTTTCTTTCCTACAGATGGATTATTTGACCAAAGAGACTCAATTGTATACTTCTACATACCCAACGACCAAAGCAGACAGTGTCTTGATGAAGTAGAAATTACTATTTCATGGATTTTCCAATCCTGGAAACATCAATCTTTAACATTTCATGTGCTAACACAGGAAAGATTCATAAGCTGATCCCCTGTCTCTCAGCTATGACTGCTCTGAGGAGAGGCAAGTGCCGCTATTTGCATTGAGAGCTACTTCTTTCATAAGATGGCATTTTAAATTGAGTGAATGACTGACAGGCTATGGTTATACAGCTTCAAGTATTTTCTCAAAAATTAACAACAAGATGAACTTGCAGGAGAAGAGACAACAATTTTCACCAATGATAAAATTCAGTCTTTTAGGTAGGGAATACAATTTAGGAAACCTTGTATCGCCACCATGAACTTGACAACTTCCCAGTTTGTAAGGACTCATACTAGGAATATGACTTCCTGGTTTCTCTGCCAATCTTTAGAGGATCTGATAATCCAGCAAATTAATAAATATTCTCTAAGTTGCTAGCCAGAGCTTCCTCAAAATCATTTGAGTCAAAGATTCACAGAAGTATGAAATAGATCAAAGGTCTTTAAGGCAACAGCAGAGAAGATGTGTGTTGAAGTGAATTCTGATTCTATATTGCAACTAGCTTCTAAAATACTGCCACTTGCTGAGTTCAGTAGTGTCAAATAATTTCCAGTTGTGTGTAAAAGCTACTAAAATTCTCCCTTTTCTGCCAAGGACATCATCTTTGTGAGGCTGGATTTTCTTCACATACTTCAGAATGTATTACAACAGATTGAATGCTGAAACAGGTATGAGAATCCAACTGTTTCTCATGAAGTTAGACTTCTAAGTAATTTGCAAAGATGCAAAATGATGCCAATCTTTTGCATTTTTATTTTGTCATTCTAATAAAATACTTTAGTTATGTTACTGCATAATCAGCTTATTACTTTACATAATAAATATTTAAATGTTTCTTAATTAAAAATTTTAATGCAGTAAGTATTAATAGACAAGACTCATATGCACATACGCTTTCTGGAGTATCCAATAAATTAAAGACCATAAAGGGAACCAGAGGACAAAAGGTTGAGGCCTGCTGACACAGGCAATACATAGGCAGAGTGGCAGACTTTGGTGGAAGAAGAAGAAGTAATGTTTGAAAAAAGTATCTGTCACAGCCTCCATGTTGTCACCGTCCTAACAATGTTTTGCACCTCACAGTGGCAAAGTTCAAAAGGTCGAGTGTCTAGATTGGTTAGAGAGGATGAAAACAAGGCATCTCATTTACTATTAGTAGGACTCTTGGTACCCTTGCTGGTACTAGCAAATTGGTATCCTCTCACCTAATTGAAGCTGCATTCCACCACCCAATAATTGCTCATCTTCTTTATTCCTCAGAATCAGTGCTCCAAGATGAATGGACAAAGATGGCCATCACAAGTCTACCTTGTAATAGCAAAACAAACTAAGCTCTGGATGATAGATAATTAGGACAGTATACCTTTTACCAAACAGGATGTCATTTAACTGTTAAAGAAACAACAACAGTTCTTTAAATGTGTGCAGATCCTGAAGAGCATGATACTGAGTGAAAATGGGAAATTTACTATGTATGGTATTATGTCATTTGTGGAAAATTTGAAAGCTAATTCACAAAACATGTGTTAACTATGTGAAATTTAATTCTAGGTAAAAACAAAACCAAATATCAGAAAATTCATATTATTCAAACAAAATATAGAGAATTTTGAGGAAAAAAGATTTCATGAGATTTATTTAGGATAAAGAGCCACTCTTGTTGACAAGGAGGGACTTCAACTTTATCGGTAATATTTAATTTTTTTGAGATGAAAATGACAAAATGCCAGAGCTGTAAGTTCTAAGTGGCAGATGCTTGATGTCTGTTTCACCAGTACTTGTTAAGGGTAAAAAAAATTAAAAATTAAAAAAATAAAATAGCTATTGGAATTGTTCAAAACAGGATACAATAAGTCAAGAGGCAGTGTGCCTCCATCCCACAGTGCTCAAGCTTAAGGAGGGAATATGTATACTTCTCTTGGGCAGCCTCCAGAAGCCCCTGTGATTTTCCAGAAGGACTGACTGGACTCCCATTAACTTCAGATCCATGATGCTTGACTTTGGTGGGAAACCAACAGATAGTCTTCTGTGTGGAGCCCCAAACACCCCAATACATAGCCAGGTCCAATAAGGTCTGCCTTCTGGAACCTGGCCAAGCAAGATTTTTGTCTAACAGGACCTGCACTTCAACAGGATCAAAAATAGAGTTTTATCTGCTTAAGAGAATCCCATTTGGATAATTTCCCCACTTCTGTGGAAGTTAGAATGCTCCATTAGATGTGTACAGTTCAGACTTAAAATGTATGAGTTATTGCTGAAATGAAGCATGAAACTCAACTCAATGTATAACAATCACCATTTCTGAGGTTTTAGGGTTTTTTTTTTTTTAATTTGCTCTGTTTTAAATTGTTTTTTAGTAGGAGCCTCACAAGATAGAAAATAAATAACACTATATCTACACATCTCAGTCTTGTAAGCACATGTTATATGACACATTGGCTATGGAGGGGAGAAGAGATGATTGACCTGGCAAAAGTTAAATTTGAGTCTTTGTCAATAGTCAGAGCTCATACCTATGAGATTACAAGCACAGAAGCTGTAGGAAGTTACCCATGTGGGCCTTGTTGGTGGTGAAAGGAGCCCTCCAGTCACAGCAAAGAGACTGAACAGGGAGCTGGCATGGAGCTAGATAGGGAATGCCCTCTTGGGTAGACACATCCCAAAGGCTTGAAAGCAAGATGATCCAATTTGCCCATGTGTGAGATGGCTTACTCTGGGACTTGTGTTTTTCTGCTGAATTTGGAGGTTAATTTGGAAGGAATGGATTGAGCTAGTCATAGAGAGTGACTCATAGCAGAGGCCTGACTCTTGCAAATGAGTTGGGAAATATGAGCAGTGTGAAATATAGCAGGTGATGGCTAGATAGCTCAGGGATGGTTATTGTTACTAGAGGGTATGAGATGCTTTTCTATTTATAGCACACCGTTCTGAGTTTGTTCAACTCCCACCTCCACCCTAAAATCTCAATGTGACATCAGGCTGAAGAACAGCTTGTCTAGGTGAAGTTGCTTAGGGGATTCCCACAGAACTTCAAATTATTCACATTTCAGTGACATTTTCTCACTAATGGCACAAGACTGCTTATAGCCAGCTGTCAGAAAGTGACACTGAGATGCGCTCCAAGGAAGGCTCTGGATACTTTGGGACTCATTTCTCTGGGTTACAGTCAAGCCAAAGTAGTGTCTTTTCTAAGCCTCTGTCCTATTCTCAATTCCCCACATCAAGCTATCCCCCAAAAGACCTTTTGTAATTTATCAGAAAGACCTTTGCTTCTTCTTAATTTTTCTGTCTTTTTGGCTCGATGCCGAGATGGGTTTCCTGTTTTTTAGTTAGTTCAATCACTTGCTTACTTAATATGTGTTGAATATCAGACTAGGTGCAGTTAAAAATAAAACTTGTCCTCAAGATTTTCATCGGGTGAAAGAGAAAATGAAACTCTGGAAATATTCTCTAGAGTGAGCAAAACAAGCTGTGCTATGTTGATCACGAGCAAAGAGTCATCAAAGGAAGATGTTCAGTGGTCTATTACGGGCACAGGTGAAGATAATATTTAAGAGACTCATAATAGAGGTTACAGGACAAAGGTATGCAACTGACTGGGTTTATGATCGTCTTAAATATTTGTTCAACATTTGTTTACTGGAGAGAATAAGCCCCATGTAATCCTCTTCTCTATTGCCCCAGTGAGTCATGCAGCTCTGCCTGCAAGCTTGCATGCCCTATTTAGCAGGGTAAGAGCTCTGTGGTTACCTGAGCCTGCTGCTCCCCTTGAAGACAGTCTAGCTGTGGCAGTCACTGGATTCCTAGCACCCCTCCTCACTAAGTGGCTTTATTAAATTATTCCTCCCTAACACCTACAGTGCTGTTTCTGAACAGAGTCCTAGTAAACACAGTTTGCCCCATTTCCTCATATTTTTGAGCATCACCGGTAGTTGCCATCTGGCCTTCTAACTCTGGGAAGAAGCAACAGTCTGAGCAAACATTTGGAGGCTGGAGAGGTGGGGAGTGACATCCCAGGATGCAAGGTACCATCTGTAGTAGAGAAGAGGGGAAGATTCAGGGGAAGAGGCAGCAGCTTGGAGAGGCTGCATCCTTCAATGCTGAGGAGCAAACCCAGGGTCTCAGGAATGGCAGTCCTGGGCCCTAATGCTGAGCCACACTCCCAGCCCCTTGAAAGCTAGTCTAGTAGAGAACTTGCACTTTCATTAAGTCAGAGAAGGACACTTAAGGCTTATTTATGAGCCAGGATTATGAGTTATATAAACAGATTTGTGTTTTTCTATTTCCTTCTTATTTAACAGATGAAATGGTAGATTTTAAAGTATAGACTTGTTGTCTCATTATATATTTATAAAAATAAATTTCTACTGTTTCAAAAATTTTCATTCGCTCATAACTGTAATTGTGGTTAATATTTTGATCTCTTGTAATCCATTACTATTTCTGTGGTTGTGTGTGTGTGTGTGTGTGTGTGTGTGTGAGTATGTGTGCACATTCATGTCATGATCACACTCTATATGGGAACTGTTTTCAGTTTTTATACTTAATATAACATTTATGTACCATATTATTAAAATCCTCATAATGATATTTTCTATTGTATTATAATAAAATTTCATATTCACTTGGCAGAAATATGATTTGGAGAAGTAGGCTATGTTGTCCCAATATCAAATGATTGGGAATGCACTAAAGACAGGAGGAAATAGCATGGGTTCAAGGTCTAAGCTGGGCAGTAGTAGAGGAACGGAAAGTTCAACTGTGTTATTGTTATTTCCCAGGCTTTGATTTTTTTCAAGAATCCAAACCAGGTTTTCTTCTTACTTCTCACCTAGCAAGCCTTAGCCTATGTTTGTTCAGTGGATGAGTGAGTGAGGAAGGGAGCGAGCTCATGATGGACCTTGATGTCTTTGTTTCGGGAGGATCATTCCATCACACCTATTCTAAACAGACTTCTGATCTCTTGCTGTATTGACTGGAACACCAGAGTTTGGGTCCTCAGCATCCAGAAACAGCTGACATATGTTCCTATAACTGTGTAGAAAATGGGATGGGTAGAGACAAGAGGGTTGCTGGAGCTCGATGCCCATTCAGCCTAACCAAAAATAGTTCATTGAGAGATCAAGTCTCAAGGGATAAGGGGGAGAGTGTAGAGCAGAACACCTTATATCCTCCTCTAAACTTCACATGCACACTTACCAACACACATACATACACCCCCCCCACACACACCACACACAGACTATATATATATATATTATATATATAATATATATATATATATTAGAAAGAGAGAGAGAGAGAGAGAGAGAGAGAGAGAGAGAGAGAGAGAGCTCTCTATATATAGAATTGGCACACCAATTCCCTTTGGTGAGTCTTAAATATTTGTCTTTTATTTTCTGAAGTGGAGTTCATGAAAACTAATGTTCAACAAAGAAGTTAATGTATTTAGCTTCCTTTTCAAATGTATTTCTTATTTATTTTTGGCCTATGAGCAATCACTTATAACAGTTCCCTCAAAGTTCATAGCACTGTGCTTGAAAGAAAGGTATACATTCTGCCTTCCCCATAACCTACAATTTAGTTGAGAAGTAAAAACTGATACCCAGTGATAAAAAGGCTATGATTTAGAGTTACGATTATTCAAGAATGCACTTACTACCTACAGAAAAGGACTAAGAAAATATGATAGGAACATTAGTAAGCTAAGTAGAAAGCAAAGCCAATTTTATGAACTAAATGGAGTTTTTGTGCTTCTTCCCGCTTGCTGTGTAGTGACTCTTTCTTTAGTCTTCTATGATAAATGAATATCCCTATATTCACCCTGTGTTCCCATCTGCAACCTGGCTTGCAGAGGCAGCTTCAGAGACCACAGACCTGACCCTAAAACCTGCTGTGAAATGCACGTGAATAGTCAATATTTTCTGTGCGATGATCTCACTCTGGGAAACAATGTTTAGGAGCTAATTGAGCTAATGAGGATATATTAGCTGTTGGCTTAGTGAGACTGATGGTACAGTAATCTGATTCCTACTGTCTCTTAGAAACCTAGCACTTAAAGATAATGCCACTACAAAATGTTAAACCAGAATTCTCAATGTGTGTGGTAAGTTCTCATTGGGCAGAGTAAGTGGTTAGCATGAAGTCATCAGGGTTTCTTCACTTGAGTTCCAGGGGTAGAATTCAGGAATCCAGTGGGACTGGATCAAAAGGCCACTAAACTTTTTGTGTTTTCTTTTATTGTGATTCCAAGAAGTGGAATGTTCCAGCCATAGTGTTTGCAGTACTTCTGCTGTATCAGTAGCTGATACAAATCTGTGATACTTTTTATGACAATTATTTCATGTCTCATGAAGTTGGGTTGTGTTCAAACCCACGAGGGGAAATTATGATAATCATCAGGGCTACTGTTAGACATTGTTATTTAATGTATTGGAAAAGTACAATACTATATCACCAATTTGTCCTTAAAATATCTTAATATCAGTAGTTAAATATAAGTTGTCTCCTTTATATGTTTGTGTTTTATTTTGTACTTTTAGAAGTACGAGCACGAGAAAGCAACATAAACTAGACAAAAAGACCTGGATTAAAAAAAACAAAAGGTTGGGTTACTGCTTAGGATGAGTACCTTGGGCCTTTCTTTCCTTATGGAAATGTTGCTATTTGCAATACAAATTCTTCCTGCTTTTCTGACACAAGGGGATCCCACCACCAGTCCCTTTCTATGGGGGAGAACTTGGACCAGTTCTGCTGTCAGTTTATACAGTGAGATCCTCACCATATGCAACTCTCAAGGCTGGGAAGATGACACGCCGCCAAAATGGCTGGGAAACATGGAGAAGCAGAGAGCTTGTGGCTGGACCACCTTACAAGGAGAAGTGACTTCTGCAAAATTCCATCATGCTGCCGGCTGCTACTCTCCCTCCTTGGCGCCACTACTTTGAGACACTCACATAGTATCAGTGACATTTTACACAAATAAACTAACAAAACCCAGAGTGCAGGAGGCAGTCTGTCTGGTTATTTGGCTTGGTAGAAGGATGGTATTAGATGTGAAAAGAAAACACACAGTAGGGCCAAAGACCCTTTCCTGTCTCCCAGTGGGTGGGCCTCGCTGGCAGTGTTGCCTTGGCCTCCAGACTGCAGGTGGCTCAGCTTTGGGTTAAGTCTGGTTCTAATCCTGTATTCTGAAAGCTGGTGAAGGTGGAACAGATCCTCGGGGCTGAGGTTTGCTGTGACTTTGTGACAGGACAGGGCTGGGAAGAATGGGTCAAATCTGGCACCTCTAGAGGCCCTGGAAGGTTGGCTGTGGAGTGTAGCCCGCAGGCAGAGCACTGAAAAATTCTTTTATATATATAAATTTTATTTAAATTAGAAACAATATTATTTTACGTATCAATCCCAGTTCCCTCTCCCGCTACTTCCTATTCCCCCCATCGACCACACCTGCATCTCATTCCCAATCCACTCACCTCAGGCCTTCCATGCGGGATCATCAAAATATGTCAAGTCATTTGTGGCAGGGCCTAGGCCCTCCTCTGTATCTAGGCTAAGAAAGTATCCCTCTATGGAAAATGGGCTCCTTAAATCCATTTGTGCGCGAGGGATACATCCTGGTTCCACTGCCAGAGGCCCCATAGACTGCCCAGGTCTCCTAGCTGACACCCATTTTCAGGGAGCCTGGTTTGGTCCTATTTTGGTTCCCCAGTTGTCAGACTGGGGTCCATGAGTTCCCACTTGCTTAGGTCAGTTGTTTCTGTGTTTTTTTCCCAGCGTGACCTTGACCCTTTCCTCCCTCTCTGAAACTGGATTCCAGGAGTTTGGCTTAGTGCTTAGTTGTGGATCTCTGCTTCCATCAGCTACTGTATGAAGGCTCTAGCATGGCATTTAAGGTAGTCATCATTCTCATTATAGGGGATGGGTATTTAAGGTAGCCTCTCCACTATTGCTTAGGATCCTAGTTGGAATCATCCTTGTGGATCTCTGTAGAATTCCCTAGTGCTAGATTTCTCTTTAAACTATTGATGTCTCTTTTCTTAGTCTCCTTTATTCACTCAATCTTCCTGATCCCTCATGTTCTCCTCCCCGTCCTCTTTCTCCTCTCCTCCTCCTCCTCCCTCTATTCCCCTTCCCCCATGCTCCCAATTAGTTCAGGGGCTCTTGTCCCTTTCCCCTTCACTGGGGACAGTGTATGTCTCTCATAGGGTCCTCCTTGTTTCTTAGCTTTTCTGGAGGTGTGGATTGTAGGCTGGTAATCCTTTGCTCTATGTCTAAATGCCATATATGAATGAGTACATACCATGTTTGTCTTTCTGTGACTGGGTTACCTCACTCAGAATAGTTTCTTCTAGTTCCATCCATTTGCCTTTGAATTTCAAGATTCCATTGTTTTTTTTCCACTGAGTAGTACTCCATTGTGTAAATGTACCACATTTTCTTTATCATTCTTCGGTTGAGGGGCATCTAGGTTGCTTCCAGGTCCTGGCTATTACAAATAATGCTGCTATGAACATTGCAGCTGTCCTTGTTGTATGAATGTGCATCCTTTGGGTATATGCCTAAGAGTGGAATGCTGGATCTTGAGGTAGACTGGTTCCCATTTTCCAGAGAAACCGTCACACTGATTTCCAAAGTGGCTGTACAAGTTTGTACTCCCACCAGCAATGGAGAAGCATTCCCCTTTCTCCACATCCTCTCCAGCATAAACTGTTGTTGGTGTTTTTGATTTTAGCCAATCTGACAGTTGTAAGATGGTATCTCAGAGTTGCTTTAATTTGCATTTCCCTGATGGCTAAGGATGTTGAGCAATTTCTTAAGTGTCTTTCAGCAATTCTAGATTTCTCTATTGAGAATTCTCTGTTTATTTCTGTACTCCACTTTTTAATTGAATTATTTGGTATTTTAGTGACTAGCTTCTTGAGTTCTTTGTATTTCTGTAATCTTTATTTTGGGGGGCAAAAGATAAATATACCTATTGGTGTTTTGTTCAAGAAACCAATCTTGATGAAATTATTTGGGATTAGTGGGAAAGTCTCCTTAATCTGCTATAAATACTATCTCATGACCAAAATTTATGAGTCTGTTTAACATCCATAAATAGTTCAAGAAACATTAAAACCTTAAGTCATGAAAGAGCCAGAAATGTTTAAGAACAATAAATTTGAAACCTAGTTTTTCCTGCTTAACTCTCATTAGTAAATCTCACGTTGAACATGCTGGTTGAGTTTTGCCTGTCTTTAGACCTATGTCTAAGTTTTGCTGAACTACTTTCCTGATGGTACATCAGGGACCTCCCAGGTCATATGAAAGGTACTGGATTTAAGCTTTAGGCTTGAGTGCCTTTTCAGACTGAAATGTAAGTTTATATTTATTTTCCAATGTATCTAATGTCCACTTCATTCTACATGTGTTTTGCTTGGTTATTCTGAAGAATAGGAAAAAAAATGTGCTGGGAAAATCCAACTTATTGACAGAATGAGACTTTAGCACAATAGTTTTGTTTTGCTTTAGGAAAAGTTTACAGTGGGGGATCTGAGCTTTCTCTTCCTTAGGTGGGTAACAATGACAGGCTAGAGAACTAGGCTTATGCTCACAGTGCACATAACTCTAATGAACACTGTGAAAACAGAATTTCTGTGATACAGCAATTTAACCACTGGGTCTGGACTAGAAGTGGTATGGGATTTGTTTATCTTTTATGTTGCTTGAGATTTTGCAGCAATATTATTCGCAGCTCTGGACATTCTTTTGTCATCCATGTAGCATCTCTTTCAGACCCATTATTTGATGTCTGTGACAAGCTGAATCATAAAATCAAATGCAAAATATTCTTGTTTATCCTTCTGGACAGAGAGACCAGGGTTCAGCTCAGTGACAAGAGACAGTGTGCTTCATTCCTCTTTGCAAAATGTAAAAAAACACATACTTGTCATTCTTGAAAACATACACACCACATTAGAAGCATTAAGGCTGAAGGATTAATAGTGCTTTTAAGTTTATGAACAAGAAGAAGATAAGTAGAATGTGCAGAAATTAAATAATTACAACTGTATCTGAGGGCGCTTGCAATTCCAGTCAGGTCTGAGCTCCTACTTAAGTTCACTTTTCTAAAGCAGTCTTCCAGATAACTGAGCTGAGGTGTTGTGCCATGGTATCCTGGTGATGCCCCTTGTTTGTTTATTGCTTTCTGGGTCCTAGAGCACACAGCTCTGTTCTCTCCCTTTGGAAATTGGCCATTTCTTTTACTGAGTCAAATGAATACATCAAGATTGATAATAGTTTTAGAAGTCAGAAAAACTTCCCTGAGAAGGTTTCTAAAATGACTTGAAGGGTGAGTAAGTGAGATGGAGAGATGATTGCTTCAGGCATCTGGCAGAACAAGTTTTAGGGCTTCATGGAGAAGAAGCACAGAGTGGAAGGAATGGAAAGCCAGCCATGTCTGAAACACAGGGTGCTGTGGAAAGGCAGTTATGGAAACTTGGTCATGCCAGAACTATGCTACGGTTTAAGAATTTTAGATTTCATCCTGTCACTCACACACACACACACACACACACACACACACACACACACACACACACACAGAGAATTTTATTTCTCTGGATAATTTAAATGAATGCGACAAGCCACTGCAAGATAATCACACAACATATTTTAAGTGGCAAAGAATATTTCAGATGTGATAAAATTCTGGAGGAAGATGCAAGGATAGATGATGGGGTCTTCCTGTTTTTGTGCAGAATAAGACCATGGCAGGTAGTTTAAACTCCAGGGAGAGAACTAAAGGTGAGGAGAGTTAGTCTATTTCAGATATATTTTGTTGGCAAAACAGACAGTCCTTGCAGATAGATTGGATAAGAAGATAAAGGAGAAGACAGTAATGAGCTTAATGCCCAGATTTGGGGGTGGTGAAATTTTCTGGGTGGAAAGGATGCCATTTACAGAATTGGGGAGTGCTGGATTTGGAGTAAATCAGAGAGAGAAATCAAGATTTTATTCTGAAAATTATATAGTTGAAATATTTTTTGAGAAATTGGAGTAGAACTGTGAAATAATTATTTTAGAATCAAGGTATTCTAGTTTGCTTTCTGTTGATGTTGTAAAAACTATGACCAAACGCAACAAGAGGAAAGAAAGGGTCTATTTGACTTACACTTCCTGGTAACATCTAGGTAGGAACTAAAGCAAAAACCATGGAAGATGGCTGCTAATTGGCTTTCTCCCCCTTGTAGGCACTTGGATTGCTTTCTGATATAACTCTGAACCACGTTCCCAAAGATGACATTGGTTATAGTAGGCTAGACCCTCTCACATCAATCAACAATCAAGACAATTCCCCATGGAGATGGAGATGTACTCCAGTCTGGGTAATCCCTCAACTGAGACTCTTTCAGTTGGCCCCTAGTTATGTCAGGTTGACAGCTGAAGCTAACTGGGACATGAGGTTGGACATGTAAGTTGACATGTGGATGCAATTTGAAGCTGTGTGAGCATGTAATATTTTGCTGATGAATAGATTTTAGTAAGGAAGAAGAGCCTGTGATTCAGCTCAGGCTGTGCTTACCCAGGATGTACTTTAAAACTCTGGGTTTGAGGCCAGCACTACATAATTTGCTTTTGACCACACATGTCTGCAATTCCAATACTTGCAAGTGGAAGCCGGAGGAGAATCAGAATTTACAGGCATGCTTGAGAGTATGTTTAAAGACGCAGGCAAGTGTCAGAGCAGCCTTTCTGACAAGGTGGGAAGGTGTGGTCCTTTCAGAGTGAGTCAGTCCAAAATGCCACAGTGCAGGGTTGCAGTTAGCAAGATGAGATTTCTAGAAGCAAATGGGGGTGAGGTACTGTGTTACTTGTCAAGAAATACTTTCCTCTGATAGATCCGACTTGATCTGAGTACGAAAGGAAGCCAGGACATGAGGGACTTGCTATGTGGGGAGAAGTCATAGCACTTCCAAGAACTGAAGAAGATAAAATGCTGCTTGAGTCAGTTCAGGGGAAATAAGAGTCCCCTCAGTGCATACTGGCTCCACCCACCTCACCTAGGAGGACCTAGGTCACCACTCTGTAACCACCAACTACCCTATATCCTTACTTATTTATCTGCAGTGGGGTGATATTAAATTGTGTGGATCTTTCAATTTGGAATTTAGCCTGGCTAAGTTCTAAAGTTTAGGGGCCAAAGTAACAATTTTCATATTATTCTATCAGATAGCAGGATATCATAGTTTTAGATACTATAATATATATATATATATATATATATATATATTATAGATATTATAGTTTTAAGTTAGAGGACTGGGTGAACCAAATCTGTTTTTCTTGCTCCATTTCAATTCTCTGCCTAGTCTTAATTCATTTCTATAAACAATTACTTTTCTTCAGTGGCAGAATTACGCCTTAGAATTGCCACCACTGAACTCCAAATGCTGCAGCTTGTAGTATAGATGCTGCCAGCCCTGTTGTCTTCCCTGGTCTTCTGTTTGTGATGCCCAAAGAAGTGGATCTTCTTGCCAGAGCCATGCCACCTGCCACTGCAATGATATTCTATATCTCTGCCAGTTTGAGCCAAGTCCTGAGTGGTGAGCCAAGTTCACCAACCTGATGAGTAAGGAGCTGACCATGTGACAGCACTCGAGTTACAAGGGAGCCTGGGATTATGGGTGACCCACATTCCCAGTTTCCAGGAACAGACAAGAACATGCTTGCTCAGTTCAGAGCCTATAATACAGACAGCTTTACATCAGTGTCCATGGCCAATGTCCCTGAAGCTGACTTGCCAGAATTCACATCTGTATTGAATTCTTGTCTATTCATTTGTGGTTTGCAGCTTCAGTCCCAGCACCTGACTTCCCATTCCTCTCAATGATGACTTTTCTGTGGTATTTTTCCTGGTCACTAAGCATGGGAATTTGAGAAAGCACTTAGAGGGCCTTCTTGGGAGGCAAACAGCAATGTCACTCCCAAACAGATCAGATGCAGCAGGACCCAGAATAGTGGAAGTGGTTAATGTTTTGACAGAGCCAAATCTGATCATCAGATTCTTGCACAGAAATTTTGAGTGTTTTAGATCCTTTGAGTGAAAATAAGTATCTTGAAAAGTTTCTTAGTGAGTTATAGAAAATGTTACAGGGAAGTTATCCTCTAATTAATAAAAACATCAAGAACCCACTAAACAATTTCCATTTATTTTAATCTTGAAAAAACAAAGATAGAAGAGGAACCCTTTGCTTATTTTTTTTTATAGTTCATTCAGTTTGTATAAAACATTGTCTCCTGTGCCAGAGAGATGGCTTTGTAGGCAAAGCCTCCAAGCCTACAACTTGAGTTTGGTCCCTGGGGTTCACTTGTGGAAAGATAGAACAGACTCCTGACAGTTGTCCTTTGATCTCCTCATGTGTGCTGTCATTTAATTTAAAAATTAAGAAAAGCCTCCTTAGAGAGGCTTAATCATTAATGTTTCTGGAGTGTGGTTCCCACCCCTCTGGGGATGCAGGGTGGTTCCCAGGGCAGCCTCGTTGCATTGCTTTTATTTCCGACATTTCCTATCTAGTTACAGAGATGAACATTTTGAGATCATTTGTTATCTACCTGAAAGTCCTTAGTATCTGAAAGCAGCAACACTTCTAGTTCAAGTTTATGGATGCAAGGACACTGCCGCTTACTTTGTAATAACATCCTGCTTTCTTCCTCTCATAATTGTGCTGGTGGAAGTCAGAAGGCTCCAGGCACTTGAGAAGAGTATACACCTAGACATCAATGTTCATGAAATCTCGAGTGGTTTGCATCCAACCATTCATTGGTGTTGCTCACGGATCTGAACACAGCCTTTCGTTTTCTTTCAGCCACTGCCAATATTTATCTTTCATTTCTTCTGCTTCCCACAATTATCCACCTCTAAACACTATCAGAATTGTCCTCAGGCAGCTAAACTTTAAATGAGATTGTAACTCTTCCATTTGGGCCTTGTTTCATTAAACAAATATGTGGGTGCTACATGATTTTGAAGCAGATACTGTTTAAGTGGGAGTTGGATTCATACTGTGTTTACAGCTAAAGAGAAAAAAAATCCAACACTTTATTGGACATGTACTAGCATGTGGGTGAGGCTGAAGAAAGTAATTGAGTGTTGAAATCAAATACAAGCCTGGGAAAATATTCCTTTCTGAAGGGGCCTGGCAGGACAGGCCAACAGCTGGCACACAGAGATCTCTGTCAGCCTAGTCTTTCCAGAATGCTCTGTCAGGAAGCAAGGTGTTCTGGATGAGGCTGGTCTCCCAGAGCAATTCCAGGTAAAACCACTTTTGTTCAGATAGAAGATGTTCTCCTGTAAAGTAAAAACAAACAAACAAACAAACAAAACATGTGACAATACTCTAGCGAATGAGAAATATCCTACACTTCATGAAGCCATCTACCTACTGTTATTTCTCATTTTTCATGGCAATTACATTCTGTAAGGTTGCAATGAACAATGCCTGGTGAATATGGAAACATTGCTGTCCTAGCAAATACAGAATTTTGATCCTGTGAGCCACAAAAGAGAGAATGCTTAGAACTATATGTTGCCTTATCAGTCATGTTTAACTACAAGTTTAACTTTGACATTACTAGAATCAGGGCCTCTGCTGTCTTTGACATCATTACAATTCTACACCACAACCACAAGGCTCAAGCAGGCAGTCCCTGATAAGATCTTAAAGAAATATCTCCCCCATTACAAACTGGGCTTTAATGTTTTTAACCACTTCCTTTAAGTGGACTGTTCACCCATTTGCTAGAAGAACCAAAATACTACTACTTAGTTATAGTGTGACCTGAGATCCATTCCTGATTATTTTAAATCCATCAGCTAAAATGTTCCTGGGAACAGCTATTAAGATACAACCCTGGACTCAGTGAGAGAGGGTGTTGGCCTTTTCTGTCTCCTGGTCTATGTTCCCCTTTCATGTGTTGTGTTGCTAGAGCCTAAACCCTTGCAGTCTGACCTCTAATAGTGAAGTCTCCTAACCTCAAACAGGCTAATGCAGGGTACCCCAAGGATGATCTTCTGTCTGGGCCTCTGGTGGCTACTGAGCAAAGTAACAAGCAGTTAAGTTAGTCGCATAACTCAAAGAGTTTCCTGCAAAGCATGCTGGTCACATTTTCATCAACTGAGCAGTACAGTTTCTTGTGAGTTTCTGTTTAAGGAAACATTTAAAATATAATGTTGGTTTATAGCACTAAATCCATAACCAATAACATCATAACTCACATTTGTACAAAGCTTTTATGACACGCATAATTTCTCCATAAGACATATCACAGCCCTCCTGCTCTTGGAAATAACTGGACAACATCTCAGTACTACCCTTGGGGGTCATTTAAAGTAGTGCAATCAGCAATAAAGCCACAGAAATGTGCCACTAAATAGCTGCAAAAAGGACACTTATTTATAATATGAAAGCTAGGAGAAGAAAGTAGAGCATCACCTTGTTTGAACTCAGCTGAGGACCTGTGTGTTGGATGACTCACATCTTCTCTGCTCTGTGCACATCCATGAATAACTGGTAAAGCACCCCAAGTGTTGATTTGGGGCGTACAAAAAATATGCCAGTGAGCAGATGAATTTGGAAACAAGGAATTCACAAATAATGACAAATGTATCCATCTGCCCAACAACCCTCCCATTTACTTATACTTCCATCCATCCATCTACTCATCTGCTTGTTTTCAGGACTTGGTGGAAAATGGGGAAATTTTGGTCAATGTACTTGGAGTAATCTGTATTGTAAAGATGACATGCTACCCTTTGAGGTTGAAGGCTGTGTGTTAAAAATGTGCAGTCACGAGGTCATCCTTCAAGTTGAAGTTGAAGGCCTTGTTTGCTGCCGTATTCCCAGCTCCAGTGTAGAGCAGGCTAGAGAGTAAGTCTCCGTAAATATCTATTGAATGATACAATAATTGAGTTGCAAGTGTCACTTACTGCATAGACTAGCTTGCTAGTCCTCTTTGCTCGTGTTGACCTCAAGTAGAAATGTCTCTGAAAAATAAAAATGTCTCTACTACTTAGGTTATATTTTGTACCAAATCTTCAAAGAGTATTAAAGTAAAACAATTTAATAATTATACTCCATTATATCAAATGAATCAAATTAGTTGTCAACAAAGCCTATTTTCAGATTTTTCTTTCCCATTTCCTTCTTCAAAATCATATTAGGTAGAATCCACAACTTTTCTGCATATGTAATATCAGTTTTTTACAAGATATATCGATGTGAAGAATCTTATTTTGCTTTCATTGGTGGGAATTTTGTATCTTTACTACAATTTAAGGCACCCTCCTCACACACACAAACTCCGTGCGGCTTCTGACTTGGCTTCCTTTCATGTATTACTAGGGGGAACTGGAGCTCTATGTCAAAACTTCTTGGACCAGCAGGCCATAATCTACACTTGTCCAAGTTAAGCAATGTGTGTTCCTTCGATCCTTTTAGCTGAATAGTTTCTGGCTATTAAATTGTCATTGTATGCACATTCATTTTTCCTAGTGAATTATTGGTTGGACATGTGATTTTGGAGAAAAACTGCTTAAGTCCACATAGGCTTAGAATTATGTGAAAAGTAAACAAAGTTCTAAAAACTAAATAAAGAGGAGAGAGCATGTTTTCAGCACGGAAGCCAAATTCTAACACATCAAATTAATCTTTCAGAGTATAGAAATATAGGGATTGTACTACAAAAGCCAAGTTTTGAAGTAGTGGTGGTTTAGATCTTCAGATGCAGGAGGAAGTTACCGCGGGGCTGGGATGAAGTGACCTGGAGGCTTCTGGGACTTAACAGTATGAATCATGTAGTTTTAAGTAGTTTTTGAACCTCAGAATTGAGATCTTATAACCAAGAGAAAATGAAGTGCATGGTAGGAAGTGTGGCACTTTTTTTTTTTTTTTTGGCGTTAATTTAATATTATAAACACAGCTTCTGTCTTAGGTTTCTATTGCTGTGAAAATGGCCTTGGCCAAAAGCAGCCTGGAGAGGAAAAAGTTTATTTAATCTTTTCTTTTTTTTGAATTAGAAACAAGATTGTTTTACATGACAATCCCAGTTCCCTTCTCCCTCCCGTCCTCCCCTACCACCCCCCAACTAAAACCCTACCTATCACATACCCTTTCTTCTATTCTTCACCTGACTCAACCTTTCTGCTCCCTCATGACCTCTGCATCCTTCCTCTTCTTCCCTTCTCATTCTCGTAACTCCCTCCCTCCCTCTTCCCATGCTCTCAATTTGCTCAGGGGATCTTGACCCTTTCCCCTTCTCCAGGGGACAATGTTTGTCTCTTTTAGGGCCCTCCTTGTTTATTAGTTTATTTAATCTTATATCTTACAGTACATCATGGAGGGAAGTCTTCCTGGGGGCAGGAAGTCAAGCAGAGGCTGTTGAGGAACACTGTTTCATGACTTGTTCAGCTTGCTTTTTCATACTACACAGGACCACATGCTCAGAGATGGCCCCACTGGGCCCTCTCATGAGTCATGAGTCAATAAAAAGCCTTACAGACTTGCCTCCAGGCAATCTGATGGAGGCAATTCTCAGTTGAGGCTCCTCTTCCCAGGTAACTTGATAGTTTATGTCAAGTTCCAAAAACCCTAACCAGGCCAGTCTCTGAAGATAGATGTATGTATTAGGGGTGGCGGCGTTATGGTTAGAAACAGGAATTGGGAATGAGGTGGTTACTGGAAATAGTATTGCAAAAGTTTTCATTTATTGAGACAATTGCCAGATAATTATGATAAATGTATTTTCTTATCTAATCTTCACCTCATTTTGAAGTGGAATTATGATCATTTCACTTGAGAAGAAAATTAATCTAAAGGGATTAAAAATCTGCCCAAGGTCACAGATCAATAGTACAAAGGACAAAATGAGACTCCAGTACAAGGAAAGCTACATGGCCTCAAATCCAAGCTATACCTGTGTATGTAAAATGTAAATCTTCAATTTACATTTTAATGATATGATCATCATATCAAAGGATCAATAAATGCTCAATTTATTTTTTTCTGATTATCAAAAGCAATATAGGATCATTGTTGGAAACCAGAAAGCACAGAATAAATGACAGACTGAAAACCACCCAGAGTTCTTCACATTTGGATGACTTTCTATCCAGTTTCCATTTAGGGTCTTACTATCTGCATTTGAATCTGTGTTTTCATCTGTACCTATATTTGTATCTGTGTCTATGTAGAGATGCTCAACCATATACATACAAAAAAATTTATAGAACCATGGATTATTCTCTAGCCATATATGCACATAATTGGAATTGTGACATGTGATCCACTTAAACAAATAACATGTTATTAAAATTTCAATTGCTATGGCTATGATTATTTAATGTTCCTTGGAATATATGTACTATAATTTACCTCTTTTGATATTTACATTTAACATTTTTTAGTATTAGTGGTAAAGATTGTGGTTTAAAAATCTTTATCAAATTCTCAGGTTATGACAGACACTTAGAAGTTTTCTTATGAATCTGAGTAAGTTTTAAGCTTTTTGTATTCAGAGTCAAGTTGAAGTCCTCAACTTCAGTACTTGTCATCAATATATGAGAACGTACTACTATCTGCATATAATATTAAAAAGTGTTTTTCTGGGCCAGCAAGATGGCTCGGTGGGCAAAGGTATTATTGTTGAGCCTGATGACTTCAGTTCGATCACCAGAACCCACATGATGGAAAGAGAGAACTGACTGCCCCATGTTGTCCTGTGACCTTCACACTCCTATTACGACATGCGTGTACATACATGCATAGACATGTTCATATAATATATTCTTACATAAATAGTTGTAATAAAAGTTAAAAATCCTTTGCCAAGTTTTGATAAAAGCTGTATATATGTATGTATATACATATATATAATAGTGAATTTAAACATTTTTCATGGTTTAAGCTCATGCTTTACTCCATGTCCATCACTTTGCCTTTTTTGATAGCCTCATACAACACAACAAAGTTTTTATCAACTTTCTACTGTCAGTGCTTGTTTGGCCCACTATTGTGTGACCTTAAGATGATCAAGACTTCAATCATGCCAGTTTGGGGGATGTGGGAAAAGTCCAGTATCATGGAGTTCCTGAGCTGTTGCACTGTGTCTGTGCTGGCCTCACCTAACTGCCCCCTGCAGGATAAAGCTTGCCAACTGTGAACTAGGAGGCACCAAATGGATAAGTGTCTATGGCCAGCTTTCTATTGGTAGTAAGGTTGGGAATAAGGTTTATCCCCGAAATGCCTTAAGACTACTGTAGTCTCTGGTGAGCAGTGGGTTGTTATGTCTCCCACATGTGTGCAGCCAGCCTCTTCACATCTTTTGGGAGCCCTGGTCTCTGCTCTTGACCCTGTGCTAGTCAACAGCAGCCAGTGCTCCAGCACTAGTGGTTTACTTTGGAACCTGGTTAGTGGGTAGAGTTACTTGACTTCATTTTCTTTTTACTTGGAAACCTGGCTCCCTGGCAAGTACTGCCACCTTGCAGAAATGTTGAAGTCACATCTATCCCATCTGTCTCTTGCTTAGTCTTAGTCCTCTCTTGAGGTTGACTTGGCCTTGGATCTGATCCTTTGGACGTGTAATTTGGGGCTCTCCTCCTAACTAGAGATCTTCTTCCCCAGCTTCTGCCTTCTTCCTGTTTTCTCTTCTCACTGCATAGCTTAGAGAGGACCTGATCTGTCTATTCACAGAGTATCTCTAGGGATAATGGGGGATCAGAAATATGGGGCTCAGGTTCTGAAGATGGGATGGCACTGAAATATTTGTATTTTCAGAATCATAATTTGTTAGTTGGTAAAGATTCATTCTTTAATTCTTTATTTTTAGGCCAGCATTTATTGAGTAAAAACATATGAGGAAAGTGACCCTTGGCCTTTGATGCGGAGTATTAAATTCATTGAAGTCAGCAAATTCTTTCTTCATAATAACCATACATCTCCTATTTTATATACTTTATCTTACTTATAATTTGGCCCATGTGTCCAAGAGAATTCTGACATTCTTTTAGAATTGTATCTTATTTTACTAATAGCAGTGAAATTTCAATCAGGGGGGAGTATCTATAATTCATCATAGCAGTCTAGCATCCCATTTCCTTTTCCCAACCCCAAACTCAAATATCAAATTATTAGTATCTTAAATGTTTCCAGAGTTTTCTTCAGTTGGCTTAACAACAGCTAGGGGCTGAAGAGATGGATGAGCAGTTAAGATCACATGTTGCTCTTGTAGGGAACCCTGGTTCAGTTTCTAACACCCACATGGTGGTTTGTGACCACCTGTAACTCTGGTTCCAGGGGATCTGTTGCTCTCTTCTGATGTGACCTCTATGGGCACAAGAAACACATGTGGTATACATATAAGCATATATCCAAAATACTCATACATATAAAATTTAATAAATAGATAAAAAAATCAATAGTTATTTTAATGTAGGTTTTTGTCCAGAAATTCTACGTTTCCCCTAATGAGTCTCCTACAAGAATTTAACATTGTTTTAAAAAGTAAAATCCTTGATTCAAACAAAGTATAAAGTATGGCCTATATGTGTGTGGCATAAGCTTGTGTATTTGGTTGTTATTAGAGCTCTAACATCATCTTTTTTATATATTTAGCATTATTCCAACAGAGCCAACAGAACACATGGCTGAATTATTTGTGAGGAAATAATCCTTCATCCAGTAGCTGGACCATGAAATAATAAAAGTGAAGATCTTACTGGATGCAATCTACAATTCAGGCTTGACCTTTTCTTACATATTCTGGTTTATTTCAAAATATGAGTAAATGTAGTTTTTTCCCTAATATTTGTGTATATATGGTTATAGGCATGTTTAAATAGCGTTGTGTATATATAGTATTTTTGGGAGCAATTTATCTTTTCCTATGAAGACTAGAGCACCAAATCTTACATTTTATGAAATGGTTGAACAGAACAAGACTGATTTATAAGACTGCCAATACCATGATATCTCAGTATATGATTTTTGTCTCATCTGGAAATGAATGACCCTTTGAAGTGATTGAATATCTAATGCCTTGTTCAATTTTGTTTCAGAAAATAAAATAAGAACCTAGGTTTTTAAACTGATACTGTTTCAGTCTTTTTATGGGATTCCTGTATTGATTTGCATTTAAAAATGTTTTTCCATCTGAATCTTCTGCCACTGTGGATGATCCCAAGGTCTTATTGATTTAGATGGAAACCCCGGTGAAGTTTGAAGAAATTATTTTTTATTTACAAATTTCAAACAAAGCATCATTTACCATAATGAACAGTCAAGTCCTAATAGTGCATTAGTGCATTAATATTTAATTCCTTTACAGATGATTGAGTCAGAGCTAAAAAAGGTCATACAAGTCTAAGCCTGATTATGTGGTCCCTAGCCACCAGGCCTCCCCCATCCAGGTACCCAGCCCCCTACCTCCTCTCTTAACTCCCTGCCCTGCTTTTACCTCCAAGTTTAAGAGATTGGGACAGCATGGACAGCATTGATTGGAAGAGGAAGGGAAGAACTAGTGAGTTGGCCAACAGTTATGAACTGAATGCCTGATATCTGTCCCAGGCACGAATATAAGACAGTCTCTGTTTGCCAGAGAATGGTCCATGTTCTCCTTAACTGACACAGTGGGGAATGATGGTGGAGGTCAGAAAGTAGGTAATTTTTGTTTTTCCTATTCTTAGATGATGTTTGAATGGTGAGGGAAAATTATCATTTATTGCATGCCAACTTTTTAGACATCATTCCATCTATTTACTATTTGGGGCAGGGTGTACTATGGTGTGCATGTAGAGGTCAGAGGACAATTCTGTGAAGGTGATTATTCTCTCCTTTTACCTTGATGTGGCTGCAGGAGATGGAATTCGGGTCATCAGGCTCGCCTGGCAAGAGCTTGCCTTGATCCATCTCCACAGCCTAATACAGCCTGCTTAGAGTAAATTAAAACCATTGGGAAAAGTTGTCCATTTGTTTGAAGAACTCTACTTTTATTAGGAGTAGTGAATGTGGTGTACTTGAATGATCTTAAAATATTCAGTTTTATTTTTCATTCTGGACAAACCAAACTTGTTCTAGCCCTCATCTACCAGGAACATCATGGAGATTGATGTTGTGCCCAAATAAAACTTTTTTTCAAAACATTTATGAACACTGTCCACAGTACTTAGAGTCACGAGGGTTAATGAGCTTTGCATGACCAGGTTATTGTAAAGTTCTATGCACATTTTAGTGACTGTCCTATTTTTCCTTCCCAGCATGCAATAGAGTGTCTTCTATGTGACTCTGTGTGGGGTGTGAACTGAGACTTGTTCCATGTGCCTTTTGAGCCAGCCTTTTACTCTGATAGCCCAATCTGGCTTTGAAGGTACTATGTAGTCCAGGCTAGCTTCAAGTTTGAGAACCCTTTGCTCCAAAGTGTTGAGGTAGTAGGCATGGGCCACAACATTTGGTTTTGAATTGGAAATTGCTGATAATTTAATGTGAGTGGATTCTTTTAGACAACCAAAAGTGTATGAAAGATAACTTTATACTAACAGCATAGGAGTTGCTTCTGCAAAGAGTGGCTTGATGGCCTTAGGTTATAATAACTGTCTGCATATTATATCCATGTACCTCCTTACCAGTAGGCAGAGTATCACTTTGTTTATGAGATATATTAGAGTCAAGGAAAAAATAGTTTTTTCAAACAAGGATCAAAGTTGCAAATAGTTCCTCTCTGAATATCCAGAAATTGTGTTAGAAACTGATAACTGCAGTTCTTCCAAACTAGACAACTGATCACTTTGTGGGGAGCAGATAAAGTGAGGCCCTGGTTGAATTCTTAGAATGGACTGAGGTGACATTTCATGATCTCCTCTGACTCCACCCTCTGCCTTTGGAGCACACATAGGAATGATAGAAAGTGACATGAGAATAATGGTGGCATGGGGTCTCTTCCAGTGAACAACTTCCTCATCACTATCTTACAACAGAATCTCCAGCAGATAACAGATGTTATGCAATAATGTCATTTTGTAATGCTTTAAATTGGATACTAACAGGAGGCTTGCTTTGATGGGGAATTCATGTGATGTTACAAATCTTTATAACAGGGGCATTATAACTCAATTCCTACAGATCCTCATTAACAGTATTCTGAAATGTGACATTATGAGACTGAATCCCCAGGCTCCCTGCAGACTTGCACCGAATTGTGATATCTTTATTGCTTTCTGTTTATTGCGTATGAACATTTCTAGCAGAGTTTAAACTTCCGGCTCACAGAGATGCTTGTCTTACTCAGAAACATGCCTAAATGTAAACTTACACCATGAAGAGAATTTCTGTTATTCTAAATATGAGCCTTTTACAAAATACAGACCAAACTGTGAAATTCTACCAGGTGAATATTGATAGCATTTGTATGGTGTCAGGTACTTGGTGGTACCTAATGACTGATAGGCAGGGTGTGGAGCACTTTGCACCTCAGAGATGTATAATAAGTGATTTCTTCTTCAAATTATTCAACCTCACAACAAAGTAAAATATATAAATAATCCCTTTCTTGGCGCATTTATAATCCAGTTTAAAAGTTTAAACAAGAAATAATTTCAGATTAAATTATAAGGCATCAGACTACTAGAAATACTCAGCTATGGGTAGAAAGTATATTCATTTGGTCCTGGGTGATTAGCTACCATTGATTGAAGTAAGAACACACAAAACAAAAACAGAAATAATGGAAAAATAACCAACAAGAACTTCTGGCTTACAATGTTGAGCCGAGAGAGAGTGACTTCACAAGTTTTTTATTTAGCTCTCACCCTACAATAATCTCATGCACACAAACATCATGATATACATATATGTGTGTGTGTAAATGCTTGTACACACACACACACACACACACACACACACACACACACACACACACACACACACACGGTATAGACATTGAGCCTTGGAGTAGTTGAGGGGCAAAGATACATTTTGATGTTAGTTTAGGCCAACACAATCTCCTGTTTTCCTAGAGTTTAGTGAGATTTTTGCTTGACAAACTTAAAATTTTATACCTCAGAAGGAGAAGCTTCATAGAAAGTGGGGAGTTAGGAAGTCTTGCCAGTCAATGTCTGAGCTGTGAGTTGGAATAGTGGAAATGTTTGTAAACCCCATGAAATCCACTACTCTCGCTATTTTTAAAGGTATCCCCTGCACTTCTTAGAGTTTTAAGCCCAAAAGGCATTGCCGTTGATGCCAAACTAAGGGAGGTACAGGTTTCATTAAGGAGAAGAAGAGACAGAAAATTAGTTACTTTTCTGTTGCTGTGATAAAACAGCATGACCAAGGTAACTTATCGAAGAAAGAGTTTATTTGGGATTATGGTTTCAGAAGGTTATGGTTCATCATGGTAGGGGAGGATGGTGGCAGACGGTAGACATGGCAGCTGAGAGCTGAGAGCTCACATCTCAAGACTCAAGCAGAAAGCAGCGAGAGTGAACTGTGAATGGCAACTGGCTTTTAAAGCTCAAAGTCCACCCCCAGTGACATACTTCCTCCAGCAAGGCCACACCTCCTAAACCTGCCCAAACAGTACTACCTACTGGGGCCCTAGTACTCAGATGCCTGAGCCTACAGGAGTATATCTCTCTTGAGATATCACAGAGTGTAATAGAGAAATAAACTCTGCATTTCATTATATAATGACTTTAACAGGTAGAATATTCTAAAATGATATTTAAAGAGGACCCATTACAATTGCAGGTTCCAGAAGGATCCTGTGTGTCTATAAATTCTCCACAGATAACGAATGAGGTTTGAGGGCATGAGAAAGGAAAACAACTATTTTCCAGGTTAAGTACCACTTTGGCCATATGTATCCCTGCTGCTGTTGACAACATAAGTCAACAAAATCCCTCAAGAGTGTCCAAATGTGGTTTGGGAATTTCTTCCTGAAGATTTACAGGTATGGTTGGTCTAGCAAGATTACAGTGACTTATTTTTTTGGCACAGAATGCTCCTGGTGGTTGGTCCTGAGTGCCCTGGAGTTCCCATTTTCTGAATCCCAGCAAGAAGCAACACAGGCAGAAACAAAGGCCAGGCTCTGGTGACTGCCAACAAAAGTGTGCACTATTATTTGCATGGGTGTCATGCTGAAATCAAAATTCATTCAAGCCAGTTGTTTATCCTGGCTGGATAATATCACTGGACCTGGAATGTTTAAGAGGAAAAAAGAGGAAGGTGGGGACATGCTGTAAGCAGTTCAGGTTTCATTGAATGATATGCATGAATCACCTGTAAATTTGTGTTTTTTTTAAATATTCAAAATATAGAGGACCTATCATAGTAAGATTGCAGTCTTTCTCTTTTTAAGCACTATAAGTATATCTCCACTTAAAATAATAATAATAATCTGTTCTCAACAGCCCCTTTTCATATATTAACCTCTATCAATGTTACCTTTGAACAGTTCTACAACCTCCTAGGGTGCAAATGTCTCTGTTTAACTAACACTCTTTATTTTATTACATTCAAAATGTACTTGTGAAAATGGAAGTGCTTTGTATTGCTGTTATAGCTCCAACAATGTGATTATTTAGCACTTCTCAGAGACTGATTTCCTTGTTAGTATTTGTACAGCCCATGTACCCGCTACGAGCTGCAAGAGGTGCAAACGGTTTTGGAAAGCTGGAATTATTTAGCATGTTTTACAGCAAGAATGACAAGGAAAAACAGCAAGAGGGAACACAAAGGAAGGTTTCTAAGAAGTGAAAATTTTAGGCTCCTGTTGACAAAATCCCCTAAACATACGTGGAATGTAATCAAAATAACCCCTCACTGTAGCTGAGAACCAGATTCTAGTGGCCTGACATGTGCAAAAGGCAGTTCCCAGAAGGAAGACAGCAGGGGTTTGTGCTTCATATCCAGGAATGCCCCGAAGATCAAGCACAGGAGGTCTACCGTGATAGAGGAGCACACATTGCCTAGACACATACAAAAGCTTGTCTCTAAGCTTGGGAGTTGATTTTTAATTTATAAATTTCTAAAGGACGATGCTGACTTCCTGGGTGAGTCACTTCTGGAAAGTGGGTCTGGAGGTAACTTTAATATAGCAACAACTAACGAGTAAGAGTCTTGGTCAGACAATCATGAGATTATGGGGCTGCAAGGGTTAACTTTCCCAACTGTCTCTGTGTTTGGAAGGCAAGGCAGAAGCTGAAAAGTCCCTCTGTGGCATAAACTTTGCACCCACTCACCATATTTACTTTTCCGCCTTGTGAATGGCAGGTGTGGTCTTACAGTCTGCTGATTCTTGACCTACTAGTGTGAGAACAGAGAAGTATTTACAGTTCTGAGCTTTCTTTGCCACTGGGCCTGTCACTGACATACTGACAGTCAGGTCATAGTTAAGAATGATGCATCAATTCAAAGGAATACCATGCAGCCTTTACTAATCATAAACAGGAAGGCAGAATAGAAACTTACAAACTTTACAGTGTAATGAAAATTAGATTGAAGATCAATATGGGCACCGTGCTGATGGTTTTGCAAGGGAAATTAGATGTAGGAACTGGAAGGTAAAATGTAAAATTAAAGCATACTAAGGGCTCACGGTGGAACTCAATAGTAGCACGCTTGCCTATCATATATGCCCAGTAAGTTTATTAGATAGTTGTTAAATGAAATGATTGGCTATGTTTTATCACCTTTAGTGAAGTATTTTTTCCAAAGAAAAGTAAGAACTTAGATGAAATTAATCTTTTTATTACACTTTATTGATCTATTTTGGTGTGTTCATATGCCCACCACAGCAAGCAAGGACTTCAGAGGACAACTTGCAGGAGCTGGTTCTCTGCTTGCACCATGTAGGTCCTAGTATTGAACTCAGATCTTTGGGAGTTGGATTAGTTGCCTTTGCGTTTATCAGCTGAGTCATCTCACTGGTGCATTAGAGCTTCTGGATGGAGTTAGAACTTCGTGACTGGGCAGTTGTAGAAATCACTCTATACATGATTTTTACAAATTTTGGAATTCCAGTAGACTCTAATGGTGGAACCAGATGTAAAAAAACACTGCTATGGAATGCAGCTAAAGCCATCTCCCTGTTGCCTGTCACCACTAGGTTGACTTAATTCCGTTACAGCACCATGTGAGTATCTAACTCACTTGACATGGTAAAATAGGTCTGAGTTGCATCTCTAAACGGGACTCTGAGTCTCCTGAGAGTCTTGCCCCAGCCACTGGCTTTCTTCTATGCCCATACTGTGAGAATTTCTGCAGATCCCAAGGACAGGGTGGAATGATTGATCCCTGTGTTTGAGGAAGTGAAACAGTACTGAAGAGTAAGAAGGGGAGGGCTTTATTAGAGGAGGTCCATTTCTACCTTTTTATGAGATGTGGTTAATTCTCTTCCTGTTTTTTTTCCTCTTCATCCTCTTTCTTCTCTTTTGTTTCCTCTAGTCCTCCCTCTCTTCCTCTTTGTTCTTCATGTTTCTGTGGTACTGAAGACTAATCTAGATTCTCACTTGTACCAGGCCAGTGTTCAGTCATTCACCTGTATCACTCATCTAGTGTATTCATTTTAATGTTTGTGTTGGGAAAAGTATTCCATTAACAAAAATGAAAGAAAGAAGGGAAGAAGGAAGAGAGGGGAAGGAATAAGAAAGAGGCAGTAAAAAGACAAAAAGTCTGGATATTATGGGTCTTTTCCCATAATTCTATGTTCTATTTTCTTTTTTCTAAACAGGTTAATCTTAAAAGTACTAATACCTTGTATCTCTTATATGTATGTCATCCTCCACACACACACCACTGTAGAAAAATTAAGAAACAATGGAGACTAGATGGTACAGCAATAGTTCCTAACTAGAAAGCGGTGCTTAGCAACCAGGACCGCAAAATTGCATGCCTGGCCATATGGATTGATTTTGTTTTTGTTTTTGTTTTTAAAGCTCTGATAATAGCTGGAGATTATCCTGTGGTCTGGAGTAGTGATTCCCAGTGTGTCTTTCAGTCGTTATTTTCTTTGACAGGCAGAAGTCAATTTTATGTTTACTCTATCTAGGGAGGGTGCCTTGGACTGTTGGCCATTTTCTCGAACTAGGGTAGAACTGTGGGCTACAAGTTGTAGCAGATGAATCTTTCAGAGCCTTTTAGTCTTGGAAGTTTTCAAAAACTAATGGACCCCGAAAGGAAATGGCCGCCATATCACCCAAAGCCAGCCAAGAAATACTCATTATTTTAGGCAGCTTCAGAGTTCTTGGAGAACATTGGAGTAATTATAAAAATGAAAATTTCTCAATTTCCTGTCTTCATCTTTGGCCATCTCCTATAGTTTCATGGGCAACAGGACCCTTCTTCTTCCTGCCCTTGTGACACTCTTCTGGCCATTGCCCCAATTCCCTGAGTAACCTCTTGTGCCTAGTGCCTAGCTCCTTTTCCTCCTAGCATTGCATGAAGTTGCCACCCTTCAATCATATGGCTTCTTGGCTTTTATCTTAGTGGGAGTGTGTTTTTCTTGTTTTCTAGTTCATATTTTGTTTGGTGAGATGGGGATGTCTTTGTCCAGATGGTCCCAATCCCAGGACATTTTGAAGAATATCTGTGAGCCAGCAAAATGCCAGGGAATTTCTTATATTCTTTGGATTCAAGAAGGCCCCTTAGTTTGTTCACTGTTGCCTAGTCATCCTGTGAACCTCAGACATTCTCCCTTCAGAAAGCAGTATATTCTGTGCACACACACACACACACACACACACACACACACACACACACACACACACACGTAGTGTTTGTTGTGGACTAATAAAAACTCATCTTTGGCAGAATCTTGCAAAGGCAGAATATGGATAGAATATTCTATCTATGGATAGAATAGTTTTTATTCCTTCTGTGAGATTGGCTAACCAATCCTCTTTTGTGGCTTTATTTTTTAAAGCAAAATTCTTGAGCCTGAGAAATCCACTTGGAGCACACTTTTCTGATTGGAGACCCTACAGGAGCTGACCCCAAGGACTCTGTATGCCTAACCACCTCCCAGCCCAATCCCAGAAAGAGCCTGAGTCCTTTAGAAGCAAATCACGTGGAATAAGCCAGATTGCAAATGAAAGCTGCATGGTCTATTGGCAGCGGCTTAATTTGTGTTTATTATGCTCTTTCAAGCACTGCTCTGTCTCCCTTTGTCTCATTTGCTTCTTGCACAGTAGACATCTGCTCACAACTGAAATGCCTTGGAAGAACTTGATCCCTTTGGGCTAGAAGAGGTGAGGGTGGAAGAGGGGCCACTTCATCTGAATAGTGTTTAGCAACTTCACTCTTAAGTGTGATGTGAACAGTCTTTCTTCTCCCTGTATCCTGCAACCTCGCACAGCTCACTCCCCATTGTCTTGCAACGTGCAGGAGCTATCTGAGTAAAGGATGCTGTGTTGAATGACTGCTCCTGTTGAGGGCTTTTAAATGCTTTAACATGTGGCATCATTGTTATAGCTGTCATTGCTGTCTTGGAATTTATTCTCGGCTCTGAGAAAGCCTTTTAAGCCATGTGTCAGGCAGCACGTCAGCAGAAATTGCCAACAAGCATGATTTATATTCAGCCTTTTAGGGCCAGAAGAGTACTGCCTCAGGCCGCTTCAGGTCTGCGAAAGACAGGAGCCACATCTCAACAGTCTGTGACCTACATCTGCCCTTGGTCAGGCTAATCATTTTATTGGAAGGGTAACAGACATTTCAGTGGCATATTTCCTGAATATGCCTTCCTGGATTGTTGTCTTAGGAAGTTGTCTCTTTGTACCTTACATCACCCTTCTTCCTGTCCCATATCTGCACATAAGCCCTCTTCCCAACACAATTAACAAGGGTCCATTCTGGCTGGCTGTTCTAACTGAACACAGGATAAAATTGTTTAAGTTTGTTTATGGGTCTATTTGTTGTCAGAGAGCTTTAATTGGAAATTTAGTGATATGGTGCCTCTCATTCAATGGGATGTTTCTTATTTCATGCAGGTATCATATACAAACTTGATAAACAGAAATCAATTCATCCACTAACTGATGGATAAATAAATAATGAGAAAATATTCATGTAAGAGAATATTATGCAATTTTAAAAGTAAGCAAGGTGTTGATATATATTACAATGTGAGCAATCTTTTAAATGTATACAAGCAGAAACATGGTATGATATTCCATTCCTATGAAATATCTAGAATAGACAAGTACAGAGAGATAGAAAGTAAACTATTGCGTGGCAGAGGTTGGGCCAAGTAAAGGATGGAGAGTGACTATTAATGCATATTGAGTTACTTTTTGAGGTGTAATAAACTCAATCAGAAGGTTGTGAAGTCTGAATGTATTAAAATCACTGTATGTTTCAATTTTAATAGGTGAGTTTTAAGTCACGCAAAGTATGTCTCAATGCTGTAGGTATGCATGTATTTCTACCTATATTATAATTTGTGGGCGTTGTTTTCCATTTAGTTCCTTCCGGGTATGTGTATATGTATGTGTTTGTTTTTAAAGGGACTTAAAATTGACCTAACACTGTGTAATGATCATGAACTTACTTTTATAAAAACAGAAAATATGAGATAGAGTTAGTATGCCAGTAGGAAAGACTTGTCTGGTGAAATTGCTATGGATGGGATTAGAATTTCATAGATTCTTTTGCTTCTCTGTATGTTTGTATGTTTTTCAATGAGAAATTACCATTGGTTTATTTTGTAAAACCTTGAAGTTTTAAATTTAAGAAGAGAGGAAAATTGCATGAACTTAAAATGCCAAGTGATCTCTGTCTAGGGGACTAGTGTAGCCTGGGAAACGTATATCAGATGGGAAACGTAAAGAACAAACCAGAAAGGTCAGCTTTCATGATTTACTTTATTTTTCACACACTCAGAAAACAGTCTATCTAGATGTATTGTCTTAGATTCACAACCATGATTAAATGCATTAGAAAAAGAAGCTTAACATTTATTGAGTGCACCTGGCTGCCAGGCACTCCTAACACCTGTCAGTTTCGTTGACTTATATCTGCTTGGAGTAGGTTACTTTCAACACTTCCATTCACATTCCATGGGCTAGAAATCAGTCTTCTAGTCCTACTTGGCTTGACTGCGACAGGAGCCTAGACACAGGATTTCTAACTGGTCAACCATGCGTCTTGCAAAATCTATAATTATTTGGAATAAGAGAAGTGTAGAGATGGCTAATCTTGATTGTCAACTTGACTACAACAAAAGGACCTGGGCCCTCCAGTGAGGGATTTTCTTGATCAGATTATTTGGAGCAGGAAGTCCCACCCTAAATGTAGGCAGCACTTCTGGTTGCAGCCCAGGTAAAAGAACATGGAAGAAGAAAACTTGGCTTTTGCTTGCTTACTGTTACTGTTACTGTTACTGACTGCATCACTTCTTTTCCAACACATCGTTTTCAGACTTCCAGTGGAGACTGAAGATTAATGTTCCAGGAATTCTCCTGGCCCTCAGTGCTGGGATACAACTACTGAGACATTCAGCCTTGGTCTCTTATGAACTACTGGCTTCTTGGCCTCCCCTGTCTGAGACAGTTGTTGGATTATCCAGGCTTCGTCCTGCAAGCTAATAAATGATATGATATAATATAATACAACATATCTATTTGAATATATATATATATGTATATATATATATATTCATTCTATTAATTCTGTTCCTTTAGGGAAACCAACTAATACAAAAAGGAAACTAACAAATTTCCATAGTTCCTGTTAAAATGGTGCATTTTGAGCATTTTCTAAGTATTTGACTATTTTTCCAAATATAATAACATTATAATTTTGCAACACAAAATATCTTGAACCTAATGACAATTTTAGATTATACTCATGAGTAGTAGAAGCCATTGCTACTCTTTAAAAATACAAATAGGTGATGGGTTCTCACTTCTCATAAGCATGTTGTTAGAATCAAATGTTCCTTGTAGTTTTTTTTTTTTTAAGCCATGTGATCATTACTGTCCTTCATTTTTGTTCTTTTTCATTTTGCACAGACAATGGTTGCTTATATGCCACTCACATCCTTGATTATCTTTGTATCTAAGATTTTACAGAGTTTTTTTAGCATCAAGGTTGATTTTGTGTGCAAAGAGTTCACATAATACCCTTTCTCCTATAATGACATCCATGTTAGTTATGGTAATGCTGGCCATTTTAGTGAGTAAGCCCCAAATTTCGGTTTCTTAACAGAATATAAAAATATTTCTTAGCTGGGCGTTGGTGGCGCATGCCTTTAATCCCAGCACTCTGGAGGCAGAGGCAGGCGAATCTCTGTGAGTTCGAGGCCAGCCTGGTCTTCAGAGCGAGTGCCAGGATAGGCTCCAAAGCTACACAGAGAAACCCTGTCTCGAAAAACCAAAAAAAAAAAAAAAAGTATTTCTTGCTTACACAACTAATATAGTATGAGTGTGTCATGGTAGCTTCCAACGAGATGAGTCAGTGAGCCAGGCACCTCCCTTCTTTTGATGCTATCTATCAATTTTAAGATCACTTCAATCTTTAACAACCAGTTGGGTACATGAGGGAGCGAAACTACACTACAGTATACAAGCTTTCTATGGAGTGAGACTAGAAATGAAGTACAAAATTTACACAGCCCTTAGCTAGTCATGTCACATGACCATGCCTAAAGAGAGATGGGGAAATGTAGTCTAAGTGAGTCTTTTATTTAGCAAGAAAGAAAAGTGTTGAGAAACAATTGCTTACCACAAAGGAAGTTAAGTCTCAAGTCTTTATAATGACTACATGCTTTTTTATGCCTAGCTCTATTTACATATAGAGCTTCACCTTGCTTCTTGAACTCTATTCCATTTCAAGTCACAGAGAAGTCTGGGGCTGGGGCGTTGATAGCTCATATAATAATATTGTTTGCCAGAGGAACAGTGGCTAGCTATTATTCCAATCTTTTGATCTTCTTATCTTTAGTCAGTACTGTGGACCCAACCAGTTTTTATCAACACTTTTCCCACAAAAAAAGGCCAAGGTACCATGAGAACTATTCCTTAACCACTGCTTGATGTTCTGTGATTTTCATTTTCTTTTCATCACAGATAATCTCAAGGACTAAGCAAGAAGGCTCCATTCTATATAACTTGAGAATTTGTACCACAGGAGCTCTCTGGTGTATCCTCTCATTTTCTAATGTGGAGAATGGTGGAACCAGAGTTACCTAAGACACTGATGCTCAAATATTGCTATGAGGCTCATGAAAAAGAGTATTTTGTTTCCTTCATAGAATTCCATTTAATTAGATAGGTGTGGCATCCATGTATCCATATTTTTAAGGTTCTGGTATACTGATCTGTAATTTCATAATTATTTACCTAGCTGGTTTTAGAGTATAAAGTAGACAAGAAAAACTATCTATACAAACTTATTCATCTTGAATGAGTAAGTTTTTTAAATATCCCAAGTGGTTAGATGAAGTTCAAGGAAATACTATTATAAACTTCCATTACCATTCCCCTTGGTTTGTTCCTATGTGTCGTCTCTGCATTTCCAATATTTGTGCATCACTACTATATCTAGATTCTTACTTTTAGTGGCCCCAAGGTATTTCTCAAGAAAGGATAATGCCACATGTGTTGACTTACAAATGAGATTTTTAGAACCAAGAAAGAGTGTAAGCTCTGTGATGCCAGGAATCAGGAACCTAGCAGTTGTCTTTCTTTCCCCACTTGATGGCTAATTCCATGATGGCACACATCAGGAAGCCACTGTGAAGTAGTTGCTAAAAATGTAACACAATTGTGGATGTCATTGGAGAGGCATTTAAACTCATCTCCACACAGGAGAAGGACCTGTTCTGTTTTGTGGTGTCCACACATCACTAGACTAGTACTCTTCTGTGGTACCCACTTAAACAAGGGTGTTTATAGTCTGCATTCATCTTGACTGAACAAAATGGAAAGAGTTCTGGAAACCATGACCTATGGTAAGGCATTCAGTCAACTGTGGGTTGAATTTTCTTTTAAAAAATGTGTTTTGGGGTCAAGGCAAAGAGGTCTCTTGAACCATCGCCAGGGCATGATGGTAAATTTAAAATATCGAGATGATAAAAATTTTAAGAAGACTTCAATTGACTTGATGGCTTGGAGGACATTGAAAAGAAACAGGTTAGGATGAGGGCTGCTTCTCTGCTCAGAAATGCCTAACTGTATGAAGAATACAGATGCCGAGATGGCTACAAGCACTATTTCTGCATGAAATAGTTAAAGTCCATGACCTACAAGGTCCTCACTTGATTGTTCATGACTGGGCTGAGGGACTGGGTGACTTAGCAGGATGACTCCTGGAACTTCTGTTCTTGCTGAAGCTGTTGAAAATGTGTCAGATTATGTGGGCCCCATGGGCTTTTTGGTTTCCCTCGATTCTTTGGAAACAGTGCCATTAAAACTCAATTTACATGCTGCTTATGAGGGCAAATGTACCAAGAGAGTGGCTTTCTTAAAGCATCACTGTGTCCTCTACTGCATCGGAAATTATCTGCTGGCCTTTGGGTGTAATAGGACAATATTATCCTCATTTGCTGCCATCCCAGGAGCAGGAGGAAAATGTTGTCACTGAAACTGGTTCCATCTCTAAGTAAAAGGAGAGAATTATTAGGAATCAGGTGAAAATTTGGTGATATTTGGCAGAGAAAGAGGGCTGCCTGGCTCCTGTGCTGGTCCAAGCGTTCTTCAATAGAAGGTTTGTGATATACACAGACAAAGCAATAGCTGATAGGAAGCAAAGCACTAGTTTATTAAGCTGTGCTGATGTCTGATAGGTGGATGTGACTCTCTGATAAAGGCAGTGTTCATATTTAAGGAATCTTGTGAGAAGTCTTAGATAATATTAAGATATAACACTGTCAGGGGGCCTGTGAGCATATAAACTCATGCTTTGCTATGACATCCATGTTGTTGTAAGTTTCCCAGGAAGTTTTATGCCTGGACAAAAAGAGACAAAAATAATAAATCAAAATTCAAATATTACTTTATTACTGATGAGGCCAGTATTAATAATTCCTAGTGAAAGTTGGGTTGGGATAGGTATCCTAATAAGAACGTGGAACATTTTTATACAGGCCTGGAACCTCTACATCTGAACCCTATGGACAAAATACTTGATACAGAGACACAGCAATTTTATGACCATGTTTGATAAGATAAAGTCTACCTGGATATCCTGGGACAGCTCACCCCATGATCAATGAAGATGGTAAGCAAACATTATTTGGGAAAGCAAGAACCAGTCCTGTTCAGTGAGGGTGCATGACACTTCCAGGAGGACAGAGACTGAGAATCTGGGAAAAAGTCATGTAGTTGGGTGAACTTGAAACACTTAGCTATTCTACCAACTGAAATATGGCCCCAACATTATCATCCTTATCCAGAGGAATGAGAATTCTATATCTCTGTTGTGGAATGTTTAACCATGTAAAGATGTGTCACATTTGTTTATGGTGTGGAATATTCCTTTAACCTTGTAAAGGAGTATTACATTTGTTTCCACTGCATTTGTTCCATGTAAGGATGTGTTACATTTGTTTATGCTGCATTTGTTTAACTATGGAAAGATACGCTGTTGTTTCACTTTGCCTGCCTAAGGCACCTGATTGGTTTAATAAAAAGCTGAATAGCTAATAGCTAGGTAGAGGGATAGGTGAGGCTGGGGGAGCTGGCAGAGAGAATAAATAGGAGAAATCTAGGCTCAAGAAGAATGAACAAGAGAAATGAAGAAGAGAGGAGAGAACTGGGAGAAGGAGAGGAGCCAGCCAGGCAGCTGCCAGCCAGCAGACACAGAATAGGACACACAGAAAGAAGGTAAAAAGCCCAGAGGCAAACTGTAGATGAAGAGAAACAGTCTAATTTAAGTTAAAAAAAAAAGCTAGCCAAAGCTAAGGCTGAGCATTCATAATTAATAGTCTTCACATTTTGGGAGCTGGTTGGTGGCCCCAAAGAAAAATCCTGGTGCACATCCCCATAAACAAGGTACAAAGGACACTGAGAAAACTAGTTTCTAAGCTGGTCTTGGCTCATCTAGAAAAACTCACTACTCAGGGACAGTGGCAAAAACAATGAAGTAGAGAAGTTTTCAGTAGATTCTGGCTTGCTTAGATGGCCACTCACTATGTGGAAATGAAAGGGTGCACAGAAAAATGGCCAGGTTGCTAAAGAGGTCAACATCATTCACCAGGCTAGCCAGAGCAAGATGACCAATTTAGTTCCGATTGTTATCAGTCAAAGATGTAGAAAAGTGTGTGTGCAGAAAAGTGTGTGTGCTTCTGGGTGGAATCCTATAATGAAAACTGACCCTCCCCACCCCTGCTTGTGAATGTAAGTTTCCACTTTGGGAAAATGGGAAGACGATAATAGGATGCATGCCAAAAGAGAAAATGTACAGCAAATGAAAGATCTGTGTGTAATCGTCACCCACAAAGTTCTCCAGCTTTTGTTTCTCAGAAAAGATCATAATTTCATAATGGTAAAAATGAGTCCTTGGGGGGAGCACATGGCCCCCAGTCTGCTGTCTGGGAGGCCATCATGGGATTGATCCAGACCCCTTAAAGTGGATGTCAACAAGGAGGCCTGGGCACCCTATGGGAGCCTCTGGTAGTGGATCAGTATTTTTCCCTGGTGTAAGAAGGGACTTTGAGAGCCCATTCCACGTGAAGATATGCTCTCTTGGCTTAGACACATGGGGGAGGGCCTAGGCCTGCCCAGGGTGATGTTGTGGAATTTGGGGGGCCCATGGAGGGCCCTACCCTCCATGGGGAGTAGAGAGGGGAGGGAGGAGGGGACTGGTGGGGGATTGGGGGGGAGCGGGGAGAGGGAAAAGTGATTGACATGTGAAATTATAATTTTATAAAAATTTAAAAAACACAAATGTAAAAAAATAACTCCTTGATTTCTTAGAATACATGTATGTATGTATCTATGTATATGTATATGACCCCTCCTCCAAGCATACCCAAGTCCTTGATCTCTAGTTGGAATCATTGCTGTCTTTGTGTATCCTGGTAGTTAAGTCATTTGAAATCAATGGAGACATCTGCAATTCAAAACTAAAACCAGTATACTGGTACTATGATTTTGGGGGGTGACTTGCTTGGGTGATGATAACAAGTGATTGAACAGCAGACCCATGATCAGAAAGTAGATGCTTCTACTTCTCCCCATTCTGGATAAGCTTGTCCTACTTCTGGGCCTCAGAGCAATTTTGAAGTCCTGCAGTCTGCATCACTGAAGCCAGGGCTGCACAGTCTGGGCTGCAGAACCCAAGGAAACAGACCCAAGGTACAGCTGACTCAAGGTTGCCGATCCTGTCTTAGGGGGTTGGTTGGAAGATACTCAATCTGTCATAGTCCGAGAGTGTCTCTTGTGTTTGTTATAAACTTTCTGCCTCTTTTCTTTTCTCATGACAGCCCTTGAGGTTTCCATTCTAAAATTCAAAAACGAACATAGCATATTTTAGGGATTCACAGACTTAAAAACGGATGTTTCCTGTCCCAACTGTCTGGTCCCGAATAACCACTCAGAGGCTTAATATTACTTATAAATGCTTGGCCAATTACTGCTAACTAGTTCTTACATTTTAAGTTAACCCATATTCCTTATTTACACTCTGCCACATGGTGGGACGTTTATTAACATGGCACATTCATTTCCTGCTCCCTCTGCATCTGCCTGGTGACTCTCTGACTTCGCCCTTCTTCCTCCCAGAATTCTCTCTGTGTCAGGCTATCTTGCCAAGCTATCAGCCAAACAACTTTTTTTTTATTAACTAATGAGAGTAATACATATTCACAGTGTACAGAAGGATTATTCCAGGGCACAGCCTGTTAAAGTTTGCAGAGATCTGAAAGACTGTCTTCTCCATTCTCTGTGGCTTACAGATCTCAAAACTGAGTTCCAGGAAGGTCCAGTAATGTGCCCAAGGTCACACAGCTAATGAAAATTACTAGAACAATTAAGATCACAGTGCACATTGTATGATACAGTGATTGACATGAGTTTCAGACCCGCATGCTAGAGCTACCCAGCTTGATTGAATTCCCCAGGAGCAACTCTTCCACAAAGAGGCATCCTAGAATGCTAGTTAGCTCCTTTCCCTCATTTACTCACTTATAATCCATGGATATCATCAACACCTACCTTGTATGTTAGCATGAGATTTTAAATGCAGATAAAACATGCCTAACATTTAGGAAAAACAATAATGCAACATTTTACCATTAATTTTAGGTGATTCTTCTTTCTAGGTAAGATTTTAGTCAACTGTATATAGTCACCAATTCCTTGTATGTCCTGAACTTTTATAATCTTCCCTCCCTCCACTGATAGCACCCCAAATCTAGGTTACTGTCATTACCTGTTCTTTGTTCTTTCTCTCCCACCTTTTCAACTGTTCCTTGGTTGTTAATTGTACAAAAAACTATCCCCAAACTCATTCCCACAGTTCTGTGGGCCAGGAATTTAGATGCCATCAGAAAAGATATTTGTCTCTATGGCATTGTCACCACCGAGATGCCTGAGAGTCTTGTGTATGCTTGTCACTCAAGTGATATGTACAATGCTAGCTCATCTGGGTTTCTCTGGGACTGTCTTTCTGTGCTTGATTCCTTCCCACAGGGACCAGTGCATGAGCTGTTTGGGCCTCCTTACAGCCTGGTGGGCAGGTACATGGATAAGTATTCCAAGACACTGGAAGCAGAAGCTGTCAATTTTCAAAGACATAGGCTGGAAAAACTGGCAAAGTATCACTTTCACCATATTCTATTGGTCAAAACAATCACAGAGCCTGCCCAGATTCAAGGGGACTAAAAATAGACCCCACTCTTCAATGAGAAGAGTGTCAAAAAAATCTGTGACTGTCTTTAATCTGCCATGCTCCACTATAGCAAATTATTTTCAGAGTATCACAAACTAACTTTAGAATATGCAATTCAAATCATATCACAAAACCCTCCCCCATCGCTTTAAGTCGTATTTGCCTACTCATCATGCCCAAGATAAAATACGAACTTTCAAAGGTGGTTTGGGAGACCCTCAACTCTATCCCTTGACTGATTGTTTATCCTCATCTTCCTTCTCACCATTGTTTAGTTCTATTGACACCTGTCTAAGCAGCACACAATTTACTTTCTACTCTCCTCTGCACTTTCCATATGCTTATTATTTACCAGCATTGCATTATATTTTGATTTGTTGATTAGCCCCTGTCAACTCCCTTAGGAGAAGGACTTCCTTTACCATATATCCTTTCAAGATTTTTTTTTTAACTAGCTAGTGGTGATTTTACATCGTTTCCCCCTAGGAGGTGGTCCAGCTTATATTTTTGGGTGTGTGTACTTGACTTTCTGTTATTCTTTCATCTCTTTCCCTGGAAGGGAGCTGCCTTGGTGTCTAGTCTACCTGAACATGTAGGTTAAGGAAGGAAGTGCACTGTCACCAGGGACTGATGTTATGAAGTCACCTTGTAAGTTAGTCACATGTCACTAAATTAGTGTATGTAATGAGAAACAAAAGATCCTATCTGTGTAGTTGAAGAGTATGGGATTATAGAAGTGTCGATTCGAACATCACTCAAAGGTAGTAGTAGCAAGTATGAATGAAAATGTCACCAGATTGGTGGCATTGACAGGTAACAATTTGGGCTCCTTCCTCTAAGCACAAGGCCTGGAAATCAACTTGCTTAACTTTGTTGAGCCTTTGTTTTCTCATCTATGAAGGAGAAACAGTAATGTTCTATGAACTTTTCTGTGAGAATTATGCATATGAAACCATCTGTAGTAGGTTTAAATGTGACGGCAATGTCTCAGTTACTCTTCCATTGAGCGGTGGGATCTGTGTAGCTCCCCTGGAATCTGGACAGATTGTGTCTGCTTGGATCAAGGGAGAACATTAGAATGATGCTCTCAGATCTCCAAGAATAGTTCATAGACAGCCAGATAGCCAACATTATGCTTGAAGCTGGCCTAGCCTTGGCTGCTGTCACATTCTGACTGAGTCTTTACTGAACTGTTCTTGTACTGTGCCAGCCTGGGCAACACATAGGTGAGTGGAGAAGACATCTTCAGTGTGAGCCTGCCAAACTGAACAATTCCAGGCCTCAACTTTTGAGTCTTTCCAAACCATGAAAGTCACCCCAGTCAAGGCCCCAAACAGGCTGAACAGAGAATTGTCTCTTTCCAAACCTCTGACATGTGGAATTAATGAGTGTAATAAAGTGTCTGTTTCAAGTCACTGTGTTTCAAGGAGTGTTTGTTACATAGCAAGGGAGAACCAGGACAGAATGGAAACTGGCCATCCTATCCCTTGCATAAGAAAGAAGTTCTCAGCATGCCAAGTTCATCTTTCCCCTCTAAATTTCACAGAAGTTTGGGGATGAGAGATGTGCCCATGCCCTTAATAGACTGGTGGGTTTCTTTTTAAAGATTTATTATATGTTTGTTTGTTCTGCCTCTATGTATGTGTAATGCATGAGAGCCCAGCTAGACCAAAAGAGGACATTGGATTCCCTGGAATTAGGGTTTTAGATAATAGTGAGCCTTCATATGGGTGCTTGGAACCAAACCCAGGTCTTCTACATGAGTAAAAAGTAACCTGAAGTGTTAGGTTTTGAGTTAGGTGTAAATGTAGCCCAGAATTTTGACAGGGAGAGGGAGGGTGTCACAGAAAGACAAGTCCGGACAGAGAATGCACTTGGGATTCAATGCCATCACATGCATGGTAAGCCTTCAGATAAGTTATTGGGACAAGAAGTACAAGAAAGAAACTGCTCACAAGAGGTCTCCTCAGCAGCCACTTCCTTTCTACAGAAGAATGACACATGACATGAGCCCTCTCTACAGGAACTTATCCCACAGGTACTGCCCTCACCAGGACTTACCACAGAAATCTCAGGGGTGTGTCTGGTCCCTGCACAATCCCTTTTGCTTTTGGATCAGTGTATTATTATTCTGCTTCTCTTCGGCCCCATATCCACCCTCCTTATTCCTCTTGTCTAGAGTTCACTCCTTGTTTGTTTATTCAAACTCCCATGTCCATGTCCCAAAAGATTTTCCCCTGGTATTTCTTTCATAGAACAGGAATAGAACTTCACTTTTGCCAGTTTATATGTCTTAGACATGGATACCTCTTAAAGGGGGGAAAGTTTGCATGTATTTGAATGCACTTACCAACCATGCTGTTTTGGTCCAAGAAGAAAAGGGACACGACTTTTAGGTATATTATGGACTCTGAGAGGACAGTTCTAAAGAGTTTCTTTCCACACTCAGTAAATGATGAATTGCCATAGAAATGTTCTGGTTCTTCATGTGCAGTCAGCTCTTTTTACTTCAATGGTGCTGCCAGGAGAGCTGTTACCAGCATTTTAGATTTGGATCTGAAGGTGGCGTTAAGAATCCCAATCTTCTTTCAACTTAAAAAGGAACTAAGGGGCTTGGGTTTGAGTCCCAGAACTGAAAAAAGAAAAAGAAAGGAGGAAGAATAGGAAACAAACAAACAAACAAACAAAAATCTGAGATGCTCATTGGACCAGAATTCAATATTTCTTTTTTTTTATTTGAATTAGAAACAAGATTGTTTTACATGACAATCCCAGTTCCCTCTCCCTCCCCTTCTCCCCTAGCATTCCCCCCCGAAACTAAAACCCTACCTATAACATATCTCTTCTGCTCCCCCTGGATGGTGAGGCCTTCCATAGGGTTTCATCAGAGTCTATCGTATCCTTTGAGATAGGGCCCACCACCATGTGTCTTGGCTCAGGGAGTATTCCTCTATGTGGAATGGGCTCCCATAGTCCACAACTGTGCTAAGGATAAGGACTGAACTACTACTACAGGAGGTCCCGTAGATTTCTGAGCTTTTCTCAATGAAACTCATGTTCCTGGAGTCTGGATCAGTCCCATGCTTTTATCCCAGCTATCAGTCTGGGAACCAAGATCTCCCTGTTGTTCAGGTGAGCTGTTTCTGTGGGTTTCATCAGCCTGGTCTGGACCCCTTTGATCTTCACTCATCCCTCTCTGCATCTGGATTCCAGTTCAGTTCAGTGATTAGTTGTGGGTGTCTGCTTCTACTTCTACCAGGGGCTGCATGAGGGCTATCGGGTGGCATATAAGTCAGTCATCAATCTCATTATCAGGGGAGGTCATTTAAGGTAGCCTCTCCTCTGTTGCTTAGATTGTTAGCTGGTGTCATCTTTGCAGGTGTCCAGACATTTCCCTATTTCTTGATTCCCAACTTGTTCATCTCCTTATCTGTGTTGTCAGTCATTGGGTTATGTCAGTTTCAAGGCTCCCATTGGCTAACTTGAACATCATTTTCACACTTCATCTTTTAAACAGATTAACCCTATCAAGAAACAGGAAAGGTTTTTCTTGGAGTGGTAGAATTATCAGTGACATCCCAGAAGCTCTTCTGGAAAGAGCCATTGGAAAGTGACTCTATGTGTGTGTGTCACACTGCCTTTTTAAGCCCAGTCAGCTCTTCCTCTCCCCCAGTATAAAATCATGGCTAAGTCTAGAATGTAGTTTCTTTTTTTCAGATTTTTTTTCTGGTCACTTTATCTGGAGAGAAAATGTTAGACTCACTCCTTTTCTGAGGTGCAGGGTCGGGTGTGAGGGAAACAAGGAGAAACCTTGCTCAAACTTAAAACCATCAGATGGGAACCTGGCAGAGGGGAAGGAGAGAGTTTAAAACTTCTTCCATGTATTTCAGTGTTACATTTCTCTCCTTCCTCACCCAGATTCCTGGTCAGAGGATGAGCGTAAGGGCAGAGGAGGAGGAGAGACAAGTTCTTGTGTGACTGAAGCTATTGAGCTGGCAATACAGCATTGTGGAGTAGACAGAAGACTCAAGTTCTTTTTCCTATGGAAGCTTTTTGAGTTTGGGGTACTTTTCACCGAATACACCACTTCTGAGGAGCCATGACTTGCCAAAAATGAGGTACTTTCTTGCTAGGCCAGCTGTGTATGTCACCTGCCTCCTCCCTGGACATCTACTAATCCTTTCTTGTTCTCTAGAATATACCCAAGTTAGTTCCCTTTTTTTCTGTGAAATGTTTATAGACTTCAAAATGATGTGAATTTATTTCTTCCTTGTTGGTGTATGTCAGTCATAAATGGGTCTCCAGCAACTTAGCAGGCCAGCATCCAGGTGTTGGCTAGAGATGCATCTCTTGTGGCTTGGAGTCGTCTCTCAGACACACATGATTGTTGGCAAAATGAAACTGTTCCCAGCTCCAGAACTCACAGACGCCGATCTTCCAGAGCAGCAGGACAGCGTCTCTCTGACACTTTGCCTTCTTCTGAAGGCTCATTTAATTAGGTCAAGTCTACTCAAGAAAGCATTCCTTTGCAACTCAAAGCCAGCTCATTAGCAGCCTGAGATGAATTTCAGTATGAATGACCTACAGAAGTGTGGCTCCTGTGGCAGGCAGTTTTCCCTCTAAGGAGGCAAGGGGAGGGGGCTGGCAGAGGGTTGTGGAGAAGCACCAATGTTCTTGAACCTCTCTCTCTGAAAGGGGCTGTAGGAGCTCTCACTCCCCTGCCACCTCTCACACAGCCCACATCTGGGGCCTTTTCTGTGGGATGGCAATTTTTTTCCAGTGGCAGTCTATGTTTTGGTTCCACAGATCATGTTAGCCAGCTCTGACCCTTGCCTCTTACATTTCTCAGGTACCACCCAATTTCTATTATGTTAATCATATTATTTCATCTGCAACAACCTCACTAAGAGATTTCCTTCCTAATAAGAATCTCTCCCTATTATCCCTGAGGAAGAGGGCAAGCATTTCCCAAAAACTTCTTTGCCATTTTCAATTCTGTTTTACTGGACTATTTTTAAATTTTTATAGACTATTTAAAAAAACTTGCAAATGAATCAAAGTTATGGAGCTTTACAATAAATTTTACACTTTCAGTATCAACTATATTATATGAACTTATCCACTATCAAAACAGAAATAAGTCCAAGACAATTAGAACTAGAAAAGTAATTAAATTTATATTCTCTTTCATAACTCACATCCATTGCCTGCATTCAGTTCTTATCCATCCCCCTATAATTAGCCTTTCTTGTTCTCTTTTCTTTGTGTTATACTGTACATTTATGAATTTGTTTACATATATCATTGGCTAGCTTATAGGAGATAGTAGACTTTTTTAAGATTATATGATCTTGCTTAGTTGTATACATTCTAAGTGTATCCATTTGTCTGCATTTTTTAAAATTTAGTTATAGTAATTTTCATTATCTGCCCTTCTCTTGATGGACAATAAGTTTGATTCCCATTTTTTGCTATAGAGATTAAAACAGTTATATACTTGGGAGTGTTAATATTTCTATGTAAGGATATGGAGTTCTCTGGGTCTTTGTCCAGGTGAAATAGCTGGGCCATGTAGATTTCATGAGAAATCATCAAACTGGTTTCCACAATTGCTGTACTAATTTGCACCCCACAAACAGTGAATCAGGATTCTTTTAAGCCACACCACCCCAACATTTGTGTAGGTTTGTTGGTGAGAGCTGTACAGACTGGGAGAGATGTTATGTCAAAGTAGTTTTAATTTTCACTTCCCTGAAAACTAGACATACTGGACACTTTTAAAAACAGTTATTCACAATTTGTATTTTTAAAAATTTATCTATTAAGTTCATCTGCCCATTTGTTGATTGGCAGTTTTATTTCCTTAGTATTTGATTTCTGCAATCCGTTGCAAATTCTGACTGTTAACTCCTTGTCTGAAGTCTGTCTGGCAAAGATTTTCTCCTGTTCTGTGGGCTGTTTTCTCTGTTTATAGTTTCCTTTGCTGTAAAGAAACATTTTATTTCTGTATTATCCCATATGTTGACTCTTGGGGTTAGTTCTGTGATGTTGATGTTCTCTTTAAAAAGTTCTTGTCTATCCCAGTATCCTTAGGGGTATCCCCTATGTTGTTTTGTATTTCGAGTTTCAAATTGAGTTATCTGATCTATTTTGAATTGATTTTGTAGAATGTGAGAAATATAAATGTAATTCATTCTTTTGCAGGCAGAAATCCAGTTTGGATAGGCTATCTTTTCCTCAAAGTATCCTCTTTCTTTCTTTGTCAAGAATTAAGTGAGCATAACTTTGTCATTATATTTTCTGGCCCTCTATTATATCTCATTGACCATTTTGTCTATTTTTATGCCTTTACCACTATATAGATATCTTTACCACTATAGTTCTTTAGTATAATTTGAGGATGGGTATAGTAATACCTCCAATATTGTTTTTTCTCTTTAGGATTGCTTTGGCTATTCATGGTCTTTTGTTATTCCACATGAATTCTTGTATTGTTTTTTTCTAAACCTTTGAATATGACACAAGAATTTTGATAAGTATTGCATTAATTCTTTGTATTAATTTTAGTAGTGTAGACATTTTCACATTATTAATTCTGCCTACTCAGGAACATGAACTATGTCTACATTGCATAATATCTTCTATAATTTCCTCTTTAAATATCTTGAAATTTGCATTGCAGTGGTCTTCCACTTATTTAAATAGATATATTCCTAAATACTTAATTTTGGAAAAAAGTTATTTTGAATGGAATATTTTCCTAATTTCTTGCTCAGAGAATGGACTATTGCTATAAATAAAGTTATTTTTTAAAAAGAAAATATTGATTTTTGTATCCTGCAACTTTTCTGTAAATGTTTATTAGGTCCAAGCATTTTCTAGTAAACTCAGAAGGCTCTTTTAAGCAGAGTCACAACATCTGCAGATAGGGATAGTTTCACTTCTTTTACTATTGTTGTCCCTTTCTCATCTCTGATTGCTATAGCCAAGACTTCACACTATACCAGATAAGAGAGGGCAAAGTGGATGGACATCCATGTCTCATTCCTAATTGTCAAGTAAGACCTCTTAGTATGTCTCCATATAATATGATATAATACATATAATGTAATATAATATAAATAAGCTTGTTATATATACCCTTTATTATTTTGAGGTATGTTCAATCTATTCCTAAATTCTCTAGAACTTTTTACCATGAAGGCATGTTAAACTTTGTTAAGTGTTTTTACAGTACCATAGAAATAGTTATGTGACTTCTGTCCTTGAGCTTGTTTATATGGTGTATTACGTTTAGCGTCGCCTGTATGTTGATCAACCTTGCCTTTCTGCAGTGAAGTTCACTAGGTAATAACATATAATCTTATGAATATGTTCCTGAATTCCATTTGCAAGTGTTTTGTTAATTTCTGCATCTATATTTATCAAACAATTGGTCTATCTTTTATTGTTGTTTGTCTTTACCCAGTTTTTGTCTCAAGATGATAACTGGATTCACTGAACAAGTAACAGCAATGTTCCTTCACTTTCTATTGTATGGGGAAAGTTAAGAATTGCACTTTGGTTGAATGTAGTAGTGAATCTACCGGGTCCTGTGGTTTTCTTCCAGGGGAGGCTTTTATCGACAGTGCCACTCATTGTTTGCAATGCGTCTGTTTAAGTTTTTAACTCTTCAGGGTTTAATTTTGGTAGATGATATGCTTTAGAGATTTTTTTGAATCTTTTTTTTTTCTGGAGTATAAATTTCTTACAAAAAGATAGAGGGAGAAGATGTAAATTAATGAAATTAGAGATCAAAAGAGTGCCATTACAAATGACTGCAAACGAAACTCAGAATATCATTAGAAATCGCTTTGAAAACTTATACTCAAAATTAATTTTTTTTATATTCAGGGCAGGTGAGGAGACAAGAGCCATGGAACAATCTGGAACAACTGCTTGGCAAATCCTGCTCTTGTTGTTGGGTATGTCAGCTTGAAATTTGAGACCAGCTGGCTACTCTTCTGGGTTGAGTTAAAACTACACCATAACGATTTCATAATATTCTGGTTTGGGGAGAAACTGAGGCTTAGAGGTCAAAATGTTTTCTCAGGCTCACACAGCTTATACGTAGTTAAATTTCCATTTGAATAACACTTCAGTTCATCTAATACCACTGTTTGCACTGGCAGTGTTCTAATAACTTAATCTTTAAATAAAATCACTTGGGTCACTTTGGGCCAAATTGCTTGGTGACAGTTAGATTGCTGAATTTATTGTTGTGTGGGATCTGACTGTGTGTTCAGTTATGCATCATAGTGGTTTATTTTCATCTATGTTAGGGGGGCATCTCTAGTGTTTTGATTCAGTAATTTCATTAAACCTACCAAATGCAAGTCAACTTTGTATTTGTAGCAGGGCTATGAAGGTTTACCAAAGCAGAGATTGAGAGGAACTGGACATAAAGCTGAGTGAGGCAACACCACTTCATCTCCCTCCTTCCTTGGGCAATGTTCTTGAAGGCCTGAGCTCACTTCAGTGGTAAGCTGAGAGTAGGTCCCAAGTGGAAATTGTGAGAAATTCCATCCCATGGTAAGAGAGCTAATTGTACTGCTGATTTGTTTGTATTCTCTGTCAAAACTAAAGAGAGACCACAATGGGAAGTGAATATTTATTGAGTTTGTTTCATAACTCTCTTTCCCCCAAGTGTCTGGTTGCCTTGTGTTGACTCAGAACACTCACCACCCTACAATTCACAGGCAATGTTAACCTACCACAGGGATCCAAACATACAGACTAAAGGGGTTCACCCATCCTTTACTATGCTGGAAACTGTTTTAGCAATAATAAACCACTCTGAAGCACTTGAGGCTTGGCGTGGGCCAAGGTGGCAGAGAGCAGTGCAATGACTGCAGCTCATGTGGAAGGATTCCTAGAAGAGCCCAGTGGGAATGGAAAGTTTGGGAATGTCATCAGGGTTTGAATTAAGACCACATGTGCAGGCAGGAAGGCAAAGTTTGATAGACTGTTGATTGGTCAGCAGGACATGGAGCGTTGTTTCTGAGCTAGAGCTTTGAGATCTATGGGTCCATAGCAAGACATCCTGATATCCATTAGCCCACAGAGTGATCCTTCTCTAGCTTATGCATAGTGAAAATTTAATCTCGGGTTGCCTGTCATTGCCACTGAAAGGAATTTGCTAAGGAAGGGAAATTAACTTCAACAGTTGCTTAAATAAAACCCAATTAACTGGATAAATTTTCTCCCAGGAAAACATGTGCCATACATTCTAGAACAATGCAGAAATGATTTACCCTGAATGGTTTGGCATTTCTTCTATGTTGTCTTTTCCATAACTCTAGGCCCTCATTAGGGAAACAGCCCAGAATTGTCTAAAGGGAGAAGGATTGCCTTTTGTAACCTTTAAAAGGTCACTGCTGGCCTATGAATTTAAATCCATGGGGGAAAGAAAGTGGTAGAGGGCTTCTAAGCTTGGATTGGGTTTTTGTGGTTAGATGTGATGCAACCAGGAGCAAGTATTAGAAGTTATGTTCTCCAGATGGCTGCATGTCTCAGCTCAGGCCAGAGATACTGTTCAATTCCTCTGAGCTGTTTGTGTGAAATATGTCTGGGATGGAAAGGGTAACCAAGTAAGGAGTCTGTAGAAGAAGAGCCAAGTTTAGAGAAATTCTTTTCCATGCAGCTGGATCCAGCTCTGGGGGTGAGTTCACTGGGCTCCCTGCAGTGGGAACAAAGGAGAGTACATACATACCCTTAATCAAATGTTTTCCTTGCTGTGATGGCACTGGAAAAAAAGAGGAGAAGAAACTTGTCCTTTGTTGAGAACCTATAGTGCAACATTATCTACAAAGATGATCACATCAGGTAAGATGGAGAGGAGATTTTTGGTCCCATTTTATAGGACTAGGAGATAGGGTCAAAAAATAGTTAAAGAACTTGTCCAAGAAGTGAGAAAGAAGACTTAAACTGACCAAACAATCGGAATCCCATGTGCTCATAAACAATGCACCATGCTGCCATTAACATTGAAATCACAATGGCAATTAAAATGTTTAGCACTTTGAATACTCCAATGTCCCATGTTTGTTTCTTCAGTTGAATAAGGTAGATATCATTAGGAGATGGAGGTGGGTGACCCACCTAAGCTAGACAGATAGGCCAGTCCCCTGGGACAACTAAATCACCACAGTTCTGCTCAGAAATTTCTTGTTTCATCTCTAGTGGAAGCTAGAAATGGGCTTAGTACAGCATCCTTTTCAAAAAGGACACTGTGTTAAACATTTGAGAGCTCTTTATCATCATCCCCTTCCTTGCAGAAGAAGCCTGGTTTTTCTGGAATGTCAATTTCTCTGGTAGAGCTTTGCTGTGGCCAGTGTGCTAGCTAGCCAGAGTCCAGAATTGCTGACCAGTGCTCTTGGTTCCTATTTTATTGCATGATGCCTTTGGAAGTGAGTGAAATAGCAGCTTCATCCAGTAGCTGACTGTGCATGCCCTGAGGGTAAACTAGAAAAAGAGCAGTGAATGGAATGTTGGGAACACATTTTCCTTCATGGGCACTCAGGGATTTGGGCTGATTTTCTATCAAATACCCTTGTGAATAGCTTAGCTCTACCAGGTTTCTATGTGACTTAGTCTTGCTTTGGGTCCTGGTTTGACATGGTACCCTGAACTTATTGAAAGTTTGGTTAAGGTAGGCTACTTCTCTGAATAGGAAAGACATCTTTTTTTTTTTTTTTTTACTTGCTACTTGTTATTTTTTATTATTTACAATATTATAATTTACCAAGGTTATACTTCTTCAGAACTCACTATAAGTTTGTAGGTATAATTTGTACAGCAAAATTTACTACAGAATGTTTTAATAATGCTCAAAACATGAGGTTGCTGATATAGCACAGGGATAATCTCATATACAAGAACAAAAACAAATTTAAACTACAACATTCAGCTCTCCCTGTTGAAATTGAGGGAATACAATTTTCCCCTCTACCCAAAATATTTACCTATTAAATTCTTCTCTATTTTTTTCCAAGAGAGTATTTTTTTATTAGTTCAAATTTTCTAATTTGCTGCTTCACATGTCAATCCCTTCTCCCTCTCCCTCTCCCTCCCCTTCCCCCTACCCCCCCACCAGCTCCTCTATCCACCCTCTGCTCCCTAGGGAGGGTATAGCCCTCCATGGGGTTCCCAAAGTCAGTCATATCATCCTGGGCAGGGCCTAGGCCCTCCCCCATGTGTCCAGGCTGAGAGAGCATCCCTCCATGTGGGATGGGCTCCCAAAGTCCCTTCTTACACCAGGGATAAATACTGATCCACTACCAGGGGCCCCATAGAGTGCTGAGGCCTCCTCATTGATATCCAGGTTCAGGGGTCTGGATCAGTCCTGTACTGGCCTTCCAGACATCAGTGCTCCCCCTTGCTCAGGTCAGCTGTTTCTGTGTGTTTCACCAGCCTGGTCCTGACCTCTTTGTTCTTCACTCCTCCCTCTCTGAAACTGGGTTCCAGAGTTCAGTTCAGTGTAGCTGTGGGTGTCTGCCTCTGCTTCCATCAGCCACTGGATGAGGGCTCTAGGATGGCATATCATCAGTCTCATTATAGGGGAAGGGCATTTAGGGGAGCCTCTCCACCATTGCCTAGATTGTTAGTTGATGTGATCCTTGTAGATCTCCGGAAATCTCCCCAGTGCCAGATCTCTCCTCGGACCTATAATGGCTCCCTCTAATATGGTATCTCTCATCCTGCTCTCCTCTATTCTTCCCCTGACCCAACCTTCCTGCTCCTCCATTTTCTCCTCTCCCCTCCTCTTCTCCCCCTCTCATTCTCCCAGCTCCCTTGCCCCTACTTATGCTCCCAATTAGCTCAGGAGATCCTGCCCCTTCCCCTTCTCTGGGGTCCATGCATTCTTCTCTTAGAGTCCTTGTTTCATAGTTCCTTTGGTGATGAGGATTGTAGGCTGGTAATCCTTTGCTCTATGTCTTGTCTGCACCATTCTGGGGTTAAATTATAATTTGCCCATCCCTTTCACAAATCACATTTCAACTGCATTTGTGCATTTTTAACTCTTGAGTAAATCATGATAAGGGGTTACATATACTGATTTCTTGCTGTAAAATGGTATGTAATAACTGAGAGTCCTTTGAAATTTTCAATATTTGCATATGCAGGACATTAGAAAATAGGCAGGGCATGGAAGGAGCTGTCTGTCCAGGCTTTTCCTCTACACTCAGCTATGTCCCCTTTGATTTCTGAGAAATAACAGAAAGAAAGGCTAGTGACTTTGTGTTTTTAAATTTAAAACAATTATCATGATGTGAATAATTATGCTGGTTGATTTATCAGGCTAGGTTGTTCTGTCATTAAGAATTAGTCTGTGCAATTTCTATGAAATATTAAAACTAAAGCTCCCCGATTTCTAGGAAAAACTACTCTTAGCATGATTGAAAATGATAATTTTTCTGTAATCAAAGGGCATAAATTGTTTCCCATGAAGTGGCCATGTTTTGCTTTGGCGAATGAGTAGCAGTGAGATTTAATTAATTAATGTATTTATTTGAAACAGTGTCTCACTATGTAACTCTGACTGGTCTGGAACTCAGGCTGTCCTTGAACTCACAAAGATCTGTCTGCCTCTGCTGAGGTTAAAAATGTAGGGAATCATTATTTTATCTTTACTTAAAATTATATATTGTATATGTGTGTATGTATGCATATATGTATTGAAGTTATTCCTATGGAGGTGACAATGCTCTCTACCAAAACTACAGAATATCTAACAAAAATGTTAGTGTCAGGTGTAGGAAACCTCCTTTTGAGTTGTTGGTGGAGAGATTCAAGAGAACCCCAAAACAATATAGAGACCTGTAGAAAAAGAAAGTAAGACCGTAATGATAAATACACCACACCTTTTGGATACAGGACTTGAAGGAATCAATGTGGATATGACTGTCTGAGGATGAGTTCTCAGAATCAGAAGGGACTTGCCAGCTGCCAAGGGAGAAAACCAATTAGCAGTCTGTAACAATAAGTCTTTCCTCCATCTGCCTGAGCCCTGCTACCACGTGGGTGCTTTCTGCCAGGCAGCCCGAGTTCTGCCTGATGCCACGTTAAGGTCCCAAGTAACAAACAGAGACTTATATTGGGTACAAATGCTGCTTGCTTGGCCAATGACTAGGATTTCTCATCTGCTAGCTCAGTCTTAAATATCATAAATCTATATATTTTATAAGACTTATCTCATGAAGGACGCCTTCCGCTGGCATCCTCATCCCCGGATCACATGGCAGTTCAGAGCAGAGAGCAGGAGGAAGTCCGAAAGGGGCCTCTTCCTTCTTGTCCTTGCTTATATATGAGTCTCCCTGTTATGTCACTTCCTGCCTGGATCACCACTTCTTTACTACATTTCCCAGAATCCTCCTTGAATCCTAGTCAGTCCTGCCTAACTTGCTGCCTCATTAACCTAACAGTACTTTATTTATCATCCAATAAGACAAACACATACACAGAAGCATTTCCCCCATCAGCAGTCCTATCCAGCTGTAATACCTATGATCCTCAATGCCTAGCACAGCAAGCTATTCTGAAAGGTGCAATGGTGGCACTTATATCCTGGTGCAACCAATAGCTACCTAATTAGATGTAAGGCCAGCTCAATAAGAAGGTATCCATTCATGCCTGGAACTATAAAATGAGCAAACTACAAGTGTCTAGTGAGGCCATGGAACCTAGAGGAGAACCTACAACTGCCACTTTCCTAAACCAGTATAATTTCTAACTGCATTCTAAATATTTATCCTTATGAATAATCCAGAAGAGTTTGCTATAAGTCCTCATCAAAGATGTTTCTTTTTTTTAAAAAAAGAAAGGAGACTGTTACAAAAAGCCACAACTGATCAAACTGCAGAGATTAAGTGACTATGGGCTATGTACCTCCAATTAATATATTTCCAACACAATTGCTACACTTAAGGCCCAGGGAACATCATGGAATAGAGAGCAGGAAGGCCATAAGGGCCGGAAAACCAATGCCCAGGGCATCAGCTGCTAGACAGTCCCCCAAAACAAGGACATAAAGTGGGGATGTGTAGGGAGGAGGGGATGCATCTGGGAGGAACTATTAAAAAAATTCTCAAAGAGTTAATAATATGTTTTACTATTTACAAAAAAAAAGAGGGGGAAAAAACATGTGCCACCACACCAAACAGATTTAATTTATTGAGTACTCAGTACAACTGAATGTTCTACATAATAGCCTTTGCGGGGCTAGTCTGATGCCCATGCCCCTGAATGCAGAATGTATTGCCATTTCTTTGCAGTAAAGACTAAAATGTGATGTTTCATTCTGAAGTATGATCTGCTGTAGAGAAGAGGGTGACAGAAACAGAGACCCACATGACTAGTCAGGTTTATCTTTCTCTATGCAGATATTAAGTTTACTTAATTAAAAAGCTATAGGAAAGGTGGGGTCTCTTTGAACACAGGTTAGCTCAGAGTTCCCATGTGCTTTTCTAGAAGTTCAGTTCTCTAGCCTCCTTGCTGTATATCTTGGCAGAGTTCCCCGTCTGTGTGTCTTTCTCGGAGTTACTTGTGATCCAGCAGAAGCAGGACAACATCTACAGCATCTCATGGGGGCAGCAGGGACAGACCAAAATGATCCACTCCTGGGATGTGACTTGTGACTGTTTTTGGAACTGCAAACACCAGATCCCTTCTCTCTTCAAAGTGCTGTGTGGCACTTTTAAAATTAAAGTGTACTAACACTGTTTGTTTTCAGAATTTGGAACAGTATAAAACGGGTTGGAATTCATTGTCCCAGAGCTTCTGAGAAAGTAATTTGCTGCTATGTTAATTGAATTCTTGCTCATGTACTTGGCATCAGGCAAAACTTAGCATTGTTGTCTCCACAGCCCTACGAAGTAGGTCTTGCTCTGAGCACTGTGTTAGAAACTCAAGGTGGAAGGAGAATGTCTGTGGCCAAGGGCACACAAGAAGGAGTGATGGTGGGGTTTGGATGTGTGCATGGGAAGAATGAATGTGCTTTTACTGTAGCTAGGGAGAAAGGTTCCTAGTGTTTGAGGGCCAGGAGAAGATACATGTTTATGGTGGCATGTGAACATTTCTTGGAGGTCACCGGGCAACAGGTTGTCTGGATAGTTTGGTCCTTTGTGACCAAATGTACCTACATTTTTGGAAACCTAAAGAAGGTGTAGGGCTCTTCCAGAAAGTGTTCATATTGTAGCTATGCTGGATGCAAGGGTGCAGCCAAATGATTGATCCTCTGAAGTCTCCTGTGTAGACTGTCCTGTGGCAACCACTCTGTCTGAAAGCACGTTACAAATCTGGAACCTTCCCAGTAGGGCCTCCTGTTTGAGTTCATGATATTTGAAACATTCATTCTTAATAGTCAAGGCCACTGGCAACATGGTTAGATTTCCCAGCTGGCTACCATGTAGGTTGTTTTTCGAGCTTGGAGTATCACAAATGTGAGGTTTTTCTGTTGGCATACAGTGGCTGCACATGAATCTGATGACATTTAAATTATCTGTGGCCCCATGGTCAGTGTCATGCTGACCACTCAGGCAGGGTTCTGGAGGGCCTTCTGGTCCTGCAGCCACGGCTCTGAGATGTGTAGGTTTAAACTAAGTCTCTATCATTCTATTTACCAACAAAGAGTTGGGAGTCAGATGTGGGGGTGAAAACCTGCAGGATCTGAGAAGTTGAGTAGCAACCGGCTGACCTTGCTTTTTGGCTGAAGATACAATAAGAGACACATCTATATCTTTACATCTGTCCCCAAACCAAACTCTAGTCCCACCTTTCCCTCTAATTTCATCTTCCATATCCAAATGCCTGGCTTCTCTCTGGCTAATTCTGGTCAGCTAGTCTCTGACTCTGCTCCCAATTCAAGGTTAACTTTATTAACCATCTTGGAGTGTCACGGTGCCATCAACTATCCCACAACACAAATGGAGACAGGTCTGAGGTCAAACATCATGGAACTGTTCAATGTAGCTAAGCAAGGACTTCCTGTCTAGGCTGAGCAGAGGTGCAGAGCCAAGGGTGCAAAAATACCACATTTCAGTTTTCAGCCTGGCCCAGCACCCAAGTCATTTTTTTCTCTCAGTGTTGGGCTGATAGCTGATAATTTCTTAGCTGTGAAAAAGGTGATGCTATATGGTACTTTTGTTTTGAGCCTGGTTATTTGTTTAGTAATTGACAATGGTTCTTTTTCTTTGGGAGTTGGTCACAACAGCTCATGCTGCTGCCTGGCCAGGTGCTTCACGCTCGCCTTGTGCCATTGCTATCTTGAACATTTGTTTTTCCAGCCCTTCTGATCCTGTCACTTTCCTGTTAATGCCTTCAAGGTCTACCACTGCTTCTAGGATGAGGTCCAAAAGTGACAAAGTGATGACTGCCAATCTGCCTTGTTTGCTTAGTATATTCACTTTCTTTTGCTTAGCGAGTTACTTGAATATTGTTGAATATGTTCCAGGGCCTGCTCTAAGCATTTTATAGCTGTGAACACCTTTGAACAGTGTAGTGTTAATCTTCTAATCTTGTATGATTGTTGGAGCTGTCTGAATGTTTGTGTCATCTCTAGTTCAAGCTTAGTCACCAATGTGAGGTCATCAGGAAGTTGGACATTTGTAATGTGGTTCATTCCTGATGGGGGTACCCTCATTACTGACATTAGTGCCTTTGGCATAAGACTCTAATGGATTCACTAGCCCATTTCATCATGTGAGGACACAGTCAGAAGGCAATACCCACAGGCCAGAATGAGCAACCATCAGACATGGAGTATGTTTCCATCTGGAACTTCAAGCCCTTCAGAATGGTGAGAAATACATTGTTGTATAAGAGCTATCCAGTCACAGGCATTTTGTTTCAACAACCCTAATAGACTAAAACGTTGTTATGTTTCTCATTCCCTTTCATAGATGGGGAAATGGTAGCACCTGTTAAATATCTTGCCCAAGACCAGGTATCTAGTAGGTTGTGGTATCTGGGCCCAAGCCCGTGTGCTTGGGTCAGACTCAGCACATGCAGAACAATGGTTCTTTCAGGGCCTTGAGAACCCCTTGTTCATGTCAGGCGCTCCACAAACACCTGAACAGAATCCAAGCATTGCTGACTCTGCCTTCACCACACCCTCCATCCAGCTGTTTTTGGCTCTCATCATGGAGAGCAATCTCCCCTAACCCCTCCCCCAGCTGACCACATTCCTCACTCCACAAGCACCTTGTATTTTCTCCTTACTGCTCCTAACACATTGGTGATTAATTGATTTGTTGAATAATGTAGGCATGTTTCACTTCTATTAGACCTTTATGTGACTTCAGGATAGAAAGCTTGTCTACTTGTATCTTCAGTGCCCTGCACAGTACCCAACAAGTTGCAGGTGATGTTATCTATCATATACTGCATCTAAGATATTTAAACTGTCAAACTGGAACAATCACCCAGGGAGACTATGGAGTTCTGGGATGAAGGAACATGCTGGAAAGGCAGAAGGTCTGCTGCTAGCTCACTGACTGGATCAGCAGGGTTGGAAAGACCCCTTAAACTCTGGGCCTCCCTTTCTTCACTTGTAAAGGAGGGCCTAAACAACTCGTACCTAAACCAAAAGCCATTAGGGCCAAATGAAAAGGAGTGTACTCAGGAGTTCACTCTGTCTAGCCTTTTATTGGTTGTTATGTTTTTCACATTTGTGAAAATGTATTTTTTTTCTACTATATTTTCTTGTTGAAGCAGCATTTGATATAAAAGTTACATAAAACCCAAGAAAAAAATGTCTCTGGATCCAGCTCATAATCACCATGCAGTGAGAAGGGTCTAAATTATGGGCAGTTCCCTGGCTCATGCCACTTGGAGGCTTTCAAGTAGACCAATAAAGAAGGAAGTAAGTGTCAGTGGTTGTGGTGTGTGTGTGTGTGTGTGTGTGTGTGTGTGTGTGTGTGTGTGTGATATTAAAGTGATGTATTTGATAGTAAGAGATAGCAAACATTTAAATGAATAAATTAAAACTAATGTATAAGAATTCATGTAGAGAAGGTTTGAATGAAAAAAGAAAAAGGGAAAGATACCTGCTCCTAGGTAGAGTGGAGGAGAAGGTTTATTGTAGATATGTGGGAGAGCATAGCCAGAGGCAGGAACCTCTGGGAGAGTCCAGAGTGGATATGACTCTGACTTGGGTCATGTAAGGAATGTGGGGGGAGGGAGGGGGGAGAAAGGGGAAGCAGATGCAGCAGCCAGGAGGCCTAAAGGTACAAAGACAGCAGGAAGCCAAAATGGGTGGATTATTTAGGGAAGGGCAGGTCAACCCCCTGGGCTGGAGAGTTCAGGGTAGGGATTGGGTATGCTAGCCAGGAGGCCCCTGTAACATGTAGGGACTGAGGGATGAGGGGGGAACTGGTGACCAGGTTCACTTTGATATGTTAAGAAGGCACCTGAGCCATCTGTCCTAGGTTTGAAACCTGAGGGAAGTTCCCCTGAGGTGAGGCATGTGGAGAGTCATCTAAAGCTCCTGGCAGTGTTTTGTTTCTTAAGCTAGTGGTGACATGAGAGTTTTATCATTTAGTAATTAATTCTAGTATGTGTTTGTATAATTGCCTGCACCTCTGTTTTGTTTCTCAATGAGATGATTTTAAAATAAACTGAAACAATGTAAGGAAATACCAGGGGTCAATCTATAAATAATAATAGTACAGAACTACCGCTGCGAACTAAAGGATGGTTTCAGTAAACATCTATATTGGTGACAGCCATAACCTGGAGTGGGCAATTTTCTCTAGGAAGTACCAGATCTGCCTAGTTTAGGCTTACTGGCTGTCTATCTGTCTTGCTCTGTTCATCTGACTCTGCTCTGCCATGTAGGCTACAGCAGCCAGAGACAACATATCAGCAGAGGCTGGGCTGTATTCCAAGCTCCAAGTTTAGATACAGGCCAAGGAGTGGGTTTGGCCTCAGGAAGGGGGTTTCTAACCTTAACAAATCTTTAAGTAGAGTTCTTGCTGGGAGTCTGCTTGGTCCAGCAGAGCCTCTATCTAAAGCTTCCTTCAAAGGAGTGATAAAGGCGACTACTTACTGTAACGATGCTTTATTCAAAATGCCTTGAAAACATGTAGTAATTGCCTTCAGAGATGCAGTGGCAGGAAGACTGTCTGCCTGTGTCTTTCTAAGTTGAACTTGGATTCTGGAAATACCTGGACTGATGGTTCAGAGGCAAGGCTAGTGACTATGAGTAAGGTGGGTACTCAAGCTCAAACTGGAAGATGGCTGTGGGGGGGTGGGGGGAAGGTTCACCAAGAACCAGAGCTTCTCAATAGGCCACTGTTCACTCCCTTCTACGAGGGGACTCTCAGATCCTTTCCATGCTTATTCCAATAGTCAATCTGGCTTTGCCATAGGTTGTGCTCTAATTCTTTTAATAGTAGAGAAACAAACTCAATACCCTCTACACGCTAGTGATAAGACCACATCTTTTGGTTATTACTGTTTTATTTCTAGGGCCCTTAACACTTCATATTGGAGGCTTGTGACGTCTTTTCTGGTTCTGTTGTTAACTTGGTGTTTATCGTTTTAAGATAGGGTGGTGCTGATTCCCCCACTGATAAAAATGCATGCTTTTACCTCTGATAATTCTTATCTTGAGAGACACAACCTACAAAAATTTGACTCATCTTCTCCCTCTTGGAAACTCTTTACTATTACCTACCTACTCAGTTCAAATTCTCATGTTCAACCTTTGGTTTGACTACTCAAATTTCTTACCTTTTTTGCTATTTTACAAAAATGCTGAGGGTAGAAGATAAGTTAGATCAATGTCATGTGCATCTTGCCTGTCTTTGAACATGCAAAACTTCTACTTTTTCTTGATGTTACTTCATTACCATGTCAACTTCAGGAAACAATTTATAGTGGCTTAATTTTTTCATATACTCAATTTCATGCCATATTTGGCACTGATAGTTTATTTTAAGATGCTGGCCCATACAAGTGTGTCATCAAGCAGCTGTGTGTTACTCTGAGAGAGATGAAGCATGTTTCATAGTTTAACTTTGCTTTCAGGAAGGCTGTGAGAGGAACAATCCCCATCAATAGAGTGGATCTTATATACTGACTACATCATGAAGTTTGGAAGGACCTTGACACAGTACTGTAGCCAGGGAAAAGCCTTACTTACAGAGCGAACCAGCCAGCCGATGGTAGTCTGTACAGCAATAAACAAAGAAAAACCAAAACCGAAAACACAGTCCCCCTACTCACTCTGACCACGCCCTCACAAGCCCTCAGGTACTCTTGTAGCCAGCCCCTAAGAAGGCGTGGCTACAGCTTCCCCTACACAGTACTTCAGGAAATCCCCAGGAATGGGAAAGAGGAGTTAAAACATTTGAAGAAGTGTGGTGTACAGAAAGCAATAAGACTGTCTTCTCTTGTTGTGGAATAATCTTCCTGTACAATGTGAAGATTTGTTGCTCTCATTGGACTAATAAAGAGTTCAATGGCCAATAGCTAGGCAGGAGGGGATTAGACAGGACTTGCAGATAGGAGCCAGCCATATTTGAGTTGGACACACAAAATAGGATAGAGGTAATAAAAGCCAGAAGGCAGAAAGAAAATTAATAGAAATGGATTAATTTAAGTTATATGAGCTAGTTAGAAACAAGCCTAAACCATTGGCTGAGTTTTAATAATTAATAAGTCTCTGTGTGGTTATTTGGAAGCTGGCTGGTGGGACTGAAAAGTCTACTACACCCCGTCACCTACTTTCCCCTTTTTTTGCTTTCTAAAGAATTTCCCATACAATATATTTGTTGTGTTTCCCCTTTCTTCAACTCTTCCCTGATCCTTTCCACTTCCCTACCTACCCAACTTCATGATCTTTATTTCTTTCCCCAAAATAACAAAAAACCAAAAATGAAAATCAAACAAAACCCAATAAGGCAAAAAAGACCCAAACAAAACAAAACAAAACAAAACAAAACAAAGCACCTTCTCCCACAAAACAACCCAAAACCTATAGAGTTAATTTTGTGTTGGCCTGGGAGTGAGAACCTGTGCTTACTTCCCCTTTTCAGTGATAGGATTTTATCTGGTTTGAACCTGTGTTGGTCTGTGCATGCTATCACAGTTTCAGTGAGTTCATAAGTGTGCCAGTCCTGTTGTATCTGGATGATACCGTTTCCCTGGAGTCATCCACCACCACTGGCTTTTATAATTTTTTTTGTCTCCTATTCTTCCTAGATTCCTGAACTGTGAAGGGAGATGTTTTATAAAGGTAGCCCTTTTAGGGCAGAATTCTCCAAAGTCTTTCACAGTGTACATATGGTCCAGCTATGAGTCTCTGTGGGAATTCCCATATATTACAAGAAGATACTTCTTTGATGAAGATTGAGGGATATACTGATTTATGGATATAGCAATATGTCATTAGGCATAACTGTATCAATATATTCCTTAAGAAGAAAAATAGTAGTAGGGTTTCCTCTAGGCTTGTGGTCTACCCAGTCCCAGGTTCTTGGCAATTTTAGCAGTGTCACGCATGGTTTTAATCTTACAGAGTGGTCCTTTCTGAATTGGACTTATTCTTACTTTTCCAATAGAATGAAATAAATGTTGCCATGGGTGGAAAGTGTCAAATGCTTCTAGTTGCCATCTTATTTTCCTTCAGTTACTTGCTGGAGGGCAGAGGGTATATGAACCACTCATCTGTTTTCTTAGTCCATAGTCCACAAAATGCCAGCCATGTGAATTAGTATCCAAACCAAATCACTAGGTAACCAGAAACATGGGCAAATGAATGATCCTGGCTTAGCTCAGTAGAACCAGTCAGCTAAACCATTGACTTGTAATCAGTAGTTAATGTGTTTCTTTCAGTGGCCAATTTAATTCTAAGGATCTGTCAGAGGACAATCAATAGGACAAACCTTGTTTTTTGGGACAAGGTTTCTCTGTATTTCTTTGGATCCTGTCCTGGAACCTCTGTAGACCAGGCTAACCTTGAACTCACAGAGATCCACCCTCTGCCTCTGAGTGCTGGGATTAAAGGTGTGCACCACCAACACCTGGCACAATATATATTTTTTAATAACAGCACATTTTAAAGCAATGGCTATAGATCAAAAGCTGGAAAATTAGAGCTATCAGTGGATGGAGGATCACACTGGAAAGAATGTTGATTTTCCCTTTGGTCCATGTTCTGGCCTGTGGAATCATGTCTGAGTCATGAAGTGATTGCTTGTCATTAGTCTCTCCTTGCCTCTTGACAAACCCTGTTCACTGGTGTTAAGGTGTCTTTTCACGGTTTCAAACATTATACTAACACTCTTCAGCTTCATGTTACTGGTATTTCTCCAGGGCCTCTGGGTGGTAGTAAACCTGGCCTGGTGGGAGGAGCAAAGAATGAGTATGAAGAGGTCTGAGATCTTGCCCAGCTCCTGCCATCACTGACCAGTACCATACATCATGCAGGCACTTTCATTACAACAATATTATATGTTTAAAAGGTTTCCTCAAGTTAACCCAAACTCCTATTTTTAAAATTATAAAAGATTATATTTACCTAATATCATATAAGAATTTTGTGAAAATGCAAACAGGTAACAAAACATGTTTCATCAAACAAATGTCCATCCATGTATTTAGTGTTGTTTAAATATTAGATGCTAAGATAAATGCTAACCAAGCACACTGCCAATTTTAATTAATATTCATTTATGTGGAACACATTTTTGTAGGATTTTATGTGTGTGCATGTGTGTATGTGTGTGTGGGAGGAGGGTGGGAGTATGTGTGTGCATGTTAGTGAAGGTCAGAGGTCAACCTCTGATGTCAGTTCTTAGGCACTATCCTACATGATTTCTGAAAAAGGGTCTCTCCTTGGCCTGGAGCTAACTAATTTATCTAGGCTAGCTGGTCAGCAAATCCCAGGGATCCTCCTGCCTCCCCCTCCTCGGCATTGAGATCATAAGTGTGTCATCACACACTGATTTTCACATGGGGGCTGAAGATCAAAATCAGGTTCTTGTGCTTGTGTTGCAAGCATTTTACCAACTGAGCCCCTAGTCCCATTTCTTGCATTGTTTTAAATTAATTTGTTACTTTTTCTTTTTGGACATAGGCTTGCACTAAAATCACTTTTTAAGAAAATGAATTTAACAGTTAGAATAGTAACAAACCATTTTAGGATTTAAAATATTTCTATCTTATTCTAATTATATTGTTTCTTAAATAAAGTTCTCTGTCATAATTAGACAACATCATTGAAGAATTCTGTATTTTTTTTTGAAAAAAATGCCTTCATAATTATGCAAAAACTCTTTGCAAGGTCTCTGCCCTGACAGGAGAGGCATTCCTGAGGTGCTGGTGAAATGAGTCCCCAAAGAGCTTTTTGAATCTGAGGAAGTGGTTCCGAGTATAAAGTGAGAGTCATGAGCATTGTAGGTCCTAGGCTCATGAACACTACCCATAAATTTAAATTACCTGGATGTACTACAGTTCACTCTGCACACATTGACATGAGAGATTTGTTTTGCTGAGATATTTGGAGACTCAACAGAAAAGGTAACATGCCTTTACACTGTACAGGAGGGGATTTTATTCCCCCATTGCTGATACTTCTTCAAACTGTGTTTTGAATTGGATGGGCATGGGGATGATTGGCTGCAGGTATCTGATGTTGGTAACTAAGAAAATGTTGTGTAAAAATACTTCTGGCTTGAACACTGAACTGTGACTGCCTTCCCAATGCTTTGTGTTAGTGTTGGGCCTTAAACCATCACCTTTCACTGGACCTCTCTCTTCTTTCTAATCATTCTGAGAATTCAGTCATAATAAGGCACCTTGGTCCTCAATACAGATCCTATACATGCGGCTTGGAGGAATTTTTTTTTTCATAGATTTCCTAGGATACCCCACCGTAGCCCAAGGCAACTGACTACTGAGTACCTGGAGGGCAGACATCATTTCTTCCTTCATAGAATATCAACATCACATATGTGCATGATACCAAGCTCCCCTTCCAATTTTTCCCTTCTATAAGGACCACTCTATTATTTCTTTACAGTTGTGGAGTTGGGACAAGGAAGAAACAATCAAAGAGAAGATCCATGTTTCCTCTCCAGAGATCCCAGGAAAGCTGGGATTTGAAAGACACCACGAGAAAAAAAATATAGATCATTTCCTGCTAAGTGGGCAAAAAATGCATATATAAGATTATTTATTCATGGGCACAAGGAAGCCATCTAAATATTTTAAACACATATTAAAAATTTAAAAATGCATGAAAGGAGATTACAATGTTTAAACTAACTTAACTCATATGTAGTCACAGGTATGAACCTGCTTTTGAGAACAAATGATGCCATTATCTTTCTATAACTTTGCCCTTCTTGATGAAATTGTAAGTACAAAGGCAGTTTTGTGGATAGACCGTGCCTCCTACTTTGCCTCACTATGAATTTCCATATAACTTTGCTTTTGATTGCACAGTAAACAATTTTTGAAAATCTCAGTAGAGTTAGGATAATTCTAGGAGCCTGTGGTACCCAAACTGATACAATTGAGAGCTTCAAGATGCTAATGACTCAAAGTTTGCCATCTGCCAACTTTGCTGTAGTACCTGGGATGGTCTTGGTAGCACTTTTTTTGGGGGAAAAAATAACTAAAGGTTTACATCTTAAATGGAAGGAAGAGGCAAATTAGTGTCGCCCCCCCCACACACACACACTCCACCCAATTGTGGAGACTGAATCCAGGGTCTTGTAGTTACCATGCAAAAGGTCTATGAGCCATACTCAGTCCACATTAGCGCTTTCCTGGCACAAATGACATAGGACAATGAAAGGCTGGAATGGGATGGGTCCTCAGGGTTATGTTGTCTAGTGTTTGAATCCTGGCTCTTTTACTTCCTTGCCTTCAGGTCTTGGAAAGAATTAAAATGGCGTCATGATAAAATGATCATATTCTTCCATACCTGCAGGCATTGGGAAGCTAAGTCAGATGTGTATGGCATATGGAAAGTACTTAGTAAATGTTCCTTCCCCTCCAAGGGCAGATCCACAGGGAGGGATGCTGGGTATGTATGCTGTTTTGTTCTTTTTCAGTGGGATACAACTTGGAGCTGCCTTGACCATTAAGTGGCCAAAGTAGAAGATCTGGTTGCATATGACCTGTTCATTCCAGCCAGTCTGGTAAAGGGAGTATAGAGCCAGCCACCTGCTGGAGGCTGAGAAAGCAGCCTAGCAGAGGCGTTAACTCTGCCTGTGGGACACTGGTGGGTGTCTCACAAAGATCCTTGTTCTTCAAACACACAGACAAGGCCAAATGGCCAAATTGCCAAAGCCCTGCTAAAAACCTGGAACATAATACTTGATGCTTTTTTCCTTCTCCAGTCTGTAATTCTCCAAAGGTTTATGCCTTTTTTTTTCCTTTTTAAATGCTTGATTTCTCTCCCCCCCCACCCCTTAGGATGCAATGTCTCTCTAAGTGTGAGAATATTCTGTTCCTTTGGCTTCTCTCCAGTCTTCAGAGAGAAAACTCAGTCAACACTGGCAATTTCTTGCTTGCCTGCCAGCTACCTCTGGGAGGCAGAGACTCCAGGACCAGGTGCTTTCATTTCATGTTTGTTTCCACTGCCTTTCTCTACCTTACTGTGTGTGGACACACACATATCACACACACACACACACACACACACACACACACACACACACACACACACACACACCACAGAGAGAGAGAGAGACAGAGAGAGAGAGAGAGAGAGAGAGAGAGAGAGAGAGAGAGAGAGCTGTCTTTCAGCCACTGTATTGACCTTGGAGTATATTGAAGAATAAAGCACTCTTCCCACCCTCAAGCAGCTGGTGCAACGGATGAAATATGTATTTTAAAAAGCTGCCAATTTCAGCATGATTTGAGTGCAGGATGCTTTGGGAGTCATAGAAGAAGCATCCAAGTCAGGCAGAGCTTTGGTAGAGAAGCTGCCTGAGGGAGGAATGCTCGAGTTGAATCTTCAAGGACCAGATAGTATTATCCAAGAAACAAAGAAAGCAGCATGAACAAATGTAAGAGTGAGAACACCTATTTTTTTAAAACCATTTATCTCTAAGGACTATTGATTGATCAGAAGCATAGCATGACTTTAAGAGAGGATAGGTGAGGCATGCGGGATGTTCAGTAGCCCTCACAAAAATGCCATCGAAGCCTGTTAGGTCTTAGATTTACCTTCAGTAGGCTTTGTGATAATGAGGATAGGATACTGAACAGGAAATGACATAAACAGTTGTTAACACTAATTGTCAGTGATTGTCAGATTGAAACAGAAAAAAAATGAGTATGTTTGGAAAGATGTTCCTTTGACAGAGATGAAGACCTATAGGTATAACACAAATCTAGAAAAACATTAGGGTAGCAGTCACTTTTTCCTTCGAGGCACATCATAACAAAGGTGTGTGATGTCTACCAAACAGCTGAAGAAAGAAAATCTCCAATTCTTCAATATTATGATAACAATTTATTCATTTACTCATCCACTTCATAAATACTCAGCAAAGAGCTAGTGTTTTAGGCACTGTAATAGAACTTCCAAATTTTTTGTTTGGTTTGCAAAAAATTTATATATTTGTAGTATTCATCAGCTAAATTCTTTAAACTCACAACCCATTTTCTGATGTGCTTACCTGAAATGCTCATTCTTAAATCCAGCTTGTGGATATAGTCTGGTCTGGACTCTGAACAGATGTTTGCTGGGTGAGTGGGCCATTGAACACTGCCCTGTTGTGAAACAGGAAAGGCAATGGAGACTAGCCCATGTCTAACAATGTCACAGCATCATATCATCTGTTACCATTTCCCATCTCAGAAGCACTTAAATGACCTTTTATTTTCTCTTTCTGTTAACCCCAGAATATCCTTGGTCATTGTTGCTTCTAATTATTGTAAAATTTAAAAGATATCACCAGGGCACATCATGAACTACTTAAGGGTTCCTGAGGATTGGTCTGGCAAGTGCTAACTAGGCACACAGGTGTTGAGAGTTGACTTCTTTGGGAGAGGAACTAAGTTGATACTTGCTCCTTGTAGAAATAGAAGAAACACATTTTTTTTTAACATCACAAATGCTTCTCTCTTCTTTTTTATCCCATCCTAGCTATGTTTTAATGTCTAAGCTGCCTATCTCAGAGAATAAAACAGAAAGCACAATATCCTCATTTCTCATTAACTACAAATTAACACTGCAACTTTTCAGGCATAAGACAACTGTGCACTATCAGGAGAAGGTAGATGCTTGATTGGAGGTAAGAGGGATCACTATGATGAAAACTGCTCAGAAACGTGGTATCTTGAAAGGCTAAAGAAAGAAGTTTAGGTAGGCAGGAAGTTTCATCCAAGCAGGACCTTGTCAGGAAAAACAAAAAGCAAATAAACAAAAAAGCCTTGAGACAAATGGTTAACCATGGTGCCTATTAGCATACCAAAGAGCATGCTGGCCTCTCAGCATGGCAAGTATCTGTTACAGAGCCCATGCTGTCATCATGGCTCCTCTCAGCATTTCTCACCCTGCTCCCTACCTTAAAAACTTCTCCAGCTCCTAGACTTCCCCTCCCCAAATATTTCATTCCTATACAACCCTGCCATTTTGGCTATGAAACATCTTGGCTCTCCCTTGGCCCCCCCACCTCTCTTGGTCCCTCTTCCTCCCTCACTTCCCCCATCTTTCTCTCCTTCATGGCCTGGTTCAGTTCACTGGACTTGTTTAGTCTGCAGGTTTCTCTCTCTGCTCTGGGCTTTTCCTAATGCCTCTGGCTGTGCTCTCCCTCATATACATCTGCAGTAAAAAACTTCTCCTCAGCCATACCTCTGAATGGAGTGGTTATGTCCTCTATACTGACACCAGGAAGAAAAGGGAACAGGAGAAAATGGAAAGCAGCAGGGGTGTTGATGACTATAAGAGTTTGACAAGGAAGAGAAATGAAGCTAATAAGCTAGCCACTTGACGTTCTGAGAAAGGGCTGAAATCCCCTTGGTTAGGGTACTGGAGCTGGAAGTCCTTTGTGAGACCACAGAGCACTGGGCAGGGCTATTAGCAAGTGGCAAGTTTTATCACCCCCCATTACTGGTCCAAAAGGAACCTTGACGTGCTGCATGGCAACAAAAAATGGTTCATAGAGAACTGCGCTCTGTGTGCACTGAACAAGCTAGTAGTGCATGGTTAACCTTCAGTAAATGTCTTCTATTTTTCTTGTTATCCATCTTTCCTCCCAGGCACAGGGATATATGAAAGAATCACAGAGGCTCATGAATCCATGCTCTATCTGCTGTGCATTGCACCTTCCTGTCTGGAAGTTTCTCCAGTAATACTGCTATACCTCTGAGGTTAGGAGGTTCAGAGACTCCTTGATTCAGATTCAATTTTCAATTTTTTTTTTTCCTGTAAGGTAAGGAGTCTAATTTGAAAGAAGAAACAAAAACCGGAAAAGAGTCGTTTCACTCTAGAGATAGTAAAAAAGATTGAATGTTATCTAATATGGTTCATGAAAGGAAAACGACAGGAAGCAAAGTACACAGTTCAATACTGGATAATGAATAGAATAGAAAGCTTGAAGACTTGTCAGTCTAATCAAGAACACTTTAAACAGAAATTTGGGGATGGAGGAAGATGACCTATAAACTAGATATTACAGAAGACAGTCAATACAGCACAGAATAAATGGTGGCAGGAGAGGAGCCTGGTAATTTCCTGAGGGAAAATAATAGGGGAGCTGTTTGAGGACTGTGTTTATGATCTCAGAGTATACCCAGATTATAAGTAATAAATAAAGCCAACCTGGAGTTTTGACAATGGGAACTAAGTCCAGTGACACAGAAAATATGGGGACTCTGTGGGCTAGGATTTATAACACCATGTATGAGTGTCTTATTCAAAGGAAGTAGTCTGATGAGGTAATGACAGTGATAGGCATGCCCCACAGCCTCACCTATTCATCGACATCCACATAATGGAAGGATGGATGCAGAGTGCAGGGCATTACTGAACACAGGAAAAGAGAACATGATCTGGGGTTGGCTACCAGGGCAGGGGCTGGGGGCGGGGGGCATGCTGCAATAAATGGATAGGTGAAAAATCCGAATGCTAATGTCAAAATGGAAACAAAGCCTACCATTACATGTTACAGGCAAACTTCAGCGAGCATCTGACTGGCCTTTCTTTGTGCTAAAGCTGACTCTTTGATACACTACTCAGGGACAATATCATCTATTGGAAGTCATAAAGTATAGATCAGTAGACTTGATGTTGCACTTTAGGAAAATTTTTGAGAAACTTCCATAACATTCAATAAAAACTTAAGTACCCAATAAACTGAGCCAGACATTAGATGGCCATACAAAGAGTAAGAAGGACATGGGGTTTACTTCCTGTAGAAGACAGAGATGTCAAATAACTGATTTCATAACCAATTATGTAGGTTGCAACTATGAGACATCACACACAAAAAGCATAAGGTCCCGACAGACAGGTTAGGGTGACTGACTATGGTTGTGGGAAGTGCTCGGGGAAAGCTTCCTGGGGAAATGATGCTTGTACAGCTATCGGAAAGAATCTATTTGGCCAGAGAGCCCTGAGCTGGGACATAGCAACGGGGCTGGGTCTAGGTGAAGGGTAGGGATTAAGGAAGAGTGTGTCAGATAAGAGTCTGTTGTGAGTTCCCAAGCTTGCATTGTTCTAAATTGATATCTGAAAACTGAGGTTACAAGACTTTGTTAGCCTCAGGATTTGTCTGTGGGAGCACTCCATGAGCCTGTCCTCTTTGGAAGGATACTGCACGTGGGAAAGGGCTAAAGCCAGAATTGTTCTGAATAGTTCCAGGGTTGAGCTACATCTCTGGCTATACCTACAGTTGCCAGTGTTGGTGTGGTCTGCCCAAAAGAAGACTGTTCTACCTGAATTCAGGTAAAAGGGTCCAGTGGAGTTATGCGAGTGTCTCTTAGGGTTATCTAATTAGAAAGAGTACTTGCATTAGGAAATTTATGCAGTGTACAATAATCTCCACTTTGGCAGCATGGCTCTGTGTGTTTAGGAGCCAGAAACACAGACAAGAACAAAGATGCTCCCTTGCTTCACATAACAGAGAAGACTGGATTTGGTGGGGCATGTGCTTACTTGTCCATCATGCTTCACTTACTGTGTTTTAACTTAAGAAACTTAAGACACTCATGAGACCTGGAACCAATGCCCTGTTATTCAGTGTCATAGCTACAGTAAGGCTTTATATGTCCTGCTGCTGGGCCCCGAGGCCAACCTCCCAGTGTCCGCTCTCCTTGCATCTTTCTTCTTTGGTACTTACCTACTGACCAGCCTTCCAGCTCTGACTGCAATTTAACTCTTTGTCTCCTACCAGGCTCTTAGGCTGGGATAGGCTAGTTTTCTCTTCTAGGAATAGTCTGTGGGCACTATTCATCCTCTTTTTTATTCCCAGTTTCATTAATAGTTCCTATCCAGTTTGTTCTTGGCTTCCCATCATGCTTCCTTGCCAAAATCACCTTGTTGGAAGGAAGCATTCATAGGTATTCAACCTTACAGACATTCCCATAAGGAGCTTTGGACATCCCATAAAATCAACAAATCGATATGTTTGAGAGCTTGAGGGCTACAAGACTTTCAAGGGTAACTCAGTTACACAGAACTAGAAGGGCTGGCATTTGAGGCAAGGAGAGCACCAAGTACACTCTAATACATCCTGTCTTCTCAGTGGAGAAAATGGAAAGGCATTACTTTCCCAAGGGTCAGAATACCAAGACTTGTGCTGCTTCAGTTTTCCAGCTATCTTGGACCCCTTGCCCCAGCTTACTACCAGAGCATAAGTACACACCTGCCACACTTGTCCAGCAAGATAGGATGTAGGAAACAGAGTGAGGTGGGATCCTAACAGACACTTTTATGCAAATGAATGTATTGAGTAACCATTAAGTGGGATTTCATTCTGATCCACTCTAGAGCTTTTTGTTATTGATTTAGACAGTTGATTCTTGACAGAAAGGGAAGTTATTTGAGAAGGAGGACACTGAAGTAGCTTAAGCCACACCCGGTTTTATGAAGACATAGTCTAGAAGAAGGTGTTTTCTCTTTGTGGTTCTGGCCTGGGAAGCATTTGTGGAGGAGGTCCTCCACTTGACCTCCAGATCACAAAGCACCAGATTTGCCTATGCTTTGATTGGATCCTGTGTAATTTTTGTCTTTATATAGTTCTTTGGCAAATATTTTTATTTGAGTTTTTAAGTTGAATGAAATGAAGAAAATATGTGTGTTAAAATGTCATTTACAGCTGAGAATTCTATAGTGCAAGTAGGCCTTTGGGGCCCAGTATAAAACATTGGCACTTAAAACATTCCAGCTGCCAGATTCGTGTTGCTCAGTATCACTACTCAAAGGAGATATTTCAGAAAACAAATGGGGTAGCATCACTTGCCCTTGAGTTTGTATGTGCCCCCATGATGAATATGGCTGCCTCCTTGGGGGTCCAAGAGAGTTCAAAGTGCCAGCAGCATCTCTTGGCAGAGCATCTCTGCTTCTGACACAGAATAATGGTCCTATCAGCTCTGGGAGGAGCTTCAGGCTTCTATTCAGGAGAACATGTTCACCTCTTGTTGCTGCCATAATTAGCCTCCAGCCAGGCCACTGACTGGGGACCACGTGTGAATTGTGTATGTGATGTACTGGTTGAATCCAGTAGGACTTTTGCTGCTGAGATATTTCAGAAATTCATGCAGGACTTGCTGATGGGCATCTTATAGCTGTGTATGTTATATCAGTTTCAGCAGGTCAAATGGACACAAAATGGAGCTCAAGTCTCCAAATGCTTACTTCCCAGTAACTGTTTTGAGGACAGACCTGTTTTCCAATGGTCCAGGTCAGGGAGGCTCTCCTGGTGTAGGTGGTAAGGTGGAGGTGTGTTGGAAGTTCATGTTTGATGAAGTCCTAATCTTTAGGACAATACTTGTGAATGGGTTTTATGGAGATAGCCTTTGCAGATTTGATGATACTTGAATGAAACCATTGAAATGGACTGTAATCTGAGATGATTGGTTTTCTAATAAGAAGAGAGAAATTGACTATGTGGGGAGAATACTTTGTGAGGGTGGAGGTCAAGGTTGAAGTGGTGTGCCTACAATCCAAAAAAAATTCAGAGTTAACTTACTGTCAACAAATCTATGTGGGCAGCATAGAGCAGATCTTCCTCTAGAGCAGTGGTTCTTAACCTGTGGGTCATAACCCCTTTAGGGGCAAACCTTTGTCTCCAAAAACATTTACATTATGATTCATAACAGAAACAAAATTACAGTTATGAGGTAGCAGTGAAAATAATTTTATGGTTGGGGGTCACCACACATGAAGAACTCTACTAAAGAGTTGAAGCATTAGGAAGACTGAGACCCACTGCTCTAGAACCTTAGAGAGCCAATATCTAGATTTCAACCCTCTGGTCCCTAGAACCATAATAAATTTCTGGTACTTTGAGCCATCTAGATTGTAGTCATTTGTTCCAGCAGCTCTAGAACACTGACTGGATAAGGAGTAGGCTCCAATGGAAGATAACTTCATATATAAACCTATCTTTTGACTTATTAGCTGTATGGGACAAGTTATATCTCCTGAGACTCAATTTCCTCATCTGCTTGATGGGATGTAATTAAACCCACTTTCTGGTAATACTATGAAGACTAAATGAAGTAATGGTTTAAAAGAGGCAAGATTAGCTGGGCATTGGTGGCATGCCTTTAATCCCAGCACTTGGGGCAGGCAGATCTCTGTGAATTCGAGGCCAGCCTGGTCTACAGAGCGAGTTCCAGGACAGACTCTAAAACAATACAGAGAAACCCTGTCTCAAAAACCAAAAACAAACAAGCAAACAAACAAAGAGGCAAGATTATGATATGTTAACTTTAACTGCCAGTATTTCCTTGGCTTTGTGTCTTAACCCAGAGGCTGCTTCTCAGGGTCCACAAAGATAGAGACCATACTTTATAGCATGTTACAGAACACCAGGATGCTGTCTACAGTGTCCACTCATTGATACTAACAGGCAGACATTGCTTTCACTTTGTTAAGAGCCCAGATGTTGGGCCTATCCTCATATGAGTCTCTTCACCCTGTCATTCATAGGCATTTCCCCCTTTTCCTTATTTGTCTAAGTGTGTGTGTGTGTGTGTGTGTGTGTGTGTTAGGATATGCAGTTACTGGGGGAAGCCAGAAATGTTAGGTTCCCTGGAGCTGGAGTGACAGGTGTGTGTGTGAGCTGTGTGATGTGGGTACTGAGAACTGAACTCGAATCCTCAGCAAGAGCAGTGTATGCTGTTAACCACTGATCAGTCTCTCCATTCCCTGGGCATTTCTTGCTAGTCCTCAGGGAACATTGTAATGAGGAGAATAAGCCTCAGCATGGGCGAGAATTAACTCTGGTTGTCACTGCCTGGTTTCCTGTCCCTGGAGAGGTTATGTCACCATTTGGTCTTTAAATTCCTCTCTATAAACTAGAGATTGGCATTGGGCATAGTCAGACACACTAAAAGGTGTGCCTTGTACAACACTGTGTATAGCAGACGGACTGAACATGCTTGGTTCTTCCCTCACAAGTTTTGTGCCCCTCCCTTAAACTCTGTCTTAAAAAATGGCATTATTTTCAGTGAAAACCTAGCTACATGAAATATACATTTTAAAAAGAGTTATAACCAATAATGTTCCTGATTTATAAACACACACACATCTCCTACCAAGTACACAAAGCAATTGCTCTCTGTTAAAGTGACACAAAGGGCTGGGCTTGACCCTAATCAGCTATTTCATCTCACAGAGAAAAGTGTGGCCTTGGAAGCCTACAACACGAGGAGTGTGGGGGTTTCTGGATTTGTAGGCACATTTTGTAAAGTACATGGTGTGACCAACAGGACTCCCATGTAGCAGCTGTCATGGGAGGGGTCAAGTTCAAAGGCTTGGCTTCTCTATTAGTTGACAAACATTTAAAATCTGTTGGCTCAACAGGGAGAATGGAGGAGGGAAAGCTGGCCTGTGAGCTCTGGAGAGGGAGGGCAGGACTTGGGAGAGTGATGGATGAGGTGTGTTTGGTGAGAACTGTACAAATTGTTTCCTTTTCACAAGATGGAAACCTCCTGAGAACATCTGTTTTGGGCTCTCTAATTATGTTTTGGCTTTCCACACTTAGCTGCAGCTTTGGTGACTCCAGGCTTCCTTAAGGCCTTGTCAAGAAAAATAGTATTAGAATATAATTACACAAATCTGTTACATATATTTTATTTTTCAGTAGCAGTGCATATGAATTGGAAGCATTCACAATGTTTTACAAGGTTCTGACTTGGTCCTAGGCAGCAGCTGGGTACCAGCATTGTTAGGTATTTTCAGTGCTCATTTTTAAACATAGTCATACCTCCCTTTATTGCCACTCTCTTTGTTCTAGCATTGGACGGAGCTGAGACACAGCTTCAGTAGAGACCAGTTTTGTTCTCTAAGTGCTTGTTATGTATGTATAAGAAAAAGAAAGACTGGCTTTCAGCTTTCACAAGGGCTGCAGCAGCAATAACACAGTGGTTGTCATATATGTTACATATATGTGTCATATATGTAACACTAGGTATTTATGGTGTGATATGTCCTAAGTGTTTGCTGCATAACTTTTCCTGGGGAGATGTGAACAATCCAGTCTGTTCACCCCAGATAATGTATTGATGGACCAAAGGAATGATTCCACCCCCATCCAGCTTAATGAGCTGATGAGTTTGCTGGGTTTATGCACAGGAACTCGGGAAGGTGTTACCCAATAGTGGCTGTACTACCGGCAGCACTCATCACCAGTGGTGGCATCATGAAAGCCTCATTAATGGAGCAATGTCTTCTGCTAACTTTCTGCCTCCTCTGTACCCTACCATTCCTATCTCCTCTTCTCCTTTATCCAATTTACTTGCAAAATCAGAGGCTAATGTGGAGGACACAAAGCGCATGTCATGCTACACAGTCAAGTTCCCTTTGGCTAGACAGCTCAGCCTTAAGTACATATCTCATTTCTTACAGCAGGACCAGTGCCACAGCTACTAAGGATTCTCATCAGTCCAGTACAAGGCAGCCGTGTGTCCTCTAGTTTGTCAGTTGTTTTCAGGGTGTCCTACAATGCACGACAAATTCTGTATTCGGTAGGTTACACAGAAATCTCTGTTCTATGACAGCCAAGGGTCATGTCAGGTCCATAGGAAGTAACATATTATAATTTAGTACTCACAGAAACTTGATGAAAGATGAACTAATATTACACTTATTGTTTAGGTGAGAAAACAGAAGCTAAGTAGCTTGCTTGCTGACCCGTAATAGGAAGTGGTAACATTAAGATCCATGTCCTACAAACAAGTCTGTGTCCTGCATGTAGGGACTAGTTCTGAAGTGCCACCAACTACAGCTTTATATAACTCATCTGGTTTTATTGGTGAATTTCACGAAATGTTTCTGTATGGCAAACGCTCACGATAAACTCAAAAGAAGGTTTGGTTGTCAAAGGTTGATGCAGGCTTTGTCTTTATAAACATATTTATTTGTAGTGGCAAATCCCTCTGCCTATGGGTATACAGTTCTAATTATCTACATATTTAGCACAGGAGGCTTAACACAATATGGGAGAAACCCTGTCTACTCAGGAAAACACTTCCATTGACACTTACGGGTTGTTTTAAATACTGAAACATATTACAAAGAAAACTTCACTTTAAATTATCCCCCTGCACAGAAAATTTCTGTTGGTTTTTGAATTTCAGTATCAAGTATTTGTATGTTTTTTTTTTTTAAAATGCTGAAAAGAATGAAGTGAAAAATAAAACACCCATTTCTACCCTTGTCTAAAAGTAAAGAGAGTTTCTTGGATACTCTTGCTGAAACCCATGAGATGAAATGTCCTTTGAAGGGATTCACTTTGATTGTTTTTGAGATAAATTCCCTGCATGTAGCTCAATCTAGTCTCAATCACATGATCCTCTTACCTAAGTCTCCTGAGTGCCAGTATCACAGGTGTAGGCCATCAGTCTCCTGAGTGCTGGGATTACAGGTGTGGAAACATCAGCCTCCTGAGTGCTGGGATTATAGGTGTGGAAACATCAGCCTCCTGAGTGCTGGGATTATAGGTGTGGAAACATCAGCCTCCTGAGTACTGGGATTACAGGTGTGGAAACATCAGTGTCCTGAGTGATAGGATTACAGGGGTAGAACATTAGTCTCCTGAGTGATAGGATTATAGGTGTGGGTCATCAGTCTCCTGAGTGCTGGTTTTATAGGTGTGGGCCATCTTGCTGGGTTTTTCACTAAGATACCTCACTAGCCCTGAATCTGTTCTCCCTACGTGCTGACTCCTTCTCAGACATCATAGAAATGCTCTTCAGCATAAACTGAAAATATAACTAACACATTCATCTGTGCACTGCTGTAATTTAGATCCTCAGATGTACTAAGGCCTCCCTCTCAGTTGGTACTCTAGGGAAATGACTGAACGTACTAGACATCAAGCCTAGTAGGAGGTCTCAGATCATTGGAGTTCTGCCCTGAAGGACACAGGGAGAATCTCTGGCCTTCTCCTCTTTTTCTTCTGAGCCATGAGGTGAGTAGTTAGCAGGCAAACAATTTTGCTATGAAGTACTACCACACCAGGATCAAAGAAATAGGGCCAATGAGTTACGGAGTGAAACCTCGGCAATTGTGAGTCCAAACAACACTTTTCTTTGTATAGCTTCTTGCCTCCATTATTGTTCTGGTGATGAAAGATGACTCCTATACTTCTCCTATATCATAGATCAGGAATGCATCACACTGTAGGATATCAGCTGCTTCCCCTCCCAATTACATGGCTGACTAGAAGCTGCTGCCCCCGCCACCTGCACTGTAGCAGATGAATGTAAGGGCCAGCTTTCATTGGGGGATAGTCACAACTCAAAAGGTGAAGTGCAGTTTCCACTGAGTTCAGATTGCTTTTGCAGCATTGCAAAGACTGCAGAAATTCATTCTGCTGGCGCCATGTGGGGTGCACGTGGGGTGAGAGTTGCCAAAGAGAGTCCTGATCATTGGTTGGGCCCTCGTTTCCTTCAGGGGACTTGAGACCTTTGGTCCTTTGTTATCCACCACAGAACAGGTATGGCTTAACTATTTGCATTTAGACTAAACACAATGCATACATTTGTACTGACTTCCTTTGTTTCTCTGTTTTCTCTAGCCTTACAACTCTAAGGGAAAAATTCACACCAAAACCCAGTACAGATTTTCTTATACTCTGTCCTTCTTTGCCCTCTCCCCTTTATCTATCCTTCTCTCTCTACTCTCCAGCTCTGGGAATTTCTCCTTCAGCTCAGGGTCTTGCCCTTGCCATATTCTTTGCTCAGTCAGGTGAACTTGCTGGTGCACACCGGTAGTGCATGTATCCAGCCAGGAACAGTTTGCTTGTATGCTTCCACTGAGATCCTACCCAGCATGAGCGAGTCCATTGTGGAGGAAGGTAGCTGGGGTCTGAGGAGTTCTCACTCTCTCCTACAGACCTTTGCCAGTGCTCCTTTCATCAGTACACCATTGCTAGGCGTGAAATAGGCTATTTAGGATTTTAAGAGCCAAATGTAAATGTGCTTAATGAACCTCAAGGGAGCTGTGGCATGGCCAGGAGAAAAAAGGCTATTAGCAGCAGATGCAAAGCAAAGTATTGGATTTCAGCCTCCAGGTCCCATGAAAAGTCAAAGATAGAGAAAATGGAGCTCCTGGCCCCTGGTGGGGTAGGAATGGCTCAAGACCTAAATCCGAATGAACAACTGGAGTCTCTTGACGGTTTTCTGTGAGGTAAAGGAATTCAACAAACATCGAGGGACACATGGCGTGAGATAATTTGTCACGGTGTGCAAAGGCTGGATCTTGTTGGGACAACCCTAAAAATGTTTGAGGAAGCCTGTGAGGGAAAAAAAAGTGTTGCAGTAGTTTTGAAAATTTTTTTATGTGAAAATTGAAAAACTAATCAGAGTCTTCAAAACCTGCCTGAAATCTCCTCAGGTCTGTGGAAACATGCCATCTCTTCACTTGTAAATACAAAGGCTAGTTTGGGCATCTCAGCACATTAGAAATCTGTTGAATGTCTCAAATTTACTCTACTATAGCTTGGGGCTGGAGTCTGGGAGACTTCCTGCTTCTGACAACTGTTTTATGCCTTCACCAGGTTGGGCAACTCTTCCCTCATGTGTTAAAATGGCATGTTTCTGAATATAACTGATACTTGATCCTGGCAGGAAAAAAAAAAAAGAAATGAAAAATAACTCATCATTTTTTCAAATGGCTTTAGGCAAGTCAGTAACTCTTAAAGATCCATATGGTTTATGTCTATAACAGCTGAGCATCCAGCATGAGCATCCCTGTGAGGAGGTGGCTGGGTCAACCTTGTGTTTCCTAAGGAGTATTCATGCTCCTCGCTGTGGGTTCCAGAGCCCAACACTGACTGTGTCGTCCATACTTGTTCTGCCCTCTGCATTGCCATCAGCCCCCATCCCTTTTTACTGTGTTTCCCTCTGTGTCCCTGAGTGGCCTCTATGGCCGATGATCTCTGTGGAGACAGGGATGAGGCCTGTCCTTATCTGGAAAATCACTGAAGAGAGGTTTTGAACACAAAAACTGCTTCATAGATGTTTGCTAAGAAGTTTTTAAAAGTAATAATGTCTTTTAGTTCTTTTTGAGGCACATACTTTTGGGGGAATATGTACTCTTGACAGACATGTCTAATGTATACCCTGACTGCCACTTTGTGACATCTCACTTAAATGTTGTATGTATTCAAAAGTAAATTAAATGTTATTATATGTAAACACAATTCCTTTTTATTTATTCATTTTTGAATAAATAAACAAATCAGAAGAATATTGGATTATGTGCCCTTGAATAAGTCACTAGATGCCAGTGTCTTACTGTTTCTGTCTTTGAAACAAGAGGAGAGTTGCATGATGTAGAGACAAAGATTGAGAATGGCAAGGATGTTAGCTGACTTGCCAGTTGTGTGATCTTAGATACACTGTTTGACTTTTCTGAACTCCGGTTCCCATCTGTGGGAACTTGCCCCAAGTTGCTCTGGAGACTTGCCCCAAGTTGGATGTGCATAACTTTTGGAAGTTTGCCTGTACTGATTAATATCCAGTAAACCCCAATGGTCAGGATGACTATTCAGGGAGAAGCCTGTAGATATCTGAGACTGGAGGAGAGCTCTGTTCTGAGGCTTGGGTGAACAGGCCCTGGAATTCATTGCCTGGCTGTATCCTTAAGGCAGAGCCCTTTCACTGCAAATGGTCAGGGGTTGTCAGATCCACAAGCTGCAGGCCTGAGAGCCAGTCTGGCCCAGAGCCTCAGACCCCAAGTGTACCTTAGGGACAACAGAGTGACCTAGATCTAGTGAGAAGCCATCTCATCCTTCCAAACATCCCTGACAGATCAGAGATACCCCAAAATGCATGGGGCTCTGATGACCCCAAATTTCTGCAAAAATGTGGGAATCTCAGAATGCTGACATTTACGAATACCCAGAGAGAAGACTGAAAGTTGATTTATAGAAGGCAAGTGATATGTCTTACGATAATATAAAATTATTAGATCTACAATGACTTTGATTTAGACATTGACTCTGTATCACTATATCTAAGGGTATGGAGGGAAGAAATTTTGAACATATTAACCTTTCCTGATTACAAGGTTGGTAGTTTTATCAAGTAGCCATTTTCATGTTTGAACCAATAACTGTGATTGGCAGGTGCTGTGGAGTGAATGGTGCAGTGTAATGGTGTGAGGGAGTTATCGCTCTTATGACTGAAATGAGTATTATCAGGAGAATAGACACAGGCATGGGGGGAAGTATCTCTCCACTGCAAGGCATGAAGAGTTCTACCAGGACCTGATCCTGACATTTTCAGTACCAGAACAGTGAGCAATACATTTCTGTTGTGCAAGCCGCCTATCCATTGTATTCCATTGTAGCAGAAAGCTATGACCCTAGACTTTCTACACATTATGATTGTTTATCCTTTTTAGTTGACATGACCCCCTTGAATTTTGTGTTGTTATATGGAATAACATACATATTAGACCAATAAATAGGCATTTTTTGTTATTGTCATCTAACACATTGTAAGATGCTAGTCTCTAATACACTGAGGTTGTGCCATGTGCTGATGCTGGAGACCATGCAGAAGTCCATGATCCATGCTCCCACTAACACTAAAGGGCAGGGAAGCTACTTTTGCAGTGGTTCGATGACTGAAGACTGACAATTGAGAAAGAGGAACATAAAAGATTCTGTGACAACCCCACACACACCCTACCCTCAAAATTAATACCCTAGACATGAAACCATTAAAGAGAACTATTAAAATTGTGATAAGGATGCTGAGGTATAGCTCTCCACAATTGAGGGCTTCTGGTGGAGGTGCAGGTAGGGAAAGGGCTCAGTTTTCTTTAAGGGGATGGCTACTGGGAATTTGACAATGCTCCAGTGGGTACATCGATAACACAAATTGAACTTTATTCTTTCCTTTTTTTCTTTTATTGGGGGGCTACAGGGGTTGGGGGCAGACTTGGGAGGATGGCAAAATGAATGTGTTCAGAATGCATAGTGTAAAGTTCCCAAAAGCTGAGTAAAAACATTATGTTGGAAAAAAGGGAAATATTTGGAAAATGAACTGAATTATTGGACAGATTTTGACAGAACATTAGAGCAATTGACCATAAAAGTAAATTTATTTTTTTTAGGTTATTAGTAAATTTGGTTTTAATTTACTCCTTATGAACATGGGCAAAGTGTATGGAATATAGCAAGGCATATGGAATATATGGCAATTCTCTATTATGTTTTTAATATGTTATTAATCAATCTACATACAGTTTTCGATACCTATTGAATAACTGAGACGTCTTAGAATTGCAGATGCTATTGTTAGGTATCTCATTACTCATAAACTGAAGACAATGTAGCTCTTAGGTGAAACTAAGAAAGGGCAAAGTTTTCCCCCGTTGTATATCATTAATAATTATTTTGATTGACAAATCACATGTATGCAATATGAGATGATTAAATCAAGCCAGTTAAGTTATCATCAGCTTACTTACCTATCATATTTTTTTTATGGTGAGGCATTTGGAATATACACTCAGTTAATTACAGTAATACAAATCCATTATTGTTGACTAGTCATCCGTGGTGTGGGTGTGATTAATCTCAGTACCTATTTCTCCAGCCTATCTGAGGCTAGCCCTCCATTCTTCGCTCTTCAGCACCTTTAGCCTCTGGCAATCATCACTGTTCTTTCTGCTTCTGTGAGCTCAACTCTTTTTGGATTTCATCTGTAAGTGAGGTCACATAGTATGTGTGTGTCCCTCTCTATGCTTACCTTATTCTATTTACCAAATGCCTTCCACATTCACCCTTGCATTTTCAAATGACAGGTATTCTCCCTATTTTAAGATCAAGTAGTATTCATATTTATATGTGTATAAGTATCGCCTTTTCTTATCCATTCATCCACTGGTATACCCTTAACTAAGTAGCTTGGCTATTGTAAATAACACACTGAACACTGGAGGATATGTTTCCCTTTTATATATTGATTTCAATTTCTTTTTGTACATAGCCCAAAGTGGTACTCCATCCTATGATATGGTGGGTTTTTTTGTTGTTGTTGTTGTTCTTGTTGTTTGTGTTTTGAAGAATTTTCATACTGTTCTCCATTATGGCAATGCTAATTAATATTTCTGTCAATAACATGCAAAGTGAGTTCTCCTTTATATATATATCCTTATAAATACCTAATTTCTTTCAGCTCTGACAAAAGCCATTCTGTGGTATTAGAAAGTATCTCACTGTGGGTTTGACTCACATTCCCCAATGATTAGAATCAGCGAGAATTTTTCATGAACCTGTCACATATCTGTGTGCCTTCTTCTGAGAAATACCTGCTTGAGCCCCCCCCCATGTTTTTAATTGGTTATTTGTGGTTTGCTACTGAGTTGTTTGATTAGTTTATAAAATTTGAATATCAACCCCTAGTAAGATTTATAGTTTTCAAAAACTCTAGTCTGTTCTCTCCTTCTTACAGATCCTTTTTTTTCATTGTTTTATTTGAATTAGAAACAAGATTGTTTTACATGTCAATCCCAGTTCTCTCTCCCTCCCCTCCTCCCCTACCACCCCCCCAACTAAAACCCCACCTATCATATACCCTTCCTCTTACAGACCTTTTACACTTTGGTGTGGATTTCATTTCTCATAGGACTCTGAGATGGCAGAGGCTCCTTGCTATAGCAACCCATACCTGGCATTTCTGTTTCTCTGTCTAATGGTCTTGATAAAATATTTGCATTAAAAGCATGCCTGTTTGTGTTTTAGATATAATTATGAAAATTATAGTTAAAATAAGTATTCAAATTCTGAAATATTTCCATATAGATATCATACATTCATTATAGGTAGTATTTTCAAAAATCATTTAATAACCTAAAGAAGTACTGATGATGTCATGTCAAACGAAGAAAGAGAAAGTGCTTTATGCATGCTGCTCTAAGTGCCTGTCTTGTACACACTTTGGAGTACAAGAGAAATCACTGGCCATACTTGTTTCCAAGTATTATGGTTAACAGTCTTTTTCTACATGGAAGTAAAAAAAAAAGTCTTGGGGAGCATTGGTGACTCCAAGTTCATACACATTTTCACAAATACCCGGGTTCAGCCTTTCCATGTTGCCCTTAAGATGAAGAGTGTTATTTCTCAAATAGAAGTCCAGATAGGTTTAGTAGATATTGGACAGTCTTACTTGGGCAAGCTTAGATGAAAGACGTCTTTTGGTTTAGAAGTCAATTCAAAGTGGCCAATGGGTAGAGTTCAGTGCCTTCAGAAAATTCCATTACATTTGCTTTCCCCCAGAGCTAAAAGAGTAGGGAGGAAGGTCAGAGAATCACCTAGCAGCAATTTCTTGGTGGTGGAGAGTGAGCTAAGTTTTTTGTTGATACTTTTGTTTTTCTCGTTTCCCTGCTATGAGTGTACTATCTATTGTACTCTGCATATATTGTCTTATAAAGAAAAAGGAACAATAAATCCTCTAATTTGCTCCTATACCTATACTTATTAGTGTGTGTGGCCAAAACTACACCATGTTTTCATTGATATGCAAATTATACTGACTTTACCCAAATTTGCCCATAAAGAAGTGCTACTCAGACTGCTCTCTTGGTATGTGTAAGAATTTTCTAGTATTTTGTCCCTGTACCTAGCTTTCTTCCACTTTGTTGTTTTTGTCAAACCACAGTGCACAGATAGGTACTGTTTATGTAGTAGTACTGGGCCCCTGGCTTTTTCTGTGTGACAACCTTGAGCTACACAATATCCAGCAGGGAAAAGGAGCATTGTTGGAAGTCTGCACAAGCCTTCACTAAACCCATGGAGTGATGGAAGGAACAGCATTGAAAATATTAGCTTATAGCTGAGACTATAAGGTCTTGCCTGCAAAACCCACAGCCCCAGGACTGGCCTCAGGATCTCCAATCCAGTGTTGTGAGCCCAGTCTGCATGGAACCTTCCCAGGACAACTGACACAGACAATACCCTTAGAGAGAAAGAAACCAAAATCCCTGCCCTGAAAGGAGTCTGGTTAGGTTCCAATGTCAACAAAATAATAGTGAGTTATCTGAAAATCAATATTTCTCTGAGGTTTTCAGTTATCAGTTCCACATATCAGACTTCTCTGGTCCAGTTCAGGCTCCTCTGAGATTTTTCAATTCATATCTCTCTTATGGTTTCTTATCCAGCTTGATGTCAAGGTCTGGCTGGTGTCGCTGGCCTTTCATTCTTCTCTCCTTATATCCTTTAGTCAGCAAACCAAATCCACACATACACATGCATTTGTCTGGATGAACCATAGGCATTTAGCCATGCCAGGTATGGCCACATATCCACACAGATTTGAGGAAGAACAGTAATAAGTTCCTTGTTATAAAGGATAGTAAAGAAAACAAACAAACAAACACACACACAAAACATTCCACTGAAAAACAAGTATGAAGAATCTTGCTAAAATCCACAGTTGGTGGGTTTATGTTGCTTTATATTATCACACAGAATGTTTATTTTCTCCTTGGAAACACCTGAACTCAGTTTACTTCATTATTTTCTCTGAGGACAGCAATGGGTGGGGACTTCCTTTTACATTTGTGTTACTGAGGAAGGTCACTTGAACAGGTTTTCTCAGATCAGAAGAATAATCTTTTTAGCTGTGAAAGAAATTTATGTTGGGTTTTGAAATTACAGTTTTCTAGAAGAAGGGAGAAGGGAATTTTAATTTAGAGGAGACAGGGTCTCATGAAGCCTGGGCTGTCTTTGAACTAGCTAAGTAGCTAAGAATGACCTTGAACTCCTGATCCTCCTGACTCTCTACCTAAGTGCTCAGACTACAGATCACCATGACCTGTTAAAGTTGGCTTTTCATGTACCATGTTCTGTGGGAGTTACTTTCTGTTGCAAGTAACCTGGGAAACAAATGCAACACTGACTAATAATAGCCTCTTTCTTCATTCTTTGGAATTATTAGTGCTTTGGTACCTGCCTTTGAGGTTGTAAACTTAGTGCAGGGTCTGGTGTAGACTCCCAGTTCAGGATCTTAGAAGCACCTGAATTTTTGGAGGCAGAAGGCAGAGGAGAAGAAGCAGTGTTCTCAAGTCCGGCTCTGTTCTCTTCATAAGCACTCCAAGAAAGGGATGTACCTTGGTGCTTATCAAAGCTCTCCAGGGCTTCCATGACCCAAGAAAGGGAAGGAAATGTTAAAGGAGACTAGAGAAATGGCTTGATGAGCATATGTGTGGTGGACCTCGGTCCTGCCCTACACGATGTGACAGACTTTGATGATTTCCCATGGAAGGCCTCACCCTTCCTGGGGGTGGATGGGGTGGTGGGATGGGGTTGGTGGGGGGGCATGGGAGAATGGAGAGAGTGGGACTGGGATTGGTATGGAAAATAAGATTGTTTTTAATTCAAATAAAAATTTAAAAAAGAAAAAATAGAAATGCTATGTGGATGTGGTTTGATGGTGGGGGTGGGGGGAGATGAATTTGATAGTCTGGGGCCAGCTAGCCACAGTCCTTATCTGCTATATAAGGTGAAGATGTTTGTCCATTTTGTTTTTGGAGTACAGTAATTTATAAGAAAAGAACTGACAGGGTCAGAGTTTTTTGATAGGAAAAAATTCTGGTACAGAGACAGGCAGGCAAGCCCATTGTTAGAAAAAAAACCAGTCTGGTCTCCTGGATTCTGGAAAACAGGAAAACATAAGAATAATTATAGATGCACAGATTAAGATACTTGGGACTAGGTTAAATATAGGTTAATTTTATTCGGGGAGAAGTCACTTACATAAGAAACTGATGTATGGCAAGTTCCCACTCTGAGGATCCACACCAGTTTGCTCTCCATGACTCTCCTGGAACCAAGAGAGGGATCTGGGGTCATGGACCCCAGACCTAGCCTTTCCCCATCACATCTACACCTGAGACCACACCAAAAAGAGCGTGGTCAGTGCAACAGGTATGAGCACTAAAAACCAGGTATGATAATACAACTAGTTAAATTATACTTTCAGGAGATGTGCAATAGATAAATACAAAGGAAGACCTTATCTGAGAAAAGAAGTCGCTGCCTTAGGTAGAAGGTTAGGAGCCACCTGGTATTCAAGCCAAAGGATAAAAGAGTTGACAGTGTTCCCATAAGTATCACATACTAACAAAAAACCCAGTATCAGGCATGAAGAAACATGTTTTTGAATAGTTGGTCAGGATAGTCTAAGTGACTCCTAAAACAAAATAGACCATTGTTTGCCTCTCAGGAGTTGGAACCCAATTGCTGAAGACACCGAAAATTTAAAGGCACAAGACTTGACAATTCAACCTGGATCTGACCTTAAAGCCTTTTTCCTGGGGTTTAGTTTCCATGGTACCAGAAAATACTATGCAAACTGCCAAAGAGGGAAGCAATTAAATAGACCTACCCAGCTGCAATACCTACAAACCACAAAAATGACCAGCATGGTAAGATATCCATAAATGTTCCATAAATGGCACTCATATGCCAGTCAGTGGTAACTAACAGCTGTCTGATTGGACTTAAAGGCCACTCAACAAGAGAGAGGCCATGCTTGATAATGAAAACTTAATCAACTTTCCCAGGCTAGTAAGTTAGTGGACATTAGAAAAGAAACTAGTACTACCATTTTAGACTAGCATATTGCACCTTATATTGTAAATCTTACCCTTATACTCACAAATAAGCATAGCTACTATGCATCATCAGAGAAGCCTCTCTTTATGGAAAATGAAGACCATCACAGAAAACCACAACTGGACACAAGGCAGACATCAACAGATCACAGGGAGGCTAGATCCAGTGGGTACATCTGCATCGCAGCTCCTGTATCTGTGGTTCAAGAAATATCACAGAAGAGGTTGGCAGAATTTTCAGAGCCAGAATATCAGGAAGTCTGCTGTGAAGCAGTCTCTCCTACAAATGGCCAAGTAAACAAGACCAGAACAACCAATGGACAATGGACATAGTAATGTGAAAGGGAGGGATTCTCACTGGGTCCCAACCCTAATCAAAGAACTAAGCAACTAAGAAGTCAAATCAGTTTCTTCCAGAGATGAGCCCTTAATTGGTTATCTAATACAAAGTGGCTATCTCTGAAACCACACACAAGCACACACCTACCAATTATTATAGAAAAAAAGGTTATTTTCTCCATAGGCAATAGTTTCACATTGTGAAAATTTCAAATTCTAGGGCTTGGGCTATAGACACTGGCTACTTAAAATGTGGTCCAGCAAGTAGCAGCACTAGCTCCCATGGAGCTAGTTGGATGTGTGTGTGTGCTTTCATGACAGACCTGCAATTCAGAGTCAGTCTTGTGGGAATTCCTAGAGATCTGGCACATGTGATAGTATGAGACTCGCTGAACCGTAGACCCTCTTCGTAACCCTCTCCTGCTCCAAATTCTGTTCCCTCATAGTCTTTGCTTCTTTGCTAAGACCACACAATGGCTCCTGTAATCATTTGATACTTCCAGGAGCCGTTGCCCCTTGACAAAATTTGATATATTGAATTTTAAAAGAAGTAGATTAGTTTGTACTGACTCTACTAAGATTCTTCATGTTAATATTAAAACTAAAGGATTTTAATATATTTATATTGGACTGGGAATATATCTTACCAACATATGCAAAACCCTGGGTTTCATCCCTATTATTGGGAAGAAATAGATATATAATGGGATCATCTTGGTATCACACAAAGAAATTAAAACTGACATCAGTAAAGAACTTTCAGTTTGCTCTTCAGGATCTTTCAATGGTTTATCTTTGATATAACTTAGAAGTTCTCAGCTGTCTGCTTAGCTGTTACTTGATAAACAATTTTATTGTTCATTGCTGTTTTTCTTGTCCTTTGAAGTGCAGCTTGCAAAATCATCAATCCTACCTTTATGATATGAAGAGTGTATTACAGGTCATAGTTCTCCCTGAAGAACTGTCATTACAATTAGAAGGCAAAGCAGAAACAGTAAGAGGGACAAGTCTAAGGACTTCGGCCCTTTCCGTTCCCATTGCCTTTTGCACAACAGCATTTGGCTCAGTTTCCAGTGGGTACCACGACTGCCAAAGATTTGCTTGTTCAATTGACTTTTATTGCTTTGCTTCAAGCTTTTAAAATATTTGCAACTCAGGCAGAGCTTGTGTAATTCTGGGTACTGATGGATTAGTATAAAGATCTTTTGAAAACAGTTTGTTAGGAATGATAGATTAAGTATGTCTTCCGGGACTTTGATTTACATCATCAGTAAATGAGCAGTAACTGCTATTTTTTTTCATAGGAAAATAGAGCAAACTGTCTTTTGTTAAGAGTCTCTACAGCAGCCTGGAGGTAGAAATATCTTGACAATATCCAACATGGCTTCTACCTTATTACTATTATTAATTTTTAAGAGAAGAACCAAATTTCATCTAACTGGCTTAAGATTTGCCTTGAAAAGTAAAAGCAAATTATGTTGAATATGGAATTTGAGACCTGAGTGAAAAACATCTGAACACTGTGTTCATCCTTCTAACAAGCTTAGCAGATGGATGGGAAGTGATGTTTGCTGTTTATTTCCTCAACATATCAATATGTGAGGATATGGTGCAAAATATGGTTTTCCTGAAAATGAGCAGAACCGTGCAAAGCAAAGTGCAAGCATGGGGTTTGTGCTCTGAAAAGACTTTAGAAACTGAAGGACCACTATTCCTTAAAATTTGCTGGATGTATGCAGCTCATCAAAATCTTAGATGGGTTGAGATCAGGGTTGAAAAGATGCAATTGTTTCAGCTACTCATCTATTTCGAGAGGGCTTACAGGGTGCTTTCAGCCAGGAAAACACAAGGACAACTGAAAAGCTATCTGCATTCATGGCCTTTGAATTAAAAAAAAAAAAAGAAAGACAAAGAAAGAAGAGGAACTGTAAACCCAAGCTACCAAATGAGGCAGTGTGCGCCATGTGATTTTTTTTTTCTCTCTCAACATTTCAGAGTGTATGTTTGTGATCAATGACCTTTCTTTGGCTGTCAATCAGTTAAGAATTAGGCCACAGTGAGAGCAGTTTAATGGTCAATTGGCTTTATTTGAGAATGCTTATGGAATTAGTCATAGCAGCAATGTGATGATTTTAGTGGGGCTTATCACCACTGATCAAAGGAATCATCAGAAAGTTGGAAAATAGCTAACCAGCATATGAAACCCTGAGAGCTATCTTCCTCTTTAGTATGAGGATGGTTTTCTGAGCTTGTTTTGGGAGGGGGAGAGAGTATGATAAATTCTAGGTGCTAGTTCAAAACTTGATTCATCGCTTGTTACTTGTTTCTAGGTAGCTGTTATATTTTGCCATATGGACCATGGGTTGCCTACATTTTTTGGAAAATAGAAAAAAAAAAGTCCTCCAGGCCAAATGACAGTGATCCTATTCTAAGGAGAAAAATGAAGTGGTCCAAGTGCTGAAAGATTCATGTTCTTAGACATCAAGATTAGACAGTCATTGTCATCATCTTGCCATTTAATCACAATCCATGTCTGCAGTTCAGAAGCCAAGTGACCTTGGCTGCCCTAGTCTTGGTTGTATGTACATGCATTCCATCATCTTAGCACCTCTAGGATAAAGGTGGGGATAGTTTGAGACACTTACACTGGGAGAAATGTTTTTATCTCAGTTTCTGAGTTGAGAGCAACAACTTAAAACTGAGAAATGGCAAGTGTGAAACTTTGCCCCAAGAACTAAAGATGTGTTCATGTTGATTGACCAGGAGGCCTGAGGGGTTACAGACAAGGCCCAATGAGATCTTGTTTGTACTAAACTGTATGTAGATATTTTTTGATTTACCAAAGAGATTTCATAGAATTATGTTATGCTACCACAGAGAATGAGGCAAAAAGATCTCATTTGCTTGAGGGTTTAAAAACTAGGTTTTTTGGCTTCTAGAATTTTCTCTACTCTGCTGAGTTGCTCTACATATAACTTTTTTTTAAAGGCATAGAACATGCAAAGAGAAAATGAAGCTATTTGAGCTAATGGGCAGAAGCCTGCATTACTTGATGTAAGATATGGTTTCCAGGTCTGGATACTTCTTGATATCTGAGCAGTTTGGTCAGGGCATTTTATTTCCATGATTTTCATTTCTGACATTTGTATATTGGAGGTTCCTGGAACCTTTTCCTTTGTTTAAATAATATGGGTTCTCTATCTTTCTTTTTGGTGGGAAATTGGAAATGGCTAATAGTAGAGAACAGTGCCTACTGTAAGCAAAGTGATTTAGAGGAAAGTTTCATTTAATTCTAAAATGTCTGTCTATAAAAAGCTGTTAAAACCCAGAGCAAAGACAGGATCACTGTGCTTAAGGATGATTGGGCCAGAGTGGTCATTGCATGATAAAATCATGACAATGGTAAAAACAGTTTATATAGACAATACAGGTGGCCTTTGGAAATTAATATGTGCTTAAAAGGTTTTTGTCAATGACTCTGAAGAATCCCAACCATCACTAATTTGAAGCCATCTTGATTTTACTCGGTGAAATGGATTTTTCAATGAAAACAGGACGGAGCTAAAAGCAATGAGCTATGCAGTTTATAAGTTAAAAAACAAACCAGGAGTATAGACTATACACAGGTAGATTTTCCCAAGCTGGAGAAAGAAACTCATCTCTCCTTATGGCTACCATAAAAATGGACTTTAGGAGCCCATCCCACATGGAGGGATACTCCCTGAGCCTAGACACAAGGGGGTTGACCTAGGCCCTATTCCAAAGAGTATGACAGACTTTGAAGACCCCTTATGGAAGGCCTCACCAACCCTGGGGAGCAGAAAGCATATGGGATAGGTAGGGCGTTAGTTGGGGGGGGCAGGGGAGAAGGGGAGGGAGAGGGACCTGGGATTGATATGTAAAATAATTTTCTTTCTAATAAAAAAAAAGGAGAAAAAGAAACTCATCTCTCCAGAGTGTGTTAGAGCATACCCAGTGGGACAAAATGAGGAGACAAGTGCTTGTATTATATGAGTTTCTTTTTTTTTGTTTTCAAGAACTTCCACCTTCCTTACAGATTAGCCTCTTTCCATGTTGGCCAAAGTTTGAAGTATAGAATACAAAGGGTATAATTTAATTAGCCCTATACTAATGATGTCAAGTAGCCAAGCGTTTCACACTGATCATGACCCTGAAAAGAAATGGTTGCATAAGTAAATGAATGTAGTAGAGACCACGTTGCTGACTTCCTGGGCATAAGTGTGACTGTCAGGATTTCATATTTGTTTTCTATGTTGACCAAAAGCTATGATGGGGGAAAGCATCTCAGTTTCAACACCATACACTGGAAAGGAAAAGAGTAAAGAGAGGACTGAGTTAAAGAACGGAGCTCCTCTAAGGGCTGTGGTCCTCGATTTGTTTCACTGTGTTCCGTTCACTTGACATTTTAATAGTGTTCTCCACATGTGACAGGATTTATTAAACTTGTGTCAAGTAGTGCCCTCATTGTTGCCACTATTAAGGTAGATTCATTACAATAACCCTTAATCTCTTCTTTACAGATAAGTCACACTTATCATAAAAAGATGCTTGTTTATTTCTTCACAAAGGGCAATTTTTGTCAGCACTAACACAAATAATAGTGACTGAAACACCAAATAATAGTGACTGAAACATGGGTCCTAGGTTCCTGGCTTTGCTGAATGTCAGAAGAGGTTGCAGGGGCATTATAAAAGTTGTTGTCCACTTGCTTTGTCCCCACCCCCAAGAAATTATAACATTAAGTTTAAATATGGAAAATACCTAATAGTAAGGTGTTGGGAAGATGAATCAGTTGATAAAGTGCTAGCTGCAAAAATGTGAAGACAAGTTTAGATGCTGGACACCCACAGAAAAGTACATAATCCCAGGACTGCAGGACTGGAAGGGGCAAATATCCAAAAGTAATGCTGGTCAGCCTAGCAGAATTGAGCTGCACTCCAGTGAGAGACCTTATTTCAATGTAAGGTGGACAGGGATTGAAGATAATACCTAATGTTGCCCTCTGTCTTCTACAAACATATGCACACACATGCACACATACCCATGCCCACAAATGCACACACCATGCATATAAAACTAAATAAAGTGCAATAGTTAATAGTGTCAGTGGTTAGACTGAAGAGTACTAATACTTTGTCGTTTAGTGTCCCCAGAATTCCTCAAATGAACTCCTGAGGGATAATGACTAGAATTTCGATCTGCTAGGTATCAGGTGATAAGTTAATGAGGATAGTTTGGAGAACTCCTTGATCCAGTACCGTAGTCCTCTTTCCACATGTAGCAAGTAATAGAGACAGTAGTAAACAGGCTGAACAATAGTGTTTCCTTTGGTCTACCTGTAAACATTCACAATGCTCTTGAATTAGGGACTTTTGACTCTCTTCTCCACTCACCTTTATCTGGATGCTGAGGACTATAGTCTGTGAACTCACTTGGGAGGCCCAAGATTTCTCACTTTCCAGGAAAACCAAAGCACACTGACTTGCAGAGTGTGGTAGCTTATAGACTTACAAAATTACAAAGAAATATGAGTGCGTAACCTGGGATTCTCAGTGTTTGATCTTGTCACAGCAAAGGATACTTTGAGTGGTGGTTGAGTATTATCATTGTATACATATAATAAAATCTCAAAAATTAATAATAGATGTTGTACTTTTGAAAGCATAATTTTGAAGAGCAATCATTAATGGGTACTTTAAAACATTGTGGGGGATGGTGTGAAGCCTCATTTGGTAAAGTTTGCATTCTAGCACTCATGTAAAAAGCTGGGATTCATAGTCCCAGTGCTGGGAAGATAGGGCAGGCAGATCACAGTCAGTTTACCCTAATTAGCAAGCCTCAGGCCCTAGTGTGATACTCTTTCTCAAAACAAAAAAATAGACCAAAACTATAACAAGATGGACCGCCCTGAGGATGACCCATGATTGACCACTGGCTTCCATACGTACATGCTCACATGAGTATACATGATTATGCTTAACATGAATAGAGAGAGGGGAGGGATAGAGAGAGACTTCAAATGCTTTGGTAGTTCTGTGATAAAGACATTATTATAACAACAGAATTTTGGGGGAACATGATCTCAGAATTGAACACTTTAAATTATTTGAGCTAAGGGAAGGGCATTTTTCTTTGGAGAATATAACTGAGGATGAATTCCAGTCCTGATGTCATTTGCTATATGGTCCAGGTCAAGCTACTTATCCTTTCTTTGTCTTATTTATAAAATGTATATGCACAACCACACCCCTCTGGTGTTCAGGGCATTGTAGGTCTTCAAGCAAGCATCTGTTCCTCTCTTCTACATACTTTCTTCCTTTCTTCTCATACTTAGTGTAGAGGATATTTTGGATAATCAGGAAATAAAATTAAACATTAGGAAGCACATTAAACATTAAGTTCATGACATGTCGAGTGTTTGTGTTAGGCACGAGTTCTCCTTTTCACAGCATATGTGAAAAATTGATGCTCAGACTCAAGCACTCAGCTTCAGAGTTTTGTCTTACTCTTTGAGTTCTTACAAGATGTTTTGGATTACACTGTATATAAATATAGATTCTACTTCAAGAAATTCTGTTTCTTTTGAATGTTATTGAAACAAAGAACATTAACCAGTCAACTTGTAGACTTTTCTGTGTGTTAAGCTCTCTCAGATGTAATATAAAGTCCACTGGAATTATAAACTGTTTGGAGTTATATTGCAGTCAATTTTGCTGCATTCAATCTCACTGAGCTGTTAAGGTGTTTTATAATGGGTGTAAATATTTATGGCCTATTTAAGAATAACCAAAGAAAAGTGCTTTTCATTATTTTAATTCACATCTTATTAGCAGATGCATCATTTAGTGTTTCAACACTTTCCTACCCTAGGAAGATGCTGAAAAATTTTTGGACAGTATGTGGTGGTGAAGAAATATGTCCATTTTTACTATTTAATCAAATTGCTCAGGAGTAAACCTGTATGGTATTTTTATATATTCAATTGCTACCAAATAAAATGTTAAAGGTTCTTCCACAGGTATGTGGATAATTGTCCTCAGCCAGACGAACACAAGCCTACTTCAGGGAAACCTGGAGTAGCATGTTCTAAACCCTCTGAACTTGCATGCCTCTTGGATACACTTTTCAAATGAAGAACAGAATTTTATTTTATTAGCAATTAAAAAATGCTACTGTTTCTTCAGAAAAAAAGTTCTGTCTTTGGAACCAAATGGGTTCTGGTTTCCATAAATATTTTCAAGGCTAGTGTAATAAATAATTGATTGTAATCCCCAGGACTGAAATTAAGCCACTGATCATCGCTAGGGAGTAAGCAGGTCTAGAAGATGCTATTTGTTAAGGAGATCAGAGAGGTTGGCATGGTTCCCATGAAGGACTTGAAAACACCTAGTTACAAAACCCAGGAAAGATTAGAGATCCACAACTAACCACTTTGTTCTTAAGTCTGTTGCTATAGTCTTTGACAGATAAGCTTAAATCCTGGCTATTGGTTTATGCCAAAGGACAGTTATTTCAAAGCTTTTCTGTTCGCTGTCAGAAATAACAATCACAACAAAGTAAAACACAATTTAGAAAAAGATCTAACACTTGCTTTAAATCAGAAAAGCAACACTAATAGGAATAGACCCTAATATCGTTTTGAAATGCCACTGAAGTACTGAATCCAGAAATGGACAGAAAAACAACTGCTTGACACAGACAGCTGCATGTGATCTGTGTGCCCCTCACATTCCCTTCACCTCATAAAAAGGTTTTTTCCCCCCTTTGGAAATATGGTCACAAATGTAAATCACCAATTTCTTCCTAGACCATGAAGTCTCTGTAATAGATATCAAATAAGTCTGTTTTAGAACTGTACAAGAATTCTTTCAGCTAGGAAGACTTGAGAGCAACTGTGAAGCTGCCTTTATTCACAGACTTTGGAATAAGAAGCTGTACTCTCAGACCACCAAGAACTGCAAGGCATGCCAACTGATGTTTACAACGACTTACCCTTCCTGTTCTTCGTATCTGATTTTATTAAATGTCTGTCAAGCAGTACATTTAACTTTGATGTTTCCAACAGGAATTCACTGTCTTTCACCCTTCTCCTGTGTTTTAACAGGTTGGCAATGACAAGAGTTATTTGCCAGCTGAATTTGTTCCTCAGGCTATCTCTGCAAACAAGAGAGGGCTGAAGGCATTACTAGGCATGGACTTCCCTCTTTAGTAACACATTCTACTAAAAAAGTTAGAGAAAGAAAAACAATGTTTTTTGACTGATAGATGGAAGCATCCATTATTATTTATAAAAGATTTATTTAAAATGGAAACTCACAAGTCAGTGTTTAAAAATTGAAAAGGAAATACTTTTATATAATGTGGACCATAGAGATCAGAACTATATGAAGAGTTCATGACATTATCAACTCTACATTGAAGACCTGGAAAACTCCAAGGAAATATTTAAGGGGATATAAAATACAGCAGTACCAATTAAAAATAGACAACACTCTAATTTGATGAGAAATACCAAACTAGAAAATATTGAACCAATAAAATTTCATTGCAAGGATTTATTGCTTTTAATTTGTTATCAACATAATTTTTGAGTTAAATTGTTTCATTTGAACTCAACTCGTTAATTCAATTAAGTAGAATAAATGAAACAAATTTGTTGTTCTTCCAAACCATGAATCAAACTCTGAAATTAGGTTAGTTCCTTTCCACCAATTTGGAGGAAGGCCAGTTTCATTACGTGAACTCTTATGCTCTCATTAAACACGTTTACTATGTGGGACCTAGTTAATGTCTTTTTCAGAAGGTACAAGCAATTTCACTCACAGAATAAAGGGGGGATTTCCATAGTTAACTCCTTCCACATTTCAGATCACTTTCTAAACCATTTTGAGCTCTGAGATGCTCCCACTCATTGTGGGCCATTCTATAAAGTAAACACTTTATTTTCAGTTCACATTTCTAATAGACAATGGATATAATTACATGTAATAAAGTCAGTATTATGCCAATATTTTAAAATAAATTTATAAGCTTATTCAGCCATCACTACAATCCTATTTAAATATTGTGTTCATACTTACATTGCCTTATTTTTTTTTAAGATGTGCTTTATCTGCTTGCCTAAGGGCTAAGAATGGTTTCAATAAGTTGATAAAAGAAAAGGGAAAGGGGTATTATAGGCAACAGGTTTAGGATCAGTTATCCATTCCTTTCCTGTTCATTTATTCATTGAACAGATAATGAGTCCTCATCACAAGTGAGGCATAGGAGTGATTGTTTACAATAGAAATATTTTTCATATGTAATCTGATAGACACACAAACAATTCAACTAAGAATTTAAATTGTTTTAAAATAAGAAGTATTTAAGAATAAGAAATATTATCATATAAATATTCATGAGGGGTGATGAGAATGCATAGAATTTCAACTCCAACAAGAGGTAGCAGAAGGGCATCCTGGAAGAAGACCATTTAAGGTTGATGGTAACCTATTCAACAGTGCTTGAGTTGAATGCTTATTATATTCTTGTTGAAACTGTCTCTGTGGGATTTTATTGGGGTATTCATCATGTATGATGGAACTAGAATTCTAGCCAAGAGGGCAGGTAAAGGGGAGGTGAGGCTGGAAAGGAAAACGGGTTCTGCATAGGCTTATCAAAGTCCTTTGTGCACAGGAAGGAAAATTCAGATTGTACATCAGAGTTGCCTTGTATTAGAGAACAAATGTATTGTGAGATTTAGCTCTCTTTAGGTTCCGTGGGTGGAAATGTCTGACTATAACTGAGATTTATTAGCAGATGGGTTCTCATACTATACCTTAAGATCAGCACATGACTATTTATTAACCTGACTTTCATATATAATGTATGTATGCATGTATATGTGTATGAAAGTCAATATATAGCTCAATATCACTGATTCCAACAGAGAATAGGGGAGTAAAGGAAGGGGAAAGAGAAAAAGGAGAGGGGATTGAGTACTAAGTATTTGCTAATACATTTGATAGGAGAGAATTAATGGTAATTTTCAATTTCAGTATTTGATGCTACTCATTATTCACTATTACAAGATTCATCACCAAGATCCAAGGTTTGAGGAGGTCTAGGAGGGAACTTGGCATGGACTCTAGGACTATTGGACCTATAGTCTGCCTCATGTAAGACTCAAAATCCTTCTGCCATTGGTACGGAAGATCAAATACCTACATAGAGTTCTTCATCCCTCATTGCCAAGAAGCCACCAGAAAAGTCCCAGCATGTATGGCTTCAGCTGGCTGTGGATAATTAGGATGTCTGCTCCACATGCTGACCCCCTGGGAGGAGAGCTGGCTCAATCCATTTGTATGGATTGTTCCGTTAGAATAACTCAGTGGTCAATTACTGCCTGTCCTGTTAAGCAGACTGTTGTCTCAGGATAATTGGAGCACAACTGGAGCACAACTCGACCATTCACTGTGAGAACCGTGAGTGTCATCCTGGTCAGGTGAAGCTCTTTAATCAGAAAAATATATGTTGTGCTGTGAAGCTAGATGCCCTTATGGTCAAACAAAAGGGGCATTTCTAATTAAAGCTTTGGGAGGTTTCAGGAAAACTTTTCTTCGTGGAGAACATGTTCTAAATAAGTTGGGTCTACAAATGTGACTGCCGGAATCTACACACCAGGATATAAGTAGAGCATCCAGTCCCTCTTACTGGTTTGACGCTAATTGAGCTGTTAACAAGGTTCAACTGCAGCAATACTGGCTCAGAAAAGAAGAGCCAAATTCCTAAGATCAGTCCTATTAAGTTAGACAGATGTCAAGTTTAATCAATCTGGCCACTTTAAGAACTTTGGCAAATGTCCTTTTCAGTTCTTTGTGCTATTTTTAGCTCTGAGGTCACTTTGTATGGCACAGATGTACTTATCCTTTAGAGAAATTGTGCAACCAGGGCACTTTGACTAGACCTCTATTTCACTATACCTTCTGAGAAAAAGGAACGTTTCTTAGTGCATCAATTTCTTTAAACTTAAGATTGAAGGTACATATATGGATGGAAAAAACCTGAAACCATTTCTATTTTAAGATATACAAGTCTAGTTCGATTGTATTTATTTATGGTTTGAAGAAAGTATTTGATTGCATGCATGGAAGGATAGGCAAGCCTTTTGGCTGCCAACAAACCGGGTCATGACTCTCAAGTTCTCAACTTTCTTCTTAGGGACTCCATGACAGCCGGCTTTCTCTAGCCATTGCTTGCTCAATGGCTATTTGAAAATCTAAAGTTTCACAAGAGATTTGCTTCCTTGACTCAAGACTTCTCAGCTTTAATGGCTTTAAGGGAAGCAGCACATAGACACTTGGGATGTTAATGTGTTCTTTTGTTTTAGTAAATTCTATGGGTAGAGGACAAAGAATATTGAGAGTGTATTAAGAGGTTGGGTAGAAGTTTTAGAAAGCCCTGAGCAGAGAGGTGGAGAGCAAAGAGGAGATGAAGCCCATGGACTTTGAAAATTGACTTCCACCTATGGTCTGAGCTTTGAGCAGATTTTCCAAGTCATTTCCTTGGTAAATACTTTAGAGCAGCTACTCTATACCTACTGTCCAGCATCATCTGCCATTTCCTTCTAGAAATGGATTGACTTTGTAGGCTAGGTAGTTGAAGAGATTCTAGGAAAAAAGAGTTGTGCACCAGAATTAACTTGCCTTGAGTTTGCTGGGGTAGACCTTACAGCCTTAAGCTTCTGGTGTGCCTCATTAGCAAGAAGATAATTTCATTCTAGTTTCTTCTAGTAAAAGTCAACCCCACATACCTGGATACCTGTGCATCATGGTGTCCATGTGGAAATCAGAAAACAACTTGAAGGAATTTGTTCTCTTCTTTCTCTGTGGGTTCTAGTGATCTTGGGTTAACATACCTGCTTGAATATCCTAACATGCTCATCCACCTCTCTGGCCCAGGGTCTAATTCAGATACTGGAGCAGTAGGCATGTCTGGAGAGTTAGGTATGGAGTATTAAGTGTTGTGAGTCACAGTGAACAATATGGGCAATTGTTACACCTTCCTGGTGGGTGGCTGTGAGGATTACATAATATATGAATGTATATACAGTACCTGGAATGTGTTCAGGTTCCTTAACATTTTCTCCAAAGGCACAGGGTCTAGAAAGATTGGGGGGGTCCCCTGGTGAGTGGTGGATAGTATTGCTGTATGCAATGTGGGAGGAGAAACACTTGGTTATTATGAAGTGAGCATCTCATCTAGCTGGGTGGTGAAGATATCCCAGGCAAGGTGGAAACTGTTGGCTGGGTGTCACATTACTTTTTAAAAGAACAACAGATAAAAATCAGTAAAAAATAAAAACTGTACCAATATAATTGGCACCCAGAAAGCCAATAGATATTTCAAATTTGTTTTCATTCTTATTTACATGTGCACATAAATGATGCAAGCACAATTCACATCTGATTTTGCAGTCTCTACTTTTTACCTTATGTAATTAAATTAATCATTTGTTTGATATTGTACACTAAGCTGCTTCTAGATCTTTTCATTACAATGAATTTGTAGCAATGAAAACATTTGAATTTCTAGTTGAGTATCTTTCAGGCTGTTTATATGAAAGAAATTCCTAGCACAGACACACTTGATCAAAAGAGATAAATATTTTTTATTTTAGAGATACTGCCAAGTGGCTTTCCAAAGGATGTCCCAGTTTACACAGAATGGGTGCAATGGCCTAATGATGCCTGGTCTTCCTGACACCTTATTGACTGTGGTGATGCTCTGTGTTTCTCATGGTCTTCTGCAACAGATAAAAGATGTCTTCTAGTCTGTGTTTCCAGGATAGTTAGAAAGATTGACTATTACCATCACCCATTTTTCTTTTAATATAAATTTACATTTCTTCATTGTGAAGTTAGAGTACTGGCAGGTAATGTCCCTGATTTGCCATCACTTCTTTGTTGCATTTGAAACTGATCATGTGGTGTGCTGGGATTCTGACCTGCATCCATTGATGAAAAGACTGAGGCAAGAAGAGAATAAATTTTACACTCAAGTGGGTATTGCTGATAACTGGAAGTAGACATTTTCTCTTATCATTTTATATGAGTTTTTAAGTAATATAAATATTAACTCTTTGGGGAAAATATTTTCAGCAAATATGGATGACAATCTGTTGTTTTCTTTTTTATGAAATTATGATATTTTTTGCTCTGCAGAAGCTTAAATTTTTTCCCTAAAATGATGAATTTGAAAGATACTGGGATGCTATGTTAGGCTTCAAGTTCTGCCTTGTTTAGGTACCGAATCAGATCAGAGAGAAGCAAAAGCCAAAAGACAGAGCTGTATGTGGATCATTTGTTAATGGTTCCATAGTTGGAAATGTTTTCTACTTGGGATGAGAAAGCGTACCCTGAACCTGTAAGAGGTTATCTGTGATGAGTTCCATTTTTAAGCTACTGGCCAGGTGGTCCCTGAGTAGTTACTGGGAGGTCATCATATTAGTGTCCCCCCACCTCCATTCTGCCAAAGACTATAAAGAGGCCCATGACAGACTATTGTAAAACTGCTGACCCTCCTGGGAGGACATGTGACCACGTCCAGTAAGGATGAGGTCACTAGCAAGTGAGATATAATTTCTAATCACAGGGAGGTTCATACCTGATAGTAATCAGAGAAGATAGTCAAGATTGTAGCTGTGCTGCTTGGACCACCAGTTGGAAAATTTTCAATGACCAGAGGAGGGCTATGTGGCTATTTTGGAATGTCCCATCATGTCACCTAATCTAGTCTGCCTTATCATTGAGTTCAGCCCAGCTGTTTCAGAGCATGATGGTGTCCCCAAGGTCTGGCCTGGTGGAGTGAGAAAATCTAGAATACTCCCTATTTGGAAGGTTCATTCCCAAGAATAATGAGGGGAATCCTTTTCAGGCACAGAAACGTGATCTCTGAGAGTCAAGTCTGCAGCTAGGATTCCCTAGGCTGTTCAGTTCTGCACTCCTCAGTATTGTAGACACTAGCAAAGTCTCAAAAAGCACCTTGGGCTTTTGCTTTCATCATAACACTGGGTAACAGCTCATGCCACATAAGAAATGATGGTAATTTTTTTTTCATCTCACCTTGTCACAGTGATTGATGACTGTTCTCTGATCTGGGTTTGGGGCAGGGCAGAATTCTTGGTCACAAACACCCACTTTTTCAGGTACTTCAAGACCAGTGGCTTTTGAACAGATGGAAGCAGATGAAAAAAATTGTTAAGAAAGTCTATATTCCTTATGCGCATGTTACTTGATGTAAGTGATAGCTCTCCTGGGGTTGACTCTGATCATGGAAAGTCTTAATAGATCTTGTGTAAAGAGAAAACTAGATATCCATAGATGATTGTTTGGTGATGTTTTGTAGATTGTTTGCTGGTTTTTGCTTGAAATTTTGAGCTTCTAGAAATGAAATTGACAGAAGGTTGAGTTGGCTGAAGCAAATTCATGTCTGGGACACCCAGAAACATGACACAGATCCTGAGACAAGCTGGTCTGTGAGTCTGGTATAGCAGTGATGACATTCTCTGGGCTCCCTGAAGGAAAAAGAGCCACCTCCAATAAATGCTGAGTCATATACCAAATTCAACTTTGCCCTCACACTCTGCTGAAAAAAATGAACTGTCTCCATCATTTGTTCATAATATGTAGTCATTATCTAAATTAGTACACTGCTTTATCATGACCTCTTTTTTCATATGTATGTCAATCAAAGTTGGTGGTCTCTCTCACAGCTTTAGCTTCTGCATAATGTAATCCTCGTCTGCTTAAGCTATTTCATATCATGTACCTCTCATGTGACTGCACTCAGGGGCTCTCCAGCTACTTTTGATGGTGATTGCTGGCCAGCTGTCCCACTATTAAAGCCAGCACCCTCCAACCTTTGGGTGGCAAACATCTCAAGGGCCTCGCATCATACCATGTGATGATTGTAACCTTGGGGCTATTTAATCCCAAATGTTGTCCTTTGTGGACTCTTCTCCTGTTACTAAGATGTCCCTTTCATCTTCTCACTTCCTGCTTCCTGCATTCCTGTTATTTATAGTAGCCCAGGAACAAACCACTCCCAAATTTCTCAAGAGGATTTACAGTTGCTACTTGCAATTCCTCACCCAGCTCATGCCTCCACCCCCTGCAGCCTGTGTTCTGCTATAGCCCATCTGCTCTTCTCCCAGGGGTGAATGGTGACATCTTTCCTCACTCCAAAGGCCTGTTTTTCAGTTGTCAGTAATTTGGCCAATTCATTCTTGTTGATCTTCCTTAGCCTTGGTCTCTTGGTATCTGGACAGTGCTTTTTCTCCTTTTGTGAATCATTTCTTTTTGTTTTTCTTCTTGTGCCACCAAAATATGAGCAACCCTGAAGCGTGAGCTTCTCTCTGAATATCTTCTCTGAATGACACAGATGGTGGTTGTGAGGTCACCTCTTTTTGGACTGTTATTACCACCTCTGCTTAGAGCCTCAAATCTACAAGCTTCAGACTTAGAAGCTTCTTCTTCTTCTTCTTCTTCTTCTTCTTCTTCTTCTTCTTCTTCTTCTTCTTCTTCTTCTTCTTCTTCTTTTGCCTACTCCTCAGCATGATTGGCTCAACTCTTTAGATCATGCCATCTCTGAACTCACTTAGCCTTGACTGTATGACCCCGGGACTAGCTCCCAGGGGTCTAGATAATTTGGAGTAGCTGTAATTCCCTACATGAGCAACCAAGAGTATACAAGTGGTTTATGGGAAAGTTCATGAGATGCCAAGGTATATCTCTTCCCTGGAAATATGTAAGTAATTAACAATAGCAGAGAGACTTATTTTTATGCGTATTTTCCTTTAAGTAACCCTAATTAAATTCATTGGTTTATCAAACTAGAATTGTGTGCAATCATTTCTTTCATCTGTTATTGATGCCCTGTCTAGGCATAATGACATATTTGTTCATTTCTCCTCAGTAAACATTAACGTTAAGGTAATACCACATCCTTATTATCAGAATTAAAAAAAAATAGTATTTCCCACTTTAACAACCATGACACACATAGATAATTGTAATAATGGTTTCCAAAGACAATGATTCTCAATTACTAGTAAGCCATATCAAAATCAGTGGGATCAAAGTGGGCAATTTGAAAAACCCTATAGGTAGTGTATGTATGCCCCAGAGGGGGGGAAAAACATTTATCTCTTTCTCCCTCCCTCTACTTTGAACATCATTTTTTTCTGAAGATTTGTGGTCAGATTTCCCTCTTTGCTATCAGTTAAGAGAGATTCATGTTGATTCTCAGTGAAGATCCAGCACCGTTCATCCCTTCTCCAGTACATCCAATTGTTCTCTGTGTTAGCTGTTGGACACTCAACTGCTTAGCTTGGCATCCTTCCCAAACCTTATTATCATGACCTTTCACTTCTTTCCTGCTTACTTTACATTGCAGCAAAACTACAGAATGTCTCTGGACTCTACTGGCTGTTTCACCCATGCTTGGACCGCACTACTCTTCTTTTTGGCATGCTCATTCCTTCACCTACACCTATGAAGTCCTACCTGTAGGATCATTTACAACAAGATGTCCTCTTGCTCTTGGTATTTGAAGGATCCTTTGGTTGTGAACATCATTCGTATTATGTTTATCTGTTAATTTCCCATTGCATAGTAGTATACGGTTCTAGACAACATTTCCAATTTTCATGTCTTGTCTGTTTATAATGCAGAGTTCCTGAATTTTGTTTCATCCTAGAGTCATACTTTATTCTTGAATAAAATATTTTAAAGTAGTTTGGCATGCAAACATAAGTAAATCAAATAATAAAATAAATGTTAAAAGCCAATTTTTTAAAAACCATTTGAGTCAAGAATCAGAGTATTCATTATTTCGATTATTGTTGTGACAATATATCTGACAAAGGGAAAGTATGGAAGGAAGAGTTTCTTTTGACTCACAGTTTGAGGCAACAGTCCACAGCAGGAAGGCAAGGCATGGCAGTACAATCAGAAGGCAGAGAGCAATGGATGCTGATGCTAAGCTGGCTATCTGCTTTGTTCAGTCCCAGACTCCAGCCAATGGAAGAGTGCAACCCACATTCAGGGTGGGTCTTCTTACCTTAATCAACTCAATCTAGAATCTCCCTCACAGACCTTCTGTTCCTTAGTTGAGTTTACATCCTGTCATATTGATAGCCAATATCAACCTTCATACTGAACTACAGGCATGCCTCAAATCAGCTTATAGCATACTTTTGTAAATAAAGTTTTACTGGAACTTTCATTAGTTTATATTGTTGTCTATGTTTGCCTTCCATATTACAACAGTAGAGTTTAATAGCTGCAACAGAGATTTTACGAGCTTCAAAGCCTGAAGTGTTTACTACTTACTACCTAGCTCTGTAGATTATTTTCCAACCCTTGATTTAGATCAATGACTATTAACTGAAGTTGGCTGAGAGAAGGGACAAATAGATGGGGTGAGGGAATGTACACTCAGGTAAGAAGCTAGGTGAGAAAGCCTTATTTTTATAGCAAGGCAGTTATTAATGAGAATGTTATTCTCTTAAACCTGATCAACACAAGGGCCTTTTTGGAGGGACATTTTTCTTCACCACTGGATCAATGAGCTCACAAAATAGTGAGCAAGTATCACTTATGAGCCATTCTGCATCCATTAGTGTGGCAGAGAAGATGGGAAAATTGATTTAGAGAGAAGGGGCTGTGAGGAAACTAGTCATGAGAAGTGAACTGAAAATGTAGGTCTTTGATTCCAGCTGCCAAGGCACAGATCAAATATGACAACTGTGGCAGTTCTCCTTAGCTAACACAAGGGAACTATACACTTCTGCTTGAAAATGAACGGAGTTCTCAATGCCAAGGTCAAGAGCTCTTTGATTCTCTGCTAAGATACAGTAGACAATACATTTAGCTTAGTTTTGGAAAAGGTTTATCCACAATATTAAAACAAAACATTCTCTTTATAGCAAATTGCAATTCGGGAAAGTAGTTAGTGTAGTCCAGGAACTTTTTATTTTTTTAATGCCTTATCATGAGAATGGGGCTCAGGGAACTGGGTGTTCATGTGTTCTTCCACAGGAACTTTAGTTGATAAACTTTGGAAGGCACTGAACATGGGCATATTTGGGGTAGAGTTCAAGCAAGTGCTGGCAGTACATTGATATGTAAAGAATGATCACAGGCAGAACACGGGCTTCCCGCTTCAGTGTGAAAATATAGAGCCTCCAAGTTCCCACTTTGGTGTGAAAACATAGAGCCTCCAAGCATTTTTGCCTACTGGCCTAACCAATTCAAAACTTTGTGATTGTGGGTGGTAGAGATAAAAGCTAGAGAAATTTTATATAACTTGATGGGACAACAAAGTAAAGGAACTAAGGGCAATGATGGCAGTAAATAATTTGTGAGTGATCACTGACATTTATGTGGTTATTAACACTGCAAAGGCAATCTTTTAAAAAAAATCATAATTCCGGAGTTCCAAAAACTGTGGATGATGTCACCTCAACTACCCACTCACTCACTGTAGAAATAATTATTATAGACAGAGATTATAGGTGGGATGGATTTTTAAGAATTAATGTTTTGCACCTTTTGGGTAGGGCTTTAGAAAATAATCCAAATTAGAAATACAGAGCTACATTGTTTTCTTATATAAATAGTCCTGAAGGTAAGGGAAAGAATGCTTATATTACATGTGAAATGCATATTATGAAATGATGAATGCTTCCAAAGTATATAGAAGATTTTAGCAATGTGAATATGAAATCTGTATTTTTCTTTATACACATTATATTAAAAAATGGCAAAATTCTTGTTAGGTACTGGGTAAGAAAATAATTCTATTTTTAATATTTCTTTTCTATCTTTTAATTTTTTCTTTTTTATTAGAAAGAACATTATTTTACATGTAAATCACCTGTCCCTCTCCTTCCCCTCCTCTCCTACCTCTCCAACTAACACCCTACCTATCCCATACACGTTCTGCTCCCCAGGGAGGGTAAGGCCTTCCATAGGGGTTCTGCACAGTCTGTCATATTCTTTGGGATAGGTCTAGGCCAACCACCTGTGTCTAGGCTCAGGGAGTATCCCTCCATGTGGGATGGGCTCCCAAAGTCCATTCCTATGCTAGGGATAAGCATTGATCCACTACAAGAGGCCCCATAGATTTCCAAGGTCTTCTCACTGACACCCACATTCAAGGAGTCTGGATCAGTTCCATGCAGGTTTTCCAGTTATCAGTCTGGGGACCAAGAGCTCTCCCTTGTTCAGGTCAGCTGTTTCTGTGGGTTTCACCAGCCTGGTATGGATCCCTTTGCTCATCAGTCCTCCTTCTCTGCATCTGGATTTCAGTTCAGTTCAAGGTTTAGCTGTGGGTGTCTGCTTCTACTTCCACCAGCTGCTGGATGAAGGATATACGATGGCATATGAATTAGTCATCAATCTCATTATCAGGAGAGGGCATTTAAGGTAGCCTCTCCTCTGTTGCTTAGATTGTTAGTTGGTGTCATCTTTGTAGCTCTCCAGACATTTTTCTAGTAACTGATTTCTCTTTAAACCTATAATGTTTCCCTTTGTTATATTATCTCTTATCTTGCTCTCTTCTGTTCGTCCCCCAACTCAACCTCCCTGCCCCATCATGTCTTCCTCACCCTTCTTCTTCTCCCCTTCTCATTCTCCTAGTTCCCTCTCTCCTCCCCCCATGCTCCCAATTTGCTCAGGAGATCTTGTCCCTTTCCCCTTCTCCAGGGGATCATGAATGTCTCTCTTAGGGTCCTCCTTGTTTACCAGCCTCTCCGGCAGCATGGACTGCAGGCTGGCAATCCTATGTCTAAAATCCATATATGAGTGAGTACATACCATGCCTGTCTTTTTGTGACTGGGTTACCTCGCTCAGAATGGTTTCTTCTAAGTTCCATCCATTTGCCTGCAAATTTCAAGATTCCATTGCTTTTATTTCCTGCTGAATAGTACTCCACTGTGTAAATGCACCACATTTTCTCTATCCATTCTTCAGTTGAGGGGCATCTAGGTTGTTTCCAGGTTCTAGCTATTACAAATAATGCTGCTGTGAACATAGTTGTACAGATGTCCTTGTTGTAGGAATGTGCTTCTTTTGGGTATATGCCTAAGAGTGGAATTGCTGGATCTTGTGGTAGACTGATTCCCATTTTCCTGAGGAATCTCCATACCGATTTCCAAAGTGGCTGTACGAGTTGGCACTCCACCAGCAGTGGAGGAGTGTTCCCCTTTTTCCACATCCTCTCCAGCATAAACTGTCATTGGTGTTTTTGATTTTCGCCATACTGACAGTGTAAGATGGTATCTCAGAGCTGTTTTGATTTGCATTTCCCTGATGGCTAAGGATGTTGAACACTTTCTTATGTGTCTTTGAGGCATTTTAGATTCCTCTATTGAAAATTGTCTATTTAATTCAGTATCCCACCTTTTAATTGTATTATTTGGTGTTTTGGAGACTAGCTTCTTGAGTTCTTTGTAAAATTTGGAGATCAGCCCTCTGTCAGATGTGGGGTTGGTGAATATCTTTTCCCAATCCTTGGGCTGTTGTTTTGTCTTGTTCATTGTATCCTTTGCCTTACAGAAGCTTCTCAGTTTCAGGAGGTCCTATTTATTAATTGTGGATCTCAGTGTCTGTGCTATGGTGTTATGTTCAGGAAATGGTGTCTTGTACCTATTCGTCCCAGGGTATTTCCTACTTTCTCTTCTAATAAGTTCAGTGTGGATGGCTTTATGTTGAGGTCTTTGATCCATTTGAACTTAAATTTTGTGCATGGCAATAGACATGGATCTATCTGCAGTCTTCTACATGCCAGCATCCAGTTATGCCAGCATCATTTGCAAAAGCTTCCACTAATGATTTAATATAGTTTGGGATCATGACATAGAAGACAGTAGGTAAAAGAATATGTCAGTAAAATGATTTTATGTTTTAAAATGTAATTGTCTATCTAGCCAATTGATGTTAATCTTAATCACAGGGACATTTGTTCTACCAAGCACACTGAAGACAGAGGAGCTGTCTCAGGTCGGTTCTTTCAGAGATTTGCAAGTTGTAACTTTTTGGTACCATGTATACACTGTAACAACCAAAGGCCAGGATAGCACCATGCAAAACTACAGTATGGTTGCAGCAAAGTGCTGATAATGAAGGCATGTGGGGGACTGGGATTCCCAAACACTGTGTCATACTCTCAAGAACTCACATGTGGGGTCCATTCCTTTACATCATGGGTCTCCACTTTCATGAATGTGATTCATAAAGCAAGTCACGTTTATCCTGGTAATGCCATTGTGAGGACTCTGTAAAGATTCTGAGTATAGAATCGTTAATGCTCACCTAGCTAGCAAACCTTCAGGGATAGTGCAACAAAGGCTTAAGAGCATGTCTTCTTGGATCAGAATTCTTGGTTTCAAATACTAACTCTGCTACTTACTTTCTTGGTTTAGTTCTCTTTTTCATTCATGGGTTCTAATTCATCTGACATATGGTTTAAATGAGCATATGATATTCACTAAGCCATGCTGTACCTAAGATGATTATTTCTGTTCTTAAGATCCAGATAGTTTGTAACTTTTAGGTAATAATTCCAGGGTGGAAGTAATTGCTGTCACAAGTCCATTTACCAATATCAAGCCATACCAAAAACATTTGAGAAATCACATTTTAAACTAAAAAAGATATAGAAAAACTGACAATCTAGAATTCATTCTATTTATCAAAATTATAATATTGAAGACAAACTTGCCTAAGTATTATTTTAAGTAAATTTCTTCTAAAACTTGACTATTTAAAAATATCTTTCAATACATTATTAAATTGGAGTTAAATTGTCAGACTCTATTTGATTGTGTACCTGTAACATGATTATTTTAAATCTGATATTAGTTTAGAATTAGCTTTGTCAATATTGCCTTTAATATTTAAAAGAACAGTGAGCTGGGCATTGGTGGCACACACCTTTAATCCCAGCACTCAGGAGGCAGAGGCAGGCAGATCTCTGTGAGTTCGAGGCCAGCCTGGTCTCCAGAGCGAGTGCCAGGATAGGCTCCAAAGCTACACTGAGAAACCCTGTCTCAAAAAACCAATAAATAAATAAATAAATAAACAGTGAAGTGTTGAATCTGAAATACTTTTAAGGTATCATCCATTTGTTTAATATAGCCTCAGTAACATGAGAATTTTCTTTTAATATCTTTATTATTGGTGTGGAGATTATAGAAGCATTTAAAGAATGACGAAAGTCCAGGACACCCAGTTTTTGAAGTTGTACCCTATGCTATATAAATGCATTAAAATGCACCCATTTTCTAAATCAAATGAAATTTATATGTAACTATGTTAAGAGATGTGTGAAATTCTAGTCAATGACTGTGTTTTATAGAAATTAAATTTGAATATATTGATTTCAAACTGCAATTTATTTTATTAGTTACTTTTGAGTCAATAATTTTTTCTAGGACTTTTGCATTTTTCATGTCTTAAAAGTAGCTATGATGTCTACTTTCCACCTACTGGTAAAATATATCTTAAGAAAACAATTCCTGGGAATATTAGCCTTGGGGTACTTGTTGGTCTAACAAATTCTAGTTGAATATTTCCTATGGCATTCTGTGCTGGCAGCAAAGATAGATCATGAGTACAGAAAACTGGTGCCCACTATGAAATGAAGGTGTTAGAGAGATGTGAATGAACAATTTCCCTATTTACATGGTGACAGAGTTGGGGCTTGTGAAGGAAATGTGATAGAAATATAGAATGGGAGTTCTAGCTCAGACTGAAGGCAGCCTGGGAAATTTCTTACCTATGGACATGGACTATGATTTGCGACTTAAAGAATGGACACAACTAAGAGGGTAAAAAGCAGATCAGAATTCTGAACATAGAAGTATAAACCAAAGATGGACAAGCAGAAGACCATGGTAAGAGGAGATGAGACTAGCTGATGGTGAGGACTAAAAGGAAGCAATGACAACATACATGAACTCTTGGTACTGACGATTCTGTCCTGTGTGGCACTTAACAGTGGAAAGTGTTTAAATAAGGAGTGACATAATAAGCACCCATGCTACCATGTGTAGAAAACACTGGGCATGAGAGTAAAAAATCAGCTTGGAGGCCACTGTAGCTGCCCAAATAGAGTTCTACTGATTTCCACTTGCTTGACAAGAGTTTTCAAGAGGAGCAAGTTATTCTCCAGAGACCATAGACTTGTTGTAAGGTGCATATGAAAATCATGGTGAGAAGAGTGATTAGAAATTGAATTTGGAATACTTTTTTTTTTAATGTGGGCATCAAGGGAAAACACTGAGAAGCTAGTTGGCTGTGCAGTTCTGAAGCCATAAAGAAGAGGGGGCTGGAAGGTGAGTTGACATTTCATGTGTTTAGAATTTCAAACAACAAGGTCTATAAAAGAGCAAACTCTGTAAGTAGATTGCCCATGGAGAGAATCTAATATGAGAAGGACTATCTTGGCTATTTAATATCAGTTGGAAGAGGACCAGCATCAAAATGGGTTAAGTCAGAGCCAGAGAGGCAGCACTGAAACTCAGACAAGCATATTGTTAGGTGAAAATAAAGGAAGAATGGATCATAGGCACTGGATGCCATGAAGAAGCTGAGGGAACAATGCTCAGAGACTGATGCTACATGAGAGCTGCTGGAGGGTTGGAGGGCTTGGGATCCAGTGTCCAACTGTTAAGGAGAAAGGTCATTTCCTGTTTATTATTTGAGAGAACAAGGTGTGTGGCTGCAGACATAACTTTTGATGTTTGGGAGGAGTATTTAAAAACTCATTGTACCATATTTATAAATAAACACTCATGTTGTATGATTCATAAACTCCTATCAGAGAAGAGGACTTGAGATACATAAATTGGAAGCAATTCTATGTAAACATCAACTCTGATGCTCCTTTTCCCTTCAAATAGTAATGCCTTGAAATTGAAACAAATGTATCTTTTCCTGCATCTATACTTCTGCTGAGTGGGTATTATATTGTTGCTGGTTCCACTTTTCTCTTTTGGCTCTGATCTGTAATCCATCAGTTTTCTATAATCCTACCAAAGAGGAGAAAAATCAGTCTCTGTACACAAACTTGCAGCATTCATAAAGCTACTCATCTATAATATTAGAGCTGTCACATGCCTTCCCGTTCAACCAGCAGTGCAATTTACCTCCACCTGTAGTTGTAAAAAGGAACAAACTTAATTTTACTCTTCACTTTCTGACAGTTTCAAAGTTATATAAATGTAACTTTGCTTCCTCTGGCAGTTTCAAAATGTTGTCAGGCAGCCAATCCATCAGGAGTAACAAGATTGACTTTAAATTCAATGATTTTATTTCATTCATCCCTGTAACTGTAAGGCAGCTACAAAATTATATCCTACATTTCAGATCCTATTGGGTACAGCTTCTCAAGATACTTCTCATGCACACATTCAGCTAGATCACAAGTCAGGACCAAGCTGTATCTTAGAATGTCTGTGCCTACTCCACAGCATCCCACGTACAGTCAGATTGTGTCTATGCATGAATCTGTATTCTGCTTGTCTTCTGCTATTTGTCTTATGTGTCACAATTATGATAATTACTAAGATATATTTGAATAGCATGTTGTAGATTCGTAGCTACATTTTCTAAAATTCCTTCCCAGCAGTTCCTCCTTGTGAGGGAGAACATATAACAACAATTAGTCTCCCTCCCATATTCCAGATGAAGTACTAAAGCATAGGGATATTATAATGATTTTCTGAAAGCTGCAGACTTACAGTTGCTAGAGCCAAGGTTTGCTGTTGTACTCTCACTCTGGATCTACTGTTCTTGTTAAATCCCCATTCAGTGTTTCACTTTTTCTGAACTTCTCAACCTATTTTTTTTTAACTGAAACATGGGGAGGGGATGTGGATTTGTATCATTTTCTCAATGGGTAACTTATATAATATAAACAAAATCCCTGGAAAGATACAGTGTGTAGAAGGGAGAAGTAATCTCTCATTATCAATATCGATAATAATTGAGATTAGAACACTCAGGAACCATTAAGACAACTGGACCCAGACTTACTCTGAGAGGATTCTAATTATGACCTGTGTTTGTCTGTAGCTCATACTCAGAATCAGTCTCCCTCTGAAACCCAGAGATAATCGGCAGGAATCACACTAGTGCTTCTGAATGGCCTTTGAGATGACATGATCCTGACCCATGTGGAACTGGTAGTGGACTCTTTCCAAGGCAGCCACACTTTACGCTGTATCATGCCCTCACCATACTCTTTTTCTCCTTCATTCCATCATTCTAAGCAGAGACTGGATCAGAGAAGACAATTTATTCATTCTCATCATGATTAGGGTAGTCCACACGCTACATTTACTTCTTATTTGTTCTTCATGATAGTATATCATTTGTAAATTCTAAACTCTCTTCCTGAATGGTTTATCTACTAAGGAAATTGAAAGGTTTAAGCATTCACTCTCCCCATATCTTGGTCCCCACTACTAACCAGTTTATCACTGTGGCTGGGTGGGATCTTTGAATCTATCCAGGCTGGTCTGAGTAGAGAGAGCTGCTGTGGTCTATTGTCTAGCAGGACTAGTGCCGGGAATTACTCTATGCTGACTTCATGACTCTAAAGCCTGACTCCCAAGCCTGGTGCATAGTGCTACATCTACTCATAAGCCACGTCAACACTGGGAGTCATGCTGCCTTCTAATTGCTTCCCTTTTGCTATCATCACCCAGACCTGGCGTCTTTCATTTGTAACTGAGAATTACAATTGTCCTTGCTGTAATTGGTGGTCACCTGCTCACTCAACAGCAGTGTTGTGTTAACGAAAAAGGACTGGACAGAATGGAAATATTTAGCTTTGATACCTAGAATGTGATGATAGATAAGTGCTTGAAATTGATTCTTTGATCCACTCAGCATGATTTGGAAAGAACCAGGAGACCTAGGTTTGAGTTCTTTTTTTGTCAATAAGTAACCCTAAATTAAAGCCCTTCACATCTAAGGACCTTGATTTTTTTTAAATTTTTATTTTATTTTATTAGTTCAAATTAGGAACAAGCTTGCTTCAGATGTCAATCCCTTCTCCCTCTCCCTCTCCCCTCCCCTCCCCCCAACATCCCACCTGTCCCTAGCCATCTTCCCTCCACTCCCCAGGCAGGGTAAGGCCCTCAAAAGGGGCTCCCCCAAGTCTACCACATCATCCTGGGCCAGGCCTAGGAGGACCTTGATTTTCTTAAGCATAAAATCAAGGCCCAGGACTGGTAAAGCTCTAACTTTTCCTTAATTTAAAAGGCTATATAAGTGGTTATAAGTACTGTTTGAAGACCAACTTTGTGCCTCATGTGCAAGCTATTGAGTTGGCTACATAAGTATTAGTGCGCCCTGGGGGCTTCATTGTTAGTCTGAGAACATCACATAATTCTATAAGGTAGGCGTATAATATTTCAAAAACCATGCCAACTCTGTGGGCTTCATGCTTACTCTGGCCTTTCAGAGCTGGCATCATTGAGAGGAACCTCAAGAAAGGAGATGCTGAATTACATCTCAGCAGGTAAGTCATCTGTGTATCATACATGGCTGGTGTCAAAGGAAAACTCATCCATTTCTAAGGAGGGAGAAATATTAATCAAGAATGAATGAGAGATATTTAAGGGGCAGAGATAGCAATACATTTATTAGAGTTTAAATTTTGACTTTGGTATTTGATAATGTTGTGACTGTATTGTAAAGTTTCTAATTACAGAATGACTGATTTGAACTTTATGTTCTTCAGTAAGAGAACCGAAGATTTTCCTAAAGAAAAAAAAAATACCCTGAGCTGGTTTGAAAACTAAAATTTTTACTAGACAGACTACACTATGAAGAAAATAGGGCAAGAATGCTAGCTAAAAGTCCAGTTGATGAGTTACCAGATAGGACTGGAAATGAAGGACTGGCTACATGAAGAAGAGTCCACTGAACTTGTGAGTGAAAGATAAAGACTGGGAGTAACTGGGAATAGAGCCTGTAGTTCTTTCAGCGGAGATGCGGAAGCCGGCAACATGGAAGCTTCAGACTGGTCTATATAGCAAGACCTTATCTCAAAAAACACAATGATGAAAACAAAAAGAAAAAGAAAAACCAAGAGATTTAAATTCCCACTGGTTGGGAAGTTATTTTAGATAATAAAGCAGATCGTGTAAGCCAATCCTTTGTTGGAAACTCTTTAATAGCTTCCAGTGATATTTTTGTCAATGTCATTCGATTGTTCAAATCCACTTTTAAGATGTCCTTCAAAAGCTACCTGGGCTCTGGTTTCCTTTCTGACTTCTCCCACTACTCAGCCACATCTTTCTCCTGATAAGGAGCTTTACTGACTCTTCGGGTCTTTGCCTGAGATGTTCTTCCTGGGTGTAGATGATGTTGTGTGTTTCACTCATACTGGCCTCTGCCCCAGGGATACTTTATCCTGGAGGGATTTTTGATTCCATGGTAATTGTGCATCTATCTTTGTCTAGGCATTTAGCCTGCTTTCTCTATTGTTATAGAGATGCACACAGCACTGAAACCTGTATTCATCTGCTTATTGTCTCTCTGTTGTGGGATCTCAGAGAGCAGGTTGCTATCTGCTCATTTTCTATATTGTAGGGTGCTGTGTAGGTGTTCAATAAACACTTATGAATAAATGCATGGTTTCTTAGAAAGCAGATACCTGTTAGATCATTCAAGAAAAATTGATCCAAGGATGGGGGATTCTGCGTTTGCTTCAGTCTTTAGAGTACCAGAAGGAAAGAAATAAACAAAGAAAGAGTGAATGGAAGAAAACCTTTTAAAATCATTTTGATGCTTGTAGTAGAAAAAGCACAACAATTTTTATTCTAATCAGTCATTGGAAATGTTCAAATGACTTGTTAAATTCATTTTCTGTGGTGCCCAGAGCTTTCAAACAGGGGTTAATTTGAACCAAAGGAGATAAAGGTGATGCATGTTAATTGAATGTTCTATCCATTTGTCCATTTTAATATAAAAATCAATTTCTAAAGTACAGTTATAAGAGAAAGTGATTTGCGGGCAGACTGTGTTTCCCTGAAGCTGACACCGCCCCCACTCCTTCAGTTCCTTGGCAGCCTTACTCTGTGAAGGGGCCAATTCGATCATCTTTCTGGAGACATTTATGTCATCAAAGTTCCCTCACTGTCATGGCAGCTAACAGCACATATATTTCCTTATCACTTAAAATACAAACACGCAGAACACCCTCATGGAGCTGCAGCATCTAAGCCACAAGCATAGGTGTTGGACACCCTGAAAGCAAGCGTGCACCTCTTTATACACTAATCTATTTTAGCAGTCCTGTAGAGCCATACAACTCATGCAGTTGTATAAGGAAGAGGAAGTTATAGCAAAGCCCCAGGAGGAAAAAAATTTCCATGGCATGGGCCATTGATACTGGCTGGTTAGGGGTTGTTTTGGTCCATCTAGCGAAGGAATGGTATAATGGTAGTGCAGGATACTGATAGATACAAGGAGGCAGCATTATTGGGAATGGTATTTGGGAATGGGTCTGGAGTCTAAACTGCAGGTTGTGTGGGAATTAAAAGCTTCAGTCACATGTTAGGAATATTCTCAATGGATCCCATTTATGTCTTGTAAAGCACACAGTTGCATAAGCTAGGCTGAAAAAATTTAACTCTAGTCCAAGGAGAAGATTGGAACTGCAAGTCGATACCTTAATTTGAGGGGTTTCTATTTTCATTTGAAGAAACAACGTTCATTATTTTAACAGGTCCTTAACATGCTCCAGATTAGCCTTAGGTAAACTCTGCCTGGTCTCTATGGAAAGCCTTGCTAGCGCTTTTGAGAATGCATTCTCTGCAGGGTGCTGGGCAATTACATTCAAAATAGCAGCAGGTTTCTTAGTAGGGAAGGAGATTGCATTATTGCTGCAGGGAAATGTGGCCAATCAGGGCAGCAGGGGAGGAGGCAAATGGAGGGAGAGTGAGGAAGGGCAGGGAAGTCAGTTTTACTTCCTGTGTACATATAATATCACTAGAGCATGTGAAGAATGGATTTGTTTCAAATACCCATAGGGTGTAAGCATTTACCTTAGAATATATGGCTTAAAGTGGCTCTTTCACTCTTGAGAGCTACTGGAGGCATGAGACTACAACATGGAATAGTCATGGCTTGCCCAGTTCTTCCAGATGATGGTCTTCTCAAGGGTATATGGGCTATCCCTGGCTATGTCAGGTCCAGAGTGTATTAAACTTTTGAGGTAAGAGTTGACCCTGCAGACTGGTAGCTCTTGTCCTACATTTCTCATAACTACATGCCACAGTATAGCTGTCTTGACATCTCTGTGCTGCCCTTTGCACATTTGCATGAAAGAGGGCTTGCTTTTCAACCTGACTTGGGGAATAGATACTAATACAACTTGGAGTAAGCTATGGTTTCCATACATAGGCAAAATGGTAAAGGATGGTTTATTCTAGGACCCCAGGGTCATTTTGCTCCCTGCCAATATTGCCATAGCATCAAGAACAAGTACATAATTGAACACACAGCAATTTTATTGATTGTTTATTTGTAACCTGCTGTCTTACAATTGCACTTCCCTATTAGATTTTCCATTAGTTATCAGTGAGACTGATTGTTTTGTGGATCTAGCAGAAAGGTCTGATTCCTAATTACCTAAGAATCCCAGGGGGCTGATTTCCAGGCAAGTTCATTACATATGTTACAAAAATAATTAAATGGAGAGCCATGAGCTGGTCCTTTGAACATGAATGTTGTGTTCTCTAGGTCCTATCTCTTGGCAAATATTTGTCCTAGTTGGAATTGTCTTGCTTATTATTTTCTAACAAGTTAATTGTTTAGCAGAGGGTTTATACATTGATTACTGGTTGATTAATGGCTATTGACAATCAAGTTGCTCTTGAATTTTACAGTCAGCACTTTTATATGTTGTACCTCCTGTCATGTAAAGATAATGGTTTACTTAAAAAACAAAAGAAAAACTAACCGTTAACTCTTAAATCAAAATTCAAGCCAAAGATAATTAGAATGCTCACCAACTTTACTGTCAGTGTGATGGATGAATCTTAACTGAGAATTCTGTGGCCATAGATTCAGGTTCTCAACCCTGTCTTTCCGTAGATCTGGAACTCTCCAAGGTTGGATTCCCTCCCTTGGGGTGGGGATTACACACAGTAATGTATTAGCATATTTATTGTATTGCTTGCCACACTTAGAATAGGTTTGGAGGCCCATTAAGAGCTCTGCCTTCCCAGTGGAAAGAAGGAAATCTACCTGTGGGTAGAAACACACCTTAATCCTCTCTCAAGAGTTAAATGAAGTTGGTCTGCTCAGTCACTTGGCCAAAAGGCCACCCTCTCAGGAAGGCTGATTCACCTTATGTCATGCTGAGATGAGAGGAAGAACTCTTTTTTTAAATGAGATAATGTGATTTCCAGAATCCCCACCCATTGTGTAGTATTCTATGGATCCATAGCCACGTGACTTTTCTAAGTTACTGAAAAGGAGTATAACTTTTCCCTTTCTTCTTGTTGTCTCTTTCATATTCATGCCTTCCCTGACATTTTGGGCTAAGCTACTCTTTCTCCAAAGCTCCTTTGTCTCATTGCAACGTGCCTGCGTATTTACTATGTATTTGTTCACTGACCCCCATGACTAACTGAAAAGATGTGGTCTTCTCACTCTTCTAGCAACTTCTGAGATTTACAGCTTGCCTGCCCTTTATGTTTTTCTTTTAAACACTAACAAAATTGTTCTTGGGATTTCTTCTGAATATATCCTTATCTTAAATTCTTAACTAATATAACTAAAACCCAAGAGAGGGAGCTCCAAGTTTTCCCCAGTAACATGTGGTATCTCAGGTGGGGCCTTCCAAAATATCTGATGACACCACTACACAGTGCTAGTTGCTATTCATCTTAGCTAGCCTATTAGCTAAATGTTCATCACCCATCTATTATGCTAAAGGTTGAATTGTGTCTTCCAAAGCTACACTGAAGTCTTAACTCTTGCTACTTCAGCAGGTGACCTTATTCAAATTATGATCTTCACAGAGGCAATCAGCTTAAGATGAGTTTGTCAGGGTGGGTCCTAATCCACTGTAACCTGATATCTTATGAAAGTTGGATATCTGGACACTTACGGTAGGAAGATGCTGTGTAGATCTCTAGAGAGGGTGATATATCTGTAAGTCAAGGAGGCCCTGGCTCATTTGAAGCGGTGCATAGTCAGGAAGACTTATCCAGCAAGAGTCAAAATGCCCTAGTGGTACTTTGGTTTTGAGCTTCTGCCAGCCAGAACTGGAGATGACCAATTTCTGTTATCTCAATCCCTTCATATCAATCTATGGTACTTTTGTGTGGCATGCCATGTGCTAAAAGCATATAGGAGCCAGCATTATAAACTCAAATTATTATACTTTTGTATGACATAGAGAAAGAGACACACAAGGCCTCTTAGCATCTTCCAACGGCTAAGGAAATGCAAGGTTAAACTTGGGAAATGCTACATTGGGTTATGTTTCTACTTTAAATCTATGGACTGACTACAAACCTGATCATCTCATCAGATTTTAATTTGACAGAAGGGTCCATCTGCTTCTCGGGCGTGTGGCCTCCAGATTCCCTTCAATCGAGTGTTCCATCATTTCCACATTTGGAAGTGGCACAGTTTTCCTTTTGTATTTTAAAATAATTATAAATTCTTCTGCAGTTATAAGAAATAATATAGGGGTTCCATGACAATCATTTTCTCTGAATAACAAACATCTTTGCAGCTTTGGTAACTTATCAGTTTTTTTTTTTCTCCACAAGCTGTGTTTATTAGAGGATGAGCTGGTGACATTAGTTACAGATAGTTCCATTTTTCAACCAGAATCAAGTGAGGTGTTGGGTCTGGACCCAGTTCAACTGCGTGCTTAGTCTGCTTTGTTGACCATTGCACCCAATTGCTTTTGCCTTAACTAACACCCTTGATTCAGGTGTCTGTAACTCTCAAAATGAAGACATTAGTCAGTTTTTTTTCCACTTCTTAGAAAAACAAGCCTGACAGTTATGGTACACGTTCTCATAGTAGTAACTGCTTTTGTGGTGATATTAGTAAGAATAACCAGGATTTATTGAATACAATCTATGTCAAACCAGGCCCACTTAAGTATGTGAGAAAAACTTTCTTATCTTCCCTGTTTTTTTTTTTTAAGATTTGTAAATGATTTTATGGGTATGAGTATTTTGCCTGTACATATGCATGTGTGCCATGTTCATACCTGGTGTTTGTGAAGGTCAGAAATGGGCTTTGGATTCTCTGGGACTGGAGTCATAGATCATAGTGAGCCACCATGTGGATGCTAGGAATTGAACTCTGGTTCTCTGCAAGGGCAGCAAGTACTTTAACCTGCTGAGCTTACTTTCCAGGCCGCCCTCATTTTCAACCCTATATTACTGTATCCATTTTGCATAGGAGAAAACTGAGGCCCATATTTTCTAATGAATGACTGGATGACTATGCTCTGCCCTGTACAGGGAAAGTTTTACAGTATGATTGCATGGGTGAAAGAGCTCCTCTTCCCTGTCAGCAAGTTCCCTGAGTGAAGAGCACACAAAGGCCTCCCTTCTGTTTCTGCTGTCTGTGGTGAAGCCAGAGGAACAAAAGGCAGACTGAGGAGAATGTCGTGCTTGGCAGCTTTCTTCCTCACCTAACCTTGGTCTGGGCTCTGACTTCACTCTCACTGGCCAACAGTCACGTGAAGGGGCTGTGTCTTTCAAAGGTCAGGCAAAGGAACCCTGAAACACGTGCAGTTGGCTGCTGTCTAAATTATTTATTTGGTTTGTGCTATCTTGGATTAATGACCTTGCTTGTTAAAAACACTATAAAATGACTCATAGGGTGGTGTGCTGCTAGAGCGCAAGCCATGCTAATTAGCCACTTTATTTTATTTATCAACATGGTTCAGAACTGGGGCAAAAGTCAGCCCACTTTAAAATGTTTGTGCTTTCTTCTCTTGGTGTTGCATTTTAAACCTTTATTCACTTGCTCTGGGGTAACTCACGCTCTTCCTTCTCTTCCATTTCTGCCAAACTTTTCTTTGGTCCTCAGGAATCCATTGTCTAGCATAGTCATGTACCTTTACTGCATAACAGTTGTACATACTCTGTCCTCATGGGTCTAAGGGGGGGCTCTACTGAGTAGGTTACATTCTGTTCACAGTTCACAGCTTTAACTCAGGATATGAATATATGTAATATTACAGTGTGTCATCCTAGCTGAAATGGTCAGATTAATTTATTATGTGAAATTTCTGGGGAAATCATTAAAAAAAAATGTCTTCTTCCCTTTTGTTCTTCATTTCCAGCAGCGAAGGGAGACCCTAGAGGCAAGACTGCCTCTGAGGTCTGAGGTGTGAACAACTCACTGCAGCCTGAGGCTGTTAATGATTAGCCAGGACTGGCTTAGCTGCCATGCAGGAAATGGTACAGCGGAGGGAGGGTGGGGTCAAGGTTGCTGTTCCCAGCAGTTTCTGGGCATGCTTGATAACTTAAGCACAGGATAAGACCACGGAAACAGAGAAGGGGCATCTGAGACTTCCCACCTGACCTCTGCATTCTGCCAAGAGTGGGCGGTAGCTATGGCAGTCCTAGACAGTCTTATATGTGTCTGTCTATGTGACTTCATCACTGTGATATGCCTGGAATTTAATACCTTGCTTCACAAAGCAGTAGTGGGGGGAAAAATCAGCATTGAAAAAAATTTACTTTAGGTGTCTGGAAAAAGACCAGGGATTGTTCAGAACCAATTACTTCACACTCAGTTGCTGAGTAAAGAAAGGCACCAACGTGTGGAAGTCTTGGTTTGGTTTTTGTCCCCACACCAGATAGGTAGGATTGTTCAATTGAGATGTAGTTCTAAGGGTACAGAAAGCTGTATCTGAAAACTTAGCTCTCTCCTTAGGGCTGGTATTCAACCATTATTTTTATGATGAATTCTCCTGTTAAATATATAAAATATTTAGTAAGGCTATGGGAAAAGCAATCTAATTTCTTTAAGGTGTTGAATAAGACACACAGCCCATTTTTAAATATGGAAGGAAAAAGCACAATTCAGCTTGGAGTTGGACTTCCTCTTGTTTGATTAGCTCTAGCTTTTATCCAGATGGAAGATCCAGCATAAACACAACCAGAGCAGCTTCTTTCCCATCCCCCAGATGTCAGTACTACTTGCTAGACTACAGTAGACTCACAGTAACTGTCACAGTGCAAGGCATAAAGCTTACTAATGGTTATTCACTTCAATGTGCAAAATACAAAAGGCTCTAGGTTAAAGCAAAGACAATGAATCATTCATGAGATAATATCTACAGAGATGGATGGATGGATGGGTCCATCTGTCACAGCAGGAACCCTTGTTATTGTTTATGTATAACTTCATTTAATTTTGTTTATGATGTTCAAAATGAAAGAAGGATTAGGAGGGACAAGCAAGGATTTTTTCCCCTCACAGACAACTAGAGTTAGCAGTTTCGTGTATAGAAGTCAAGTACTGTCCATGTATTCTGAAAAAAAGCACACAATAACAAAAGTCTTGCAATGACTATCATAAAATACAGGTTACCTTGTCCACTGAGAGCTGCAAAATTGTTCTTCCTTTGCTTCCTCCCTGACCCTCTTCCCCTCTGTGTGTGTGTGTATTCATTCAGTTTTCCTCTTTTTGAGGAGATCCATGTCTGAGATATTAGATGCACTGTGGGAACTTGAAAGTCTGAAATTTATTTATAAAAACATGTTTCTATCAAATACAGAAGCAATTGACACTGGCATTTGGATTGCCCATCATCAGTGTCAACTGGCTTTCAGATAGGGGTCAGCCTTTCTGCCTAGGAAGCAAGCTGGGTGTGACTGGCTTTCCCACAAACTTCCAATAAATCAGGGGATAAGATAAGGGAACTGGACACTGAGATGTCCTGAGATTTGCTACATGTTGGCACTAGAAGTGCAAGTCACAACTAGAAATTTGTTCTCATTTTATGTATTCCTTAGATATACATTATTTCCTGGAATAATTTGTGATCACTTAAGACCAGAAGCATTCCCATCTTTTTCTTTATCTTCTTCCAGCCTGAGTCAAGATATATAATACATTCTTGGTATTAGCTAGTTCTGTTTTTTTACAAAGAGACTTTTGGGCTGCTCAGTTGCTCAGCAGATAAAGGTGCTTGCCATCAAGCCTGAGGACCCAAATTCAATTCTCAGTACAGACATGGTAGTAGGAGAGAACAACTCTTTCAAGTTGTCCTCTGACTTCTAAGTGTATGCTATGGCATACATGCCTCCCTCCATCTTCTAAGTGAATAAGTAAATAACAAATAAATAAATAAAAGTAAATTTAAAGAGTGCTAATTTAACTGACTTTTTTAAAAAAAATTTTACTATGGCATGCATGGAAGGAGATGTTTGTTGGGTACTTTCTAAGAGGTTTTGTTTTGTTCACACACAGTAGGGCTCAGGTATACATATTAAGTCTACATCTTGCTCATGGCTATGTGTGGATATTCATAACATTAACACCTTAAGGCATGATCACATTGTGTGAATAGCAAGGAGTGGGCTTTAGAAGCTAGTGGCAAAACAGGTCATAGTGTAGATTGGACTTTTCTTCTTTATATTTGGGAGGCTAAATGATGTGTAGCTGCCAAGTTAACAGCCCCTTCTTAGGAGTGACAGAGAATGCAGAAGACTGGAACTCCAGTTTTTACTGAAGGAAAACAAAACAACTGCAACACAGAGATATTTATCCTTTGTCCTTAAGTATCCTAGGAGACTCAGACTCAGGCACTGGTGAATTGAGAAATCATATAAGAGCTTGAGCCAGGGCTTCAAGAGGAGTTAATTCCTCTGGGGAGAACAGTGGTGTTATAGCTGGAGCTATATGAAAGCAGCAAGAATGTTTTGGTCCCTCTGTGAGAAGCATGGACTTGGATTCATAGTATTCCAAGGTCAAGACATGGCTGTGGTAAAGGGCAAGTCAGTAGGAAGGTACCTGGTGGAGGAGAAGTTGAGTTGCATGAACAAAGCACAGGAAACTGCACTTCGTGAAGTTGGGGGGGGGAGGGTGAGTTTAAGGAAGAGATGTGGAGAGGGGACAGCTGGCTTAATGTACAAAGGTCACACAACTCTGTCCTAATTTCCAAAATTGCAGATTAGCAAAGGAATCTAAATCTGAAACCAACTCTCAACTACGGTTTTAGGAACGGGGTTGTAAAATTTGAGCCCTTGAACAGTTGTATCTGTATTTAGCTATTTCAAATGAGTGAAATCTGATCTTAATATCAGACTTAGGAATTGTGAATATTTAGAATTCTCTCTCCCTTTTCTGGAGGGTGGGCTCCCCTCAGGGATACTGTCATAACATATATGAACTTGAATGGAGGAGAAGAAGTGATGTCTATCCAACTTAAATAAAAAGCAAAAGCATTCTGTATGAATTCAGTGGTGTTAGCAAGTTAAAAAGATAGTTTTTACTCTCAAAAATCTTGTCTTCTAAAAGGTGATGTAAGAAATGTATATACATACCACTGTGATTTGTGGTATAAAGTGATCTGCATTTCATAAAATGTATTGAGGGGAACCTGAAATCAGGCAGTTGTGTTACGAGAAAACAAACATCCAATAGATCCTACATTTCTATTCTGAAAGGTACATATTTCTGTCTTGAAAGAGGACTTCTGTATACTGTGCTTTCCTGTCCTTCAGCCACTCTCAAGTGAACACTCAGAGGCTTAATATCAATTACAAATGGTCAACCAATAGCTCAGGCTGCTTACTAGCTAACTCTTACACTTAAATTAGCCTATATTTCTTATCTATGCTCCACCATGTGGCTCATGGCTTGTTACTTCATTTTTTTTATTCATCATTTTTTCAAATTTATTTTACATACCAACCACAGTTTCCCTTCTCTTCCCATTCCCCTGCCACCTCCCTTCTACCCTCCCCTCTTCCCTCTGCCTCTGTCTCCATTCATATAGTTACCTCATTTTCTACATGCCCTGCTTCCTTGGAGGCTGGCCCTGCCATTCCTCATCCCATCATTCTGTTTGGCTTTCCCACCTAACTTTATCTTATGTGGGTATTCTCCTGTCAGCTTGTTTGTTAAACCAATCATAGTGACATATATTCACACAGTGGACAAAAGGATTATTCCACAGCAAACTTGAATAGCTATTTCTCAATGTGCTGAAGGTCTGTTTGCACAATGCTGACCCCTTAGTAAGAACACCATCTTTAAACAAGTCATTCTAGTGAGGAAAAGAAATTGTTTACTTGTGCAGCTTAAAAATTCAACAGGCCTGGGAATGGCAGTGCATGCCTGTAACCACAGCACATAGAGACAGAGATATAGGAAGATCTGGAGTCCCAGGACAACCTGAACTGTGTGAGAATATATCTCAAAACAACAAGAAGCAATAAACAAAACTTAGGCTGAGGATGCAGCTCAGTTTTGCTCAGTAGAGTGTTTGCTTAGCATGCACAAAATCCTGCTTTTGATCCCCAGTGACAATAAACCAAGTCTGGTGACACACAATTATATTCCCGGAACTTACTAGGTGGAGGCAAGGGTTTCAGATGAGATCATCTTAATCTCCATAGGGAATTCTGGATTCAACCTGGAAAACGTGTGATTCACAAAAAACAAACAAAGTGAAAACTTCAACAGAGCCAATTGTTTAGATACAGCAAATATTCGACGTACTAATGAAAATGAATGGGGCATTTGGGCCTCTCTAGAACTTTGATTCATTCAAGGATGAAGTGCTTGCCTTTTGATGATCATGATGGCAGTCACAGATACATTCATTTCCATAGAATTCTCACACAGGCTCTGTTTAGGGATTGGCATTGCAGATCTTATATTAGAGAAACTAGACTCAGTGTCACTTGAAAGATAAAGGGATCACACTTTGATATGAATCACTGTGATGACAACTTTTCTATCTTTAAAAAGCTCCTCCAGAGGACTATGGGTACAGCTTACAGTGAGATTGTATGGCCAGCATGTGAGAGGCCTTCAGTGGCAAAAAGGAGGAGAGAGGCAGGGTTTAAGTTGGTAGTGCTGAGAGAAAGGAGTTGAGGACCTCTGTGGTAGCACTGAGACTCACACCAAACTGCATGTGTTGTCTGCATGGTATGTTAGCCAGGGTGCATTCCACTATAGTAATAACAATAACAATAATACTAAGGTAAGAGTGGTGACCCATACCTATAATTTTGGCACTCAGGGAACTGAGGCAGGAGACTCTTGAGTTCTGATCTGCCTGAGCTACATAGCAAGATCCTGTCTCAAAGCAAAGCAAAACAACAATTTAAAAAATATGTGCCCAACATTAACAGCAAGACCACCTAACTGTTGTTTCACGCAAAGAACATTTATGGTCAGAAATGATTTGGAATCTTGGTTTGCCTGTATAGGGATAGAAAATCTTTTGTGACTTTTTGCATTATCTGCCTCGTGACACCAGCCTTTTTATGGTTATGGCTTCAAGTTCTGAGACTATGTAAAATCCAGAAGACTAGGTAGGGACATCCTCTGAGCAGAGGACTACCTGCCCCTGCAGCTGCTGGAATTAGGCCAGTATGTGAAAGGCCAGGGGGCAGAGTGCAGCACAGAAGGAAGCATTCCAGGACAGTCACAATTATCCCCCAACCTGCATGCTGCTATCAGGGAAGAAGAACTGTTGCTTAAGTTGCCAACAGAGACATGATGTATTATCTTCTTTTAATGACAGGCAGGATTTTTTTTTCTTTTTTATGGTTACATTAACTTTAGAAGATGACCAGGCTAGGTGAGAATGATAGGATGCTGTTGGTGTCTGTGAGGGACCTTGGGTATCCAGAGACAGGAATGAGGAGACAGGGACAGGGAAGATGGAGAAAGAAAAACCAGAAAAGGCTCCAAATACTCTCTGTCTTCTCACTTTGCCCGGTCCTTGTCACAAGTATTGATCTGTGGTCCAGGAATCATGGGATGGAGCTCTTGCCCCATAGCTCATTTGGAGGAGGGGGGGTGCATTTCCAGGTTCTATTTTGAGGAGACTGCATTCTTTTTATTTTACTGACATCCCGACAGCCAAGGAAGAGAGAAAATACTGTATGAGGCATCTGTTCTTTAGGAAGGGGCTTCAAGTTCTACTTGATGGGGGCCTCCGGGGTCCCGCTTTCAGGTGTGTTCTGAAGTAGATACCTTATGAAGGAGCTGGTCTGACTTTCTATGTCTAATCCCTATTTACAACAGCCACATCTAATCCTGTGAAATGTAGCTCAGAGGGGATCATCCTCGTCCTCTCTTTCCTTTTTCCTTTCAGAGGATAGTTTCACTATGAGGCCTCAAATGGCTATTCCAAGAGAAAAAACAAAATACAAAAAACAAAATAGAAGTGTTAAAAAGCTGAATGGTTGGTGTAATTATCAGCTTGCTGGTGATCACCTAGAGGCACTATAGGGTAGATACTGATAACTTCGAGGTACTGTCAACTTGTGTAATTTAAATGCTCATCTTTCAGCCTCAAATGCTTGCTCCCTGATTTGGGTTTAATGGCACTTGAAAAAGTTATGTGGTAGTCCTCATTCACTTCTGATTTTATAAGCGTGCTTTGTAGGCTTCTATCAGCAATTTCACATACAGTCATGGATGATAATCATTAATATTATCTGTTAGGAAAATATGGTGAGGAAGGCTTGACAATTACAAGATGCTAATGATTATGATCCTATAGGTGAATAGTTATATTCCAGAAATAACAATTTTATTTTATGGAATATGTGTGAGTTTATGAAAAATGCCTTTTAACAAAACTAGTTGAGAAATGGGAAAAAAATCAACATATGTGTAATGGTATATGTGAATGTATGCATGAGAAGGTCACTTGAAGAGAGTATGCCAAATGTTCATTAATATGAGAAAAATCAAGAAAATTGCAGCAGTACTCTAAAAGATTATTATGAAGTGTCTTAAGTTAATGTTTATAAAGATTATGTAGCAAGATTGAAAGGCTTATTTTACAATAATAAATGAAAATACAAGAAATGCTATGAATTATTTTTAATTATAACTGAACTAAGCATGTAGTGATTATTTTGCTTGTACAAATAAAACCTGTCTGAAGACCAGAGGATGGAGTGTGCCACCAGCTAACAACAGAGGTCTGGATGTCTACACAGACAGACAGGAAATGAGATGGCTGGGTAGAAACAGGAAGTGAGACTGCTGGGCAGAGAGAGGATATAAGGAGGAAGAAATAGGAACTCACTCTTTTTTCCACTAGGAAGCTAAGGTAAAGGTGGCTTTAGCTTGCTCTTCCTTCTCTCTTATCTCTCAGCATTTTCCTCTATATCTGACTCTGGGTTATTATTATTTAGACCAATTAAGAACTCCATTTACAAAGCATTCATCAGAAATACTGAATGGTGGTTTTGAATGAGAATACACTCCATAGGCTTATTTATATATTTGGATGCTTGGCCCTAAGTTGGTAGAACTATATTTAGGAAGGATTAGGAGATATGTCCTTGTTGGTAGAGGTATGTCACTGGGGTGGGCTTTGTGGTTTGAAAAGCACACACCATTATCAGTTCTTTCCACCTCTCCCCTGCACCCCTCTCTGTCTCATTGGTCAGGATGAATGGTCTCAGTTACTGTTCTAGCACTATGCCTGCTTATCTGTTGCCATGCTTTCCACTATGATGATTATAGACTCATCCTCTGAAACTGTAAGCCCCATTAAATGCTTTCTTCAGTAAGTTGCCTTTGTTATGGCAATAGGAAAGTAATTAAGGCATACTGCAAATAAATTGTATGATAGGATTATGGATTTCTTTCTTTCTTTTTTTTTTACAACATAGTTTTATTATACTTACTTTAATGTCTTCAGTCAATTTTTAAAAGGAAAGGGAATGTGCTAAAAAGGCAGGTATTTCAGCCAGAGTTCTAACATAAGACAGATGGCTTACTGAAATTAGGATCATATGAGAAAGCTCTAGCAAGGGAATTAGATTTGAGGTCTAGGCAGGTTAGTGCAGTGCCATGAGACTAGTTACCCCAGAATTTGAAATTGTGTGGAGAGTATAACTGTAAGAAAAGATATGACACTTAGTTGAGAAATGAAGTTAACCACTCAGAGGCAGATATCATAGGGAGGAGCCAAGGAAGAGTTCCAATGTCTCCTTCTTTTTCTCCAATGTTCTCCCAATGATTTCCATTAGCCAAAACAAGCCAGAAGACAGGAAACCTGTGAACCTTTAGTGTAACCCATTGGGATCTTCTGGGGTAGAAAGCAGAGTAGAGAAAGGAATAGACTGGATTAGGATGAGTAGAGCAAAGCCACCTGGCATTCAGACCTCATTTTCCTTACGTTCACAGTTATAATGTCTTTTTGTTTCAGAACTTCCAGAATCATAGCACATAGAAAGACCCATTTATGAACCACACATTTTCAGGTTCTGATATATGATATATGGGATCGGACACATGGATAGTTATATCTGAGTTCCAGTGAAATAGGATGATAATAACACAGAAATAAAAATCTTGAGAAAGGTTAGTATTGAAGAGTCATTGACAAGTTGGAAGAAACTGATGCTGCTGAGGGCGATAGGGCAGGTTAAAGAGAGAGAGAGAACAGGAGCTAGGACCTCTGTAGAAACCTAGCCTTTCAGGACAAGGTTTAAAAAAAGCGACATTAAAGCATTGGAATCCTGAAATGTAAAGCATTTGTTAGTGGGGTATGGAGGTGTAAGCTCAGCACTTTGAAAGCTGAAGGTGGGATATTAGGAGTTTAAAGTCATGCTCAGATATATATATATATATATATATATATATATATATATAGAGAGAGAGAGAGAGAGAGAGAGAGAGAGAGAGAGAGTTGTCTCCAAAAAAAACCACTGAGAAAAGGCTAGTTAAGTATTACTTCATTTTTACCAAGTATTTACTTTGTGTCTGGTCATTTTATCCACTCACCACTGTGTCATTGTGTGCAGTAGTTATTATTATTATCTCTACAAGACATAAGGTAGACAAGTTAGTCCTCAAAGTCATGAGCTAGTGAGAGCTAGCTCAGCATGGAATCTGATGGTCTGAGCTCTAAACATTGCTTTTTAGAAGACAAGAAATGATGAGTCTGTTGAACTGTAAGATTCCAAGAGAAAGGGTATTTTGGGGATGAGGAAAGGGAATGCCAGATTATTGTAAAGTCAAGTACAGGAAGGAGGAATAGGATGAAGGCTGAAATGGGTTATTTTATGTGACTATTTCTCACTGTGTTTAACTAGTTAGTGCAATCTGAATAGATAATACATGGTTTTGGTATATTTGCCTTTTCTTTTGTTCTTTTGAGGCAAGTTTCTCCTCTCAAACTTGTTATGTAGCCCAGGCTATCCTGGGCTAGTGATCTCACCTCCTCAGTGCTGATTTTACAGGAACATGCTACCACACCCAGGATATATTGTTCTTGGATTGTTTTCACCCCGAGATTAGATTTGAAATCTACAAATGCTTTGTCAAAATTTTTGAATTTTTATTTTCAGTGCTGTTTCAAATTTTCATCACAAGCCTATTTTCTTTTGGCTTTCTTTGAAGTTTTTAAATTTTTCTTAATCCTTGAGAGGCTTGTCTTTTGTAGAATTAGATAAGTTAAATGTTGGCTTCAGGAATGTGTCTATTGTTAAGGTTACGGATACAAATGTGGTATTTTTAAGGGAATGGGACCCAAGCTGTTGAGAATCATTTCATTCTTGTGTGCAGACAGGAAGCGGCATGTGCATTAACAAAGCGATTGGAATTGGAGCTAAATCTCATACTCTCAGACATTTGACTTGGGAGCCATCAGGCATTACACTGCTACCACATCAGAGTGCAGTAAAAAGGCACATTTAAGAAATTCCCAAAAAGATGATTTCTCCCATGATCTGGTGATGGTACAGTAAATTCTTAGTTTCAGAGTATAGATGCCATTTCAAGTTAAGTATATGCAATTTAAATTAAAGATGCTCAGATGTTAGCTGGCTGCCACAGCATATTGGCAACAGCATGTGTTTGAACTAGAGCAGATAATTCAAATGGCTCGTTATCCACTTACATTCTAATCGTCTATGAGGTGGCTTTTCTCTGGGCAGGCACAGCATGCTCTCAGGGGAGGTTTATAGATTCTGAATTTACAGAATGGAGAAGGCAGTTGCTTGGCGGCGGTGATTCAACCCACCCCACCCAGGCTCTGCATTGCTGTAGTTCTTTATTCAGAAAGCCCAACTTGCCTCTCTAGCAAATGACTCCTGAGCTTGGTTCAAGCCTGGGTGTTTCAGATACTAATGCTGTATAACATATTATCCTCAGATACATGGCCAATAATAATAATACGACAAATGCAATATCTTTCATGGTTCTGAGGGCTGATGAGTTTCCTTCATCTAGATGGATTTTTTTCTTGAGATGCCTTATGACTGGAGGCAGTGTAGCTGGAGATGGAGCCATCTTGAAGGCTTCTTCATTTATATAGGTGATAATAATTGGTTCAGGCTATCAGCTGGGATCTCAGCTGAGGTCTGGTAGCTGGAAAACCTACATATGCTGTGTCCACATGCCTTTCTGGCTTCCTCATAGGCTGTTGCTAAGTTCAGCTATCCCAAGAAGAGCAGTTTTCAGTTTGATCTCCTGTGTGACCTAGACTTAAAAGTCACAGTGTTACAGATGGAGAGTGGACCTGGAGGATAAGAATGCTTGTTGCTCTTCAAGAGGACCTGAGTTTGGTTCCCAGTATGCATATTGGCCTGGAACTCCAGCCCCAGGGTATCAAATGAGTTTGGCCTTCACAAGCACTTGTGTATACACACACACACACACACACACACACACACACACACACACACACACACACGCTAAACCTTAAAATAAGAAAAGAAAAGAACATTGTGTTACTTGCCTTGCAGTCTGAGGCTTGTCCAGAATTGGGGGGTAGGAGTACCTTTCAAAAAAAATTGATAAGGCCACATTGCAAGAACATGTGGAACAGGAAATCATTCTGTACTTTCTTGGCAAACACAATCTGCCTAACTAGAGATTTTTTTTTTTTTTGTAGAAATACCCCTAGACAAATCTGTGAAACTACAAAGTCATTTCCCAGTTTGGATGCCAGTTTTCTTTCAACAAGCTTTAACTCCCAACTTGTAGGTCCTCCCTGCAAGCCAGAATTCTATGTTGCTCCAGGCCTACAGTTTGGTATACTTAGGTAATGAACAGTCCATGAAGAAGCTCTTTCCCCTGTGTAGGTTACCACCTTATCAAAACTGATTTATGTGACATACACAGAGAAAGGTAGATTACTACACATGAATGGGTGGAATGTCGCTGTCTATTTTAAATCACCCATGTCACATGTATGGGTGTACCCATGTATGGCTTCCTTTCCTTTCCCTAGAATAAAAAAGGGCATTCTTAGCCAAAATGACCCATTTTAGGGGACTTTTAATAATTGGAGCCCAAAACAGATCTAAGAGCCCTGGTGGACCACCAACTCTTTTGAGTAGGCAGCTGGCCCTATGTACCATGGTTATAGGGCAGTCTTTCTGTAGTTTGTCAATTCAATAGATTTACACTAGCATTGAATTCTAAAGCAAACATTGCACTAGATGCTTGGAACGAAACAAGTATTCTATACTGAAGGTTGTCACCATGAATGTCGGTGGGCAGAATCTCCATGAGATACTGCCTTGAATTATGCATTACTATCCTGTGATTAATAGAATTGCCCTACAGTACTCACTTTTCTGCGACTATGATAGAACACTCTGACAGAAGAAAAAAAGCAACTCTGGAGAGAAACGTCTTATACTGGAATATAGTTCCAGAAGGGGCATTGTCCAATGTTGTGGAAGAGGAGTGGCAGTGGGAACTTGAGGGCAGCCTGGCAGTCAGGAAGCCAGCTGACCACATTTGTTCTACACAAAAGAAAGCAGACAGAATGTTAACAGTAAATGGAGCCAGGCCATAAAACCTCAAAGCTTGATCTCAGTGACCTACTTCCTCCTAAATGTTCCAGAACCTTCCCAAACACCACCACCAATGGAAGACCAAGTGTTCAAACATGCGAGCCTGTAGGGGATATTTCTCACTTAAATAACATGTGTTATTGTTAGGCTAAGCCATGTCCTATATAGTAATATCTTGGTGTGAAAACATACATTTTATGTGTTGTCTAAGAAAATGTAATACCAGATACATCATCTTTGATGAAAGAAAATGTCCTAACTTGGTGGAAGGAGAGAATGAAGTGGGCTCTCATAAGAGGCCATAGACAACCTTCTCTTTTTGGTAAGAGGTAAGAGGCTGCAGACCCTGGTAGTTAACATCATTGACTCTGGGACCAATCTGCTTTCCTGATTACTAATGATAGAGGTTTTTTTTTTTTTTTTTTTTTTGGTAAACTTTTTAGCTTTCTGATGCTTCATTTTCATCATTTGTAAAGTGTAGCTAACAATACTAAACAGCTCATAGTTTCTTTGAACATTAATTAAATAAAACGCTGGCCAAATTAGCCTAATGCCAAGTCAAAGAAAATATACACTATGGCTCTTAAGTAACCAAGTGGATCACTTTGTCTCGGATATTTTGTACTCTCTTGTCAAATTAGCTAGAGAATTGGTATTTTTCTACACTGGTAATGTCAGAAAATGTTATTTTTTTGTAGAATTCTTTCTCTTGCCTATTATTTCATGGCTATATACTTGGAGAAATCGAATTTGTTTTTAGGTTTTAGGTTTTTATTCTTCAAATTTTCTTTAATATGACTGGGAAATACAGAGCAGTGCTATGGGCTTTCTGTTCTGGGAACTCATCAATTTAATATGATTCTATTTGACAGTTTTATATTCTCCTGTTCTCCTATTCTCTGCCAGTTAACCTATTTGCAAGGTGAAACTCTTGAACAAATTGTCTACCCAAAGTACTGCTATAAAATAGATGATAGGCCTTGGTGGGTATGTATTCTGTTGAGTCATGTGAATGACCAAGGTTGCAAAGGGCACCAGAAGGACATGTTTAGAAGCATGAAGAAATAGTGGCAAGTGGACAAAACATTCAGTTTGGGGATATCTGAGCATTGCTGGCAGCATTTCTGTTTTCTTTCCCTTGGAAATGATGTTTCTCTATTTTTTATAACAACACTGTCATTATTTAGAACTTTGGAAAGATGTGAATCTATTTACTTCTCATATTGTTGAAATATACTTGCTTAAGGCCAGAGTGTATCTGTGATTTTCAGGTTCAAGTGGGCATCACAATCCTTTATAAGAGTTTCAGATTTTCCCTAAGTATTTAATGGTTCTTCAAATTCTAATTCACAAAAATTTGTATCAGACTCTCATTTTTATTCTAGATATCTTCTTGGATGTTCAGAATTATTGGTGTAGACACTCAAGAAACAATGATTAATCCATACAACATATTGACAAGCCTGATATTTTTCACATATTTGGTTACATAATTAGTGTTATTTAGATTTAGCAAACTCCTTGTCAATTAAAAAATGTATAAAGAAGCCTTATGGAAACCCACTTGCTTGTAAGGTAATTTCAAAATATAATAATAAAAAGGGAGTTTGAAGGGCTGGAGAAATGGCTCAGCAGTTAAGAAAGTTCAATTGCTAGCAACCACATGGTGGCTCATGAACATCTGCCTTCCTCTGGCATACATGCAGACAGACCACTGTGTACAAAATAAACAAATAAATCTTAAAATAAATAGAAAAGGGAATTTAAACCTTGCATTAGTGGACAATGCAGCTCCCAGAAGACTTGGGTTATTAAATAAGCATTTCAGTGCCAGGCATGAGATAATTACTTACGAGGTATTGGTCAAGGAGAACCCAGAGTACCCAGAATGAGAGAGGCTATTTATATTGCTTTTGGCTGACCACTATAACTAATTGGTAAGATAAATAGCTAAAGATATCAAAACTTTGTAGGACATAGAGAAATGAATGTTGAACCAACCAAGAAACTTTCTACCTGATGGCTAGCTTCCATATTGCTGGAGGTTGCTGCATAGCCTGCTGGGGTAAAAATACACCAATGACCTTACCTAGCACATAATCCTGCATACTACATTATGGAAATGCTAGGCAAGATACACCCATTTGTGCAATAGTGGCATGTTGATTATAGAGGTAAACAACCACTTTTTGAGTGGATTTGAGGCTTGATCCAAAGAAGGGATTTCATGCTTAGTACTATAAACCTGAGGAAAAATTCATATCTGTGGAGGTCATAGACCCTAGGGGGTCTGGCTGTTTTGTTGAATGGTCATGTTGTCACACTGTCCTTTAAACATCTTGCCAGGCATGCCAATATTGTAGGATGTGGATTCCAGCACCGGATAAGACCACTGATGTCTTTTCTCTCCCAGTTTGTATTCATAGACTTGTGCTATTTTCAAATTTGGTCAGAGGAGGTATGTTCTGCAATGGGTAGTTTCTAATGCAGATTTATAACTGGTTAAAGTGCTTTGAATATGTGATCTGAGTGTTTATCCTTAGGGTCATTGATATCCCTCCCTTCAAAGGCTTAGGGAACATTGTGGAAGAGGCAGAAAGAACGTAAAGCCAGTGGATGAGGAAGAGGGCAGTGAAATGCTATCTTCTGGAAATGACATGTCCACTGAACATATGAACTCACAGCAACTTCACGTGACCTGTACAAAATCAAGCTAATCAAAATTTCAGAATGACTGGGCAAGAAGCTACTGGACCATACCTGAAGTTGAAGAACTATTAGTAGTTGATTATTGCTGAGAAAGGGAAAAATCATTTTTCTTTCAGGGATACCTGCTGTTAGATTGCTCATGCCCCAGTGTATTAGTCTCGTAGCCATGCACATATGGGCTGATGTACTAATTGGATTCAGTAAGTTATTAATTATATATAATATTTAAAAGAAGTAGAAGAACGTGGAAAAGAGACATGTTGAGGGTCCAGCACAGAGCTGGAGGTAGGCAGGTGGACATGAAGAAAAATACATTATATACTTTTTTATGTTTTCCAAGAATAAATAAAGATATTACTTAAAATAGGAAATGTGTTAATAATTAGATTTATTGGCTTTCAAGTTGGAGCTTAGGAGACTGGGAATGTGGTTCAAGGCAATGCAGAAGTATTTCTTTTGTTTCTTATTGTGACTTAGATATAAGATGGCAGAAATACTTCCTTAGCATCATTATTGACTAGTAAATGGACTGAAAGAGACACAGTGCACAGGAAAATATTTTTACTCTTAATTAAAGGAATCCTTTGTGTTCCAAAGAAACAAGAATATAAAACTAATGCCTTACAAAAGGATAGTAGGAGAATGTTAAATGATGCCTGCCAAAATCTCTCCTTGCTTTATTCCACTTGTGGTGCCAAAGGCCAATTACAACTTGTTTTGTGGTAAGATATGTGTCTGAGTTAGACAATAGATGATTATAGTAAAATACAAAAAAAAATTACAATAAAAATTAGATCAATCTTTCAAGATTTTTGTAAATTCATCCCAGTGTTTACCTTCAAAGTTTCAAAGTTTTGTGCTTATACATTGCTCCATGGTCCTTTTGGCACACCCTAATTTAGATGTAAAAATCCTTAACAATTCTAACATTTATTTATTTGTTGAGACAGGTTCTTAGTATGTGGCAGGCCAGGCTGGACTGGAACTCTCTATGTAGACCACACTGGACAGGACCAGCTTCTGCCTCCCGAATTCTGGGATTAAAGGCATGCACCCAAGTCTGGCCAATAATCATTAATGATTAGTAAGAAAATCAAACATTGAAAAAACGTTGACTCTGAAAATTTACTAATCAGAAAAATTATACCATGAAGTTGTTTTACCAATTAGTATTGTTAATTGCAAAAAGAGTTGGCTTTATTTTCTGTCTAGTGAAGATGCACTTTTCCCCAGCACAAAGGGAAGAAATGTTCTCTCTGAGTGTCACTTCATTCAATTTTGTTTGAATGAAAGAGACAACTGCAGCTAATTATGGTATTTCTTTGCATCATTTGTGGGAGACAAATGACCACTTGTACCTGCAGAAGATAGAAAGAAAGAAGCATGGCATGGTGTGTTTATTTCCAGGGCAGGCCAGTCTAGCTTTGGCTATAAACAGAGTGAGCTGTGTTCCTGTGATGGCCATCCTTCTATCCTGTGTTTAGGAAAATCCATTCCCTTAATATCCTTCCCAACCCTCTACCCTAGTGAGATAAGGGTACACCAGATGGTTGTATTTTTTCATTCTCTACAAAGTTCTTTTATATTTCTTTGTGGCATCTTTTTGAAAGAGGGCTAAGAATTGCTGTTTCTAATCTCTATCTAAATGGTTCCTGAGTCTTGGTGTGACTTTGATTCTCTAAGCACAAGTTGAAATAGCTTCTTATCTCTTTTCTTCATGTTTACTGGGTGCAGTGACAATGAAGATCTCCAGTAAGCAACTAAGAAATGAGTATTAACTTAGCAGTGCATAGTGGTATCTTTTGCTTAATTTTCTCCATTCTTCCTGATCTCTGTTTTCAGTATTAGTGTCTCCTTAAGGACTGGGGTTGTGTCCTGTCCTTTTGTCTAATGTTCTGTGGCATCAGAGTGCTTATTGTAATAGGAACATTACAAGGTCTGCAGGTCAGCTGCTTTTTGAGGCCCGATAATTCTACATCCATTCTCCCCCTCCCACTGTCCTCTCACCCTCCCGTCCTTTTGGCTTGTTCTCCCTCACTCTGGCATAGTGTTATAGAGGTTAAAATATCACACTAGAGTACAAGATGGGATTGGCAAGAGATGTCAGGTGAATTTATCTAGAAGTTTCACTAGCAGTTTACTGAGCAACCAATTTTAGATTCATACTGAGAACAGATGAGGACACTGTACTCATCTCCCAATAGTAAGACCCAAATGAGGAAATGGTTGATTAAAGTTGTTGCTAGACAGGTAAATCTTGAGATCATTTGCTAAGCCATTTCACAACACATGAAATTTAGTTTCAGTTTTCAGCCTCTACCCTGATTGACACACAAGCCCGTTTGAGGTCATTAATACATCACATGCTCATTGCAAACACTTTAGACTGTAATCGTGTTCCAGTGAGGAAGGGAGGAAGGGTTGTTGCATTACAACATGCATGCTATCGTGATCTTCCTTTGCCAAGCCTGTCGTTCCACTTTTTGACCCAGAATTCTTTTCTTGCCCTGCTGTGCCACTGGTGGGATGTGACAACTCTGCTGAGTTTCGCTAGGAGGGTAAACAAATTTGCTCTTTTAATGGGCTGCTTTACAGGGTACACGAGGAATGAAAAAGAGGGATGATGGGAAAATCTGGCTTCCAGAATTGTTTCTTACTTTACTGATGACTCACCTGCTATAATTCCTCCAGGACTTTTCATCTTCATTTTTTTTGTTCTTAAATAAATAAAAAAGGAAGAAATTTTTGTCTCTGAAATCTTTGTTGGGAGTAGGATTTGTGTCTGGCATCTTCTACTGATTCAGGCCTGGTGGCCCTTTTCTGCTGCAGGTTATAAGTGAGAAGCATCTGCCCTGCAGGGAGAGCTAGGAGATGAGCTAACGAGCTCCCCAGCATTCCAGAGACTACCTCATCATATCCCACTCTAAAATTCTCTGATGGCCTTCTTCACAGATAGGTGCTGAGGGATCGCTGACTCTAGCCTAGGCTGTGGATTGAGTTCCTGAGATTTATAATAATCAAAACACTAATGAAGCAGTCGATGCAAACGCTGTTTGCGTAGAATGGCTAAGTAACCGGTTGTGTAATGTATCAGGAAGAGATCAAGGCTGAGCATAATAAATCAGGTCATTTGTTTTGCAATAATGGAATGATAATTGTGATAATTTCAGAAGTCACTATCGTCCTGCAGTGTGAACGAATCTTTTTGCTGGCTTCCCATTGTTTAAATATTCATGTGATGTCTATGAGTGACTTCCTGCTGAGAGAAATCTTTGCATACCTCCGGCTGGCACAAGAACTAGAAATTGTTTTAAACCTGGGAAGGCTTTGTTGGAGGCTGGGTGCAAACTTGGTTTAGGGGGAGAATAATTCTTTCAGAGAAATAAAGGCCGGTGTTACTCAACTATTTTCCAAATGCCTTCTTCCAGATAGCAGCTGTGTGAATTCATAGCCACTCACCTCTGCCCTCTGCACTGAGTGATGAGGCAAAGGCAAAAATAACCACGCTAGCTTGTAACACAGTTATGCTATAGAAATATAAACAGAGCTAATGACCCAGGGAAGAAAATCCGCAGTTGCTGTCACCTCTGCCCCCCTCCTCTTTCCTCAGCTCCCAGCTATTTTTTTTTTAACTTGGTGTGGGGGAATGGAGGCTGTTTTAATTGAGTTATCTAAATTTGGCAGGCCATACATCCCACTGTTTCAGTATCCTAGGACTTAGGCCCACCTGTTGCCCTTATCACCCCCCCCCACCCCAATCAGCACAGTAGGAGGTAGACAACAAATGCATTCAAATTCCTTTTCTGGATAAACTCCCAAAAGAATGGCAGAGAGATTTGGGAACTATTTGGGTATTGCCATGGAAGGGGATGTGTACTCCTTAACCTGGGCTATTCGGAAGGAATAATACAGTGCTTTGAGCCAGTTATATCACTAGAGTGCATATTACATTGTGTTTCAGTTACGGTACATCCATATGTGCTGAGATTTGGTCATCTGGATGTATTAGAGTTTCATTGTTAGAAACAATTCTCCAGTGGCCAATCAGGCAAAATTAAAAGCAACAAGTGACAACAGATTTTTTTAAAAAATAACTTAAATGCCGAGTGTTCCTTGTTTGTTAAGCTTCCTCATTCTTATCTAGTAATAGGAGAGAATCACAGTTCTCTTTTGAAGGAGAAAATAAAAGAGCAAAACCATGATGCCAACAAAATACCCTATCACCATCATCAACAACATCCCCTCTCAATCAATCAACCAACCATCAATCAATCACACAAACTCCCCAAACCAGAAAGAACTGGCAGCTAAGTGCAGCCCAGGTTCTACAACAATGAAGAGCTGAGGCAGCACCACATCTCTGATAGAATTCTGGCCGCCAACCGAGTTTCTACATTCAGGAGTTAATGGCCTCTAATGGCAGATTGATTTGGAGGTGATTATGCATCTGAACTACCTGATTAAAAGGTACGCTTCCAAATGTAGCTGATTACTTATTTACATATTGCTAGGGTTTAGGTGAAATCTTGCAGTTTCGTTGGATGCTTTTCTGAAAGATTCTGCTATGTGCAGACACGAGTTCTGTTTTTAACTTCTTGATTAGATTGGACACAAGTTAATGTTTAAATTGATAGTCATTTTTCCACTGAGTTAAAAGAAACCAGTCCTGCATATATTCTTTCCATCAAGATAATAAGCAGTTTCTGGGTTGGGCAGAGGGCAGTTGGCAGGGGCTGTAGAGGGGGAGGGTTCTGGTATAATCACCCAGACCAAGCAAGATGAATCCTTAGTTTTTTGTTTAGTATCATCCTAGAGTGGGCAATGGCTGCACGAGGGCTGTGCTTTTCACTTCCTAGGTTGCTCCTGGTATTTTAGAGACTAAGGCCAACACACCAGGGTGGGATAATCCTACAGAAAATTCAGACACTTAAAATTGCAAATAAATTGAATAACAATACACGAATAGAGTAATCTTACATATACAAAGAAGGGTTGCTAGGTAACAAGTGAGGAGGCGTCATGGCTTCAGATCAGAGAAGGCTGGTTAGAAAATAAAATGACATCCTCTCTTCTAATTAGTCCTTCCCAATCATATGCATCAAGACAATCTTGTGGTTTGGGGCTGTAGCCTAGTTTGCAAAGCCTGGTGCTTTAATCTCTTTCTTGAATGGAGCCGCTTTCCGTTCTGTGTTTGCGAAGGTTCAGAAGCCTCTGTTTCATGCTGGCAGGCTGTGGCAAAGTCAGTTATATACAAGACAAAGGTGTTTGGTGAAAATAGGCAACTCACCAGGCCCAGGTATCAAAGCAAATGTTTTCAATTCGATGAAAGACAAAGCAGGCATGTTTGTCTGTGTAGACAAAGGAGCCAGGCTCGCCCTGCTGTTAGAGCTCCAATGATGAATTCAGCCTATTGGATCTCTAAATTATTCTGAGTTTTCTCACTTCACATAATTTTTAGAAGAAAGAAGGAAATAATCCAATGTTCAAATGTTACAAACACAAACACATTCAAAGCCCTATTGCTGAAGACACCACCTGCATAATTAACTGAACATGGAGAAGTCGAGCTGGTGCCTACATAGAGCATTCACCCCTATGTGTCTTTGGTAAAGGAAGGTACTCTTCATGTTACCAAAGGAAAAACATAAACACCAACCTAGCCACAAAGCCTTTGATCTACAATGGTATACTGCCTGCAAGATATGTTATGGCAATGGTGGCACAAAGTTTGTGGGAGTAACCAATCAATGCTCCACAAGACAGAACCCATACCCAATACTGCTTCTAGACTAGAAGGTTAGGGACCTATCATAAGACCAAATACTACTATTCTACAAAGAAAGAAAGAAAGTAAAGAAGAGAAAAACAAGGAGCAATAAAATTACTCCTAATGACATCCTACTATATACTCATACTCATAGATGATGGCCTTCCTCAGCCAACATCAGAGAAAATTCCTCCTGCAACACACACATAGAACCATGGCTAGACATTATGTAGAGAGTGAGAGGGCTCTCTCCCTTAAATGGGATCTCTCCACCAAATCCTTCTTCTCAGGGATCAAGGTATCCTGTGGAAGAAGAGGTTGATAAAGTATAAGTGCCAGAGGAGATGGAGGACACCAAGAAAACAACGTCCTCTAAATCAACAGAAGGAACTCAACACAGGAACTCACACAGAATGAGGCAGCATACATAGAGCCTGCACAGGTTTGCATGAGATGGGATCCTAGAGCTGAAAAAAGTGGACACAAACCTGGACTCCCTAACCCAAAAGCTCTCTCTAATTGAGGACCATTTGCAAATGAAAATTTAACTTTCTCTTTCCGGGAAAATAAGCTCATCTTAAGGGTAGGCTGCATGCCAGCTGTAGATGGCCAACAGAAAACGAATGCCATGTCATTTTTGATGGCTTCATGTTTCATAGTGTTGTGTTAGGTCTTTTTCCTCCTAATTTATCTTATTCTTAATTCTTATTTTTTATTATATATGTATATAGTTTTTCTTTCTTTTTACCCTATAGGTCCTTCTGTATATATAATGGATTCCAGTTTAGTGTTTTTATGGGATTCCTGAGTGTACTAGCAAGTGGGACTCTGCAGATCTAATAGTTTCACATACATTTTCTTGGGCTCTATTCCTTTGTTTGTTTTATCCTATTTTGATGTATTAGTTTTTGTTTTATCTCATTTTATGGTATTATTATCCTATAGAAGCCTGTTTATTTTCTAAGGAGAGACAAAAGGGAGGTGGAGCAAGATGGGAGAGGAGGAGAAATTATAATCAGCATATATTATGTGAGAAAAAAAGCTGTTTCCAATAAAAGGAAAAAAAAAGAAAACAAACACAAACACATTCAAGAAGTTTCCCAATCTGCTAAAAGATAGAATCTTGGAATCATGAAAGGAGTTCTCCAGACCACAGAGTATTCTGTAATCTTAAGTAAGGATAGACATATGTAGTTTGAAGAAGGTAACTTTTACACATTCAGCCCTAACCTTTTCCATATCTCTGTCATCTATATTGATACAGAATACCCAATCTTGAAGCACAGAAAGGACTCCCACTTAAAAGAGAGGATCAATTTTCTATAATGATATGTAGCATTATAGGAATTATTAGCTTTCTTTATAAAATTCATCACAAAAACAAAATAGTACCACATGTGAAATTGCTCCACTAGAAGGCTGAAAACAATTGGAAATGTGTGAATCGCTACAGAGCCACATAGCGATACACATCTGGAATCTAAAGCAGGAGAATTATTAGTTCAAAGCCAGCACTGGGTACACAAAGAGATGCTGTTCCAAAAATAAACAAACAAGAAAAGTGAATTAAGTAGCTTTAAATGAGAATATATCTTTATCTTGCTCCTGGGAAAGGTTGTGCATGCCTGTAATTCTAGCACTAGGGAGACTGAGGCAGGAAGATCACTGTGAGTTTGAGGCCAGCCTGGTCAATAAAGCAATTACCACGTCTCTTTGTCTGTCTCTCAAATTCATATAATTTGTCTTCCAGTGAATTCAAGATTAATTATTTAAGGGGGGAAAATAGCAAAGCCAAACCACCTTCTTGAGATTTACTAATCTGTGAGTTCCAGGTGCAGTGCTCTGTTGAAGGAAGGTACACAGTTGTATAAATAACATTGCTGTGTGTGCCTGTTTTTACTGAAGATATTTTGATTTAAGTAATGATGATGATGAAATGAAAAAAACTTATGGGTACAGTTGCTTTTTTATGACAAATGACTTATAAAAGCTATGTGAGAAATAGAAATGATGAAAAGAGAAGTCCTTTGAGCCTTTTTCATAAACAAAGGAAAACTGATGTTTAAGAAACAATGCAAATTACTTTTATTTTTGCTTCATTCTGGCATTCATGTGTGATGATAATAGGCTGTCTATTCTGAGGATAGCATTCATGTGCTTATTATATGGCTCAATATTGTCAGCCGAGGGAACACCACCATGTTTCCTTTGCTTGGATCTGTCCTTGTCTGCACAAGTGGAAATTGAGCAAGCTAAGTCTAATCCACATTCTCCGTTGTCCACTCATCTAGATTGAAGAATGAAAACATTTTTGTTCTTGACTTTTCTTCAATTGGGCTGAACATCAAGTTTAGGAGAGGATTTGTGCCAGATTAAGAAACAACATATTAAAACCTTGCCAGGATATTTCCAGAACACAAGGGATGGAGTGGAGTTGGAATTAGTGATTATGTTATTACATTGATGATGCCAACAGCTGGATGAGACTTTGTTCTGGAAAGACTAGGCAACATTTTTTAAAAAAATACAGACATCATGTATATTTAGTTCCATTCCTCAGCTCAAAAAAATGGATGTAAAAATACTTCTAGATAAATGTATTTCTACAGACTCAACTTCATGGGAGTGTTGGCTTTATACACTTGCTATGAACTGGCTAAATTTTATTTATGAGTTGCTCAGCTGCAGGATATTGAAGATGATAAAATAATCATGACAATAATAATTCTGTTTTGCTGATATTTATTTCTGGGAAATATACAGCTGCTATATACTTGTACAAGTTATCCACTAATAGTAATTCTTTAAATATGTTTGTGATGAGGACAAAATATTTCTCTATATTTCTAACCAACATTGAACCAGTATGTGACCAATATGGAGAGAAGTCTACTGAGATAATGCTGTAACTGGTAAACTATGCTCCCGGGAGAAAGCTATCCTGTGTCCTTCTAACAGGTCTCTGAAAGACTCATTTATTTGTTTGCTTAGCATTAAAGATTTTTATGTTTTGAAAAATACAAAATACAAAACAGTATCTGGCAGCCTGAAATTAACCATAACCAGCAAGAACTTGCATCAGATAGGTTTAAGACTACATTTTGGTGCAATAAGAGCCTCTAAGTCTTAATGTCCCCAAGCAAGACTCTTGTGTCTTCTCACTGTGGTGTGTCTGGTTTGAGGTTTCTGTTTGGAACCAGTCTGATGAAATCTCTATTTGCAGATTTTTCTAATCACAATTATAGGAAGAAGGAAGTCTTTAAAAACTGCCTTCCAACCTCCATGCTCTTGGATAGGTAGGATCAACATAGTAAAAATGTCAATCTTGCCAAAAGCAATCTACAGATTCAATTCAATCCCTATCAAAATCCCAGAACAGTTCTTCACAGACCTTGAAAAAACAATTCTCAACTTTATATGGAAAAACAAAAGACCCAGGATAGCCAAAACAACACTGTACAATAATAGAACTTCTGGGGGCATCACAATCCTTGATTTCAAGCTCTATTATAGTGCTATTGTCCTGAAAACAGCTTGGTATTGGCAAAAAAATAGACAGGTAGACCAATGGAATAGAGTTGAAAACCCTGATATGAACCTGAACACCTATGAATGCCTGAATTTTGACAAAGAAGCCAAAGCTATACAGTGGAATAAAGAAAGTATCTTCAACAAATGGTGCTGGCATAACTGGATGCTGGCATGTTAGAAGACTGCAGATAGAACCATGTCTATCGACATACCCAAAAATTAAGTCCAAATGGATCAAAGACCTCAACATAAATCCAGCCACATTGAACTTATTAAAAGAGATAGTAGGAAATACCCTTGAACAAATTGGTACAGGAGACTACTTCCTAAACATAACACCAGTAGCACAGGCACTGAGATCCACAATTAATAAATGAGACCTCCTGAAACCAAGAAGCTTCTGTAAGGCAAAGGACATTGTCAACAAGACAAAACGACAGCCCAGGGATTGGGAAAATATATTCACCAACCCCACATCCGACAGAGGGCTGATCTCCAAAATTTACAAAGAGCTCTAAAAGCTAGTCTCCAAAACACCAAATAATCCAATTAATAAGTGGGGTACAGAACTAAATAGACAATTCTCAATAGAGGAATCTAAAATGGCTGAAAGACACATAAGGAAGTGTTCAACATCCTTAGCCATCAGGGAAATGCAAATCAAAACAACTCTGAGATACCATCTTACACCTGTCAGAATGGCTAAAATCAAAAACACCATTGACAGTTTATGTTGGAGAGGTTGTGGAGAAAGGGGAACACTCCTCTACTGCTGGTGGGAGTGCCAACTAGTACAGCCACTTTGGAAATCTGTATGGCGATTCCTCAGGAAAATGGGAATCAATCTACCACAAGATGCAGCAATTCCACTCTTAGGCATATACCCAAAAGAAGCACATTCCTACAACAAGGACATCTGTACAACTATGTTCACAGCAGCATTATTTGTAATAGCCAGAACCTGGAAACAACCTAGATGCCCCTCAACTGAAGAATGGATAGAGAAAATGTGGTACATTTACACAATGGAGTACTATTCAGTAGGAAAAAAAGCAATGGAATCTTGAAATTTGCAGGCAAATGGATGGAACTAGAAGAAACCATTCTGTGTGAGGTAACCCAGTCACAAAAAGCAGACATTGTATTTACTCACTCATATGTGGATTTTTAGACATAGAGTAAAGGATTATCAGCCGACAGTCCATGCTGCCGGAGAGGCTGGTAAACAAGGAGGACATACATGGTCCCCTGGAGAAGGTGAAAGGGACAAGATCTCCTGAGCAAATTGGGAGCATGGGGGGAGGAGAGAGGGAACTAGGAGAATGAGAAGGGGAGAAGAAGAAGGGTGAGGAAGACATGATGGGGCAGGGAGGTTGAGTTGGGGGACGAACAGAAGAAAGCAAGATAAGAGATAATATAATAGAGGGAGAAATTGTAATTTCAAAGAGAAATCAGGCACCAGGGAAATGTCTGGAGAGCTACAAAGATAACACCAACTAACAATCTAAGCAACAGAGGAGAGGTTACCTTAAATGCCCTCTCCTGATAATGAGATTGATGACTAATTCATATGCCATCCTTCATCCAGCAGCTGGTGGAAGTAGAAGCAGACACCCACAGCTAAACCTTGAACTGAACTGAAATCCAGATGCAGACAAGGAGGACTGATGAGCAAAGGAATCCTTACCAGGCTGGTGAAAACCACAGAAACAGCTGACCTGAACAAGGGAGAGCTCTTGGTCCCAGACTGGGGAAACCAGTATGGCACTGATCAAAACCCCTGAATGTGGGTGTCAGTGAGAAGACCTTGGAAATCTATGGGGCCTCTTGTAGAATATCAATACTTATCGCTACCATAGGAATGGACTTTAGGAGCCCATCCCACATGGAGGGATATTCCCTGAGCCTAGACACAAGGTGCTTGGCCTAGGCCCTATCCCAAAGAATATGACAGACTTTGAAGACGCCCTATGGAAGGCCTTACCATCCCTAGGGAGCAGAAAGGGTATGGGATAGGTAGGGCGTTAATTGGGGGGTGGGTACAGGGGAGGAGGGGAAGGAGAGGGACCTGGGATTAACATGTAAAATAATTTTCTTTCTAAGAAAAAAAAATGCCTTCCAATGTATATTGCCCCAAAGCAATGGATATTATCTTTGCTTACATACCATTAGCAAAATTAAATGCATGTCTCAGCCTATTTACAAGGGCCCAGGAAGTGCCATCTCACCTTGGACTTAGTGACAAAACTTTAAATTAGTGATCAGGCTGAAAATGAAATGTTAAAAAACTAAAGAAATGGAAATTCAGGCACCCCCTACTATGCCATTACAGTGAGCAAGAAAGGATATATATGTACAAAAATAAAAACATAAAAGTAAAAGTATAATTTAATGCATAAACATAAAAGGAGGTTCTTATTACAAACTTTTTATTAAATTTATTCATTTATTATACATCCCGACCTCAGTTTCCCCTCCCACTTCTTCAATTCTCTTTCCACACCTGCCCCGTGTCCCTCCAATCTACTCCTGTTTCTGTTCAGAAAGGGGCAGAACTCCCATGAGTGTCAACAAACCATGGCATATCAAGTATTAAGGCTGGGCAAGGCAACCCAAGAACAGCCAAGGCATTAGGGACAGGCACTGCTTCCACTGCTAGGAGTCCCCCAAGTAGTACAAACTGCACAACTGTCATACATACGTAGAGGGCCTACATCAATCCAAAGTAGGCTCTCTAGCTGTCAGTCCAGACTCTGTAAATTCCTATGAGCCCAGGTTAGCTGTTTCTGTGTATTCCCTTGTATTGACCTTGACACCCCCCAACACATACCTGGTTCATACAATCCTTCCTCCTCTTCAACAGTATTCCCCAAGCTTGTTCTAGTGCTTGGCTGTGGGTTTTTACCTCTGTTTCTATCAATTAATGGATGAAGGCTCTTTGATGACAATTGGGGTCGTCAGCAATCCAGTTACAGGAGATGGTCAGTTATATCCACTATTATAGGAATCTTAGCAGCTGGGGTTATCTTTGTAGATTCGTGGGAGTTTACTTTGAGCCAGGTTTCTACCTGACCCCAAAATGCCCCCTGTATCAAGACACCTCTTTTAGTATTCTCCTCCTCCGACCACACACCTCCTCCAACCTCATCCCTCATATTCCCATCCCCACCCACACCTAGTCTACCCAGGAGATCACTTCTATTTCTCCTGCCCAGGAAATCCAGGCATCCGTTTTGGGCCTTCCTTGTTATCTAGTTTCTCTGAGGCTGTGGATTTTAGCCTGGTTATCCTTTACAGCTAATGCCCAATTATGAGTGAGTACATACCATGTTTGTCTTTCTGGGTCTGGGTTACCTCACTCAGGATGACTTTTTTTTCAAGATTCATATCTATCAATCTGCACAAACTCAAATCCAAGTGGCTTAAGGACCTCAACATAAATCCAGTTACACTGAACTTCTTAGAAGAGAAAGTGGGAAGTAGCTTTGAATGCATTGGCACAGGAGAAAACTTCCTGAATACAACACCAGTAGCACAGACAGAAAGGAGAGTTCTGTTATGGTCCGATGAAAATAAAGATGGGCTCCTCAGCTCAAGTATCAAGTATATAACAATGTTTAGAGTCCCATTTCCCTTACACAGAGTCTGCACATCTGTAATCCCAGCACTTGGGAGGTTCAGGAAGATAGATCCAGAATTTGAAGCAAGCCTGGAATATAAATTTAGCAAGACTCTGTCCAGAAATATAGACAAATGAATGGGCACACATTACTTTCTCATGAACTGTTCCCCTGTCTTTGTGAAAATGATTATTGGAACAGATAATGGAATGTTCTCAACATTTTCCCAGACTCTCATCTCTTCCCTGGACATGCTGTGGTACCCTTGTAAAGAATCATGGGGAAAAGCCAGAGGGAAGATGACAGATCTCAGTTCTGGAATGTTGCTGATTTCATGATGTAAACCCTGAATCTCAGGAAGACTGACGTGACAGGCTTACTTTGAACAGAGGTCCCAGCCATCAACTCACGTTTTGCAGCAATGCATTGCCTTTCCCACCTCATTTCTATAACAGAAGTCAGCACACCCTCGAAAATTTAAGCAAGAGAGATATGCTTTGGGGAATTAAAGGTTAGACAACTTTTCTGAAACAAACCCATCAATTCTGTGATATATGGGTATTTCCATGGAAATAATAAGACCTGAAAAAAACTATAAAGAAGAAGTTATTCCTAAATTACCAGGTGAAAATGAACTCAGTGTGGGAGGAACTTAGAGTTAGAAGGTCTTATAGGTAGCTTAAGGAAGAAATAATTACTTATGATTTAAATCAGAGACAGCTATTTTTATGTTTATTTTCATTAAAAAATCTCAATTTTGTAACACTTCTTACTGAAACTGGTTATTGTTTTTTGAAACTATCAATGAAAAGAAAGGATGAGATGGTTGAAGAGGGAGCTGGAAATGAAACAGTGACAATCAATTATTGGCCTTTGAAAATAAGTCTTGAATTGATGGCACTTTGCTATAAACTTCACCACCAACAAAGTTAAACATTGATTTTTCTTTTATGACAAAGGTCAATTCCTGCAAGATCATATTCCCCTTTTCATCTGAATAATTTCTCTCTTTGTCTTTTCTTATTTTCTGTTTGCCTCTTACTTTTAGCGGACCTTTTGTTCTTTGTGGAAGTCAGAAGAGCTTTACTGTTGGTCCTCTTCATTCTGCAGAATGTGGGCAGGCAAAGTACCTGTCAGCACATTTCTCTGTGGAAACCCCACCCACTTATACAAAAACATAGCTTTTTTTTATAAAAATAAAAGACAAAAAATAAGATGGCTTTTTATTTAAATAAAAATTCATTTAAAAACAATTAGTGTATTGCCTGGTATTCAAACGCTACACTGTATTTTTTATTGAATGCTCTTTACCAGGAGAGCTATACTACATGTTCTATATCCATGATGTTATTACAAAGTCACAACTATCCTTTTAAGTGAATGTTTTCTTTGTACTTCTCTAACTGGACATTGGTGCATAGAAGTTATTTATGACAGTCATGTAACTGATGAATTGTGGCTCTCATTTTGCATTTAGACATTTGTTTAAAACATAGCTTTATAGTACTCCATAGGTTTATTATTCTAGTCAAGCCAAAAGAGTCAGTGATTCCAAAAACCATTTTTGAGCAAATGTGTAACTGTGGTATTTCCTAAAATAAGAAAGCTTTGATCCAGAGCTGGGCATTGTGCTTATGTTGCCTTGCATTGCTGTTGTGTTAACACTGTGTTGAGTTGTGTGTCAATGCTATTTGCTGTAATTACTTTAAGTTTATAAGATGCTTCAGCTGTGTATATCAAATTGGTTGATGATGGGACTTGAGCAAATGATGTAATTGATGCCAAGAACAGAACACAGGAAAAAGCCACATCCCTTTTGTATGTCTGACAGTCCATCAGTTAGAGCCTCTTTCCCCACTTCCGGTGTCCTGGCAGCCTGGTTTCCTGGGAGGCCAGTGAATACCAGGACTATCATTTTCCTGACAGGCACAGATGCAATCGCTCTCTCCACATTAGTCGGTGATAATGCTGAGTATTAAAATGGATACTCCACAGAGGTTTGAGCCTGGAAGCTGTGGTAGGCACCTCCTTGAGGTTATTAGGAACTGGAAGGCAACTTAAGGCGTCCAACAAGAGACTAACATCCATAGGAGGGTATAGCTCTCAGGATGACAGAGGAGTCGCTGAAAGGCAGGATAGGTAGGCTCCTGGGGAAATTGTTGCTTGTGTGTATAAATAGACACTTGTAGCTTATGTTGCACTGCTTATAGCTGAGTTACAAGTTGTCAGATGATTTTAACATCAACACCAGTTTCAGTGCATTGACAAGAGCTCAGAAAGTTGGGGTGAAAGGCTAAGCTGCATTCTGGGAAAACGTTTTCCTGACTCATTCTTTCTCTCAGCTTATGCTAAATTAGCACCTGAGCTAAATTATGTAGGTTTTTTTTTTAAATTTGGTTTTAAAAATATGTGCCAACACCCTGAATTCTGAAAAGAGCCTGAAGGGGCATTGAATATTCTTTTGACTATACTATTATTCTTTGCTGACAATCCCGATAAGATTATCTTGAATGCAGGCAAAACAAAGAAATTCTATGTTTTCTTTTGTGATTTATAATTAAAAATGCTAGGGTGGGGTGTGCATGGCCCAATAAGCATTTTGCACTGTCCTGCTATTGATGATATATAGTCATTAGGATGGCACTAAGTGGAGGACATTTATTTTTCTGTGAGAGTGCCTTCCCTCGGGTGAGAGTAGGGCTCTCTGTCACAATGAAATATGGCAGGAGGTGAGTTCAAGCCTTTGCTACTCAGGGAGACCTCTATGGAAAGTCTATTAATGTGGCAGATTCCTGACCTGGAATACTCTAGTGGTTCAAATTCTGACCCCCTAGAGAGCAGCTGTCAATGGCAATAAATCCAGCTCTACTGCACGGCATGTGTTTCCCGGAGAGCTTCTAGTTCTCTGCACCTCGATTCTGATAGGCACCATGTCTCAGAGGTAGATGTTAGTGATGACTTAATTTTGCTACCTTCACCTAGGAGGAGTCGAAGCTATTCTGGCACATGTGTTAACTCCAACACCCTTTTAGTAAAAAACAAAACAAAAACAAAAACTCCAAAAATGAGTTGTATATTACTAGGGGAAACTGTTTCATGGACTGTCACTAAGTTTTTAAAAATAAGATTTCTTAGATCTATGCATTACTAGTGAACATGTATGTCAGGTGTGTAGCTAGGAATCTCCAAATGCTGTTCTGTTTCAACCTCAGGAAAGCCCTTGGCAATTAGTGCTACTGTTGGTAACCAGCTAGCTGAGGCCAGCTAGGTCCTTGACTTGTGGGAGGCTTGTTTTAGGGTTTTCTAAATGGTAACTGATCCAATTTCTTTTTAAATTTTAAAATTAAATTTTTTAATGTGGCAATATTTCTTAATTTTTTAATTTAAATTAGAAACAAGATTGTTTTACATGTCAATCCCCATTCCCTCTCCTCCACTCCTCCCCTGTCCCCCACTAACACCTTACCTATCCAATAACATTTCTGCTCCCCAGGGAGAGTGAGGCCTTCCATGTGGGGCCTTCAGAGTCTGTCATAGCCTTTGGCATAGGGACTAGGCCTTCCCCCATGTGTCTAGGCTGAGGGAGTCTGATCCAGGTTTTAAACTAAGTTTCATCCTTGTACTGGCATAGTCTGTCTAGACTTGGCTATTCACATACTTCTTGCTCTTAGTGCAGCAACAAAACAGAAGTTGGTGTGATTAGATTCCCTGTGACCCTGGCAGAGCTTAGGCCATTGTGTCTCAGCTATAGCCATTGGTTGCTCCATCAATCTTTCCCTTCAGTACCCAGGTAGGACTATCCTTGGAGAACGACTAAATCTCATTTATCTTGTCTCCCTAACACCTAGTTCAGAACCTGACAGATAAAATACACTCAGATAGTAAATATTTGATGGAATAAAATGGAGTTAAACATCTGAACAGAATGTTTAGTAGGAGGAACGAGGAAAAGGGAAAAGCTGGAAGTCATTCACCAACTCTTATGCCATGGGAGTGACTCACTAAAAACAGTCAATGTGAGCTAGATGAGGCTGTGCACAAATGACCTGGGTCTTGCTCTGGGGATCTGGCCACTCAACGATAGGAAAAAGAATCACACAAACAGCAGCTCTGGGACCTTGAGGAAAGGAGAGGCAAGGGGAACAATCAATAGGTATCTCTTGTGGCCACTTCTGTGAAGGTCCTTCTGTTAGGCTCCAGAGTAAGATTAGATAGGGCGGCCATCTTGTCATTATCAGAAGCAAAGTGAAATCGGAGCTTAATGACATGAGTGTTCAAAGGGCACTGGGAGAGAGAACAATGTCATTAGAACAGGTAAGAAGGGGGCCCATGAAAGGGGCACTTTTAAAAGCTGATGGTGTACTGAGACTAATAGATTTAATGGGCATGGTAAATAGGGTGAGACAAGGCCTATTGTGCAGTGCTCAGCCAGCAGTGTCTCACAGAGAATGATGGATTATGAAGAGAGGGGGAAAGGATGAAATTGGAGACCCGGTGAAACAAAGAGGATATGAGTCGCAGTGGTAAAGAAGGAGTGCAATTGAAATTGCAGGGGGAGTTCTTTAGTCAAGCCTCTGAAGAAAGGAACTGACTAATCAGCGCAAGAATAATTCATGATGACAATAGTCATTGATGAGACAGAGTGGAGCATGTCTATTCGATATAGCATAGCACAGATTCCACAAGCCTGGAGAGCAACTTATCTCTGTCTATGCGGCACAGTATTTAAAGATTATCCCTTCCATTTTGAGGTGTGTATTATCTGAACAGATAATACACACCTTCTCTTCATCATCTATCTGTCTATATATGTATGTGGATGCACATGTATAAAATTACAGATAAATCTCAACTTTTACATATGTAGTTTAAAAATACTCAAGAAGAATTGAGGGGAGATTTTTATACTGTCCTTTTTCACAGTATGTTTTATTTTTCACAAACTGTGCTGTTAGGGAATTTTGTTTCCAGATATAATCCCACTGCATTTCAGCAGTGAATGGAACAGGTGCTCACAGCAACTGTCCAGTCCCCTCTTTAAAAGACCGAGGCCCTTGCTGTCAGTCTTTTATTTGCCATTATTTTCATGTAGTGGCTCTAAAAAAGGTCTTGTCTTTCTCCATGGTCTCCACTCAGGCAACAATTCTTCACGCTGATGCTTAGCATGGCTGGAGACATACACTCAGCAGCTCATGTGAAGCCCATTCACCCCCATTGCTGTAGGACTGATTTGCTTTCTTTGTCTCACCAGTTCTACAAAAGCTTAATGACCATCAGGTAGGCATCATATCTTATAGTAACATATAAAGAGTGTGATGGCAAATTTCAGAAAATATGCAACTTGGGGGTAGATATGTTCGTTCTGGAGCAATTTTCCAGGCACTGATACTGAACCTAAAGTTTAGTTGCAACTTTCTGTAATATTTAGAGGGAGATGAATGATGTGGTCTGTTAGCTAGTCAAGTTGAGTGGAATGAGCATGTGAAGAAGTACCTGAATCTCAAAGACTGTCGGAGCTGGCAGATTCCTCCAAGGCCTTTTTCACTCTCACATCACTTTTCTTTCCTGAGGGCTCTTTAGTATATGCTTGTGGTAGGAGTCACAGGAACAGTACGCTGGGATTTGTCTGTTAACTTGGGTTCCTTAAGCTTAGGCCAAGACCTAGATTCCTTGGTTTGGATATCAGTGAAGATACAAGGCCAGCAAGATGTCTCAGCCTATAGAAGACATGTATCAAGCATGACAACCTGAGTTTGAGGGCCTGAACTCACAGAGGAAGGAAAGGACTGACTCCTGAAAACTGTCCTCTGACCTCCACATGAGTCATGACACACATGTGCATCTCCCCTCATGACAATAATAAATAATAGACCACTGAACTTCAAATGGCATAAGCAATGACTAAATCAACGAAGGAGTTCCCTGGCAAGTCTACAGGACTTCTTGTTAGGTACATTAAGGTTAATCATTACCTTTAGAGGTTCCTTAAGGACTGTTTTCCACATTCTTTTGCTCTTGTTGATTTCTCTTTTCCCCTTGGCTTCTTCCCACCCCCTTCTTTTGTTTTTCACAAGGTCTCTTGTAGTCCAGCTTTGCCCCAAACTCCACATAAGCAAAGAATCACTTTGGACTTCTGGTCCTTTCTTTTCCTATCACCTACAAGTGCTGGGATCTGGGTGTCTAGCACTGTCCTCAGCTTTACTAGTATTGATTTATTGTTTGTGATTACTGATATGCAGATTCATCATCTTACAGCTCATCAAGTCTAATTAGATACCTTTTGTAAATGGAAGTTTCTGTTGTGCTGGGTCCTGCAGCTGTTTAGTCCCAAATAAACACACAGAGGCTTATATTAATTATAAACTGTTTTGCCGAATGCTTAGGCTTCTTGGCTATCTCTCTTAATTATTAATCCATTTCTATGTATCTCCACGTAGTCTTGGATTACTGGTGATGCCTAAGCCTCTTGCTTTTTCAGCAGGTACATGGTGTCTTGCTCACCATTCACTCTGTGTTCCTCTTCTCAGCATTCTCCTAGTCTGGAAGTCCTGCCTATACTTCCTGCCTGGCTCTGTCCTGCCTGTCCATTGGCCTAAATAGATTTATTCATCAACCAATTAACCAAAAACATCTTCACAACATACAGAAGGACATCCCCCACCAACATTTGGTTCAAACATTATAAGGGAAGGCAAGAAATATGTTCTTTCTGGAATGTCTATTTTTTGAGAGTAAAAGACTTCTTCCATAAGCCTTCCTCCCTGAGGCTTCCTATGGAGTGACCCAATGCAGTTTGTTATTAAACAAGTAACTAATAATGGAAAAGAGAATACCATCATTCACTCAAATCAAACATGAGTTGGTACCTAAGGCTAGGAAGAGTTCTTCTCTCTGTGAAGTTTCCTGGTTGTGACCTCCTGATAAACTCTCATTTCTTAGCAAGGAAGAAGGAAAGGAAGAGGTATAATTTGCAAGGGTTGGCAATTATTTTAGCTCTGGAGACAATAATGTTCCCAGGAAATAGCCAGCTCATATGTGCTAGTAGCTCCATACTACCTTTGAGTAATACGCTGTGTCATGGTCAATATAAGCTAATAGTTTGACTATTTTGGTAATCAGGTGGAAGTCAAGATTCATGTAACCTTTTCCTAAATAGCTCTGGATCTAAGATAAACCTTACTGGTTATCTTTAAAGAATTTGACCCTGGCTTTGCTCTCAAAACAGGGAAGGAAATTAAATGGGAATTGTAATTTTCTTGTAAATGAAAATCTGGCACTAATATCTTTCTTTGTAATGCCAGAACTGTAGCATTATGACTCAAAGAAAGATATGTCAGTGAAAACTTAGCCATCATAAAAACAATTACCTATCAAGTATGGCTACTGTTTATTTAATGATTGATTACCAGCTGCAGTCTAAACATGTATTATATCATCTGGTTTCCCCATCAGATTTACAAAATTTGTTAGCATACTTTTTGTTTGTTGGTGGAAAAATTGAGTCCTATCTAAGCTGAGTTGGCCACTTACTAACTCCAAGAGAGAGCAAGACATGTACCATGAAGATTAAGAGACATGATGGTTATTAGACCACAAAGTCTTCACCACTTACTGTAGTCTTGGCCAAGCTGCCAAACTCACACTGTAGTTTTTTTCATCTACAAAATGGGGGCAATAACTTTACTTAACTCAATAATTATCAGCTATTAATGATCACAGCTTAATGAACGAGTGAAGCTGCCCTGGAATGCAGCCTGGTCAGCTGCATCTGCTTCTTCCCTTTCACAGGCTGCCTCCAGGGCCTGCCAGTGCAAACAGGGGCCAAGTAGCCACAGGAATTTTGCTCCACTGAACACTGGGAAAGCACACTTATACATGAAACATATTTTAGTTTAAGGGTGAAAGGAAGCGGCATGAAATTCTTCCATCCCCATGTTCTCCTTGTTTATTTCAGTGGCTTTTTATCTTGCTTCTAGGATAGTTATTTTGAGAAACTATATAATCCAGAGATACAGTTAGTTATTAAAAGAAAAAGAATCCCCTATACATGCCAAGCAAGGTCTAATCTTTATTAATTGAGGCTCATGGGGATTGAGTTATCGAAATTCCAGACATGGTATATTAGCTCAAGAATTTATTACTCAGTTATTGCTAAATCTTCCTCCAAGAACTCTAGAAGTAGTTATTTCCTTTTCTTTGAAAAAGAAAATAGATCCTGTTTCAATGTAGGATTTGAGTTGTGGTGCTATTTCATTCTTATTTCTTTCTCAGAAGTATTCTGGGTTATGCCCATGGCAATCCTATATTGTTGCCCTTCATTAATATCATCTCTTCAAGATGGACCATGTTCTCAGGTGTAGCTACAGATCACAAAGCAACAGGACTCTTACACACTTACTGCAAATAAGATCCCCACACTATTTTTTTCCATTTTGAAGTAGGAGGCAACATCTCAACTATATGGGGGAACAAATGCAGGTAAAGAGTAAGCTGTGATGGATCCTCCTCCAGCACCTGGACCATCTGGGCTGAAAATTATCAGACTCCCCTGCTGTGCCTGGTACCACCCAACTCTAATCTCTTCCATCCCTTTAGCCCTTGTGACATAACACCCCTAGATAACATCCCCTTGAGATTTATTCCTTTAGACTTATTTACCTAGTTATCTACACACTCTGCCTAGATCTCTAGTCCTGACATCTATAATACCTTATTGGAAAGCTGTGTGCTGCTCCCTGGAGTGTTGCTATGTTCTTCTGAACTTCTTTGTGCATTGTCCCAATGGACTCCACTTAGTTTGCAAATGACATTCCTGGGATTCATCTAAGGATCAGATCCTGGCCACCCATTCTTAACTTTCACTTGGGATTTAATTCTTTGGGTTCAGCTCACTAAGTACCTACCTGTCATAGTTTGGGTTTTATTTCTGTGAAGAGACATGAGCATGGCGACTCTTATAAAGAAAACATTTATTTGGGGTGACTCCCTTACAATTTCCAGGTTCAGTCCATTATCATCATGGTGGGGAACATGGTGGCATTCAGGGAGACATGGTGCTGGAGCTCAGAGTGCTGTATCTGGGAGGCAACCGGAAGTTAACTGACTGTCATGCTGAGCTAAGCTTGAGCAAAAGAGACCTCAAAGCCCACCACCCACAGTGACACGCTTCCTCCAAAAAGGCCACAACCCCAAATATTGCCACTCCTTTTGGCAATATTTTCTTTCAAACCACCACACTGCCATAGGAATTCAGATTCCTTCTCTGTGTGCCAGATTTTTCTATTTTTCCCTTCCTTCCTTATTATAATCAGAGTAGATGATCAATCTACCCTAAATAATGATGCACAAGATTCAAATGTAGAAAGCGGTCCCATTAAGAAGGGAAAGGGCCTTCTAATTCACTGTAATGTGCCACACCGCCATTCTATTAACTTCATAATTGTTTATTGCTTCACCAGCTTACTTGATGCCATTATGCCAGGTATATAATTATTTAGTCTTTTGTATACCTTCCTGGCTCTCGTCTCTCTCTCTCTCTCTCTCTCTCTCTCTCTCTCTCTCTCTCTCTCTCTCTCTCAGTTTGTCATGACTTGGAGAAGGTTTCTACTTAGTTTCTCGACTAGGTAGAAATTTCAACTCAGTTCCTAGCATATTCCTCTTCAGTACATAGTTGTGCTGCTGATGAGCTGTGGGGACACAGAAGAAAGTGATGGGGCTTTGCATGAAAAGATGAACATCTCCAGGACACTCCTTTGCGTTCTTAGAAGGTTTGTGATCACCTGGGTGAGTTCATTCACTGAGCTAAATCACTCATTCACTGAGCTAAATCACTCATTCATTCAGGGATTTAAGTGCACAGCAGCTTCCCAAGTTCATCCTGGCCTGACTCCATTATTAGGTCTCATTGACTTTGAGGAAAATTCCCTAATCAGGTGTGTCAGTAGATGCTCATGGAAGCATCATCAGCTGGACTTCTAAGTGGCTGATGCACTCTGATGATCTTGTCTGGATTTTTTTTTTCAAAATGATTATTCACACTGACTAAAGCTTGAATTTACTGTCCAGGTTTTGAGGTTCCTGGTATAAAGTAATCCTGCACTTACTATCATGACCATGTCTGTTTAAATCTGTGTATATATATATATATATATATATATATATATATATATATATATATACCTCTGAGGAAAAAAAGGGCGTAACACATTTTAAGAAACTCACAAACACCTTGTAGAAAGTCAACTTGTAAAATCCCAGCTGTTGAAGTAGTATATTTAGCAACTCTATACCTGCAGTAGGTAAGGACACACGGGTGTATGTGTGCGCACATGTTTTAGATTAGTTTCTGTAGGAAAAAGAATGGTCAAGGACAGTTAGCTCAGGGGCTGCCTATTACTTTTCCTTTCTGTGACCATCCCATGCTGATTGGATATTCTGGGAAAGCTGTTTCAGTTTTTTTTTCAAATCTTAGTCTCTCGTGTCTAAAATATGAGGATATGACCATATGCTTCCCAAGACTTGCTCTAACTCTCCCTTTATGATTCATTGTCAATAATATAGAAGAGTCATGAACAGCTTATTTTCAGAAGATGCTGCCTGGACCAAAAATAAAGTCTGATGACCAGTGGCTATGATTTGCCCCAAGAACAGAAGAGGAATGTGCATCTACTTAGCGCTATATACAGAATTCCTTGTTTCTACCTCAAATTCATGTGATGAAACCCATTCCCAATTGTGATTCTATTAGAAAGTAGGGATCTTGATAAAGAGGGTTAGGGTTCTCATGAGTGGGTTCCTGACTTTATAAAATAAAAGAACCCAGAGAATTCTCTTTTTCTTCTATCTTTTGAGGATGCAGCCAGAAAATACCTGTCCACGAACCAGGAAACAGATTCGAAGCAGCCATAGAACCTGCTGATGTCTTGATCTTGCAAATCCCGGTTTCCAAACCTGTAGGAGATTCATTTCTATTGTTTACAAATTCCTTGGTCTGTGGTACCCTGTTATTGCCACTTGAACAGGTTGAGGTAAACAGTGCCAAAGATCTCTTCTTGCTATGATCCCACTTCATGCTCCACAAATGCACTTACCCTGTCCTCCTCCTAGTTCATTAGCTGTTCATTCAGTTCATCCATTTGCAAATACGTTTAAGTATAACCTGCAGAGGAGACTTCCTTCAGCCCAGTTTCCCAGCAAGTGGAGTGGTGGATTTGGGCTAGGTGAAGTCTCAGGTGTCTGGCAGTACTAACAGTCTTTAACTCCATGAAGTCTGTCCCTGCCCCCTAGGATCCTGTCAGGATGGAGAGTGTATCCAATCCTTCACCCTCTGTGCAGCCAGTCTGCCTACAGGTGCACTGTTTTTCGTGCATACTCTCTCAGATGGCAGCAGAGGAAAGAATGAGGTAACTGCTGAGGACTGGCTGCCAAAACCTTATGTGGGAAAACAGTTTTCCAGAATTGATATTTCTAGGAATGATTGAAGAAAAAAAAAAAAAAAAACTAGATGCAGCTCAACTTGGCAAGGTCTACACAGCACAGGCAGCAGGCTCTTGGGCTCAGCCGCCAGCATGACCTAGAATAAACCATCTTTTCCTGACAGGACACCTGGCAGGAGTTTAGGGTCTAGAATGGCCCGCAGGCTGCATGAATGGCATGGAGAACACAGAGAACCAAAGCATGGCTGAGCGGGCATGGTGTCTCTAGTGGTTAGCAATAGCCAGGCATGACTGCTGTTCACAGAATTGTAGAAAGTTGTGGGATCTGCTCAAGGAGGGCAGTAGGTATGATTGATTGTCAACTCTTATCTCTGGCTTCCTTCACATTTCATTTGTGCCTCCTCTCCTGATTTTGCTGGAGACTGGTCTCCTGTGGACTGAGAAGTTTTACTATCTGGTTCATATTTTCTTTTGTATCATGCAACTCCCTCACTTCCATGTTAGCTGTAGTTCATGTAGGTGGGGAATTTGCATGTAATGCCCTCTCCTTTCCCGTGTGGTTGAGCTCTCTTTAATAAGAGACATCTCATTAGTGAGAACTTAGAACTGGACACCAGCAGAGCTGCTGAGTGCTTCTGTGATAACTCATCTGGTCTCTTTCTTCTCAGAGGAAATAAACCTCCTGGGAGTGAATGAGCTTCGGAACTGCTGGCAGCTTTCTGTCATCTTTGCCCCTTCAGTTTATAAGAAGAGAGATGTACATGGTATGAGCAGCAGACCTTCTGGGAATGTGAGGATGGTTCGAATCAGTAAAATTCAGACTGTATCAAAGACATCTAAACGAGGCTACAGTCTCCAAATCAGTCCTATCATGAAAACTAAGGACAAAATAGGCAATGTGATTTCTGCTGGTCTTCCTAGAGAGGAGCTTCATACAGACCACACTTCAAGCTCTATTCTCATTTTTGTTGTATAACTCCCACATTATTTCTTTCTCTTTATTTATTGTGATTTGCCGATTGATTGATTGACAGAGTTATAGAGAACTCTATCAATTTTGCTTACCAAGATTGACTGAACTACTTTCTTTGTTTATCTCTTGTTTTCAAAGGTTGCAAACCCACAAATTTTACCACATACCTGATCCTTCCCACCCTTTGTGGAAGAGGTAAATGAAGTATGTGTTCATCCCCAGGATCCACATGGCTTGCTGCAATAACATTTGGTCTTCTGCCACACACACACATTCCTAGGTTGTTGGCCACCCTTCTTGGACCTCCTGGAAAAAACATATTTTCAGAAAATTTACTATGTTGTAATCTTTATTCCCCAAGGCATATTTACCCAACTCCCCCCCCCTCTCTTTTTTCAAATGTCACATTTCAGTTCATTTCCTCCCCTTTGTTTTCAAGGTTCTTTGCTTCCAGTTACTGGAGACAAACACCATTGTAATTGTAAGAGCAGTACTGATTTAGCTGATAATTCACAGAACAATCTGGAACAGTTATCACATATCACTCAGTCCTTCTTTATTCAAAATGTAAGTCCCAAGAAGTCATGGATTTGCTGAAGTTTCCTGGGCCACATGTTTGTGCTGTCCACATTGGGACTTTCTCCTGTGTATCTCTCTTAAGTTTTTTTCATTATTATTGCTCCTTTTCTTAGATGTTCCTCTTCTCCCTCTTACTGGCCAACACCGTGTACCCTCTATCTGAACCTAACTGACTTTATATAATTGAATTATCCTAAAGCTTCATAGATCTTCATTAGAATGAGTATGATATTAAAATAATCCAAGCACTTTTTCCCTCAGCTCTGCTTCCATGGATTTATGTACACTAGTCTCAAGACACCCTCAATATGTCTTCCTCCAACAACCAGCTCTGTAGAACCCTCTGTATCTTCTCTGCATTGGCCAGCCTTAAGGGATCCTTTGCCCCTTCCTACCCAGAGACCAGTGTCCACTAAGGTTCTAACCAGTTCCTTCATCATGGAGAATGTGTAGGTGGCATACATAGAAGAATGTGCTGAGTGTGCATTGCTTTTGGGTTGGAAACTCTCTCTCTCTCTCTCTCTCTCTCTCTCTCTCTCTCTCTCTCTCTCTCTCTTTAGAAAGAATTCAAACCAGATATCTCTTAGTATCATTTTGTTCCAGATGTAATGTCTTTAGTTTCTTCTGTTTCCTGATTTTTGTTTTTGTTTTTAAAGTTAGATGTTCCAGTGCAAACATTAATGATAGCTGCTCTATACTAGAGCATCAGTCAGTCTTACCTCACATTAACCTCAGTACATCAAATACACCAGAACAAGGCTCTGTGTTCCCCAAGGGACTTGTTTTGGTGATTCTGCTTTTAGATCCTTCATCATATACAAAGACTCCATCCTGGGCTGGAGAATAGGGTTTCCTTTCATAGCACATCTTTGCTAGTCCAGAGCTATTTGGGTTCAGTAAAACTCCTAGAATTTAATGTCAAATAACCACAAGTCTAAAATTCATCATGATTACACTAATTCTACGCACAGTTATCCCAGAAGCCTAGCATGATTCTGCTCCCAAATACACTATAAGCCTGTAAATGGCTTACAGTGCTATACATAGAAGAATTATGTGAATTCTTTATTAAAGTATGAACTATTGTCTTTGGGTTGGGAACAAACTATCTCTCCCTTTCTTATCTCTCCTCCTCCCTCTGTCTCCCTTTCCTCTCTCTCTCTGTTTCCTTTTCCTCTTGCTCTCCTTTTCCTCTTCCCTCCCCATCTCTCTGTCTCTCTGTCTCTCTCTCTCTCTGTGTGTGTGTGTAATCCATCCATTTATAAGCTAAACTGTAGGAGGACAAGAAAATATTATCTTCTTTGGCTATTATATTGAGGGCATGATTTCAATACTCTTTGCTAACTTTATCTCTTCCCTTTACACCATGTATTTTCTCCAAATATTTCCCAAGCATCTCTATAAGTCTTAGCTTTACTTTTAAAAAACTATCAAGTAATACTAATATTAACTCCACTATGGAATCAAATATTTGTAAACATTATTTATTGTTGCCTATAGAAGTTGACTTAAGAAATACACCAAAAGTTTCTAGAAGAAAAATTAGGTTTAAATGTCTATCTGATTTGTTGAAGATCAGATTTTGATAGAGCCCAAATTATTGTATAAGAAGAAAAGAAGATAGAAGAGGCTGAGAAAAATGTTGTGACCATTGAATTCCTGTCTGCCGGCATAGTACATTAGCTCTTATCAAAGTTGGAGGAGCGGGTGCGACACAGCCATTGTAGGTACAGGATCAATACTTGGCAAACAGCCTGAAGGTCAGATAAAGTACTTAGGCAGGCAGTTTGCCAGGCTAAAAAGATGTCAAGAAAATCAATTAACTCTAAAGAAAGAGTAGTGAGCTAACTAAAATCCCATTTTGAAAGACTCTGTATTTCAGAGGAGTTTATATGCATTCACAGTATCTTTATCTCGTCCATAAAATTACATTTGATAAGCAATTAAAATTTTTATCCTTGGGTCACTGGAGGTCAACTTACAAAAGATTGTAAACACCTGCACTGTCCCAGATTAGAAACAGCTGCAAAGGAAGGCGATTTAATCAGGTTCTTTTCAGGGTATAAGATTACATAACTTCAAATTAATTTGTTCTTTTTCTCTATTGATTAATTTTTGTTCATTTCAAATGCCAAAGATGCCTTTGCTCTTTGAGTAGCGACAGGCACTGTGGATACTGAGCAACTCCAGTGATGCCAGCCAGGTAGGTGACTTAGTAAATTATAGTCATCTGCAGTCAGAAAATAGATAGGGAGAAACAGGACTGATGGCTCTGGTAAAGTTTTTCATCAGTAGGAAAAAAAAAGCATAGTGTTTACTGTGTGAAAGGCATAAGAATTCTAGCTATTTGTTTACCAGTAAAACTTTTTTTGTTATTTATATAGTCCCTTTTCTGTCCTGGAGACCTTGTAGCATATTTGGGTATAAATAACATGATGATACTCTATTTATCCCATGTCTTGTGATTTTCCTGGTATTGTTACTGAAGACTGCCAGATAACTGGTAGTACATATTTTTCAGCTTCAGAGAGATTTTGGCCAGTCTGGTAGTGAAAATAATACTTAGGTATTTTAATACCCTGATTATAGAAATTTATTCATAGAGGGTAATCATTAAATTGATGCTGAGCACCCTGAAGATTCTATGATGAGCTTAACAGATTGGCTGAAACTTACAGACTAGTGAGTAAAACAAACATAAGCAGGCAGGCTGGAAGGACAAGGAAAGATTGTGGGAGTGAGACAAAGCTGAACAGTATGGAAGAATTGAGCTTACAAAGACTGCAAAGAAGAGGGGAACAAAAAAATTGTTTCAGGGCAAAAGGACGGCTTCCTCAGTGGTTCTCAGAAGTCTTCTTTTTTTAAACTTTCATGTTTCTTATCCATGGTTAATCGCATAAGACTATTAATACCAATTTTGCCCTTTTAGAAATTAAAGAATTTTATTATTTATTAATTTCTTTTGAGGCAAGTCTCATGTAGTTAAAGGTGATCGTGAACTCTAGATCTTCCTGCCTCTACTAACTACCAGAATTACCACCATGCCCTATGTATGCGGTGCTGGGGATCAAACCCAGGATTTCACGCATGTTAGCCAAAGAATTTGTGTAAGGCTCATATGATTAAAAAATCTCTCAATTTTTTTTTGTCTCTGGAGCCTGTCATGAACCTGACTCCCCACTACCTTGAAGATGAACCTCCCTTTCACATGGTGAAGATCCAAGCCTTAGACTCACTCTTACTCATGCAATGACTGCAGCCCAGCCCTCAGCCCTCCTGTTTTCCTAGGGCAGACTTAGGATCTCAAGTTTTCTTGTATTTGTGATTTTGAGTATGGATCTCAACCCCAACCACTTGTTCTCTTGGATACCTACTAATCATCCCCTGCTTAGCTCTTTACCTGTTTATATTTTGACTCTCAATTCAGAACTTTAGTTCCCTTACTGGGAATAATTGTTATCATATCTAGTGTTTCCTTCTGCCAGTACATAGCCACCCCACTTGGGTTTTATGTTGCACACAGATAAACCAGCAGGTGAGTGGGATCAGTCTCTTGTAGCTTATTAGATGTTCCAGTTCTATTACAGCAACCTGTCAGGAAGAATTACTTTGAAAGAAAAGTGGATTATTGGTAACAGCACAATTTCCTTTGATGTACAAATTCATCAGGCAGTTTATTATTAATTTCAGTAACTATTAGCATAATATTTAAGATCACAGTATGTTTTATAGGTCAGTGGCCCAGCTCTATCAATTTCTTGCTGTGTGCAAATTTGTGATACTTTTGTGTGTACTCTGGATCTCAGTTTTCTTATCTGGAGAATGGATACAGAACTATCCTTCAGGATTCCTATGAAGATTGACTAATCAGCATTTCTCAGCCTGTGGGTCATGACCCTTTTGGGAGGGCCAAGCAACCCTTTCTCAGGGCTCACGTATCAGATATTTTCACTAAGTTCCATAACAGTTGCAAAATTACAGTTATGAAATAGCAACAAAAATACTTTTATGGCTGGGGGTGGGGGGGGGCGTCACCATGACATGAGGAATTGTATTGAAAGATTGCAGCCTTAGGAAGGTTGAGAGCTGCTGAAGTAAGTAAATATATGTGAGACATCCGCAGCTTTGGTTGTCACTTTGTAAACTCTTTATTAAATATTAGATAGTAACTGATAGAACTCAGATTTAAATTGAGATCCAGTCTTTAGCCTGTGCTTTATTATATCTTTTCCTCTAGTCTCATAATTCAGGGGGCTTTTAGTAATCTGTCAACTTCTATCTTTGGGTCAGATCTTGTCATGGAGGTTGGGACAAATGTTGCATTTTTAAAGGCTTGTAAAATGCAGTCAACTAATGGTGAAACAAAGGATCAGAAAAGTGCATGACAGTCCTCATTTGATCTGTAAAGCTCAAAGTATTTATTACTTCTGCAAAAACATGGATTGCTGTTTTGAGATCTTGTTCTGCTTTACACATAATGTGTGGTTTAGGATAACATGTTAACTCTGGCCCTCTACTTTTCCATCCACAAAAGGATGATGATGATAATGATGACATCCATGTGACAAGCCTGTGTAAGAACTGACCAAGATCTTCTATAGGAGAGTACTTAACATCCTGTTCTTGACATAATTGAGTACTTGCTAAATGACATGTTAATTTTTTTCTCTTGTCACAGTTAAGTTGGCTGAAACTATTTTTAATATTGGACTTCTGAGCTAGATGGTCTAGATGCTACCACTTACTTGTTATGGACAAATCTGGGCAAATTATATATAAAGTTGTCAGTATATTACTCCCAGTAAACACTGCTGAAGGCTTCTGAGTGATCATTTACCACAATGAAGGAATATATGGAAAAGGCTGGTGGTGTGAAGCAGCTGTAATTTGGCCATTTGGGGACCCACATCTGTCAATCAGTTCTGTGCAGTAGATGCAAGGATGGTGAAGACAGAAGTGAGCTTTTCAAGCTGTCTGGACTGAGTGGATAGCTAAGTGAATTGAAAAGAATATGCCACTCAGCTCTGGTTCTCCACTTTTAATTGACACAAAAGAATGTAAGTTAGGTAAACTGAAGGTGTCAAAGAGGGATCATATCTCGGAACATCTGAGAGAAAGACAAAAAGTAACTGTCAAAGGATGCTTCGGCAGTAACATACTGCTTGGAAACTAGCTGGAAGGAGCCTTGGTTGGAGGCCACAGTCCAGGGCATGTCTTTCAGAGGCAATAAGAGCCTCTTAGCATGACCAGAAGTGGCCTGGAAAGATTCAGTTACAACAAAAACTAATAGCATTGTGTGTGGAGGCATGAAATCTTATGAGCTTCAAAGCCCACATGGATCTTGGAACAGACATTTCAGTCCATATTGATTGGAATGTAGATCCTTGCTCAAAACTTTTCTCGCCCACATGTGACATTTTATACAGTCCATTTTAATCTCTCCCAAAATTAGCTATTTAAAATCTCAAGCCTTTTGGGGCTTTAACAACTCTTATTGAAGTATATTACACATATAGAAAATGAAGTCAATTAATTTTCTCAAAACAGCATACATCCAACCAATATTGTGATTAAGAAACAGAATATTAGAAACATTTTAGAAGCCCCTTTTCTAATCTCTGTTTCCACTCCTTTTTAAGGATGGCAACTGTCTGACTGGGAATGCAAATATTTAATATTACTCCTTTTGTTCTTTCTAGATAGGATCACTACTGTGCACTGTTTTGCATATGGTTCTTTTTCCTCCTTGTTAGGCTTAGGAGATCCATGTCTGTTGTTGCATTGTAGTCGTACTTACTCCTTCCCACCACTGTAAAGTACTCCACTGTGTGAAGACAGGACAATGTATCTACCCTATTGTAGCTGGGCATTTGCATTATTTCTGCTTGGACTTTGCCAATAGCTCCAACATAGATAGGTATTCTCATTGTGATTGAACACATGCAGGTGTTTTTGTTGTTGGTTTACAGGATATATGTAAATTAAGCTGTAGTAATGCACTTTCACAAATCCAATTCTATAATGGTGTATGCTTGAGAAGAGATGTTACTAGGAGTCAGCCAGAGGATAATCTATTAACATAACTCTAGGAACCAAATATGGCTTACTATTGGTGACTTGATTAATTGTGGTAGTAAGAGAAGTTGGAGAAATGAGGAAGAAAAATTTTGATGTACTTTCAGTGGTACAATTGAGACATCATTGTTGGTGGTGCTCTTTCACTATGAGAACTTTCTCAGAGTGGCCTACCATGAGAACTAGTTAAACATTAAGCCTGCAGATGAATGAAAGTGACAGAATTTGAGTATGCAATTTTAGATATCATCTATTAATTCTGTGCACTACATGATTTCTTGCATTATTTCCTCTTCCTGTCTGAATACATATTAAATATTAGTTACCTTCTTTTGGCAGAAAACATTATCAGTAAACGATCTAAATAGACACTCAAGGTATTTCTTAAGGTGTTGAGTGCTTTGCAATATTAACTATAGAAAGTTTTTTTTTTTCAAAAGACAAAACTCTAAATTTGAAAAACAGGGAACACATTATAAAGCCAGAAATGATACAAGGAATGTTAAATATTTGAGACATGAGTGTGTAAGTAAGCCATCAGAGAGTGGCCTTCTGAATTCAGGGTGTCAAAAAGTTATCAGAATAGTCAAGATTGAGCTTGAAGTCAGTTTGTTGCCAACCCTTGACCCAATGCCACATGAGGAGGAAGTAGACATATCTCCACTTCTGAAAATTTAGGTTTCTTTCCATGTGGTGTTCTGTCAGCAAATCAGAAGCACGGGACATATTGCAGAGCAAGGTCTGATGCATGGACTTTGGAGTCATATAGATCTTGACTGGAATCTAATTCTGTTACTCAGTAACTAGAGATATACAACCTTAGAGGAGTTCGCCTTTCCCAGTAAATGCTGAGTTTCCTCATCTCTAACAATCTTGCATCGTTGTTGGAAGGGATAAAGGTCTGATTTATATATTTGTATAAATTCTGATCTTTTACCTTTTCCCTCTTCTGTATCTGTCTCTTTGGAGGTCAAGTGATATTGCAGCATGTAGTCACAAAATTTAGACCCATGATTCTATGCTGAAAGTATAGCTCTCCTTTTGAACTTCTGCTGTCTGACTAGTTTTCTAACTTCTTATCCAGATCTCTGAAAGAGTGTAATGTATTAGGAGATAAATCAAGCTTGTCTATCCCCCAAAGCTAATAGAGGGCTTCCCACGTAATTGCAAATAATCACAAGTTCTCCAACTCATATGTATTCTTTGACTGTTTGAAAGTTATATAAGAAAATGTTCATTTTGGTGGTGTCATTGATGCATGGAAGTCAGGGCAAAACTTCAAGAGACCCATGAAAACCCTAAAAATTGGCCAAACTAAACAGGATGGGATTAGAGATAAAAAATAAACCAAACTGACACAAGAAAGGGAATCATTATGTAGGTAAGAAGGAAGTAGAAACATGCCTGCATGTGAGTCAGCAGGCTGGTGCTATTATTAAAAGTGCGAACATGATCCTAAGATGTATTAATAGATGCATGACATGCAGAAGCCATGGGGTAATCTGCTTATTTTGACTTGGCATTGCCAGAGTTCTTATTGGAGAGATGCATATTTATTTTAATGCTATTTATTAGAAGTTGCAGAGAATTTGGGGAGAGTTTGGCTGGCAGACACAAAAATGGTCAAAGATGTGATGCATTCCCTTGGGAAGTTTAAATGTGCTATGATACTTTTATTCTGAAGGAGAACTTGAGAGTGTTAAGTAAGCACAGAACATGCCGTGCTTTCCAAGAGATCATGTAAATATATGATGAGTATAAGATAACATCATTATCTCATAGGACTGGAAATACTCGACAGAGAGGACATAGTGTATCCTTCCTGCAGACAACTGAATGCTGAGTTTTCAGAAGCAGTTTTCCATCCCCTCCCTGAAGGTTGTGTATCCTTGCACATACAATGTTATCATTCAAAAAGTTGAGTCATTCTTCTTCTTAAATACAAACCTTTTCCTCTTTGATATTGACAGTATTCTGTGCTTGGGTCCATCACTGGCACAGTGTGGATGATGTTCCTTCTAGTAACTCCATCTCTTTCTTTCTTTCTTTCTTTCTTTCTTTCTTTCTCTCTCTCTCTCTCTCTCTCTCTCTCTCTCTCTCTCTCTCTCTCTCCCCCTCTCTCCCTCCCTCCCTTCCTTTCTTCTTTCCTTCCTTTCTTTCTCTACCTATTTTTTAATTGAGCTATACATTTCCCCCCTCCCCTTCCTTCTTCCCCTCTTCTCCTCCCCTCTGCCCCCATGCTCCCAATTGACTCAGGAGATCTTGTCTTTTTCTCTTTCCTAGGCTGATCCATGCATGTCTCTCTTAGGATTCTCTTTGTTACCTAGGTTCTCTGGGGCTGTGTCCTGTAGGCTGGTTGTCCTTTGCTTTATGTCTAATATCCACATACTATATTTGCCTTTCTGGGTTTGGGTTACCGCACTCAGGATAGCTTTTCTAGTTCTGTCCATTTGCCTGAAAATTTCAAGGTATCATTGTTTTTTTTACTGCTGAGTAGTACTCCATTGTGTAAATGCACTACATTTTCCTTGTCCATTCTTTTATTGAGAGTCATCGAGGTTGTTTCCAGGTTCTGGTTATTATGAATAATGATGCTACGAACATAGTTGAGCAAATGTCCTTGTGGTGTGTTTATCCTTTGGGTACATGCCCGAAAGTAGTATTGCTGGGTCTTAAGGTAGGTTGATTAGCAGTTTTCTGAGAAACTGCCATACCGATTGAGACAATGGCTGTACAGGTGTTCACTCCATCAGCAATGGAGAAGTGTTCCCCTTACTCCACATCCTCTCTAGTGTAAGTCAACAAAGTTTTTTGATCTTAGATATTCTGACATGGTATCTCAGAGTTGGTTTGATTTGCATTTCCCTGATGACTAAGGATGTTGAGCATTTCCTTAAGTATCTTTTGGCCATTTGAGATGCTTATGTTGAGAATTCTCTGTTTAGATCTGTACCTCATTTTTTATTGGATTATTTGGTCTTTCGATATCTAATTTCTTGACTTCTTTGTATATTTTGGAGATCAGTCCTCTCTCAGAGGTAGAATTGGTAAAGATGTTTTCCCATTCTATAGGCTGTCATTTTGTCTTGTTGACCATGTCTTTTGCTTTATGGAAGCTTCTCTGTTTCAGAAGGTCTCATGTATTTGTTGCTCTCAGTGTCTATGCTACTGGTCTTCTATTTAGGAAGTGGTCTCCTGTGCCTATGCATTCAAGGGTATTTCCCACTTCTTTTCTATGAGGTTCAGTATGTTTGGTTTTATGTTGAGGTCTTTGATCCATTTGGACTTGAGTTTTGTGCATGGTGATAGAATGTTTCAGAAATCATTAGTAATCTCCTTGGTCTGATTCTTTTGTCCTCTATGCTTCACACTAATCTTACTTCTGCTTAAGGACTCTGTAATTCTTTCCTAAACTTCTCCTCCATGTTCCACAAGAGATAACCTGATACTGAAGTGAAATAATAGCATAAAAGTGTCTAACTTGCTACAAGCAGCAACAAAACAAATTCTGGTTTCATATACTTATTTTTTCTCTTGAAAGTTCATTTTCAGTTATTCATTTTATTTACTTTTATGACAGTGATAATCTAGGGGTCAGGTATGGACACTAGAATTTAAATGGAGTTAAGTTTAAATGTGCTTGGCATTCTTATGTTGTTACATAAAGGATTAGGATATGGTTTAATTTTAGACTTTATTGTTAAATGTATATAATAAAGTTGCAATAGTAGCCAATAAAATAATAGACTTTACAGAAAAAAAAACATGAGAAACACAGGATGGAAATAGTAACCAAAATGATCCCAAGTAATAGCATTGCCAATAACCATGGCAAGGAAAGGGAAACTTGTGCATGAAAGGGGAGTTAGGTGTCTGTGAATGTAGCCATGAATGGATGATAGAACAGAACAGGGGTAGGGTAGGGAAGGTGCACATCATGCAGAATGTTCAAAAGAGGAAAAGTGAACCAATAAGACTTTGAGATTTGGAGGCCTCTTAAAAGAAGTGAGATGCAGCTTGGATAAGGTTGCAGGGCAACTCATGGAATAACTACTAATTGCATCATGCTTAATAACTGAGACCTATCCCTGGGGTCTTCTGAAGAGTCCCTGCAAGAATTCCAGGCCTTATTACCTATAACAAATGGATTAAGAGCAATGGAGCTAGAGCAAAGTGTGTGTACGTGTATGTATGCCTGTGAGTGTGTATATGTTGTGTGGGGGGGTATATGTGGTGTAATGTCATAGAAATAAAATAAACAGAACCAAGTACAGTCCAGATGAGAGAGGAAAGAAACTAATGAGGGAACCAGGTTTGTGGTTTGGGATTGTAGGCATGGTTGTGCCATTTATCAAGAGAAAGGCTGTGTAAGTCATGGATTCATGAAGAAGATAATGAGATGAGTGTAACAAGACTAGTAACTAGATGCTGATAAAGATCCCCAACTGGAGAGCTCTAGAGGAAAATGCAGATATGTTTAAAAAGTTTTAAGTAGATGGCTGTCTTCTAATAACCACTGCTGGAGAACAATAGCTTATAAATGTCAGAGATAAAAGTATTATAATACCTGAATACTACTAAACAGAAACCTGACTTTAGAAAACAGTTTGGCAAAAAAAGGGATACTGAAGAGTTTCTCTAAATTCATACAGCTGCTTATGCAGTTTCTGGATGTATTTTCTTATCCCCCTTCTCCTCCTCCTTGCCCTTCTCCTCTTCCTTCTTTTCTTCATTATTTACAAGGAAGGACTGACTATATAGGCAAAGAGACAGAAATGCAAAAGCAATTCAACCCACTTCCAATACAGATATATAACTACAACATTTTTTGTAAGTTTCTTAATTCTAAGGTTGGTTAGCCAGAAGTGGAATTGTGGGTGGACTTTTGAATATGTACAATTTATCAGGTACACATTGCTTAAAGATAAATTTATCTTTTTGTGACCTAATCCCTTCATGTTTTTCGATTCAATTGAAGTTTTTCACAAGCTTGTATTGTTTTTAGTATTTTTAATCTACAAATGTTCATTCCTGGAGACTGTAATAATGTATCAGAATTCCAGGGCAAAAAATCTTGGAATTCAGTTTTAGGGGAATTGCTATTAAGAATATGCTGTGATGTCATTTCTGTAAGGAGGTTATCTCATTGCTCATATGCTTTCCCTGATTATGTTTGTTTGCTCTCTATACAATGCTTTATTAAATGTCAAAACTACAGGGCTTGGGTGTACATACTGTGTAGTTTCTAGCTGACATTATGGGGAAATACCGGGTATCTCTGAGCAGGTATTTATCAGCTTCTACATAAGGGGGCCAGGCCACCCATGGTCAGAAATACTGAACTAGCCATTAAAGCCACACAGAGGGTCAGTGTCGGGGACTGGCTATATTTTTCTCCTTGGTAACAAGAGGAAGTAAACTAAGTGAGGTTCACAGGTCTTGATACATAGGCTTATCACAGTAATTAGACCATTGAGACTGCTTAACATGGTGGAAGAATTTTAAATAGTCCAATATTAAACTTGTGAATACAAGTAGCTGGTGTTTATCTTAACATGATAGAAGTCCTCACTACTGTACATAACATTTGTGATTTTTTTTTTCTCAATTGGATAACCAACATAGGTGCCATAGGTTCTTGAACTTGAACCTTATGTTGGTCCGGAAAAGAAATTTCATTAAATTATTCTAAGGTAAATTGTTACTTGTTTTTTTTTTTTAAATCAGAAGGTACGCATTAGCTTTGAACTCCCATGAGAAAACAATCGTTTATATAATGGCTGAAAGACACTTAAGGAAGTGTTCAACATCCTTAGCCATCAGGGAAATGCAAATCAAAACAACTCTGAGAAACCATCTTACTCCTGTTAGAATGGCTAAACTCAAAAACACCAATGACAGTTTCTGCTGGACAGGATGTGGAGAAAAGAGAACACTTCTTCACTGCTGGTGGAAGTGCCAACTTGTGCAGCCACTATGGAAATCAGTATGGTGACTCCTCAAGAAAATGGGAATCAGTCTACCACAAGATCCAGCAATTCCACTCTTAGGCACATGCCCAAAAGAAGCACATCCATACAACAAGGACATCTGTTCAATGATGTTCATAGCACCACTATTTGTAATAGCCAGATACTGGAAGCAGCCTAGATGCCCCTCAACCGAAGAATGGATAGAGAAAATGTGGTACATTTACCAATGGAGTACTACTCAGCAAAAAAAAAACCCAATGGAATCTTGAAATTTGCAGGCAAATGGATGGAACTAGAAGAAATCATTCTGAGCAAGGTAACCCAATCACAAAAAGACAAACATGATATGTACTCACTCATATGTGGATTTTAGACATAGAGTAAAGCCTACAATCCACACTGCCAGAGAAGCTAGTAAACAAGGAGGACCCTAAAAGAGACAAACATGGTCTCCTGGAGAAGGGGAAAAGGTCAAGATCCCCTAAGCAAATTGAAAACATGGGAAGAGGGGGGATGGAACTAGGAGAATGAGAAGGGAAGAAGAGAAGGGATGCAGAGAACATGAGGGGACAGAAAGCTTGAGTCAGGGGAAGAATAAAAGATAACAAGAATGGAGATACCATAATAGAGGGAGAGATTTTAGGTTTACAGAGAAATCAGGCACTAGGGAAATGTCTGGAGATCTACAAAGATGACACCAGCTAGCAATCTAAGCAACAGAGGAGAGGCTACCTTAAATGCCCTCCCTTGATAATGAGATTGATGACTGACTGATGTCACCTAGTAGCCCTCATCCAGCAGCTGGTGGAAGTAGAAGCAGACACCCACAACTTATCACTGAACTGAACTGGAATCCAGATGCAGAGAAGGATGAGTGAAGAGCAAAGGGGTTCAGACCAAGTTGGTGAAACCCACAGAAACAGCTGACCTGAACATCGGGGAGCTCTTGGTCCCCAGACTGATAGCTGGGATACCAGCATGGGACTGATCCAGACCCCAGGAACATGGATTTCATTGAGGAAACCTCGGAAATCTACAGGACCTCCTATAGTAGTTCAGTACTTATCCGTAGCATATGTGTGGACTTTGGGAGCCCATTCCACATAGAGGAATACTCCCTGAGCCAAGACACACAGGGGTGGGCCTAGGCCCTATCCCAAAGGATATGATAGCCTCTGATGACATACTATGGAAGGCTTCACCATCCGGGGGGGGGGAGCAGAAAGGATATGTGACAGGTAGGGTTTTAGTTGGGAGGGTGGTAGGGGAGGGCGGGAGGGAGAAGGGAACTAGGATTGTCATGTAAAACAATCTTGTTTCTAATTCAAATAAAAAAATACCGTAAGACTTTACTGATGGTTTTGTGGTATCACATGGCTCACACTGTTTTATATAAAAAAGAAATGAACCTTTACACAGAATAATCATGTATCCTTTTCATGCACTTACAGTGACTAGGAAATGGATACCTGACAGAGTCTAGTAGTTGTCTGTGTGAAAATTATATCAATTCAAAGTTAATCTTTTAAGGTTAGCAAGTCAATTTTGTGATGCTATGTCTACATATCAGGGAAGAATTTGAAGGAACTCAACTCAATAAGCAAAATGAGTATTAAATGGGTTTAGCTTATACAATCGTATCTTAATGAAATAGCGATAGCTCAGAGGGGGAAAGAAACAACAACCAGTAATAGAAGCACCCTTCAGTGTGTTTAGCTTATCAAAATGTTCCTAAATGATTCAAAATGTGGTTCATGTGATAAATATTTTCTATACTGCAGCTATATGTTGACAAATGAACAACATGCACTGTTGGCAAAGAGGCTGCAGAGTGTCAAATACTAATTATCATGATTACGACTTGAACTTGTCAGAACTAACATCTTGACATCTTGAAGAGGATTTGCAGAAGGTTGGGAGCAGAGAATGTTACAAATTCTCTTCCATTTGGCTATTATTAAGCTGGTGAGAATATATAAGCACAAGTAATGCACACCATACAACCCTGTGCTGTGATCTAACTACATGCTTATAAATACTGGTCTACAGGATACCACACAATATTTTATTACATGTGAACTACTGCTTTATATTCTTCTACCTCTACTCCTATTTTAAGAATTTTTGCACAGATTTAGAAAAGATTCCTTATATGTTATAATGATGTTGTAATAAATCATCAGGTGTGAGTTTCTTTTTGCCTTTTTCTTCCACTCACATTTCAATTGGCTTAACACTCATTAGGTAGGAGATAGGATTGAGATGTCTTTATTTTCAGCTCTAAAGTAATTTGATTAGACTTAAAAAAAAAAAAAAACAGACCCTGAAGAAAATTGCCCTTTTTCAGGATGTTCCCCTTTCAGATCAGCTATTGACCCTAATCTGAATAACTTATAACAGTTGTTATGAATAGACGACAGGATACAAGAGTGAGGCGTTAAGGTAGCAGAGGAGAGTTTTCTAGAAAGATTTTATATGTTTGGGCAGGAGTCAAGGATTATTCTGGAGAATTAAATATTGAGCCCTAAGTTTTAGAAAGCTTTGGCAAGTTAGGGTGCATAGTTGAAATTGATTGTCCATTTGTATATGTATCCATCCTGGACATGGGTACAGGGAATTCCATTTCTGTACCTCTAGCACTGACTGGAGTCTGACCTGAAACAAGTTCTTAAACAATTTCTTGACTGCATAAAGCAGCATCACTTCTAGAAGTTGAGAGCCCTTAAAATCTACATCCCTTTTTCCTGGGCTCTGTTTCCTCTTCCATGTATTCAGCTCAAAGATGGCATTCTCCCAGGACTGTTTGCTGTTCCTGGAACATACTGAGCATATCTATCTATGCAATCAGGTTTTTGTGCTGGGCCCAGTCTGGTCCCTGTGTCTCTTCTTATTGAAATCTCATCTATCTGTTTCAGCCTAATTCAAATTCCCAGGTGTGTGTCCAAGTGTCGGTATGTGTGAGAAAACTCTGCCCCTTCTCTAACCCTAGCTAGATTTAATTTTATCTTCATTGTACTACCCTATAATTTGTTAAATCCCCTTGGCTTGCATTATAGCTAGCCGTGCCTGTCTGGATCGCCCCTACTGGCTGATTGTTCATTGAAAACAGGAATTATATTGATATGTTCATTCATTCACAACATGTATTAGGCATTTTGTATGTGTTATGCATTGTGTTCAGTTTTAGACATGTTATAGTGATGATGATAAACAGAATATATTTTCAAAAAGCTTTCATTCTAGTTAGGGAAGAAAGAAAATAAACAAACAACACAACTATGCATATGATGCCAAGAACATCGATGGGATATAAGGGACGGGAATGGGATATATATCAGTCTGAAGATTCTCTCTTATTTTAAAGATTTTATTTATTATGTATACAACATTCTGCCTCCATGTATATCTGCACATCAGAAGAAGACACCAGATCTCATAACAGATTGCTGTGAGGCACCATGTGGTTGCTGGGAATTGAACTCAGAACCTCTGGAAGAGCAGCCAGAGCTCTTAACCTCTGAGCCATCTCTCCAGGCCCTAAGATTGTCTCTTGTAATGAGTTGAAGGTATTATTTTAGCATGTTGGTAGAAGAGCATTTTATGCAGAGAGCTTAGCAAGTTCTAGGATGCTAAAACCAGTGGGCACTTGTAGAGTCTATGGAAGAGCAAGGAGGTCAGGTGGTTGAGGCAGAGGAATAGGGAACAAAGATCTAGAAGAAGTTCATATCAATTAAGGCCTTGTTTGCTCTGACACATAATTGGGATTTTACCTCAGATGTTTATAGAAGGCCTTCCATGAGCTGTAGCTAGAGAAGTAACATGCTTATATTCATTCTTTAAAGGCATTTCCCTGGTTGCTTGTGTGTAGAATTGTAGGGATGCAAGTATGGAGGATGAGAACAGCTAGGATGCTAATAGTGCAACTGTTCAACAGGACATGATGGTAGGTTGGACCAAGTTGATGGATGTGGAATCTCTGAGAAGCTCCTTCTGGAGCCCCACCCCATCTTCAGGGTGGGGTTTTTGCCTATACCTCTACTCGGAATATAGAATTTTGTGGATTATCACTATTCCGGGGTTGCTTTTAGTATTTTTTAGTTGACAGTTTTCTAAGTTGGTAACATGTCTTTCATGAGGTTCTTTCAATGCATGAGTTCAGGATAGCATCTTTATCACATTTTCCCAGCTCATGACAATGTCTTCAACAAATCTGTCACTCATTTTGGGTTCCACCTTGACTGCCAAGTATTGCCAATTGCTATTTTTTCTGAGGATGTAAATGAAACCTGAGTCATTGTGAACCTGTAAACTCACTCTAGTTACTAGAACAGATGGAATGTGAACAAAGGTCAAAATAGATTTTTTTCCAGTAGTATGTCTGTGACTTTGTAATAGGTACTCATTTTTCTCTGTCCTTTTTCTCCAACAGCTTTGAAAACAACCAGTGTTGTGATCATGTTGAAAGCACATCTCACAACAAGCCTGCTGGTATTTCTTATCTTCAAAGTGGGGAGTTACCATGTTCATTGAGATTGGCAACACAGAAGCTTGATATGTCACTTATGCATGGAGTATCAATGCATGGATATATATATGTATTCACACATTCATGTAGTTTAGAGGCACACATACACACATACACACGAATACAAAGAGAGAACATCATAGATACTTCTGTATCTGTGCAAACACATGTGCATATTGATAGTCTCATACAAAAATGGACTTTGGGAGCCCATTCCCTATGGAGGGATACTATTTCAGCCCAGATACACAGAGGAGGGCCTAGGCCCTCCCCCAAATGATGTGACAGACTTTGATGATCCCCCACGGAAGTCCCCTCAGTTCTTGGGGAGTGGGTGGGGATGGGTTGGGAGGGTTGGTAGCGGGTATGGGAGGATGGGAGGGAGAGGGGATGGGGGATTGATATGTAAAATGATTGTTTCCAAAAATGCCCTATTTATATTACATATAAATACATATACAATATATATATTATATATATATATATATATACATATATATCCGTATATTTAGCCAACCATTTGTATTTCTCGCTAGTTCTGTTGCAGAAGTCATTTGAAGTGAATTAAGAAAATATTTAACCAAGCTTATGCTGGTTATGCCATAAATGACTTTTGTGAAATAGAAAGTGATTACCTCCAGTCCAAGATTTAGAAAGGTCAATGGGGAATTTAAAGCCAAGTATATCTTTTACAGCTTGCCCATGAAGACACATTGTTTTGCTTTCTGTTGATAAGACTTATGTGAGTTTCTCTTGGACTCTGTCAGACACAATAGGGATAGTAACTTTTCATGATAATAGATCAAAGTAGAATAAAATAATTGTGAAAAATTTAACAGTTACAGAGCATGGTTAATTAATGTCATTTGTTCATCATTACATCCCATGAGAAAGGCACTTTTAAACTTTCATTGCATAAAAGTATATGGAGACTTGAGAGGGTAAATGATGTCATGGAGTCATTAAACATTCTGTGGAGCTGAGACAGGAACCTCAATGTAATTGAAAGGCTGTGTTTCCCCCCTCTACATCAGTCTGGGATCCAATGAATTGATAATGATAATGAATGTTCCCCTTATATTTATGGGAGAAAACCTTTACAAAAAAAGTTTCGAATATAAGTGCATGCGCTGAGAGATTCACTTTTCTTTCTTTCAGAAGTTGAGCTGAAAAGATCACTAAAGAAGAGCACACCGTCATATCAAAAAAAGGCCATTACAGCCATTTGAAACTTGAATCTGTGTGAGAAGGAACAGCACACATTGGAATGGCCCAGGTTCATCCTGTTGAGTTGTCTGGTTCTTGGAAGGGATAGAAATGTCTTGCTCACAGAGCTCAGAGACAATTTATATCCCAAAGCAATTTATGATGTCATATATTAGAGTTGCAAAGTTCAAATGGAAAGATACAATTAAAGAAAACAAAAGAGGAAGAAAAATCAATAATCTGGAGGCTATGGGAGAAATATTACTTAATGAGAAACGATCGCTCCAGAAAGCAGCTTTCATCACTAGCATATGCCCTAATGTTACCTACAAAGAAGATCAAACAGTTAACTCCTAGCAAAGCTATGGTCTGTCACTTACTGGTCTTGGAAATAATGTAGGGAAAATGTCCCCTAGACATGTGTTTTACTGGAGACATTTTTGGAGTAGGAGATCCTGTGAGGGAAAACTGGGCACCTGGGGGGCTTAAGGGACTCACTGAACAAACAGTAAAAAATTACTTGGAAGCCACTTTTGTGGTGGAGCCTGACAGTGTGTCTGAGTGTCAGTGTGTTGGTGATGGTAAAATCTACTGCATTACATGTAGATTTGCTTCTTGGCTGTCTTAATTAGATGGATTCTGAATCTTTGGGCCAATTTCCTTGCTTCTAGCCTCCAGCCTCCATCCTCCTCTCTTTAACTCATTAATGGTTTTAACATTTTGGTGCCTGTCATAGTCTTTTTTTTCCTCTTCCAGTCAGACTCTCCTTTAAATACTAACATTAGGTATTTGGTAAAAAAAAAAAAAAAGAAAGAAAAGAAAAAGAAAAAAGAAAAAGATCCAACTTGAGCACATTTTCTTATTAAGACTAATAGGTGTTACAATTATTTTTGCACGAATACAAAATGTTTCATGCTGAAAAGAGATTATTCCTGCTCAATAAGCACTATTATTAATAATGGTGTGCTACCTGAAGGACAGAGTAGAATTCTTAGAAGGAAGAAATTGTTCTGTTTCGTGTGTCTTTTGAAGCTAATGTTTATTATTTTGATTAAGATGTTGAAAAGTATGAAGAATAAAGTGAAAACTTGTCTGATCACAGTTTCTAGAAGTAACTGCTATTAATATTTTGTTGTGCTTTTCTTGTGTGTGTATAATACCTGGGTCCATGATATATACATAAACATATATACATGTATATGTATATATCATAGTATGAAACAGCAAAACTATATATATATATATATATATATATATATATATATATATATATATAGTTTCATACTCACTTTATCTAGCAAAATATGGGGTTTCCAGGTATTTAATTCTGTGTGAAAGCATTGTTTACTTTTCCATTTATTGTACATACGGTTATTAATCAAATGCTTCTCTACCCACTTGTGTATTTTCAACTATTGTTTGTTTTATAAAGTATATAAAGTTGTGATAAAATATCCATGTTTAGTTCTCTTGAAAGTTCTTTTTATTTTTTTTTTTATTTTATTTTTTTTTTAATTTTATTTTATTTTATTAGTTCTAGTTAGGGAACAAGCTTATTTCAAGTCCCTTCTCCCTCTCCCTCCCCTCACCCCCAAACTTTCTCCCCCACCCCCAGCCCATCCCCCCAACCCCATCCACCCACTACTCCCCAGGCAGGGTAGGGCCCTCAACGGGAGCTCAGCAAAGTCCACCAAGTCTTCCTATGCTGATCCTGGGCCCTTCCCCATGTGTCCAGGGCCAGAGTGTAACCCTTCATATGGGATGGGCTCTCAAAGTCCCTTCTTGCACCAGGGAAAAATACTAATCCACTACCAGAGGCTCCCTGGAGTGCAGAGGCCTCCTTATTGACATCTATGTTCTGGGGTCTGGATCAGTCTTGTACAGGCCTCCTGGACAGCATCTGGGGTCGATGTGCTCTCCCTTGTTCAGGCCAACAGTTCCTGTGGGTTTCTCCATCCTAGTACAGACCCCTTCGTTCTTCATTCCTCCCTCTCTTCAACTAAATTCCCGATTTCGGCTCATTGTATATCTGTGGATGTCTGTCTCTGTTTCCATCAGCCACTGGGTGAGGGCTCTAGGATGGCATAAAGAGAAGTCATCAATCTCATTTTAGGGGGAGGGTTTTTAGGTTATCCTCTCCACCATTGCCTGGATTGTCAGATCGTGTCATCCTTGTAGGTCTCTGGAGATCTCCCTGGTTCCTGATCCCTTCTCGGGCCTACAGTGGCTCCCTCTGATATCGTTTCTCTCATCTTGCTCTCTTTCCTCTATTCTTCCCCCAACTCAATGTTTCTGCCCCTCCATTTCCTCTCCTCTTCTCCTCTTCTCTTGCTCTTATTGTAGCAGCTCCTTCCCCCCCCCACCCTCATGCCCCCAATTAGTTCGGGAGTTCATGCCATTTCCATTCCTGGGGACCATTTAAAGTATAAAGTATATAAAGTATAAAAAGTATATAAAGTATAAAGTATATAAAGTTGTGATAAAATATCCATGTTTAGTTCTCTTGAAAGTTCTTTTTAAAATCTATCATGTGCATTTGTGTGTATGGATATGATGTGTATGGACACTTGTGGAGGTAAGAGCACTGTTCTGTGGAGTCAATTCTCTCCTTCCACATTCAATTTGTTGGGCTCGCCAGATAAGCACCGTCACTCACTGGTTGAGCCATTATGCCAGCTCCCGGTATCTATTTATTTTTCTAATTAAGTTTTGATTTCCTTTGTCAGTATTTTGCTGTTTCTAACGTGCAACTCTTGCATATACTTAGATCACATAAGCAAATTTATGACTAAATCTCATCTTTGGTGTGATTGCAAATGATATTGCTTTTTAAAATGTAGATTCTAATGTTCCTTGCAAGCCTATAGCATTTAGTCTGAACACAGCAAAACCTGTGTATTTGTTCTATATTCTGAATCTTCATCTCATGCCGTGTTTCTTTCCATTTTCGATAGAATACACACATGGGTGAATGGGATATTTTGTTAACTAAGGAATTTGCTGCTATGAAATAAGTTTGTGAAAACAGAGGTAAACAAAGTTGTAGTGATTTCTCTTTCAAAGGACTTCTCAAAGGCTTTCCTATCTAAACGTGTACTGTGAGCTACCAACAATGAAATCAGTTACTCTGTGTGTGGAGGCCACAGAGCTAACATTTTGTGCGATTTCAGTTCAGAAAGCATAAATGTGATTGTACTTTTTGATTCAGAATGGACATTCGTTATCAGTGGGAGTTCAGGAGTGTTGCATTCTAGTTATATTATGAAGGGTAACACAAAGTTCTGTTACAATAACAGGCATACCTTGAAAGCTCTATCCTTTGAACTGTTTTCTTTGAATCCCCTATCTTGAAATGTTCACCTGTTTGATTTGGAGGGGTTGCTTTTTTTTAAAGATTTATTGATTCCTTCCAGTTTTGTTTGTTTTTCCTCCACTCCTTTAAGCGAATTTTTCAATTCCTCTTTAAGGGCCTCTATCATCATCATGAGGTTATTTTTAAGGGCATTTTCTTCTGCTTCATTTGTGTTGGGATGTCCAGTTCTTGCTGTTGTAGAGCCACTAGTTTCTGGTGGTGCAGTAATCCTCTTATGTTGTTGAATGTATTCCTTCCTCCAATTGGTGCAGGTGGGACCTGTGCTTCAGGGAGTTCCTCTTCCTCCAATTGGTGCAGGTGGGGCCTGTGCTTCAGGGGGTTCCTCTTCCTCCAATTGGTGCAGGTGGGGTCTGTGGCTTAGGTGGTCTTTCTCCAGGTTCACTTGGGACCTTGGCTTTGTTGGTTGTTGATGTGGTAAGGGATGGTTGGGGCTGTGGAGAGGCTGCTGCCAGGTCTCTGAGGCTTCAGTGGGGAGGGGTGGAATTCAGGATGTGTCACCTGGGGCTATGGCCTAGAGAGCAAGGCCATCCAGCCAGGAGCCTACACACTTACCTCATCCAGGTGCAGGCAGGGCCAAGGCTCTGGTGGTCACTGATGCAGTGGGTGATGATTGAGGGTGCTGCCAGGTCTTTGAGGTTTCAGTATGTGGGGATCGGGCTTGAAAAATAATTTTCTAATTAAGTTAGCTGACTGATTTTTAATGTGTTTTCTGAAAGGAGGAAAGGATCATATTCCCCTTGATGAGGATGGAAGGGTACTTGGTCTAAAAGGATGCGTATAGTTAAGGCAGTATGACCTACTTTGCGACAGCTAACCACCGTTTTTTTTTTTTTTTTTTGTAAATTTTTTTATTAGTTCAAATTAGGAACAAGCTTGTTTCACATGTCAATCCCTTCTCCCTCTCCTTCCCCTCCCATTACCCCTCCACCCTACTCCTAACCCCCCCCCCTTTTTTAGGCTGTGTAGTAGTGCATACCTTTAACATCAGCACTTAGGAGACAGAAGCAGGTGAAACCAAGTTGCATTTAAGGGCAGTCTAGTTTACATGGAAAGTTCCATACATAGTGAGACCCCCGACTTTAAGAAAAAAAATTACTTGTCCATTTAAAAAATAGATAAGAGAGCCAAAAAGAATTTACTTCTTAAAGCACATAGGCCTTATAATGAGAGATACGTCAATTGGATTCTGAAAAGGCTAAAATTAGCAAGGAGGAAAAACAAAAGGTCATATCAGATGGAAAGAACAGTAAGGGTTGTCATCATACTACCAGAATCTTGTAGATCAAGAGAAGACAATGTAAGTTGCAGGCTTCAAAGTCATTTCACAAAAGAAACCAACTTAAGGAGAAAAACAGAAGAGTCACCCTACCTCCCCACCACCACATACACACATACACACTCTGGCACTATGTTGGCTGAGTCAGTCTTTAGATGTTTTAGTAGTTGTAGAATGGTTAATAAAATCCTATTGAAAAATGATAAAGAAGGAACCAAAGAAGAAGATTCTTTTCCATTGCACTCTTTATTATACAAAGCAGAAGCCTTAAAGCACCTTTTTTGTTGTTGTTGTTCTTTTCAGTGTCGTGGTCACATGTAATACACATAGATAGTTCTAAATACTTATAAGATATTTTGGATCTCAAGCATTTCTCTAGATTGATATTTTTTGTTTAAAATTTCCTGGGACACATAGCGAACTATTTAAGAAACATAGTTTTATGACTTTTTTTTCAGATTTGGAATGTTTTCTTTAGTTCTATCTTTAATTATTACTTTAGTTCCTTTGGGAATTGATACAATTTTGAGTCTGATTTGTGCATTTTGATTCTTTGTTTGTTTGTGTTTCTTGAGACAGGGTATCTCTGTGTAACATTCCTGGCTGTCCTGGAACTCACTTTATAGATCAGGCTGGACTTGAACTCACAGAGACTGGCCTCTGCCTCCTAAGTGTTTGGATTAAAAGCCTGTTCTACTATGCCAGGCTGATCTTTGATTTTTATACTTATGATAATTAAACACATTTTATACTTATCATTTTACACACATTTCTATAGTTTGGCTCTGGGCTGGGTCCTAGAGGCCCACATGTTAAAGACTTGGTCACCACTTTGGTGCCAATGCAAGGTAGTAGAAAGCTCTAAGAAGTGTTGCCTACTGGAAAAGTTTAGGTAATTGAAGGTTGTGGTAGTTTTAATGTAATTTCTCCATTAGCTTACAGGGAGTGGCACTATTAGAAAGTGTCATCTTGTTGGAGTAGGTGTGGCCTTGTTTGAGGAAGTATGTCACTATGGGAGTGAGCTTTGAGGTCTCATATGCTAAAGCTTTGCTCATTGTGAACACAGACTTCTGCTGCCTGCAGATCAAAATGTAGAAATCTCAGATCCTTTTCCAGCATCATGTCTGCTTACATACCTCCATGAAGATAATGGATCAAATCTCTGAAACTGTAAACCATCCCATTATCCTTTATTACAGTTGCCTTGTCCCTGGTGTCGCTCAACAGCAATAGAAATCTTCAGACAGAGGTGTTCTCTTGCTGTGGGTCGTGGGACATTAGTCTTTCCCCTTTTTCACTTCCTGTTCACTATAAGGTAAAGAGACTTCATCTTCTGGGCATTTCCAACTGAGATGTACTATGTTTCCAGGAGCAATGGAGCCAATTCATAATGGATGAAAACTCCCAAAACTGTGAGCCACAATAAATCTGTTTTCATTACAAAGTGATTTATTATAGTTATTTTTTGTAGTTAAGGGATGCTGATTAACACACATACACAATAAGGAGAAAACAATAATTCTCATGGTCATGTATTTATATACACATATAAGTATATAGTAAGTACAGATTTATGTAGAAACACATACAGTGAGAAAAGAGAAGAAAAATGATATTATTTTACCAACTCCTTGGGAATTTCCCTAAAATTTAGAAGACAGTCTCTCATGCATGGTAGCTAATTGCCATTTGCTCTGAAATTGCCATTTTTCTTGTAGATGGTTCTTCTACTTTAAATCTGCAGCAGATAAAATCTATGCAGAAGAGTTTCAGAATTTGTTTAATGATGTTTAGAATATTCTAGAGCAACAGAAGAAACAGAGTGTGACTTCATGGTCTGCCCAATTGAGTACTTATCTCACTTTGTTCCAAAGACCAAAATGCCTTCACATGGCTGAGTTTGGTCTCTTTCTGGAATTCTCTAAACCAGTCTAGTCCGGTAGCATTTTACTATATTAAAAATCAAACCAAACCAAACCAAATGCAAATGTATCTAAAAGAACAATTTCCATAAATCCTTTTAGAAACTCATTTGGCAAGGAAGTCTTTTGAAAGTCCAACTCAACCTGAACAGACTTTTTTAGAAGCCCATTTCCTGTTTTTCTCTCCAGGAAACACAGAGAACAGTGTTTTTGAAAAAGTTCCAAGCTCCTTGCTGGAGCTCGGCTTCCTTAGTTAATTTTGAATCTCTCATGCATCAGGTTTATCTGTACATCAAAATGTTTGTGCTTAGACCCCTGAAATCCAGTCTCCATTAGCATGGCCCTTGTTATATACAGCTCTTATGTAAAACCTCTTTGAGCATACGTGGTTATTGTTCTCTGTAATGGTTTTTGCTTTTGGTACTTGATTGCATTGTGTGTGTGTGTGTGTGTGTGTGTGTGTGTGTGTGTGTGTGTGTCCTGCATATTATTTTTTTAGGAGTGGCACAGTGTCCTGGGGAAGAACAGGCGTCACAGAATTAGAGGCCTGGACCAAGCCTCACTCTTTCCCTTATTGTCTGGATGGCTTTGGGCAAAAGGTAACATTTGTGTGCTTCAAATTTCTTATCTGTAAGAAAATAAAAAAATCCTTTCACTGAAAGAGCTAATGTACATTGAGGTACATAAGAGAACACCTAAAATATTTTGCATTATATGTAGATTTGTTATGCCATTAAATATAATCTTCAGTATACCAATTCTGTTCTTTAAATTGGTGTAATTCCACCTGTAGCAAAGCATTCAGTTCTTGATATATACCATCAGAGGAGAAATCTAGAACTTACCAAGTTATACACATTATCTTTATTAAAAGAGGCCAACTACTCAATTATTTTTAAATGTTGATCAGGATTTTGGAAGTTAGTTTATTTCTATGCATGCTTTATAGTTGTTACACTTGGTGTGTAACATGTTGCTAGTCATCAGGGAAGATGACTAAGGTCATGTGAGAACTTAACCCTTGCTACAGTGGGAGCTTAATCTTTGCTAATTAATTACATTCCCATGGGTATTTAGGTTTTTGTTTGCTCATTTGTTTTGTTTCATTTTGTTTTTCCAGTAAATGACTTCTGACTCTGTTATTATCCCCTCCAGTGCCCATTGAGTCAGAGAAAATAACAAGTGGAGTTTACTGTTTTGATTTTGAACTAAATCATTCGCCTGTTTTCATTGTAATTCAAGGCACTGTTTAATCCATGGCTTAGAAGCTATTGGAGTGAAAATGTTCATGTTGCAGATTTACTTTATGACAATGGTGCATGGAAAGATGATTTGGCAAGAACAAGAATCTATGATCCTCACTGGAAGAGACTGAAATAAGGAACACCCAGTCCCATGCTAACCAAGTGGGGATTCCTTTCTAAAGCTTTGTACTATGCAAAGGATACTTTTCTGGTATGCCGAGAAGTTGTCTCTGGGACCATCACACTTGGAATTCCAGCAGATTACCCTATCATCAAGTCATCAGTATGCTGCTATTTGAATAAACACAGCTGTTGTTTTCCAAGAAATATGGCTAGGAGCAGCAAGGAAAAAAAGGGCAATTAGTGTTATTGAAATGGAGGGGTACTCAGGATGGCATATATATATATTTATGAGAATTTTCGTTTCCGAATAGCTATTTGCCATGCTGTGACTGAACAGTGGGGGGTGGGGGTGGGGGTGGGAGAGGGTGGTGATAATAAGCCTTTTCCCAAATCCTTGCTACTTCTCTGCATTCTGTGATTTAATATTAATTATGAATAATTTCCATAATTAAATACATATTTTAATTCATGTGACCTTGTGTTATCTTCTCTAAAAAGAAACCTTAAAATTTTTATGACCTCCAATTTTAAAATATGGTACTGATGATTTTCTCTAGTTTTCTTGTTGTTAGAATATCTGAAAAGCAACAATATTATGTCTCAGAATCAGGAAAGATGCTTTCCTTTTTGGAGGGTAGGGAGATGGACTGGCAAGCTTTCCTCTTGGCTTAATGACAAAGGTCAGGTTATAGCCCAGTTGTATGGCCAAAGGTAAGAGATTCTTTCCTCTGCATCTCACATGCTGCTTCTTGATGTGGATGTTGAACAATGTGGCCTTTAAAGACCCCATAGGTTCCATGGTGCTTTCAATACAGATCTTTATGATTCAGTTCTGTTATTCAATGCTAATCAATATACTTATTAGAGATTTATGAGGACCTGTGGCCGTAGTCTTATATACAAATGTTCCTATAGTGTAGCTGTTGTACTTTGAGTATAAATGAAAACAAATATTGGGATGAATAATTAAGATTATCTTGGGTGCTTTATTTACCTAAAATGGTTTGTTTTGATTTTGTAGTCTTCAGTATTTAGTGTAGGGTTCATAGTTAAGCACTGTGGTTTGAGAGTGTTTGTTTGGCAGGTGGAAGGGTGAAGGAATGATAGATTACAGAATAGCTTTTAAAGTTCTAGTATTTCTAGAGGAACATTTCCAGGAAAAAGATAAAATTAGGCAAAGCCTTTTATGTCTAGAGGGATTGCTGTGGTTTAGTTTAAAATAATTGAAGTCCAGAAAACTCACTAGGCTTCTGAAGGGGACAGTGTAAGCCCTACCTGCTAGAAGCTGGCTATAGGTGTGCCTGACCACGCCTGTCAGGATATAGTCAAGGTAAGGTCAGGATGATTCGTGTTAAGGTTTTAAGGGGCTGCAAGGCACATGGGAGCCCCTTCTCTCTGGCCTCCCTGCCTTGCTGCCCCTGGCTTGTGTTTGGCTGGTGTTATCTAAATAAAGATATCTTAACCTTACAAACTATGGATCATCTTGAGATATCAGCAGGTGTGGCTTACACTGTCCCCCTACAGCTCCCACTTGCTTGGTGTCTTGAGTTGATCTCTAATTTAAAACTGTGTCCTTATGCTTAGTCCAATGAACATAAATGGTTTAAAGATGTGATAGGAAAAATAACTAAGGTCAAGGATATTAGAGATTCACCCCCCATACATCATAGGGGTGTTCTACAGGGACATGAATGAAAGATCTTACCTGTGGTAGTCTGAATGTAATTGGCCTCAATAAGCTCATAGGGAGTGGCACATTAGGAGGTGTGGCTTTGTTGGAGTAGGGATGGCCTCATTAGAGTGTGTTACTGTGGGGGTGGGCTTTGAGGTTTCCTATGCTCAGGATACTACCCATTGTGTCAGTTGCCTTCCTGTTGCTTGCAAGATGCAGTGTTCTCAGCTCCTGCTCCAACACCATGTCTGCCTGCATGCAGCTGTGACCTACCATAATGAGATAGTGGACTGAACCTCTCCTTTAAAGGAGTTTCCATGGTCATAATGTCTCTTCACTGCAATAGAAACCCTGAGGTATCACCTAAAATTCATTCAGAAACTATCAGAAACTTTGAAAGAAGAATGACACAGCTTTCTGAGTAACATTCAGTGTCTATGCAGAGAAAGGATGACGAAGGCTTTGGCTCATCAGTCAGGACAGGAACTGTCTATGCTATGTCTGAGGTTTGATTGTGTGACCTTGGGTCCAGCCAGGAGATGTGTGGTCTGAACCTAACACCCCTCATTAATAGTAGCAACACATAGAAGCATACTGCTTCTTTCTTCCAGAGTGCCTCTACATTTATTATCTCATCTCTGATCCATTTTTAGGATGGTGTTAGCCTTACCTCATGTTCAACATGCCATCATTTCCTCGGAGACATTACGGCTTTGCTGATAGGTCTGGTATTTCTCCTCATGTTTTGGACAACCTCTGCAGGAGGCTGAATGCAGTGGAACCAAATAAGAAAGTTAGCTGAAAAAGAGAGCTTCCAGTGGGGTCACATAATACTAGATAAAGGATAGGATTAAGCAGGTCTTATGCCATGGTGCCTGTCCCACTTTGTCTCCATATCAGACAAACCTTACTGTTTTTCTTGTTTAGTCTTCAGGCAACTGGCTACTTAATGTAGAAACTCTTACTGCCTCTAATTCTGTGCTCTGTGGAGCAATGTTCCTTTCATTATATCCAATGCTTCTCTACACATAAAGGAACCAACTTTTTTGAGTATGTATATTTTTCTTATATACATGATTTCATTTCTCAGAATTAGCATGAGTAATGGATTATTAGCCAGGGTTTACTATCAAAGCATGGCTTATATAAGAACTAGGGCAAGGTCTTATGTTAACATAAGACCTCACTCTCCCTGGGGAGCAGAATTGGTATGGGGTAGGTAGGGTGTTAGTGGGGGGCAGGGGAGGTGGGGCGGGAGAGGGAACTGGGATTGGCATGTAAAACAATCTTGTTTCTAATATAAATTGAAAAATTGAGGGAAAAAGAACTAGGGCAAAATCCAAGAGGCAGTTTTTATTGAAAGAATGCTGAAATAAAGACTCCAAAAACTCCAGTCTGTCATTAGACCTTTATTTTCTCTAGACAGAGTTCTTGCTTATTTTACACATTTAGGTCCTCACTACTCTGTGAGTCCTAGAGACAGAGACATATTTCTCATGGTTTGATAGCAATTTTTATTATTAATGTTTGATTTTAGTATTATGTGTCCTGCTGGGCTATAATTTGTCCCCAGAGGCCATCACCTACTACCTGTTTACATGTGAACTTCATACATTTCTAAAGGGTACTATGCAAGCCAGAGAACTGGCTCATGAAAAGTTCTGATGGATGGTTTTCTAACTTTCAAGCCTGTGGGAATGCCAAGTAATGTGCACAAGACAGTGTGGACACTCGTGTTGGGGTAGATACCCATTTGTGGTAGTAGTAGTCAATGTTATTTCTACTTCCACTTTCTTCTCTCATTCTCAAAAAAGTCTACTGTGCCAGATGGGACATGGGAACAGAAGTCCAGAAACAAGGAACCTGGATAAGGCACAGTTGGTCCAACTAGGAATATTTCAAGGTTGGTTTATGGGCAGTGTTTAGAGTCTATAAAGTCTGGAGAGAATATAATCTCAGCCAGGAGTCCCAGTCAAAGCTTCACCATAGTTTTGTAAAATCTCAATTCCCTATTCCAAATATAATCATTCTGGCAGTTAAGGCTTCAACATATATATGTGGAATATACATACATATATTATATATATGGAACATATGTGTATATATGTATGTACATATATATTGATGTTTCACAATACTGTCTAAATTGAAGTTATCACATTGTAGTCTACTCTTGCATATTAGTAGAGGACAGTTATGAGCTTGGCCATATCCTTGCAGTTCTGCAGAATATAAGGCTGGATCCAACATGAGGAAGAAACTAGTACTCTTTGGCATACCAATTCATTTGAAGTAGCTGCTGCAACTTTTTAGAGACATGGCTCCAAGTTGTGTTCACCTTAGCAATCCCCACTTTATTTTAACCCCTTGAGACACTTTATAATATTTTATTAGGTGATCCCAAGAGTTCCTGATCACTCAGGCTATACCTGATAGTGGCCCAGTAGTTACAGGTAAGTTTTCAGCCAGTCACTTAGACATGTGCTTCCCTGAGGGGACCACATCTTGCTTTTGTTTGTGCTTACAGAAGACTGAGCCATTGTCAATGTGTCCTGTCTGGGAATCAGTTTCATGTGTCATCACTGTGCTTCAAGCCCATAGGTCAGTTATAACAATAGTTAATACTTGAGAGTTCAATTTTCACAGACACTGTGTTAGCACATTACTTTGGTTAAATATACAATGATCTAGAGGCAGGTAACAAATGCGCACCCTGCAGAGAAATGAAATAGATTCAGATAAGTTAAATAATTCCCACAAGTCCACAGATATTGAGAGGTTGAACTGAAGTTTAAAGCCAAATAGATGGGAGCCAAAGGCTGCACGTTAAGCACCCAGCATATCACCTTTAATTCTGGTCATCAGGCATGTAGTACATGACTGCCCTTCTCCCACATTAATCTCCTAATGCTCTCAGTGCCTGGCTCAAAGATGAATGATTTTCATATTAGCAGAATATGATTTTGGCATGCCAGCAGGAACACAGAATTTTATTCCTATCTAATATTCTCCGATGGAGTTGGATTATCTGGGTTACCCCTATAGGACCATTGAGAGAAGTTTTACTACATTTTCAGTATGAGCTAAAATACTCAAAAGAGGAACCTACAGTATTTGTGCCATTAGAGATTTTATCAGTGATGTTGTTGCTAGTATTTGGGTCAACAGTTGCATTTATTACTTCAATGAAAAGTATGTATTTTGTTTCAGCTTTCATATGTTTTCAGTTTTCTTCATTTGGTTATTTTCTTGCCTTCATTTGTAATAAATAAATAACATGTGAACTGTACTTTCACGATACAGTACTTTTCTGAATGCATGCTAAGCCTTTTACAATAGAATTAGTCTATTTCTATGCAAACAATTACTTTTTAATTGTCTTTGTATTTTATTGCATATATTTTTAAAGCATGCAGCACCTGCAAAGTGATCATCTTTTAACTATTTCTAAACTAGGGCAGCATGTATATAGGCTGATTTGAATGAAATAAATGAACAAAAATTCAATAACAGAAGCTGAGTAAAGAAAATGGGGCATATATATCACTCAAAGCAAAGTTGTTTAGAAACAGAGAATTTTATGTGGCCTCCCTTAGAGTTCAGTAGCTTTTTAAAGAGATGGCACTGTACCTTGATTTACAATCCAGCCAGAAGTTTAAACCCAAGGTTGTTTCACAATGCTGCCTTCTTTTCAAAGTGTTCTTATTAGGAGCTGAGAGCACCCAAACAGAGAGGCGAACATTTAAAGCACAGAGCATAAAATGAAGCTGCACTAATATGAAGCAATTGTTCTGCTGTAGATTTCTGAGAGTTGAATTATACAATTCATGCCTAAGAATAAGATGAGCCCCATAATAAGTTTGTTTCTCTGTCTCTGAAACTAGGCAGAAAACTTATAAATGCACCTTCCAGAAAGAGCTTTATTACTGGTCTGCAGATCTGAGCACTCTGTTCTTGTCTGGATGTACCTGACTATGAATTCCCAAGCAGTTGACAGGAGGCCTTGAATTAGAGCACAGCCCACAGTATGTTCTATGTGGTGCGGCTCCCAGGAGCCCTGCATACTCTTGGGTAGAAACTCACTTAGCTTGAGATGCTTTTGTGTTGTGTTATGTGATGTTATGTGGTGTGCCTGCTTAGCAGGGGGGCCTTGGGCATAGGATGATATGGGGCTGAGGAGACTGGGATTACAGGCTTAATTACAAAGGCATTGGAAAGAATACTGAGGGGAGCTAGAACAGGTTAGGAGGAACAACCTTGCAGGTTGTTGTCTTAGGGTTTTATTGCTGTGAAGAGACACCATGACCATGTCAACTCTTATAAAGGAAAACATTTAATTGGGCCCAGCTTACAGTTTCAGTGGTTCAGTTCATTATCATCATGGCATGAAGCATGGCAGCATGCCGGCAGACATGGTGCTGGAGAAGGAGTTGGAGTTCTACTTCTCAATCCACAGGCAGCAGAAGCAATATTACACTGGGCCTGGCTTGAGCATATATGAGCCCTCAAAGTCCAACCCCACAGTGACACACTTCCTTCAACAAGTCCATACCTCCTAATAGTGCCCTTCCTTAGGGCCAAGCATTCAAACGTATGAGTCTATAGGGGCCATAACCTATTCAAGCCACCACAGATGCAGTGCTTTGGAAATAATCCTACCCAGAGGAGCATTTGGACATCATCTATAACGAAAGAGAGTGAATGTCCATGTAAATTTTACAAGGAAAATCCATGGCAGCCTTGGGTTTGTAGATCTAAATCTGCACTGGAATCTATTTCCTCACGTTTTAGTGACTTTCATGTTTTAGTGAAAATTTTGCAGTATCTTTGTAAAAGCAGAAGACATGGAAATGACAACTATTGGCTCATTCTAAGGACAAATCTAATGTTTTGTCTTGTTGTTTTCATTTCTAGCAAATTTCTCCTGAGGCCTCAATTAACTTTCAACACTTATTCAGTGACAATAATTGTGTACTCTCTTGGTTATGTGTGTTTTTGGAGCAGAGAATAGAATTGTAGAATTTTAGGGATACATCAGGGCTAGGCAAAGTTGATAGAATTATTGAATGATACTGATTATTCTCAAGAATTAGCCAATAAAAAAGAAAGGAGAAAGGATTTGTGAGATGCTACCATAAAAGGAAGGAAAGACAGAAGACAAGAGAGTGGTAGAATATAGCTGGGAGGAGTGAGTGTCCTTTATCACCTTGGGGAGCTTCACTAAATGCCAGGTCAATCTTGTCAAAGCTGATCCCTGTACCTTATGCAACTCTGCTCAGGGATTACATGTCAGTGGTTTGAAATTGGCCTGTTGGGAACATTACACCACAGCAATTGGCAAACACTACAAGTCAGTGCTGCTTTAATTTTTTTCTTTTAGAAAGATGGCTGTTAGGTACTTACTTTCAGACTATGTCCTAATATGTTTCTTTGTGATACAAAAGGCCTAACCTATCAATTGTGTCATAGCAGGAGAGTATCTGAGAGTCTGGATTAGTTAGGTAAGGGTTAATTCCAGAAACACAAATGATAAACTTGAATCTTCAGTCCCAGGTTTACTGACATCAGAAGTAGGTCAAGGGCACAGAGAGGTCAAACAGGTTAAGAAAGTGTAAAGACCAAGCTCCAAAGCCAGGAGACCCGAAAAGCTATGGGAAGCCAAGTGGTTGAAGGGATTTTGAGGAGTGTCAGGTAGATAAGACATACTTTATTTACACTGCTCAAAGCCCACCACCCAGACTGCTGGGTAGACAGCAGCTGGCAGGCACCCAGGCTTGTTGCACACAGCATTGCACAAGCAAACAGGCAACACAGATGTAGGCACATAGGCCTGCAGACAAATAGGTGGCCAGGCGGGCCTCTCCAAGGCTGTATTTACACAGATTCACATAAAAGTGGAACTTTGCCAAAAAATAGTTATATAACAGATTACTTCAGAGCACCTTGGACGTCTAGTGCCAGCCATTTTTTGTGCTGACTCATAGTACCTACCCTCCTCTGTGGTCTAATCCGGAAATCCATATCAGTGCCATGTTGTCTATATATAAACTGACCTTTGTTCCCAACAGAAAGGTGTATTGAGGTGTTCTGTAAAGTAGGAACTCTCATAGGAAGGAGAAATAAACTGGCTTTAGAGTGATTAACTTAGTTACACATACTACACAGGAAAGAATTAATCAGAATTTGCCTCCCTCCAATGTTCTACCTCTTACTCTATACACTGTAGGGCTCGTTTGCAGCCTAGATTCTACTTTCAGGGTCTCCCTCTAACTTTGTGCTCTTAGATACTTTAGAGGTTCTCTGTGTACACTTAGGCAGAGGGTAGCCCGCAGTTTTGGAGTTCCATCCTATTGTGGCCTGTATGAATGGAGCTTTGGAATCTTGTGGTGAGTACCCATGTTCACATAGAGCCTCAGCTCTATGTGGGGCTCACCTTTCTCTAACTCTACATGTGAGACTAGTGTCCACAGCCCTCAAACCATCTTCCCAGTTCAAGAGTGAGAATTAATTATCCCCCATCTTCTGGGTTTCCAATCTTTAGGTTTGTTATTTGTTTTTCAATAAACACTAGTTAAAGGGCTATGTATTCTATGATAGTTATTGAGGATGATCCCCTTCCCCACCAGGCTCACTCGGTACTCAGTTGGTAGAACTGTTTGAGAAGGATTAGGAGATGTGGGCTTGTTAGAGGTTTGTCATTGAGGGTGAATTTTGAGCATTCAAAAGGCCCATGCCGGTTCCAGTTAGCTTTCTTTGCTTCATGCCTGTGGATCAAGATGTAAACCTCCTTCTACTGCTCCAGCGCCATGCCTGCCCGCCTGCTTTCATGTCCCCTGCCATGATAGCCATGGACTCTAACCCTTTGTATCTGTGAGCACCAAATTAAATGTTTTTTTTTTTCTTTTCTTTTTTATAAGTTGCCTTGGACATGGTGTTTTGTCACCACATTAGAAAAGTAACTAAGACATTCTGGCAATTTACAGGTTTTTTTTTTTCTCCTTCATTTTTGTTTGTGGTGCTTGCCTGGAAGATATCTGGTCTCAACATTCTACCATTAGAGATCCTGGCAACTTCTCTGTCCCTACCCTCAAAGTGAAACCACCTCAGATACAATACTATCATAAACCACTTTATTGAACTAATGGGCATGATTATTTCTATTTATTGAAGTGGATTGAATTTGTATTAATTTTATATTAAATATTAGTTATATATGATGTAGTGAAATGACATGGTCTTGAAAAAAACTTTAGGATTCATTCATGTGACACTACCAACTGGATTGTTTTTAATATTTATCTTTAATTGCATACTTATTAATGATAGATGCAGCTCAACTAATAGAGATTATAATATTAAAGCTTTTCTGGGCAATGAATAATGCAGAATTATTGTAGACATTCATAGAAGAGGCTGAAGTTAGAAAGTGGACTGATAGGTGGTGGGCATGTGCATAAGGACAGTTAGTTTAAAACAGAGAGTCTCACAGTGTACTCTTTGTACAGAAACATCAGTGTAAACTTGTAATTTTCAAAACCACAACCTTTTTGTCCCTGCCTCCAGCCTGAATCAGAAATTCTGGGAGTGGGTCCCAGTAATCTGCATTTTAACAGGTCCTCTAGGTGATGCTGATGTTAGCTACACTATGAAAATCACTGCTTTAAGGAATATTAACAAGTGAAGCTACTAAGGATCAAATGAAGCCAATATCAACTGAGCTAATGAACTTTGTACAGATTGAGGCAGGTTTGGATCTTTGGGCATATTTATTTATGTGTTCTTAAACATGCAAAACATTCCAGCATTTTCACCGATTTTGTATGTAATGATTACACAGATTCATCAAAAGATTGATTGCAGGCATTGCACCCTTTCATTTCCTCAATGATCGTTTATGCTTTAAGATAATACTCATTCTTTAGGTAGCAGATAAGGAACTTGAGGAAATGAAGAGGCTTAGAGAACAAAATTGTGTATTCCCGAGGTCTAGCAGTGTTTGTGGGGAAAGCAGCTTTTAAGCGGCTGTGTTGCCATCTCCATTGTAGCTTTCAGGAAATGAATGTGTGCACTGTGTGTTTTCTCTTTACGCCTCAAGAAACTTGGAATAATGATTTTCTTTGGCACAGGATGTTAGATTAAGCCGATAAAAAATTAACCCGATACAGAATCCAAGTCCACAAATTCAATCATGATTTCGCCCAGTCAGCTGATCTTCCATGATAATATCAACCTCTCCGGAAGAGTTGGTAAGGGTTGTACCCTTTTTTAAATTTTTGGTGTATCATGAACTTTGGTATACTATGAAGTTTACATCCATCCATTAGCACATCAGTAGTTATTTACTGCAATTCCGTATGTTACTGATCTCCTCCAGATGTGATGTGGAAAACATGGGGTGTGTTAGGTTGCATTCCCTTAGTTGTTGAGTATGCTTGTCACATTAGCCATTTACACTTTTGAGGACTTTCTGTTGAGATCCATAGCTGATTTTTTAAAGGTTAGGTCTTGTTAACTAGTTCTTTCTATATTTTAGAATTAATCTTCTATCTGACTTATAATTGGTAAATATTCTCTTATACTCTGTGGTGTTCTTCATCACTCAGTTGATTGTTTCCCATTTGTCAATTGCTGGCCTTAATTCTTGGACAATTAGAATCCAGAGGAGTTAGTGCTTTCATATACCTGGGTCTTACAGACTTCTGCCTATGTTTTCTTCTAGCACTTTCAACATTTCAGGGTTCACAAAACGGTCTTTAATACAATTCAAACTGACTTTGATACAGGGTTGTAGATATGGCTTTAATTTCATTTTTCTTCATATGGTTATCTAGTTTCCCATGCACAATTTATTAATTATGCTGCCTTTCTCCTATGTGTATTTTTGGCCTCTTTGTCTGATATCAGATGCCCATAGTTATATCTGGATCTTCTATTTTATTTCATTGATCTACCTGCCTGTTTTGTATGAGTACCATACTATTTTTATTACTATACTTCTGTAATATACCCTGAAATATGGAATGGTAATCCCTTTATTATTGTTATTTTTTTCCTTAGGATTGCTTTGGACATTCAGAGTCTTTTGTGATTTCATATAAATTTTAGGTAATTTTTTTTCCTCTGAAGAATACCACAGATTATTTACCAAGTTTACCATGGGGGAATGTTTCAACATACATAAGTCACTAAACACAATGAGTAATATAAGTGGACTTAAAAACAAACAAAATCCCGGCATGATAGTCTCAACAGATGTAGGAAAGGCCTTTGGCAAAATCTAACATGCCTTCATGACACAAGTCTTAGAAAGAGTAGGACTGGGTGGAGCCTACCACATCATAATATAGACTATATTTGACTATATCCTAAGAGGAGATAAACTTAAAGCATGTCTGCTAAAACTAGGAATGAGATAGGCATGTTCACTTTCTCAACCCACTTTCGACATAGTACTTGGAGCACTAGCTAGAGCATTAAGGCAAGAGAAGGAAATTAAGGGGATATACATCAGAAAAGAAATAGTCGAATTATTCCTATTTTGCAGGATAGGGCATTCCACCAGAAAATTTATAGAAATGAATAACACTTTCAGCGAAGTAGCAAGATACAAAAATCTGTAGCTTTCTATATACCAACAACAAACAAGCTGAGAAAGTGATCGTGGACACACGTTTGCAGAGTGGTAGCACTGCAGGCATATGAGCCTGTGCATCTTGGGTCTTGTCTCTCAGGATGTACTCAGGAATTGAACTCAGTTTTGAATCATTTCAACATTTCTAATCATTGGTTAAAATTACATTCTATAATAATGAATAATAATTATATAATGTATTAACACATTATTTTATTCGAAATAATTGGCAATACACATTATTTTATGCAAAAATAATAAGCAATGTCTGGAGTATAGCTTAATTGGAAAATACTTGCCTGACATGCATGAAACCTTGGGTTCAATACCAGCACCACATAAAAAGAGATGTATGGGTTCGTGCTTTGTCCTGACCTGCAGGACGTCAACCTGGGGCAAAAGAGTCAGGGATCGGGAATTTGGGGACAAGAGACGCAGAAAGAATGACCACAAGACAGGATTCTGATCAAGTGGCACAAGTGGCAAACTTTACTTTTCTCAGGCTAGCTTATATAGTCAGTAGAGCAGGATATGGAGAGGGGTAGAATGGGTTGTTTGTGCACCAGGTGTTAGTGTAGACTGGATATTAGGAAGCCACAAGTAGGACGTTTGGCAGGGTAAAGAGTTCATGAGTAAGAGGTCCAGGAAGGGTTGCCTAGGTTACTGAGCCTGTGGGTGGAGGACTGGGTTGAGTTGTTTCTTTTCTTGAGCTGAGGTTCTAAGGAGCTACTGTGTAAAGTTTAATATATAACTATGTGGCCGGCCAAGTATGGCCTAGGATCTCATGCCAATGAGATCCATTAGGCCAATGAGATCCATTAGGCCAATGGCTTCCTAATATCCAGTCTACACTAACACCTGGTGCACAAACAACCCATTCTACCCCTCCCCATATGAGATTTGGCTCCTAACAGTATCTATAATTCTAGCATTTGAAGATGAAGACAGAAGGATCAAGTTTTAGCAGTTTTCAGATTCTACATAAAAATAAATAATAAATAGCAAGCCAAATAATGAAAAAAATGTGATTTAAAGCAATCAAATTGAATACAGTATTTTATTTTATTTTTTTTATTTATTTACTCTTTGAATATATATATATTCAAAGTATGCACATCTGTGTACCATGTACATGACTGGTGCCTGACAAGAGCAGAAGAAAACATAACATCCCCTGGATTTTAAGTCACAGATGGTTTATAGCTGCCATGTGGGTGCTGGAAATCAAACTGGAATCCAGCTCTACTGCGCATATTTTACTTATGAACTAAAAACCATATTTACCAAGGAAAATTATTGTTCTTTGACAGTCTCACTTGCCTAAATTTTAATGTTTTTGTTTGTTTGTTTTCACAAGTGAATACACCCAATTGTTTTAGGATAGTGACTGTACAAAAACAAAACAAACAAACAAAAAAAGAGGATGTAAGTTTTATCCTGTCACTCAGTCAGGGTTAATTTCACATCTTCTGCTTAAACATAGCACCTTAGTAGCATAGACTGGTAATACTGTACATAGACTAAGCTCCAACTATTCTCAATCATTATGCAATTAATCTCAAAAAACATGCTTAACTGACACTGAATGGACTGGGGGGGGGGAGTGATTGAAGTGGGTTTTACAAATGAATTTCCATGTGGACTATAAATTTTATTAAAAGATAAGCAGTACAATATGCAAATTTAGAACCTATTAAGGTGTTATTGAAATTCAAGAATTCTACTCATTATTTAGAAACCAGACCTACAAGCTGGGAATGGTTGTGTGTACCTTTAACTCCAGCTCTTGAGCAGCAGAGTCAGGCAGATCTCCATTCTAGGTCTTCCAGCCTGAATAGTGAGACTCCATTTTAGGACAAAAGAAAAAATGAAAAACTATATCAATGCAAAATACAATACAAAACAAGGAATCATTATCAATATAATTTTCTATATTAATTTTACTCAAGAAATAACAGTTGGTTATTGACACCGAGTAGATTTGTTGGCTTGTGATGATAATCAAAAGAGGGAAACTTCTAGTCATTTTAATTGCTTTTCAGTTCTATAGCTCATGCCCTAAACAGTCCACACTCCAGATAGTTTATTCCTATTGGCCTCACCCAGGTATGTTTCTGTTGGTAGCCATTTGGTGTCACATTGCCTGTGATTCTGGAAATGATGTTGGTGGAGCAAGCAGAACAGTGAAGTCATCTCAAAGAATCACCAGAAATAATTTGTGGTTACCCCATGCCGCAGAGTTTTGGAGCTGATAAAAGAAGTAATCACTAGGAGCAAAATGGTTTAAATTTTTCTTCCTGAAATTAATTACATAAGCTCAAATATGTATGGATTTCAAAGGTGAAGGTAGGCATTTGGAGAATGCATTTCGGTTACTTATTAAGATAGTTAAAATTTTAAACAAAATAAATGAGGAGAGTAAAGAAGAAAGAGAGAATTGATATTGGAGGTTTAAACTCACCATAAATGTGTTTGTGTGTATGTGAATGTGTGGGTGTGTGGGTGTGTGTGTGTGAGTGTGTGTGGGTGGGTGTATTTGAAATAAACTAGTCTACTAACCTCTTAACCTAAATCACTTATAGTGTTTTGAATATGAAATTGGACTTTGTGAATTGGATTTGAATACCACTGAAACATTGAGGAATGTTCTCAGGTACCAGCAGAGATATGAAATTCTGTCCCAAAGTCCAGGCGGGACTTACATTGTTTGGAGATGTTTTCCTGATGGGACGCTCTACTATACTTAACTGGTAGACAACTTCTAAGGAAGTGTCTAAGATATGATTGTAAAAGTTGGCATAGAAAAGTCTACTAATTGCTAATAACTTTTAAGTTCTGTGGGGGCAAATTATATAACCAAAGACACAAGCTGTTTCCACATCCTGTTCCTGAAGTCTGAAACTAGGAGGCTGCAGTCACATAAAACTTGGGTGTTATTTTAAACATTTCAGCCAGTTTGTATTATGATTTTTATGACTTTGATTGATTTTCATTCTATCTCAAACATTTCTTTCCTGAAGAATGAATTTCTGGGGACCATAATTGAGGAAAGATGAAGTGCATACTATAAAAATCGAGAAGGCTGATTATCAGAAAAGGCGGTGATCTACTCAATTAAACTGAAACCGGTAGGGAGTCGGGATAAATTCCTAGAGTAATTAGGAGCTGTATGTTCAAGCTATTATGGAATACAACAGATGTCTGTAGGTAGAAGAACAATGATGGAGGATGTGCCAATAATAAGGGAGATAATCAGGGCTGAAAATTCTGGTCTCAGTTGGCCAGTGACAAACAAAATAAACTTGAAGATTTAATTTTAGCAGTAAGCATAAACTACCATGTATCACTGAGATTTAATGAACAGACATTTAGGAATGCAGCTTTGCAGTGAGCAATATAAACCTTCAAAGAACACGGTGTTATGTTTAGAACATCGTGAAACAATCCACTTTTAAAAGGTAGAGTTATGGAAAATGGCGGAGAATTTTCTGGAAGTATATAAAGAGAGATCCTAGCCTCACTGGTTGGCAGAGAATTTAAATGAGATTTTCTTTATATAACCTACTGATTTAATATTATTCTTTCCCAGAAACCCCTTCAGAGATAATGTTTTACCAGCTATCTGGACATTTTTTTAGCCCAGTCACATTGGCTTATAAAATTAATGATCACACTAAAATAATGAGTAAAAGAATATAAGTATTTTATGAATAAGTATGACTTCAGAGACCTCTGAGAGTTCTGATTTAATTCCCGAATCCAGACTAGTATTTATTGTTGATTTTAGGGACAGTAAATAAACCATATAGTGCTGAAACCAATTGTGACAAATTAACCAGATTTCCCCCCCTACTCGTCAAGGAATATTGCTTCAGAGGACTGTATGAAATTTATGACAAATAAATTTCAGTGAAACATCTTATAAGCATTTGCTGTTTATTAATGGAAAGCAAGAAAATATCTGGACTGAATAATCTTGCCATTAAGTTATATTGTAGATTGTGAAGCAACTACATCTACAGTGTGTTAACTGGTGAATCAATATTATCAAGAAATTCCCCTACTAGAAGTCAATCCTGTGACTGAGCTCTTGGTCAATTTCTCACTGGTGACTCAAAACAAGTTACAGAGGATTGATTTTCATATGCGTAAATGATTATGAAATATACACACAGAAGTATATTCTATAGATGATATTTCGGCTAATAAAGGCAGACTTGAAGATTTCTAGCAAGTTGGAAAGAATCCTCATAATTAATTAGCCTTTTAAAATTTTAAATCCCCTAGTTTATGAGTTTGAGATTAATGATAGTTATATGGAAAGCAATCGTCGGGGCTTTATTTGATGCAAACTCAATATGGGCTCATAATGTCATAAGGTTGATAAGATATCTGACACAATCTTTAGCTTCTAACAAATCCAGAACACATAAAGGTCTTAGTCTCCTTCAGTATCAGACACATGTGACTGTATCCGTATCAGTTTGGTAGTGATAAAGATGATAGGCATCAGTCCAGATGAGAATATTCAGAACAGATGAAATAATCTAGATACTGCATTATGAGAGAGGAGGGGTCATTTCATCAGGAAGAGAATGCTGGTGGTGGAAGACAGAAATATGGCATTTAAATGGTTTAGGATTTTTCTTGGCAGTGAGACACAACTGCGCCTGGCACACCAATTACATCAGAAAGGAGGGCGGGCATTGAAGAAACTCGTTATGGAGTTTGCTTTCAACATGGCAAGATTAGCCATTTGGGCAAGAAACTTCTCTTGCCTGGACTGTTTGTTGCTGTATAAACTGGACATATATAAACTGGACATGCAGAACCCACAAGAAAGTGACTGCTGAACTTACAAAACAAGACAGTACTAAAGGGTTCCTGTTGAAATGGAGAAGTGTGCCAGACACAATGTGGCCTATGGGCTGAAGATGGATGTCCCAACGTTACAGAGGAACTTTGGGTGACTGTCCAGGTAGTGAGATGTCCTGTCAATTCTAGAGTTTATATATTATCCTTCTGTGATCTTTGATAGAATTAAAGACAGATAGTTATGGTTATAGTTTTCTTCAGTTATTATAAAAGATAAGTTATACTTTTTATTTAGACAGAAAAGAGGAGATGATGGGGAATGTACTGTGTATGTTCTTCTTACTGATTATTGAATAAAATACTGTTTGACCAATGAGACAGCAAGTTAGACGGGACGAGGAGTCAAAGAGGATTCTGGGAAATGTAGTAGAGAAGTGGTGATCCAGGCTGGAATTGACATAGCAAGGAGACTCATAAGCAAGGAGAAACAGGAAGTATCCCCTTTCCCCTTCACCTCCTCCAGCAGCGGGATGTGAGCCACTGGCAAGGAGGGATGCCAATAAGGTGTCCAATGAGATAAGTCTTATAAAATATATATATTTATGATAATTAAGACTGAGCTAGCAGATGAGAATTCTAGTCATGGGCCAAGCAGCTTTGAACTTAATACAAGTTTCTGTGTATTAATTTGGGCCCTAACTCGGGCAGGCGGCTAGCGAAAAGCTTACACGTGGCAGTGGGGCTCCGCAGCTTATGGCGGAAAGATTTATTGTAACAGGTGGAGGACCACTATTTCAAACATTTGCATGACTCAATTTTGTCTATGCCTCTTACTGGAGATTATACTTATTCAATGAAATTTTGGTCAACTATTTAGGTTATAGAATATATAGATTTGCATTCAAATTATAAAAAAAAACACAGATAATGAGATGGACTTTAAACTCATCACCACTGAAAAATACTCACACAGAATTTTGTGTGTGGTGCACAAAAACCTGTTTATCTCAGGGACTGGAGAGATGGCTCAGCAGTTAACAGCACTTGTTCTTTTAGTGAACTTGGATTCTATTGCCAACGCCCACATGATGCCTCACAACCATCCATAATTCCAGGTCTGGGTGATCTGATCACTCTTCTAATATTTGTGGAAAATAGGTATGACATGTATGCAATCAAAACAGTATACACATAAAATATAAATGGAAAATTAAAATGCAGTTATTTATTTCCCAAGAGATTATATTAGATAATACCTAATATTAGTTTTTCAGGAAGACCAAAATAGCACATCTTCTGCTAATTCATGCAGAAATCCTCTGATAAACACATTACATGGGTGGGTCATATATGTATATGTACATCTGCTATCTATCTATCTATCTATCTATCTATCTATCTATCTATCTATCTATCTATCATCTATCTATCTATCTATCTATCTATCAATCATCTATTTGCCTGTGTGTCTGTCTTCTATCCGTTACACATTTATCTATCACCATCACCACCAGTATAATCTATTTAATCATCTATCTTCTGTCTTTCCACCTATCTATTTACCTGTCATCTTATCTACCAATACTTATCATGACATACTCTATTCTGAAGACATTCTGATTCCTTAAGGAATAACAAATGATGGAAAGCAGAAATTGTATAGGCACCAAAAAGAGGCAACTGGCCTAACCTATTCATCATTTACATCCTTTATAAAAATCCCTGTCTTTGATATCATCCTTTTCTTTCTCCCTTATTTTCCTTGCATTATTTAGTTAATGTAAGATCAGCACTGGTTTAAAGATGTGAGTATAGAGGTGTAAAGCACAGATTTAAAACATGTGATGGCTCTTTTATCAAAACTTGACCCTAACACTTCTAGTCTTCCATTTTGATGATATTCAGGGTACAGTCTTTAGAGAACAGCATGTAGACACAGAAAACCTTATTTGGAAAATAATCAAAACCTTGCATAGGTATATTGCACTTTATTGTTAATGTCACATTGCAATATATGATGTATATATGCTCTTTTTCCAAGTCAGATTTATTTTTCTTCATTACTTATATTACTCATTAATTGCTGTATTTAAACAATTAGAGGATGTTCAGGCAATTGGGAAAACTCTCCTAAAGAAAATGGTCTATCAGTGTTTTGGGGGATCTGAAAATTAAACTGAGTCACTCACATAATCATTAGAATATTGAATTTTACAAAAAAAAAAACTGTGAGTTTTACAAAAAAAATTGCAAAGCCAACCCACCTCACAGATGGCTTTATGGTGTGGTACTTCCCTGTATGTCTGGGATCATCTTTCATGACTCACCTATGTTCTAGTCCATAAATATATTAAATATAATTATTATAACAGTATCTCTACATTATGCCCTGGGTTTTCATCTCTTCCTTCATGCCATTAATCAAGCAGATTTTCATTATATTATGTTCATTTTTCAAAAAGTTTTGATGACCAATTTTAATGATTTCAAGGATTTCCAAGTAAATAGATGTGTATTCATCCAAGAAAGATGCTAACATGAAAAATAGTAGAAATGCAACTAAATGATCATCCTCTGTAATGTCACAAAAATAGTAAAATTAATAGGTAAATAATGAGATATGGTCAGGCTGTTATTTTAGACCCGGGTGACAGAAAGCATTTTGAAGTTGATGAGTTTAAAGTAGGAAGCAGGGATTCAGGGGGATGGCAAACTGCAGTTGGATTGGGTTTTAAAGTATGTCTAACAGTTGTCAATGGGCAAAGGCAAAGGAAGAAGATAGCTAATGTCATAGAAAGGAACAAAGGTGTGAACATCATATAAGGAAGGTGTAATATATATCATTCAATATTAATTGTTTAGAAAGTAAGGTACAGGTAAGTTCAGAAAGCAAACAGGTACTATATAATCTAAACTCTTTTGTGAGTTGAGAAAGTTCACACCATTACACATTTCATTGGCAAGTCACTGATGTGTATTTGTGGGGAGCTGAAGAAGCCTTGAATTAATGAAGCCCCGAGTAAATGTATGCTATTGATATAGCCACAACCAGGTCAAGGACCCCAGTGCCTCAGCCCCATGGTAATAGTTAAAGCCTTCCCTCTTTGTCCAAATGTGAATGTTGAAAGTGTGTGAAGGAATACGCATGGCATTTTTCACTCTTGGATATTCATGTCCTGAAGATTACTTTCCTACAGAGACCATTTTTCCCAAAATTATCTAAACCTGTCTCCTTGTTTAGCTGTATACCATAACAGCTGCCTCCTTGCTTCAGCTGTATGGAATAACACTCACTTCTTGTTCAACTGTATAAAACAAACATTATGAAATTCTCTCTGATCCCAGGCTATCTACCTGTGTGCCCATATTTTTTTTTATTCTCTTGTTGCCCCTGTAAGGATCAGTGTCTAGAGCTATGAAAGGATGTAGCAGATACTCACTGAACAGATTTGAGTGCTCATATATGCTTTATCTGGATTCTTCCCAGGATTGTAGTAAATGAACAGAGAGTCCATGAATGGCAGTGGTGGCATTAGACAATGAATGAATAACAACAGGGACTGTTTCTGTATTGTTTAAACTCATAGAGATGTCATGGAAAGTACCTGCACATGGTGATTCCTAAATATATATCTGTTGAATCAAGAGATAAATGAGATCATGTGTGGAGCATTGGAGATAATTCCACAATATACGACAAAGGTCTGAATGAAGACATTGTTAATGGAGAATAAAATTATGTTATTAGAGCATCTCCCCTTGGGATAATGGTTGTCATTTTCCTAGTTCTTCTCATGGTCTTTCCCTGTGTTTTTTATATGCCCAGTCTTCTCTTGTAAATAATACCAGGTTATCATTTACCCATATGAGTCTACTTTATCCTGAGTGCTTCATTTAGCTATATATTCCTAATTATAACCTACTCAGTCCATATAATTTTACTTGTATGTATGCTTTCAGGGCAGACCATTTGGCACCAAAGAACCAAATGATGTGCTCTTCCATCGGGAATACCACCTTTATCATTCCACTTGCAGCTTTCCACAGTTGCCTATAGTGCTTTGTGTAGGGTTGAGGCCTTGTCGGATTTTTTCTGTTCAGTCAGCATGGTGTCAAATTTGTTCAGCTCACTTTTGGGCAATCATGCTGTTGAGAATTTCTGGGTGAAACTTCTGACATTAGAGAGAGGCACAGTCTCATAGTATACTCCCTGATCCGATGGCTCTTAAAATCTTTCCCTCTACCGCAATGTCCCCTGAGTCTTAGGTGCAACAAATTCATTGAGATTGATCTCCACAACTCTACATTGGGATTGGTTGTGTTTTTCTGTTGTGGTTTCTGTCTGTTGCAAAGAGAAGTTTCCTTGATGAGGGGTGAAGACTATACAAATGTTTATAGATGGTGGTTAAAGATTATGCTGGCTTAGCAAACTAATTGTAGATTCCCCTCCAATAAGCATGACTTCACTAGTACTGAGTAGTTAGATAAGTGCCTCTTTGGAAGTGCTGTCTTTGAATGAAGTCACATTCAGGGACACTGCGGCTTCTGGTTTCAACGAATATATTTGAGGAGGACTACTAACAACCAATAGTATACTGTCTTCTATCAAATACATTACAGTGTGTATTCTGTAGGTTTTAAAATACGTATAATTACATGTGTCTACTTTCATATCAACAGGCAGAAAAGTTGCATTGCCCCACAAAGTTTATGTTATACCTACTTGTTCCTTCCTCTATCCAAACCCTTGGCTACCTTTTTAATGTATACACAGTTTCAGCCTTTCCAGATCATACATCCAGCATAATATGATCCATCATCTTTACAGACTGGCTTTGTTACTTAGTAATATTTTATATTAAAAAGTAATTCATACCTTGTTAATTGATTTCACAACCAAAAAAGTCTGTTGTTTTCTATTTACAAAACACTGGTTTGAAGAGATATGAAGTTGATAGAATGCTAGAGTATCAGGACAGAGGGAGAGTCATGGTCTGAGAGCTAGGAGGCTGTCTGGGATGAATATTCAGTTGACATGGGAGTATTAGTTGAAGTCCTAGATGTTGTGAGGGTCCACCCAGAAAGAGAGGGTGAAAATTGGTGAGCTGAGGAATAAATCCCACAGGTGTCAAATCTACTATGAATTTCACCTTGACTGAACTTTGAATTTAATTTTGACCATCCTTAGCTACATGTTTGCTAGGTTTTTCTTTTTCTTTTTCATTAATTATTTGTTCATGTATTTTACAAACATTTCTATGGGTTTGTTGTTTTTTTCATCACCAGTTTTTAAGAAATAATCCTGTGTTAAAGTCAATTGTCCATTGTTGGGTGTTTTAAAATGTCCTTCTAATTTTTTGTGCCTTGGCTTTGTTTAACATATTAATTGTCCCGACCTGCAGGACATCAACCTGAGGCAAGAGAGTCAGGGATAGGGAATGGGGACAAGAGACACAGAAAGAACAACAGATTCTGATCAAGTGGCAAACTTTATTTTTCTCAGGTTAGCTTATATAGTCAGTAGAGCAGGATATGGGGAGGGGTAGAATGGGTTGTTTGTGCACCAGGTGTTAGCATAAGCAGGATATTAGGAAACCACAAAGAGAGGATGTTTAAAGAGTTTATGAGTAAGCAGTCCAGGAAGGGTTGCCTAGGTGACTGAGCCTGTGGGTGGAGGACTAGGTCAAGTTGTTTATTTTCTTGAGCTAAGGTTCTAAGGAGCTGCTATGTAAAGGTTAATATACAACTATGGCCTAGGATCTCAAGCCAAGTCCTGAGATCTTTGGCTCCCAACAATTAATTGCTGTAAAGAAATTAAAATTCATATATATGCAACTTAACAATGTGTACTTAACTATCATCTATATTTTACTACTTGCTTATCAAAGCCTTCTCCTGTGCTCCATTGCTGAAGTGCTTGCCTAGCATGTAGAAAGCCCTAGCACCATATTGTTTCTGTATCTGGAATAAAAGAGTGAAGATTCTTCTCTTCAAAGAAGCTTGTTTTGCAACTGATGGAAACTACTGTAGAGATCCAAATCTGGTCAAAATACAAAGGATAAGTGACCATGGGGTACCCAATTCCCACTGATACATCTACAAAGCCTACACCCAGGCTAAGAGAACATTATGGAATAGGGGTGGGGCAGAATGACTGTAAGAGCCAGAGGAGAAGAACACCTGCAGTGACATTGCATCTTCTAGATATGATAGGGAAACTACCTATGAAATCTCAACAATAAGGTTGACTAAACAACACTTACAGAGATAGCACCACTTCACAAGCAAACACAATTAGGGGAAATCTCACAAGGCCCCCAACCCTAGATGTAAAGCCAAGGCAGTCAAAAACTGCTCAGAGAAGAAGAATCAGCTTCCTCCAGGGATGAACTCCAACATAAGTTGTCTAATTGCAAGTGGTCAGTTCTGGGCACCTACATATACAAACAATACAAAATGGATTCAGTAGGATATATGTTTTTAACAATGATAATTACAAAATAAGCCGTGAACATGAGCATTGGGCACATAGGAGGAATTAGAGCTTGGAAAGAGAGAGGTAAAATTATATAAATGCAGTACTCATATATGAAATTCTCAAAAATGTATTTAAATTATGATTCACTCCCACTATCTTTTAAGGAATGTTTATTTAAGTTAATAATGTTTTTTATTTCTTATTTCAGCATTCAATTTGGTTTATTGTATCACAGCTTGGTGTAAATATTTCAGGGAGTATGGAACTGTTTAAGTATATACATACCAACTGTTAGTCAAAGTACATAAACCTATTCAAGAATAGTTTATCATTACTAAGTAATCATGCTTTTTACATGTTGAAAGCTACAGTTATTTTTTCCTGAAGTTCAATGAAACAGATATCAAATGTGCTTTCACTAAGTTTATCTGTTACCTCAAGGAAGCTCATACATTTGAATCATTGTTGCTTTTCAAAAAAAATTAGTTGTGACTATAGAATTTTAATATATTATTTTCCAGGTTTTTTATTAACCTATAGTTTTTCTTCTAATGTGAATTCTATGAATACTTTTTAATATTAAGCCACCCTTGAATTCTTAGTATATTATTTGAATAGTAGTAGCACAATAAATTCATTAACACTGTAATATGTTTAATGATATTGTTTTAATGTACACTGAAGTCTATCCTTTATTTAGGATTCTCACATTGAAATGCATGTGTGGAATTAATCTACTTCTTTTGTGAATTGCTTTCATTGTATTTTGGCAATTATAGTAATCTCCTGAGGACTCTTATAAATTTAAATGGCATTAGTCTTTGAATTTTGTTATGAATGAAATTTTCAAGTGGAAGTTTCATAGGATAAGAAGCCATAACAGTGAGCACTGGTATCAATCATCATTACATATTTTCATTCAACCTTCCTTAGGTTGTTGTAACCTCCAGTGGGGAGCTTCTGTCATTCTTTGCTTCACTCAACAGAGTCACAATAAAATGAAACATTATATTGTATTTTATCTGTTGAGCAAATGAGTTTTAAAATAGCTTTCCCAACACACACACATACATCATTTATGTGAAGGTGCATGCCTGCCACGCGTGTGTGGCACACACACACACACACACACACACACACAATCTCATTCTCTCCTTGGGGTTCAACATAAATCTAAATTATTTTTCCCTCTTCAGGTACACGATTTCTAGTAAATTCATCTGCAGAAATGGATCACAACGATGGCTAAGCTTTTCAATTAATTTACTTGACACTATTAAGCTTTTTCATATGGGGCAGAAGTAGAGTTAAGTATATGAGAAAGACAAATGCCGATTTCATACATTAGACTGGGGTATCTTGCTCAAATTCTTCCTCTGAATTGGACTATTTATTAAAATTGCTTATCTACTCATCCAAACCAAATTTTCTCTGTGGTGTGATTTACTAGTTCTTAGAGATTTAATATACATCTTAGATTTTTGTTTTCATAAACACAACTTAGTAGACAAAGGAATTGTGGGGAAAGATCAGGGATTTTCTAAGTTAAGAGGATATACAGCAATGTGAAGTGTATATTGAAGTTATCTGTCCTCCTGTTAGAGATGAAAAATGTTTTGAGTAAGTAAAAAGAGGATATGATTATAGTTATTATGTTTTGTTTTGAAAATCAGATATTCTAGTATTGGCAAATAATTTTTGGCCTCTAGTATGTGTGTAATTTCCCTCTTTTGCAATTGGTAAAAACACATTCTTCATATCTTTAGTAACTACTACCCACATTAATACCCACATTAATTTAGGATCAAACATACCTCATTATCATAAAGAATTCATTTTGAGATTTTTGTCAGGAGACAGTATTAAACATTTGATGTGTTATAAATTATAAATAATGCTTCAGCCATCAGCCTCTTGAAGTAATTGCTGATCTATTTGGAAACTCCATTTCTGACCATAGTCTTCATATTCAAGATGAAGGGAAGAAGCTTATTTGTGGTCTATGAGAATTATATAGGGAACTGAATTCACAAAGCAGTGATGTATTATATCCTGTGTGTAATAGATGGACTGTTGTTGGGGTCCTCTTTCCCCCGGGCCAGTTGGCCAACTGACTAGGAGGGGAAAGAGGCAGATGGGATGAAAAAAGCTTTGGCATCCCATAGGAAACAGCCTTCCAGGAGACAGATCTTGAGAAATATAAAGGGATGGGGAGCCTGGAGACAAGCCCTAATTTGCATTAAGTGCCACCATGCCCCTATCAAGTTTAGTATGTGGCAGTAGGATCCCATCTCACAGCCCTAGCAGGGACTTCTCAGCAGGGATTTGTGCCAAAGGTCAAGCTAAGGATGAATCAGGCATCTGGTTTTAGAGATTAGGTCAGTCCTCCTCCAGGTCCAGGGATATTCTCCAGATAAGGCCAGGTAGAGAGCAGGAAGCTTGCTGGAGGGAGGGAGCTCCAAGCTGCTGAGCTATTGAGATAAGCTGCCTGGCCATGGGGAGACAGAGACCTCTGACCAGCCAGCAATGTCTTCCAACAGTCTGTCATGGTATCGGGAGGAATTTGTTATACAAACCAGTAGGTAACATAAATGTGGAAGAAACACAACAAAGAGTTATGAACCAGAAGAAAATCTTGCTAGAGATAAGCTGTTAGTTCTTAAGGACAGCATGGGAAGACAGCATTTGTCACCTTTTGGTTTTAACAGAAGCAAACTGTTGAAGCAAGAGAGGGAATGACAAACCAGGCATAGTGGCACACACTTTTAATCCCTGGAGAAGCAAGGTGGATGTCTGAGTTCTTGGCCAGCCTGCTCTACACAGTGAGTTCCAGGACAGCCAGAGCTATATAGTGAGACTCTGTCTGGGAAAACAAAACAAAACAAAAAACTAACAAACAAAAAAGGAAGACAAGAAAAGAAAAAGACAAAAAAAGAGGTTGATGATAATAATGTGTTATAATTAATTATTTAAAAATTGGACATAGTACTGAATAATACAATAATATCCTTCATTATTTGGATTATTTCTCTTTGGGTTTATTGACATTTTCAAATTTGCTATTGCTGGGCATACTGATAATCACCAAAAGTCCTTCACCCACATTCTGGAACCAGGTTCCTGCCTGCCTTCAATGACTCAGTGACAGCAACCACTATTACTATGGGCCAATGAGACATTTTTCCATCACCAAATTTTCCCTATTCGAATGCTCTGTACTCCATATAATCCAACCATCACAGCCTAGCCTGTTTCTGTCTCCATCCTGGCTCAGAGGCAGCCATTTTGTATCCCCCCCAATCCCATAATAAATCTCTTACATGAAGTCTGTTGCATGCTGTTAATTTTGTGGTATTCCTTGGCCCGGGTTGCCAAGATACTCTTTCATTGCAAAACCCTTTGAGCCATAACTTTCTTAAGGAAACCACCATGTACTTTCTTTATTTGGGCTAACTTAACTTTAGTTGATCGAAATTTATAATTGATAGTATGAAAATTAATAGTATTAATTGTACTGTTTGTAGTAGTTGCTATTTGGTACTGACTATTGAATAAATATATCTTCACATTTCTATCTGAATTTCAGCAATAATGACTGTAGTCTGTTGTCTGGCAGAATTCCCAATTACTTATGAAGAGACCAAAATCTTGACAAACAACTTTCCAACACACTATGCTGAAAATCTTGTCAATTATAAAAAAACTGTTAGTCGTCATTGTGGGGTTTGAGGCAGTAGGGATTTACACCACTTTTTTTTTGTACTGTGTGGGGTCTAGCCAAAAGTTTTTGGCTTCATTTTAGACAGCATTAAGTTTCCTGGAAATGCCAAAGGATCAGGTCCATGGAAGCTGACTTTGTCCCTAATTATTCCTAGTTTATTCTATTCCCAAGAAAAGCCACTTGAGGACAAGTCTGCTGTGGTGATGTGAGTACATGTATAAGGGCCTTAGGAGTCTTCTACACACACACAGACACACAGACACACAGACACACAGACACACAGACACACACAGACACACACACACACACACACACACACACACACATTTGAATCAATTCAGATGTGGATTCTTGTTTTGTTTTTTTGAAATTTACTAGTTAGTGTTATTGCTACACTTTTGGTGTGGAATTTTGATATTTAGTACTCAAAAGAGAACTAGATTTCTAATCCTTGTTCCACTGTAAGGGAAACATCAGCAGCAACTGTGCCTGCTCAGAGAATGGCCAGCCACATCAAGTGCAATACCTGCTTCAGTCCCAGTAGCCACAGACCTTTTAGTTTTTAATGTGTATGGATGGGGTGGAGAAGGGAAGTCCAGAGTCCACAGATCTTAACATTCATGAAAAAGTGAATATTAGAGCACTTTCACAATATGCTGAACAGTTTGGGAATGAAAAACCATGTAAACCATTGTGAATTTATTGTTTAAGCTCTGGTTCTTATCAGATAAAACTGCCCTACAGTCCCTACAAATGACTGTAGGGACTGTTTCTTTTTACTTTGATCATGTTACTATTAACTAACTGCATATTACCTCTTCTCCCACTCCGTGCCACACAGGAATTTGAAGTCCAACCCAGACATTTGACATTACACACTACATAAAGGTTTGCCTTCAAAACACATTTCAAGAGTTTTTCACGGTTTAGATGGGAATAGGCATTTATATCCAGACTCAGAAAATTTAGGCTCATTTATAACTACTTTCTTATATTTTCTTAGTAGTTTGGTTTGTGGAGACTGTCTTGTGTATCTGTGTGTAAAGGACAATAGAGGCAAGTGTGAAAAGTGACTTTAGAAATACCTTTTCATATGTAAATAAACTGACACACAGAGAAATGATATGTCTTGGTCCAGTCTGTGCTGTGCCTAGATAGAGCACAGGTCCTCTAATGTTTCATGTTTTACTAGATTGAGAAAAATATCAACACAGCTGATTGCAGCATAAAAATAAATATCCATTTTCCTGCACCTGGAATATCTTTCTAGAGTGCTCCCACCTTCTGAGTGTCATGGCAGAGGTCACCTCTCTGTAGTCATTCCTCATTAGTTCCCTGTTGAGCCTTGGACTTAGTAGTTTGGGAAACATTATTTTCAATAAAGTCTATACATTTTTCCACATCAATAGTCTCACTTTGTTTCTTTATAGTGCTTATTACAGGAGGTCATCTTTCAAAACTTCTTTTTATTATTTTTACATTAGTAGTAATAACCTTTATGATAAAGCTTATTTGAACTTAGAGATATTATTTTATTTCAAAAGGATTGGTTTAGTATAGAATTTACAGTGTCTTATGGATGAAAGTATTTGATCTAATTCTAAATGTCTTTTTGTATCTCTCTCCTAAAATACATTATGTACATGGCCTTGGTAATTGCCTGCAGATACAAGTAAAGTTTGAAGCATAGAATCAAGCCTAATACTTCTTGATAAGTCATCAGAGAAGCAAAGCAGCTAAGCCACTAGAGAGCTCTTATCTCTACCAAGGTTGGAAGGGATCCTGTCTTCACCATGGCTGGAGACTAATTGCCCCAAGACTTACTACTGAGTGCCTGGCTCCTATCTTATATACTTTTCTAGTGCTGGGATTAAAGGTGTGAGCTCTGTTTCTCTTTCACACCGATTCACTCTCGTGTAGCCCTGGGTGGCCTTGAACTCTCAGAGATTTATCTGCTTCTGTCTCCTGAGTCCTGGGATTAAAGGTGTGTGCCATCACCACCCAGCTTCTATGGATGTGGCTAGCTTTACATTCTAATCTTCAGTGACTTTATTAGACCATAAACAATATATCACCACATATTACTACTTAAGTTAAAATAAATTAGTTAAAATATGCTCTGAGAAATTGGCTGGGTATGGTGTGAATGATTATCATCCCAACACTTGAGATGCTGAGTCAGGAGGATCATGACAATTTAGAGATCAGCTTGGTTTCATGGCCAGGGCTATGTATGTAGCAATACTCTTTTTAAAGCACAAAAAATTCATTTCTTCACTTAAATGAGCCATATTTTAAGTACTTTACAGCCACACATAGTCAGTAACTATCATATTGGACAGTAAGCATACAGGATAATCTCTGTTACTACTGAAGTTTTCTATGGGCTACTCTACTCTGGAAATATGAGTGACCCTCTAAGAATCCTTACACTCAAAATGTCTGCTGTGCTTAAAATATGTATATCAAGTTAGTAAATGTATCAAGTATATGGTTTGTGTATTAGTAGCAGGAGTGACATTGATATTTTTGTACTATTTTCTTTACTTTGTCACTTTCTAGGCTAACAGTTCTGAGATTTAAAATCTTAGAAAATGTATTACTTTTGATTCAATTTCTAAATTGAATTTAAAATGGGTGACATATTACTTGATAGTATTGGTTCCAAAATAAGATGGTATATTTCAGTCAAAGTGCTTAGTTTATGATCTGGATACTACCAAGGATGTTTAAGTTACTGTCTCCTCCTCCCATAATATATAGGAATGCTTAGCGGTTATCATTCAACATACTTATGTTGAATCTTGAGGAAACTCAGAAGTTAAACAAAAGGCACTTCATATGTAATGTTTCTAATGATTCTTAAAACATCTATCAGTCTTAAAGGAGTTCAGCAATAATTTGAAAGTTTTTTTGTTATGTTTATAAGTTGTTTCATTTAGAATTGTTACAGTTTCTACTTATGAGTGAATACATGTGTGAGGGAGAAACACAGAGTAAAAATTAACTTTAATACAGATTGAGATAGAAGAGATTCTCCCAAACAATTCCATAATAATCATGTCAGACTTTTATAATTCATTGACATACTCTTTATCAAATAGCCCCTTGTTCTTCTCCAGGTAAGTATGTGAAGCCTAGTCCAGAGCAAAGTTCTCATCTGTAGCTATTTACAACACCAAAGATTGTCGGAAACTCACTGAGTTGATGCCAGTCATCCACACTCTTTTAAAAGTCAACATCCAGTTGTTTTCCTCCCCTTAAATGCTCTTGCTCTGCTTTGCCATTTAGTGAATATTTTTACATTTTGCATTTTGCTTGTTTTTACTTTTGGCATAGATTTTAAGATTGGCAGGGATTATTGTTCATTTTCAAAATTTGTTTCTGCTTTTAATTTTTTTGTTCATGTTTGTGGTGATGTTGCTTTGTTGTATCACCACTCCTGTGATTATTGTTTCTTTGAAGCATTGTTTCCATTTTCCCCAGCTCTGGGTGTTTTAAAGAATTTCACTTTGTCTTTGGTTACCCTCTATTTGGATGATAACAAGAATAGATGTGGCTTTATGTGTCTTGGGTTCTAAACTACTTGAATCTGTGACTTTCTGGATCTGGTCAGTTTGGTGAATTCAGGGTTATTTCTTACTATCACTTTGTCTTTTTCCTCCTTCACTCTCCTGGGAGTCTAAATATATTTTTTACATGATTGATATTCATTTCAGTATTTTTCACTTCTTATGATCTCTGTGAGCTATAATCTTAATATTGCACTCATTTCATATATTTGTTGAGCTGAATCCCAGCCCAGAGCACTGTCAGAGAAAGAGCCAAGCTTCAGGCCTGGAGCAGTGTCAAGGGAACCATGAGCCTCAGACTGGGGAGCAGTGTCAGAGGGAGGTCCCAGTCTCAGGCCCAGGAGAGAAGAGTGATCTCTGGGTGAGCCAACAGCAGCAGTTTCCAGCAGTAGCTTCCATAAACTGTCCCAAGAAGTTCATCTGGGAAAGAGCACCCGTATCCCAGCCAGCATCCATTGACATTTCCCAGTTGGAGATACCCCACTACTACATTGACCACTGGACCCTCAGCCACACCTACACCTCAAATGGGAGAAACACCCACCTGAGCTGGAGCTCCACCTGCACCTCAAGGAGTGACCACATGAGCATTGAGTCCACTTCCACCAGTTGGAGCATTCACGGAAGGCTCTGCTCTACTTGTGCCTGAAGGAGTGGTCAGTGGAGCCACAGTCCCCAACTATACCAGTTGGAGAAAGAGAAACCCCTGAAGCACAAACTCCATCTATACCAATTAGAGGAAGAGATGCGCAGACAACACGGCAAGAACATACTCCGCACTATAAAGAACAATGTGGCACCACTAGAAACTAGTGGTGCTACAACAGCAAGACCTGAACATCCCAACACAGATGAAGTAAAAGAAAATGACCTAAAAATAACTTTATGAGGATGATTGAGGCCCTTAAGGAAGAAATGAAAAATTCCCTTAAATAATTGGAGGAAAAGACAAAAAAATTGAAAGATACCAACAAATCCCTTAAAGAAAACCAAGAAAAAGCAATCAAACACGTGAAGGAAACTGTTCAAGACATGAAGTCTGAAATAGAGGCAATAACGAAAATACAAACTGAGGGAATTCTGGAAATGGAAAATCTGGGTAAAAGATCAGGAACCACAAATATAAGCATGAAACAATAGAATACAAGAGATGGAAGAGAGAATTTAAGGCATTGAAGATATAATAGAGGAAATAGATTGATCTATCAAAAAATTTTAAATCCAACAAATCCTTAAGCATACAGGAAATCTGGCACACCATGAACCTAAGAATAATAGGGATAGAAGAATGATCATTTCATTAGATACTGAAAAGGCCTCTGACAAACGAGAGATCAGTGACTCAGGTCTGACAAATGGGGAACCTGCATAAAACCAAAGCAGAGTCCCTTAAAATAGGTGACAATGATGGGACTGGGACAATATATGAAGCCACTGGCAGTGGTTCCAAGATCTAACACTAATTCACAAACTGACTTAGTGGAACCCATTCTGTATTGAGAGAAACCTTGCTTACCCTAGGCATGGGGTATGGGGGGTAGAGAGGTGCCTTGGTCCTGCCTCAATGAGATAATGGGACAGACTTAGTAGATTTCCTAGGGGAGATTTTACCCTCTCTGAGGAGCAGATAGGAGGTGGGGGAGTAGGGGGAGCAGGAGGAGAGAAGGGAGGGGGAACTGGGATTGGAATTAAAAAATAAATTAATAAAAATGGAAAAAGTTAATTCTATAAAAAACTTGTTGAGACAGTGTCATGTAGCCATAAGGATGTCCTTGAACCTGCTGTGTAGCCAAGGATGACCTTAAACTCCTGGTCTTCCTGCCTTCACCTCTAAATTAGTGATGTGTAACACCTCACCTCATTGGCTAGTTTATAATAGCCTATTTTTAAAAGCATAATTATTCTCTTCTCTGACAAATCTTTTATTGAAACAGCTTATTGAGTGCTTAATTTTATACACCAACTTAATTTTAGTAATTAATTTTAGTTATTTTACTTTCTATTCCAGGATTTTCATTTGACTAAAAAATTAGTTTTTTGATAAAATTTCCCGTATTTTGATTATCTTCTTGGTTTTATTATTAATGCTATTTTATTTTAATTTAATTTTCATCAAGAAAATAAAAGTGTATGGTTTTCATTTGAATATTTCTAAGACAAGCTACTCCTGGGCATCATCCAAAGGATGGCTTTCCAAAAGTAGTGGAAAGAGAAGACAATTATCACTACTTCCCATCAAGAAACTCCTTATGAGGTTAGGCTCTGGGTATCCCATGCTATTCTTGGTCACTTATGAAGTTTTTGCCCAGAAACAGAGTTGAGCCATCCTTACCTCCAAACCATACAGAGCAGTTTCTTTTAGGAAGGGTGGGCCTCTACCAACCACTGAGCATCATATTTTAGTGCAGAAAGGCATCATGCCAGGACAGGAAAAATTGTTCTTTACTCTGACCAAAGGGGATAGTTTCTAGTAACTGAACTTTGTAACTGAACTCAACAAGAATCACATGGTTTCCATTGATTTCTTGTGGACATGATATATAGTCATCATATTCTTCACTGATATGCGATTCTTAAATCAAGGGATTCTACTCAGTATTCCTGATTTAAGAGTTTACTGCAGCAAGGGTCTGATATACAAAGTTTGGTGCAGCCTCCAATGCCCAAAATTGTTGGGTATGTCTGTAGTATTTCTATAGCATTGGAACTGTATAAACTTGCTGTTGCCTCTGTTGAGGCACTTGTCTCTGAGTCAGCTAAAACACTACAGCATGAATTGTCTTTCTACCAGACAGATTCACACTTACTATGGAATGAGTAGATGGGCAGATAAGGATGACTCTTTTGTACCAGCACCTACTGACCTCCAGATGGGGTGAGCTCAACAACAGCCACTTTCTCTGTCTCCACTTCCTTCTTCAGACAGTTTGCCATAGTGGTCCAATTGCTGTCCCTCCTAGTACACGCACCTTGTAAGGGTTCTTGTATGTGGGACTGGCCTGTATGTGCAGCTGAGTTTCCAGTCTGAGGAAGCAAGAGAAGAACTGGGTAGCTTAGTAACCAGTGGAGTCATCTTCAGTTTTGAGTTCTTGTCCATGGTTGAGGAACCACATCTGTGATGATGGCCCTTTTGCTATCAGATTTCTCAGGCAATATAGGATGTCACACGGCAAGAGATAAGGAAACAGTTGTAGCTGAGTTATAATGTAAAACCTCAGTTTTGTATTTACAATATTGGGCTGCATAATGAGTTGGGATCTTGATTGTTTTACCATTTTTAAAATTGTTTTGATGCTCTTTGTGACACATTTAGCTATTTTTCATCGAAGTAAATGCTGTATATAAAATACAGAAATTCTAGACAATAGTGTTCACTTCCTGAAAGACTATTTTTTATCGGGTTTAAAATTTGAAACATAGCTCTTTTCAGTGCTGGATTTCTGTCTTCCACAGTCTAACCTGCTTTTGGCTTGCCATTGCTTCCAGGGCATGGATTTCTTCTTGGGAAGAACCTGTCTAGAGTCACAGTGGCACTCCTGTAGTGTTTTACCCAACTCCTTCCAGATACTTGCATGAGATGACTGAAACCTCTGCTCATAACTCACATCTCTCAGCATGCCTTTGTGCTTGATTTCTTGTTGTTTTAATCAAGCATCAGTAGTTCAGGACCTTGGGATTATTTTAAGATAAACTGCACACTGACTCCTGGGCTCACTTGTTTTAGATCTTGGCCTTGAAATCCTAGATGACTGGGAGTCCTGAATGCCAAACTCTTTTTTCTGCCCTTTGAAACTTTAGCAAATTCCAGGGAAAAATCCTCTACTTGGGTATCTTCCTTTTAGTTATTCCCCAAATTGGCAATTTCCTCATTAAAATGGAGGAGCAAATGTGGCATTGACTGTGGTATATTTTGTTTCCCTCTTGAAACCAAGCCCCTGAAGTTCTGGCAACTTTGACTGTTAACTCACACCTTTTATCCAGGTGGCATGATTGTTCCTTCTAGGATACTCAGAAAGAAGGTGCCCCGTAAGACTGGAGGGAGTTAAACATCTTGAAATGTATTTTATTTCCAATCAACTTGTAAGGTAAGCCTGACATGAAAATGAGTCTGAGGAAAGTCAGACTACCTGACATAGTGAAATGGATAAAAGGGGCTTCTGGGTTTGGGATGTCCTCTAGGATAACAGAGACCTACTCATAGCTCAAGCTAATTAGAGACATCAGTGATGCTAGACTTCAGGTCCAGTATTTTGATTCTTACTGTTGGTCAAAGCCTGAAATATTTCATATTTCAGTTCTGGATTTCATGAGACTTTAAATAATATACACTTAATCCTATTGTTTTAAATATGCATTTTCTTTCTTTACTAATATATTCTACTAAAAGACATCTCTGAGCACAATATGATACTATAACACAATTATGCTTTTAAAATTGACACAGATGCATGCGGTTTGTATCATTTTCTATTTTAGTTTGGATAGAATGCATAAAGTCTCCTGATGCATTTTCTGTAGGAATATGGGATGAGCACTTCGTGATTTGGCTTGAACCAATCATTATCTGAGTGTCTGAAACCCAGATCGGCGTCCTTATTGCTTCACTTCATCAGTTGACAATGATGCAGATTAGCAAGAAGACTTTCCAACAACTATACTTCTAATGCTCTATGCATTTTTCATTCTCCCTTAAGATCTCAATTTCTCCTCTGATGGTCTTCTCTCTAGTTTTAGGTCTGTACCTCCCCACACAATATTCACACATAAAATTAGAATTTAGGATCAAAATATGAGAAAAAACATGTAATATTTGGCCAAGTGATATAATATTTCCAGTTTCACACTTTTCTGCAAATGTCATGACTTTATTTTTGCTTATGACTGAATAAAATCTCATGATGTATATGCATACCATTTTCTCTATTCGATCCTCTGTGATGGACTCATAAACTGGTTCCAGTTCTCAGCTGTTGTGAATTCAGTAGCAATAAATGTAGATCACAGGTTTCTTTGCATTAGGACTTAGTGTTAGAGTTATGTACTCAGGCTTCTGGAATCTTAAAGCCATGTTCTAAGAAACTATTTTAAAAGATGTCTGAAAGGACAATGGCAATAAGAGCAGAGATTCAAACAAACATGAGGGGAGTTTAAACACTCTCTCTGGGGGTGTATATTGAGTGCTATATCTCAGTATTAAAACAGGAAGCAGCAGAATTGTTCAACTTGAAGAATTCCTCAAAATGGACTCCAGGAATTAGCATAATGATATAACCCATGACATCCACAGGGTGGGATAACAATAATTTCACACTGCCAGATTGTGAAAGATAATTGTAGTGTCCTTAGCAGAATATTTCTTAGCCTAGAGTTGTTGATATATAAAATATTTTCAAAGTGTTTTAAACTTGTTATTTCTCTGACTCCCCCACAAATACACTGCTAGGAAATAGAACAAATCTTTGTCTATATATTAGACTTATAGAGGTCATAGATATTGTTATTCTTTTGTTTAAGCTGCAGCTGCTGATATAAAGAAAGGAACAATGGATAAACAACCCACGTGGAGTTTATTTACCAGAAAAGGGAGGAGAGGGGGTTGGGTAGTCAGCCAACCCAAGAGGAGCCAAAAGGAAGAGAATGAGGGATGGGTGGCAGGACCTTTTAAAGGGAATGTTGCATAAGCGCACTGGGATTTTGCACCTCACAGATTGCAATGCATGGCGGGTGAGTGCCCCGTTGTTAGAGGGCAGGGTCAGGGTCATCCAGGTGTATTGTTCTTACAGACATTGTTACCTGTACGAAATAAGCCAGGAGATAGGTAGAAGTGGGGCTTAACCCCAGATCTTCTGGCCTTCTTCCCACCCTTTTCTACTAGACACTTATGAAGGGCTGGAGAATTCAGCAAGGGACTGTGTCATGTTTCACTATGAAAGGCCATTAGGAGAGACCATTGGACCTATGGAACTTTCCCATGTCCCTCAAATTTACTATACCTGTTAGTTTTCTATCTTTCCCATTTCCACCTGTCTCTGTCTCTGTCTCTGTCTCTGTCTCTGTCTCTCTCTCTCTCTCTCTCTCTCTCTCTCTCTCTCTCTCTCTCTCTCTCTCTCACACACACACACACACACACACACACAGGAAATAAAAGAAAAATGCCTGCATAGTCAGTGCAATAGGAAGTCCCTCACAGGCTTTCTATAATAATCAGATCTTTGCCTCAGGGAAACCCAGACTAGTCATTTGCCCTCTGTAAGCCAGTAGCAAAAGAGCCTTAAAATTTTCTGTTTTCTTCAGAGAGGAACTGGCATGTATCTTAAAGATTCCTGATGTTTTTGTGGGAGAATAATATTGAGCAGGCCTAGGGATGTACTGCTTGTGAGTCATAATCATAAATATTTACTTTTCATGGAGGCTTTGTGTCAAATTAAGACAGTTGAATAGCAGAACTTTTTGTGGGGGGGGGGGCGACAGCATATTCTGTAAAATAGCCAAGGTGATACTGTTCAGGCCTCCCTTCAGCGGTACTATAAATAAAGGCGCAACAGAGCCATTTAAATCTCCACTTGTTTTCCCTTTGATTCTACTTTTATCATCGAAGGGCCAAGGTTTGTTGGGGGGAAAGTTTTAACAAAGTGTGCATAGCATGAAATGCATGGGTATTAGAGCACCAAGCAGAATGTTCATTCATCTATTTATTTTTGGAGAAATTCTTTAAAAACTGACAGCAAAGACAAATCAGGGATGCTCAGGAATTTGGTGTCATTTAAGAATGCTTTGGGGTACTACTTTTCAGGATTAGTGTTCAATTAGAATTTTAATTTATACTTGTTTTATTTGCATAACAAGGTTATGAATGATGAAGCAGCTAGAGCCAGACGCATTGGCTCCAAGGATTGCAATTTAAGTCCAGAGTATTTTGCAAAAGAGGGGGTGGGGGAAGGGGATTCGTTCTCAATATGCATAGCTTGCTGAAACCTGAGTTCCTCAGATCATCTTCCTGGAGCTCCATATCTGTGAGAACAAAGGCAAAGCAGGAGGCAGCATGGCAGATTTGGAGGAAGGATTAGCTTTCTTAAGTGCAGTGACTATGGCTGCAAAGTAGGGGCATTCCCATGGTGCCCAGTGGCTGCCTAGCATTCCCAGGGTTGCCTTCTTTCCGCAGGAAAGAGATTAGCTACCGCTAATATCACGCAGAGGAATATCACGCTATTACTTTCTAACCTCCGAGTTCAGTAATGAAAGAGCTGGTAACTGAGCCTTGTTTCTAACGTTAAGTTTCCTCAAATTTGCCTAAGGTAACGGGTTTTCTCCTCAGAAATCCTCAGTTCCCTCTATGGCCCTGCCCACATTTTAGCAAGTTATTTCTGACATGAGTGTGCCACCACCTTGCCTGTCTTCCTGGATTAATGGAGACAACATCCAGTACTTACATCACTGAGTATGCACTTATCGAAAGGCCCTTTGATATATTCCTTATCATTTCACTTTCATCCAAGTTCACATGAAACCCTACATGTAAGGGAGAGAAATGTCTGTCCTCCACGATTAGCTCAGGTGGCTGCTTAGAAAAGCCCTGCTGTGTTTCATCTCTAATAGTGACCTTCATACCGTTGTTGTCAGAGAAATGGCTGGGAGCTTGAACATCACACACATGACCACCTTTTCTAACTAAGCACTAGATCGTTAGCACACAAACTTTGCAGGGCCTAATGTATTGATAAAATTATTGAAAGAGCAGGCTGCGATGTGATTGCCATGGTTTAAGCCAGCCTGAGGCAAGGGACTTCGTTGGAAATTGCCATTTGGTTTTTCAATCCATTAAGAGCCCTGGAGATTTGCCCTTTGCTGCCAGTTTCACTTTCAATTTCACCTTGACACTTCCTTTAATTTTGTTTAGGAAACTCAGTTACCAAGCTACAGATGTGATGGAGTTAGAAGTGGATAAGCTCCAGCTAAATTGAAGCTTAGAGAAGGAGAAACTATTGTTCATCCGGGGTTCCCTGGGGACGGTTGGCCTGGAGTTTTTCTGCTGTTTGCTGATTGGCAGCCACAGAGAAGCGGCCTAGTGGTTCTGCATTCTCTTCCTAGCACTCTCTCTCCCCTGTGGCTAAGGCAGGTCTCACAAAAAGCATCTCAGATACCAACTGGCGATAGCTCAGGTATCAGAGGAAAGGAAAGGGGAACAATTCCTTCAGGCTATCAAAGCACTGTTTTCTTTTTCACCTTGGTGAGTATCTGAAAGACATGCCTAGGCTTTCACTCTTGGGGAAAGTGATCCCCCACGCTGATCTCATTGGAGATGAGGGAGAGACACTTTCCCTAGCCACCCATGTGCTCCTGATGTCAGAGAACTGTTCAAGGAAACAAAGAGGCGAACACACTATCATCTGTGTTTGCTAAGGTGTTGTATGCACCCAGCGGGCAGCATGCTATACGACTTCCAATGGTTCAACAATACTTTGTCTTATCTTTTTTTTTTTTTTTTGTAATAGTTGCACATTTATCATAGCAATCCCCAGTTTCTGACTGGGTATGAAGCTGATTTGTCATTTGCAATTGCAATAAGAAAATCCCATTCTTCATTTAAATTCATTTAAATTTAAGAGGGAGTCACCTGAAAGTACTGAAGGAACTACTGAGCTGAGACAAGGGATCTACTGAAGTCCCAGTGAATTTGGTTATGGGAATGGAATTTAAGAAATGTGGACACAGCCATAACACAAAGGATCCAGAGAAAGAAAATAATTTGGAATTTCTTTATTTAAAGTTGGTTGTAGCTCTGCATGCTATTTGAATATTGTAGAAAGAGATTGTAGTTTGACCCTTCATCGTCTCTCACAACTTTAAAAGACACCATTGTTAGACATGGTATCAGGAGCTTACAAATCACAGTATGGATTTGACAATGAGCAAAAGGCTGTGTTCAACTCTTGGCTTTAATGCCAGTACTTGATTCATCTGCAGAAAATTTGAAACTAGTTCTTCAACATGGAGCTGTGAGAGCCCATTCTGTTTCCTGATTTAGTGCCTTGAAATCCTTTCATCTCCATGCCTGGAGCTAATATTGTTTCCTAACACCCAACTCAACTGTGTGACACCCTGGGGGTCTTTGGGAAATTACCAATAATAAAGCACAAGTGCAGCTATTCATTCATTAGACGAGAACATTTATAGAGAAAAATAGAAACTGCACACTTTGCAATTATTTATTCATTAAAATACATCTCTAAAGCTTTTACTCCTTTCTGGGAGATAGCTGCATCTAGCAAAATACTAAAAAGGAGGCAGAACAGCTCCCATCTCTGTCCAGCGTGAGAACCTGCTGTTTGCAGGATCTCAAATGGGGCACTAATGTGGACTGGTGACTTTGGCAGTTGTTGGTATAATTCCTAGTGTTTCCTATGTGTAGCCATGTGATATTGCATCACTCCCTCCTAAGCCATAGTCTCCTCAGCCTTTAGAGAGGCTGACATGGGATTAACCCAGAAAGGGTATAAAATGCTGTTTATTAGCTACACATGGAATCACCAAATTTGGCATGTTCTAATGTTGATCTAGTGTAATATTTTTAATACTTACTTGCAATAAAACCTTTATTAACATTTTAAAACAGAGGTTCAGCTATTACTGAAACTTGTGATTTCTAATCTTAAATTGGGGCAGAGGCTATAGTGCATAGTAATGCCATCACTACCCATTTGGGAATCCAGCCTGAAGAGTTAATAGCTACTCTTCAGACAGAGGACCATGGGCAGGCTTGACTCTTTCTGGATGTTATAGACAGAGAAAGTATGGTCATCTTCCAGCTGCTTGCCTGAAAAGATGAATTGCAGCTGGTTATGGGGGAGTAGAGGGTTGGGGAGCATGGGGGTAGAGGGGGAAGCATGCTTTATCCTGGGTCTTGGCCTTTACATTTGACAGTGTCACTGAGATCCACCTCTAGGGTGATGATGGTGTGGCAGGTCAGGGTCTTCACCAAGATTTTCATTTTGACCTGTTCAGGAGTATGATGAAACCACAGACAGCCAAGCATGTAGAAACACCTACACGCAAAACCCATGGAAGCAGACAAAGCCTGTCTGTAACCTCGTTTAAATTGCTTCTTAATTCTGCCTCACAAGTTTCAGTAATAGCTGAACCTCTGCTTAAAAATGTTAATAAAGGTTTTGTTGCAAGGGAAGTATTAAAAATATTATACTAGATCAACATTAGAACATGCCAAATTCAATGGTTCCATGTTTAGTTAATAAACAGCATTTTATACCCTTTCTGAGTTAATCCCATGGCAGCCACTATGAGGATAGTGGCTTGCTGCTGTGCTGTCTTTGGCTTTGAACATGACTCAGTGCTCAACATCCTTAGCTGATTCGAGGGGGACAAGATGACTAGGACAAGTGGTATTTTGCTGGAAGGTTTTTGGACTTATGGGACATTAGTCATATCCTAGAGCAGTCCCTTGCCTCTGGCATGAAACATGATGGCCTGAAGTGCAGCCTTAAAACAATGGATTTGTAGACAGATAAACACACCAACATGTATTCTGATTATTGGTGACTTGCCGACCCTGGTACCAGTATCTGCCCTGGATACACTTAAGGTGTATTTGTTGCAAGTTGTTGTGTTCCTTCTCTCATTGTGACTTCCACAGAGACAGGAAGGTCACTGTTGTTCTTTGCAAAATATTTATTTCCTAGTTTTGAACCCTGTTGTTGCCTCATTTGTGGCCTTTAATTTTCTATGTATTGTGTAAGTCTACAGAAACCAGGAGTTTTATGTCTGTTTTCCAGCATCTTGGGATCTGAGTCTGGATTCAGTTCTTTTTGGTAATGGCTACAATAAGATCATCAGACCCAATACAAGCAAGTATTAAAGCCATGCGTCTGAGGAGTAGTACTTACAGTGGGGTGGGCGTGGAACAATCTGATATGCTGTTGGAATAGTTCAGTTTTTATAAAATGAGAGGTTCTAAAGTCATCTCTACAATTAAACTCAATTCATTAAGAGTTGAAAAAATGTGAAGCATTTACTGAAATGGCTTTGGAAAAGATTTTCCAGTTTGTCTCATTTCATGTGATTTAAAGCAAGTTATGTTTTAACGGTACTGGGTATTTGTTCTAGTTTATTTTCTCTCAATGTGATTAAATACTCACCAAAAGCAATTTAGGAAAGAAAAGAGCTTGTTTAGGGTTTACTTCCAGGTTACAGTGCATTATTTAGGGAAGTCAAGACAGAAACTCAAGAAGAAACCATGGAGGAACACTGCTTATTGGCTCCCATACTGGCTTGTCCATTTTCCAGCTAGCTTTCTTACATAGATCAGGTCTACCTGCCTAGGTATGGTACTGCCTGAGCTCTGGGTGGTCCCACATCAATCATCAACCAAGATGGTTTCTCATAGAAAGGGTCATAGGCTAATCTGATGGAAATAATTATTCAGTGGAAGTTCCCTCTTCCCAGATATTTCTTAGGGCCATAGTAACTTTATACAGGCTTCCTGATCATTTAAGTCAAACCATATACAGCTTCCCTCTGAGGGTTTTCATAAAGATAAAATGAAATAATCTGTATAATACATTCACGAGACTGTCTGGCAGATAATTGTAGCCCAGCAAGTATTCAAAACTATTATTATTTATATTATTGCTGCCTTGTTGAGGTATGAAAATAGCTATTTTGTTATTTGTCCTGTGGAAATGAAGAGTTTCAACTCTTTGGAAACCAGGATATCCCTTTCTAGTCCATATCAACAGGCTGTGGTCAGTCTGCCTCCTTTCAGAATGCTTGCTATCTTTTAGTTGTCTTTAGATTCCTTGACCGGGTATACAGATGGATACAAGTGAGTTTTCAACAAATATTTAGTGGCTGAAAACAAAGAAAATTGAAAGAAAATTGTACTATTTTAATCGGCCGTCAAAAATATTTTTAAAACCCCAAAATATTTAATGTTAGTTTTTGTTTTACAAGTTTCAGAATCTCCAGAACCTCTTAAACAGTTTTTTTTTTCTCAAAGTGAAAAGAAAATAAATGTCCCCAAAACATAATTGTACAAATATATTTTTAGAAAAAAAGCTACAAATGGTATTTGGATAATAACACTCTGCAATTCTCCATAAATATACCACACTCTTGAACTACAGGATGGAAGACAACAGAAAGATTCAATCTGACCATTGTTTCGAGTTCTGTCTACTTTGTAGATTATCTATCTATCTATCTATTTATCATCTATCTATCATCTATCTATCTTCCCACTTGGTGTCCCTGGTGACCAGAGTGACAATAGGCTGAGCCCAGGTTCCTTTAGAATATCCATCTGGAGTTAGCTTATCATGCCAGCAGCCAACTATTTGTGGCCCTTCACCCTCACCAACTCCACCTGTGCCTGGAGGGTTAAATGTGGAAAACTTGGGAGCAAAATAGCTTCCATACCTATGAGATCTTCTTTAAGCATCAGAGTCCATTACCACTGCATGCTTCTCTACTACCTCAGAGACAACTGCTTTAGTATGCCTTTCTTCTTCTGGTCATCGCTTCTGGTCATAAGTGGAACCAGTTGAGTTTGCACCTCTTTTCAGGGTTTGAATAGCTCTGATCCTTTCTAATTGCTCTGAGGATTCTCCAGAATCTCCTCCCATCTCCTGTGTTTCTGAAGCTCCTTTTCCAGTGTAGCTTTCCTTGCTTCTGCTCTTACTCCTGCCTTCAGACTTGAGGGGTAGCAGTGACATCCACATAGTCTTCAGACTGACGTGGGAAATCATTTTCCAACTTCTGCAATAAAACAGGAAAAACACAGAGAAAAAAATCCCTGTAGCTGATAAAATGACAAAGCAAGGCTAGCAGAAATGTTCCATGATGTACGTATGAACAGAGAACATGTGAAAGGTTGAGTTCTCTTTCAAGTTCTCTTCTGCATTTCCATGCAGCCTGTGCAGTTATTCCCCGTAGGCATTTACGGAGTGGAAGCTCTCATCCATCAAAGGCATGGTAACTAGTAATGGCAAACTTACTTGAAGTTAGAGTAATGCTGTATTCCATGTTAGCACAAGGAAACTACTAATTCTGGCTGCTTTCAACCCCAATAATTCAGTGCCAAAATATAGATACTTAAGAGGCTTGAGAGCTGGGGCTCTGTGGAAAATGTCAATCACCAAGCCAGACTGAAGTTTCCAGGGATTAACTATGAGCTGGGAGGAAGATGTGTGAGAGATTACTGGGCTCAAGCTGGAATGGTGGACATCAGTCACTTTTGTTCACTTTCTCTGGGGTAAAATTCACAGAAGGTAGAATATCTGCCAACACAGAGGAAGCTGAAACACTCAGGAAAAAAAAAAAAGAAAAGAAACAAATTTCTACTTACCCCACGTTGATTCCAGGTTCCTATAACTAACGCTGAACATTCTTTCTTAAACATTGATCTTAGTTCTGATTTGTCAATCTAAAATAAGAAAATTTTAGAAAAAGATTTTTAATGATCAGCTAATATTTTGAGGGTTTTTTGTTGTTGTTGTTTGTTTTGTTTTTGTTTCTCTATACAGACACCATACTTAGATTTTCCTCTGATGAGATGGTGAGAAACTAGGAATAGCATCAGTTGCGTCCAATAACTCCATTGAGTCATAGTAATTCTCTCCATTGGGTAACTGTAGGGCCTCATATTTCCAGCTCTGTTTAACTAATGAAAGAAAAGGAAACAACAAAAATTCCTCCCCCACTTTTAGACACTACTTACTGGATTAAAAACACTCTAATTGCAAGACAAATTTCTTCAGAAAAGTGAAATGTATAAAGCCAGGTCCTTAGTAATCCATTGTGAGGACCAGGATAGCTTTAATTCACTCTGGGGCGGGAGGTTCTTTCTTGCTGTTTCCAGTAGCACCTGATCATGCCCTGAGGGGTTCGTCCTTGGCTTGGACATCTTTATTTTCCCATTCATGTGAATCGGGACCTCCTTGGGTATGACACAGCATGGACAACTTGTTTCCTGCCTGTTTAAGTTTGAGTGCTAGGACATCTTTATAGTCCTCTTTGATTTTTTCCCCCCTTTGGTGGGGGGAAGGTTGTTTGTTTTTTTAAAACAAGTGTGTAGGCTTTTTTCCAGCCTGAGAGTATAGTTTCTTAGAAAATTCACTAAGCCTCTTGTAGGCCATGTAGCCTCTTGTTGAAGATTTAGCCATGATCTTCATTCTCAGGTATGAGTCTCAAGTTTGACATGTGCTATCTTCCAGAGTTTCCTCATCTCATTGAAGTCTACCAACTCAGTGAAGGCCATTTTAAGGTCAATGTCTTGATTCACTCGATTGCAAAGAATTAATGAACCTTTTGTGGATCGATTCTACTCAAATCCCCTTGTCATTTTATGTATTTCAGGTTTTATGGGTGGTTTTGGAAGTATTGGCTTTTTCAAGCTGTGAAACCTCAAATTCTGAGCTTCCTTTAATCCTTGAGTTCTCTTTAAGACTTGTTCATTCCTGCCTGCTCTACAATCTTCCTCACAATTACTCCCTCTCAGCAGCGCCGAGCAGGCAACAAACATCAGCGTTTCTCTTTTCAACTATTTCCCCTAGAGCTAGTTGCACTAGACACCTGGCCTCCCTTCTAGACTGCCAAAGCCAGTCGTTTTTTATGAATCATTTTGTTACAACAAAACAGGGCTCTTCGTCCTTCTAGTTCTCTGCCACCCGAGTAGAAACTCAAAGCCAAGTTCTTACTTGGTTTTCTTCTGAGAATATCCTGCTTTGAGTAGGATAATGGTAGGACTGAGAATAATATTAATATATCTTAAATTTCCATTGACTGAATTGTAAGTTTTTTCTCTTTTATCTAAAAAATACAAGGCAAGCCAATCAGATACCCAAGTTGATTGAAGCTTTGTCTTCAATGTGTGGCTTGTATGTTTGCTTTGTCTATCAATTTCCAGCTAGCAGAAGTAAAAGAGCATGGAGATATCCACAAAGAAAAATTAGGTAGCCCCAGTAGAGCTGACTGCTTTTCTACATGTTGTTGGGACCACATCTCACTGCAAAAAAAAAAAAAACCACTGGAAAAATAATCTGGCTGTAAAGTCAGGAAGATCACAAATAGATTCTGATAAAAAGCATTAGTGGTTTCCAATACAGTATCCCAAACATGTAGAGAAGTTTACTTCTCTCATGTGACAAGTAGCGCCAAGGTAGGTTGCCCAAGTTGATGGGCCTTCTCTGTGATGACAATAAAAACTCTTTTTTCTCCTCTGTCCAGGCACCGTGTCCTCTCATGAGGTTTCCATGACTTAAGTTAAATGACCAATATTACCAGCCAGGAAAACAGAGAAACTCAATGTTTTAAGTAGGCTTATAGTCATTGTGTTTAGTATCAGTTCAATTAAAAAGTATGAAAGAGAGAATGGACATGAAGAGATAAATTATTAGTGTCTGTGTACGAGGCTAAGGTGATTATATATTCCAGGAAGACATTCCTTACCTGGAATAGATCTCTTTTTTCTCTCAGAAAGTAGCACATAAAACACTCCTTTGGGAAACACTAAGAGATACTTATTTGAAGTAAGTTAACAACCTGATTCTTGCCTAGAACACAATAAACAATTAATGTATTTTTATTTAAGTAGCTAACTGAATGAACAAGGCTCTGGGAAAGGTATATGAATAGAAGAGTCCAAAGAAGAGAAGATGCCCTCCCAATACTAACATATATCTCAGGATAGCTGAGGTACACATCATATTCCTTTAGCATTCCTTATGAGGTACTTTGTACCTTTAGAAGCCTTAGCAATTTTTTCCCTCAAATATCTGGATTTTGGATTCCTAGAGAATAAACATCCAAAAAGCTAATAAACCTGTGGTGGTTTGAATAAAAATGGCTTTCATAGACTCATATATCTGAATATTTGGTCATCAGGGAGTAGAAGTATTTGAGAAGGATTAGGAGGTATGGCTTTGTTGGACTAGGTGTGGCCTTGTTGGCAGAAGCGTGCCCTAGGGGAGGGAAGATTTGAGGTTTCAAAAGTCTATGCCAGTCCCACTGTTACCTGGGGATCCAGATGTAGAACTCTCATTACTTCCTCCAGTATGCCCCCATCCACGCTTCCTGCAATGATAATAATGGACTATCCCTCTGAACCCATATGCCAACCCCAATTAAATGCTTTCTTTTAGAAGAGTTGCCATGGTCTTGGTGTCTAGTCACAGGGATAGAACATTGACTAAGACAGAAATTAGTACCAGGACAGTGGGGTATTGTTGTGACAAACCTGACCATGTTGTTTTGGGAGGATTGTGGAAGGACTTTGGAACTTGGGGCTAGAAAAGCTGTTGAGTGGTTACAAACTCTGTGGGAGTTTGGAAAATAAGAATGTTGAGAGCAGTGCAGATAGTTAAAGCCTGGCTTGTGAGGTTTCAATGGGAAACAAAGACTCTATTGGGACCTTTATGTGAAGAATCTGTGGTATCTGCTCAGCTGGAGCTGTGAACTGGCTGTGATTAACAAGCTACCAGGACCACTAAACTAAAACCTTTGCTTTACTGGCACAATGAATACAGGTCAGCTGGGGCTGAAGAATCAGCTGTGATTAAGAGGAGGCCAGTGTCACTGAGGTGAAATCTTCTGAAAAGTGTTCCCTCAGGGTCAGCACACAGAAGCTGTGTTACAGAAGTGGCAAAGGTTGTACCTCATGCTGGCAGCCAAACTTGGTAGTGTAAGAGTCATCCAGGTGGTACTGGTTTTGAAGACATGAAGGGGTCCTGGAAAGCAACAGAGGTTCGACACTGTGTGGCAGAGCTTGAGGCCCATAATAGAGCCCAAGAGAAGCTATTGGTGGAAGTGCAGCCCAGTTGCAGCAAAGACCCCAGAATTTTGGAGATGCCAGTGGATGACCACCAAGAACAGCAGGGGCAATGGAATGGAGCTAGTTTAGAAGCTTTGTGTGCCACAGAAGGCAGAGATGAAGAAGTGACTCAAGCGTCTTGGAGGAGCCCAGAAGATAGTGAGTGAATCCTGATATTTGGACATTGAGTTATTTACACGATTAAAGGTTGTTTTTGCCTTGTTCAGACTGTGACAGTGACCTGGTTCTTCTCTCTTGAAGAAAATATTCACTTTAATTTTGGTATTTGCAGAAGCTAACAGCTGAAAGACTTTGAACTTTTAAGAGA